>NC_141689.1:1661887512-1663087512 GCF_964263255.1 Lissotriton vulgaris
TTTCCGCAGAGGTCAAATAACCTCAATGGGCCCGATTCACAGAATGAACTTACTACTTTTGGCATTCACAGAATGCACTTACTACTTTTGGTATTCACAGAATGAACTTACTCATTTCGGTATTCACAGAAGTTAGGACTACTAACTTTAGGACTCCTAAATGCCTTCTGTGAATACCGAAAGTCTTAAAATTTGGATTTTTCTCAATTTAGTAGTAGTAAAGTTAGGACTCCTAACTTTAGGACTCCTAAATGCCTTCTGTGAATACCGAAAGTCCTAGAATTACAATTTTTCTCAATTTAGTAGTAGTAAAGTTAGGACTACTAACTTTAGGACGCCTAAATGCCTTCTGTGAATACCGAAAGTCTTAAAATTACGATTATTCTCAATTTAGTAGTAGTAAAGTTAGGACTACTAACTTTAGGATGCCTAAATGCCTTCTGTGAATACCGAAAGTCTTAAAATTACGATTTTTCTCAATTTAGTAGTAGTAAAGTTAGGACTCCTAACTTTACTACTACTAAATTGAGAATAATCCTAATTTTAAGACTTTCGGTATTCACAGAAGGCATTTAGGAGTCCTAAAGTTAGGAGTCCTAACTTTACTACTACTAAATTGAGAAAAATCCTACTTTTAAGACTTTCGGTATTCACAGAAGGCATTTAGGAGTCCTAAAGTTAGTAGTCCTAACTTCTGTGAATACCGAAATGAGTAAGTTCATTCTGTGAATACCAAAAGTAGTAAGTGCATTCTGTGAATGCCAAAAGTAGCAAGTTCATTCTGTGAATCAGGCCCTTTGAGAGCAGAGTTGGCCATAGTCGTGAACTACGCCATATCCATACTGACTATCAGTCACTATGGTAACCTTTTTCCCTGCTGCTTTTTCACAAGCACGAATTAAACCAACTAATTCTGCCACTTGTGCTGAACGAATTTCTTCAAGAGTTGAACCCTCAATTATTTCTGAAACTGTGCAAACTGAATATGCTGCTCTCAGAATGCCTTCGTCTGTTCTTAAACAGGAGCCATCAACAAAGTAAACAATGTCTGACTCTGGTAAAGGCACATCTTTAATGTCTTCTCTGGGTTTAGTACAGTATTCTAAAACATCCAAACACTCATGATCAATGTCATCAGCTTCATTGTCAATTTCAGAAACCACACTATCTGGTAAAAGTGTAGCAGGATTGCGATTAACACATCTCGCAATGGATACATTATCTGATCCCAGAATAACCTTTTCATATTTGGTAAATATGTTACTCGACAGGTGCTGTGTTTTACTTCTGGTCAGAAGTGCTTATACTGAATGAGGTACATACACTTTTACTGGAAACCCCATTATGAGTCCTTCACTTTGCTCAAGGCTTACACTTGTTGCAGCCACTGCTTTTAAGCAACCTGGCAATGCTTTTGCAACAGGATCAAGAACAGCTGAGAAGTATGCTATTGGTTTTCTCATCTTTCCATGTTTCTGAATGAGAACTGATAATGCACAACCTTCCCTTTCACTGCAGTACAGCTCAAATTCTTTGTCGTAATCAGGCATCCCCAATGCTGGTGCTTCACAGAGACTTTTCTTTAGCTTTTCAAAAGCCTCCAATTCTGTTTTTGTCAAAACAATCGGGTCCTTTATGTCTGCCTTTGTCAACCTTTGCAGTGGTTTCACAATTACCGAAAACCCATGAATCCATTGGCGACAATAACCAACCATTCCTAGAAACATCCTGATCTGTCTTTGTGTTGTTGGTGGTTGTATTGCTCGGTTCATTTTTATTCTTTCAACTGTCACTTGTCTGATTCCCTTTGCAATTCTGTGACCAAGGTATTTAACCTCTTGTTTGCAAAACTGTAGTTTCGCAGGTGACACTTTATTTCCCTCATCTGCCAATCGATTCAAAAGTGTAATGGTGTCTGTTACACAATTTTCTCTTGTTTTTCCTGCAATAAGGAGGTCATCTATGTACTGGACCAATGTTGACTCTCCAGGCAATTTTAAATCTTCCAGGGATTTCTTTAACAACGATTAAAGATAGATGGACTCTCAGTATACCCTTGAGGAATACGACACCATGCTAATATGCGATCCTGAAACCGGAACGCAAACATTTGTTGGCTATCTGGATGCAGTGGAACTGTAAAGAAGGCATTACATAGGTCAATGACCGTATACCATTCTGCATCATGCGGAATCTGATATAGAATTACCGCTGGGTTTGGTACAACTGGACAGCAAGGAACAACTATTTTATTAACCTTTCTCAGGTCCTGAACTATCCTGTAAGTTCCGTTTGGCTTTTTGATTCCCATAATCGGTTAATTACATGGGCTGCTTTCAATCTCTCTCAAAACACCTTGCTTAATGAATTTTTCAATCACAGGAATGAAACCCTAAATAGTTTCAGGTTTCATTTTGTACTGGGGAATGTTTGGATAATCTATTCCTTGTCTCACAGTAATTTTTACTGGGTCTACATGTTTCATTAAACTAATTTCATCACCAGTTAAATCCCAAATTTTCGGATTAACTGCCTCTTTCAATTCTTCAGGTAAATTGTTTTTATCAAAAGCAGGGAACATTTTATTTTCTTCGTCAACCATTAGCATTGTCAATTTATACAGACCATCTTCTTCTAAAGTCTGAAGCTCAATACCATCCGGTGAGCAATGTATTTTGCAGTTCATCTTGCACAATAAATCACGTCCTAATAGGTTAACAGGACTGCTGCTACAGACAACAAATCTGTGTTTGTCTTTATAATTTCCAATTTCTACATCAACTGGTTTTGTCAAATCTGTTTTTATTTGCTGATTAGCTACACCAACTACCTGGATGGTTTCACCCGAGAGAGGAAGATTTTCAATTTCCACTGATCTAATAGTAGAACGGGTAGCACCAGTGTCCACAAGAAAAGTGATATCTTTGTCATTCACTTTACCATTTACAAATGGAGCTGCCTGATCTACCTCAAGAGTGGCTCCAAGCACACACTCTTCTTCCTCTCTCAGGCACCGTCATGAGTAATCCTCTGAGTCGCTGCTCTCATTTTCTTTCAGCCAAAATTGTTGAGAGACATTTGACACATTTACTTTTTGTGATCTTTTTACCTGTTCAGCTCCACAGAAACCCGTCTCTCGACTGTATCTCTGTGTTTTCATGCAATTTGGCAAGGGTGGCTGTGGAATTTGGCTCTGCTGATTCAATTGGCTCTGTTGATTCACTAACTGTTGCTGTAGCTGTTGCTGCTGACTTATTTCATTTAACTGTCGCTGTAGCTGTTGCTGCTGATTTATCTCACTCTGCATCGGTGGATTTAATGATGATTTTTTTTAATTTCTGGGCGGATTTTTACACTCACGCTTCCAGTGTCCAATTTCGCCGCAATTAAAACAAGGTAGCTTTTGTTTTAGCTCTTCAATATGTATATTAAATTTAGGCTTATTCACAAAATTCCCTTTGAACTTTGCTGGATTCTGCTGAAGATTTTTATTTTCTACGGTTGCTATCTGCTGTTCAGCTACCTTCACTTGTGCCCACATTGCCTTATCCTTGAGTTTTTTCTGTTTTGCATCTAACTCATCACTGCAGTATTTTGCTTTCCTCAGGATATCATCAACTGAAAGTGATTGCCAGCCGACAATTCGGTTTCTAATCATTTCTCCAATTTCAGGTTTCAGGCCATAAACAAATCTATAAATGAAGTGGCTCATGTCACTTTCACTTAATTTTTCATAGCCACTGTATTGTTTAAATACCAGGAGTAATCTTTCATAAAAGGAATTAACTGATTCTTTTGGTTCTTGGTTTGTCCTGTCTATTTTAACCCAATCTACTTCTTTTGCAGGATTCTTGTTTTTCAGCCAGACAATTACTTTGTCATAGAAATCCATGACATCGTCTGAAGGAGCACCTGTTACTCTATGTCGAGGCGGTTCCTTTTTGGGCCAACTAACAGAAATTTTACATTCTGTCCAAATATCTGATGGGACAACAATGTTAAAGAAACCATCAAGATCAATCCTCGAACTTTTGAGACCTTAATAAATCTGTCAACCTGACGATACCATTCTACTGGCTTTTCTCTCAGCCGAGGGAAATCATTTGTAAAAAGCAAAATGTCCTGTCTTGTCCATGGAACATGAACATAACCTCCACCAGCTATTTCCCTCATAGGAAATTCACCAGAAACTTCTCCTCTTTCTCTCTTTTCTTCTTCTCTTTTCTTTGTCCATTTAACTCTCCATTTACTTAATTCACCTAATCTTTTTAGAAACACAATTAATTCTTTTACATGGGTATTCTGCCTGTGGTATTTAGATTCTCAATATCCTTCTCAGAAAAAATCCACTCTGTAATGTTTTTGCAATTGTTTCTGATGACTCAAATCTATTTCTAATTCAGCAGCCACTTCTTCAAATTGTTCATATTTATTTTTAGTTTTCCACTGAATGCTCTTGCAAATAAACAACAGTTCATCATCCTGATATTTAATTTTGCAACATCAAGTTGTTTAGACTCAGGAACTTGTTGAGGAATCTGTGTTAATTCTGTTTTATTTGTGGTCTTTTCTAAAGACCCAGAATCAGAATCTGCAGCTGATGGTGTGACACCATTTGACAAACTTTGATTTAAAGTTAAATTTGGCATTGTTTTATCTCGGTGAATTTCTGTTAATTCAGCCACCTTTTGAATTTCTGCATTTAACGGATTTGTTAAGACTGAATGTCTATTTTCACTTTGCTCATAAACTGGTACAACAGGATCAATTGTAAATGGAACTGGTACCGCTTCCATGCCTTTTGTTAACTGCTGAATTAATTCTCCCTTCGCTTTTAAATATTCTGAAATCTTTGGTATATTTTCAGGTAGCTCTGCCTTTTTGTCATTTTTCAGGAAATTATTTCTTGAATCTGAAACCTCAGGATAATTTCTGCTTTCTCTTGGAGTATTTGATTTACTTCTTAATCTTGCCCTTTCAGGTAATCTCATAAATCTGGGTGAATTATCGTCAAACTCTCTAGGGGGTGCACTAGGAGAAATTCCTGAAAGACTTCTTGGGGTAGACTGTGAACAACTTGGCTGATAAGGTGGTGGATTAATAAAAATTTCTTCTAAAACTGCATCATCTAATTCTTCATCAAGATGACCTTTTTTCTGGGAATTCTTTTGACCTGATGTTTCAACAACCATTTCTATAACCGGGTACAAACCATCATGCATGTCCCCTTTTCTCCAACGACGCACTCTATCTTGGTGGGTTTCCCTATTTATGCCTCTTGGTGTTCCCCAATTTTCTCGTTCAAGCTCCATCACTTCAATTTCCCATTCAACTAAAGCTTCAAATTGAGTCGGTCTGGGCCTTGGTGAAAGAGTCATCATTTTATCTCTTAAGTTTCTTAAAACTTTAACATTAAACGATCCATCTTCTGGCCAGGCTAAAACACCATAATTTTTGGTATATTGCATCCAATTTTCAAACCAGAGAACCGTATGATAACCATATTCTCCTTCCATATACGCTGCAGGTGTTTTGTACTTATGAAGTAATGTTCCACCACGCGCTTCAATTTTCTTGTCAGGATTGAATAAATTTAAAATTTTCTGAAACCATGAAGGCTTCTTTTCTTCTTTATTCCAATAATATCTCATGTTTTAAAACTATTCCGTTTAATTAGAAAAGATTGTAAGTATTTCCTTGTTGTTCCGCTACTCTAGCCAATCCGTGCGCGAAACTCACCAACAAGCCAATCAGGTTAAGCCACGTCACTACCTTGCTCAACCAATGAGAATCCTATTTCCAGAAAGGACCAATCAGCTAACAGCTCGTTTTGGTCACATGAACCAACCGGTGCGCTTGCTGTGACGCATGTTAACCAATCGGAGCGCGAACCCTGTGACGTATACTGCCGCTGCAGTGAAGCTGCGCGTGTCAGTGTCACTCCGTAAACTCACCCCTCCTTTACAAAATATTTTCACAGTGCCATTTTAAAACATTCCTTTTCAATGGATTTCAATTAATAACTACGGAAAAATAAAGCATTTGACCGTTTCGCTAAACAAAGTGATAGTTTTATCAGACATTCAAGATTTCACTCTCGTGAAATAGACGACGCTATTTTCACAAAACAGTTTTACACATTCATACGGGAAAACCTATTCATGTATACATGAAATCTTTGGCAGGACTCTAACCAACCATTAGAAATCCACCTTACCCTTCACACAAGCTCGGAAAAATCCTACTACTCTTTTCGCAATGAGTTTTAAAACGGGCTCTTAGTCCTTATACTCAGAGCTACAATTTCATAGGCAAACCTCACTATACATACAACCTGTCATACCTAAAAATCCCTAAACTTGTGTTGTACGTCCACAACACTTAGTGATATTTCAGTACCACTAATTTGAAAACAGAACAAATGAACTGTGTAACTTCACCTGTCACACTACTCTGCAGGCACATAGGATTTTTCTCACTGCTGGAAACAAAACCTTTCGACAACATATAACAACTAGACAAAACTTAACATGTGTTAAACATGTATCCTATGTAATTACCATGTAACATGTCAGTTACCATAGTAACCGAACTCTGCTACCAGAGATTTTATCCAGCGGGCCAAAGGAAATTCAGTCTCATATGAACAACTGTACATCACGATACTCACCATTATTCATAAATCTATCACTAGGCCCATAAATGACTGAGACATGAATTGACCAGCTGAATCATATGACCTAATTAATCAAAACACTTTTATAAACATTTAATTAAGTCAAAATCATAGGCAATGGATTAACTAATGGTAACTCAAACGAAACAACCAAGACCAGCTTGTCATTTCAAAATATATTTTATTAACTTTATTATCAAGCAAAGAGCATTTTAAGAATTTATTTCTTTTATTTGCATTTTAATAAGCAGCATTATTTAATTAGAAAGGCACATTAGACTGTCAGTTCAATTCAAAATCAACATGAGAATATACTTAATCATTTAGGAACTCATTCCCTAAACCCTATTTCCCTAACTTAACTAAAACAACCTAAAGGGAAAAATGTAAGCTCGAAAGTTCTTACGTGAGGCAAAAGTCCGACAGCATCTCCCAAGCACAGGAACGAGCCAGCAGAGCTCTTTCCAGGGGGGCAATTTTCATACCTTTTCTCTATCTAAGACTAACTAAAAGAATACAAAATGATGACCAACTCGAAGCATGATTGGTCGAGAAATGTCAGTCCATGAAGTCATTCGCCTTTCACATTGCAAAAACCAAGTTCCTTAAGAGCGGCATTGTCCCTTGACTACGTGTGTCACAAGCTCTTCCGAGGCTTGCAACATTAAATGACACAACACGTTGCTTCCTCTGCCCAAGCTTTTCCGCGGCAATGTCCTGTCCTTGGCATTGAAAGTTTAACAATGATTATCTCAAAGCTCAGCACAGCTCCGCTTCCTCGTGTGTTTTTCAAAGAATTATGAAGAAAATATTTTCTTTCATTCTCTGCTGTGCAAGACCCAAATCGACAGGACTTCGGACATCCATTTTACAAATAGGCCACAGGCCTCTTTTAGCAAGACTCTAGTATGCAAGGAAACACAAGACATCAATTAATTCGAGTAATGATAATTATTCTGTTACCCACCCCCTTCACTAGTGTTAACCCATTAGTCTATGTTACCTAGCATAATGCATAAAAGACAAACAAAGCACTGTCACATAAAAGACACAACATAAACAAAAGCACATTTAAGAATATGCACATGCTATTATTTAAAACATGATTCAGAAAAGGGGATGGTGATGAACAGAGTGTCTGAATTAAGCAGACCACACTTACCCAGTCCAAAGATCAGGGCTTGATCCATCACCGTTTTTTAGCTCACTGCACCATCCTAGCTCAGAACTTGGCTATATGCAAATTAGTCTGTCCCTGGCCCAGTGCATCATGGGAACAGGGCAGACCAAACTACCAAGCCATTTCTTATACTGGGAAGGAAACAAGCTTCCGGGGACCGGTTTCTGGCATTTCAGCCGTCTTCGGCCCGGCTTGCTTGAATCCTGATGGTGCAATGAGCAAGGGACTCACATCTGAGTATACCCTTCCACGCTTATGGTGGACAAAAAATGATTCAGAAAAGGGGGGTGGTGATGAACAGAGTGTCTGAATTAAGCAGACCACTCTTACCCAGTCCAAAGATCAGGGCTTGATCCATCACCGTTTTTTAGCTCACTGCACCATCCCAGCTCAGAACCTGGCTATATGCAAATTAGTCTGTTCCTGGCCCAGTGCATCATGGGAACAGGGCAGACCAAACTACCAAGCTAATTCTTATACTGGGAAGGAAACAAGCTTCCAGGGACCGGTTTCTGGCATTTCAGCCGTCTTCGGCCCTGCTTGCTTGAATCCTGATGGTGCAATGAGCAAGGGACTCACATCTGAGTATACCCTTCCACGCTTATGGTGGACAAAAAATGATTCAGAAAAGGGGGTGGTGATGAACAGAGTGTCTGAATTAAGCAGACCACTCTTACCCAGTCCAAAGATCAGGGCTTGATCCATCACCGTTTTTTAGCTCACTGCACCATCCCAGCTCAGAACCTGGCTATATGCAAATTAGTCTGTCCCTGGCCACAGTTATTGATTGACAAAACAAAAGACAAAATTAATATATTATTTAAAACGTAGTGACAAATGCGACAAGAGCATATATTATTAGTCCCACGTGTTCGTGATGGCGCACATTATTCTAGGTTGAATTAATACGAAAACATGCAACACTCGTTAATGAATTAAAAATTATAGGAATTTAAATCAACAAACTAAATCTAAACTTATTTTAAAGTCCGGTTCATCACTACCAACAGGTTGGCAAAGGCGAGAGCTCAACAAAAGGGACTCAAGCAGGCTGGAAGACCAAAAAAAGTGGTTTGGGGGAAACAAAAGACATAGCATAATATGCGATGGGAGAGACACACACTGGCACACCTTATTTGGGCAATATCCAAGCATCTACATACTACAGGAAATACCTGGGATCACACCTTATAAGAGAGACCTGAACATACCTTCCAACGAGGGCAGTAACTTTGGCATATAGTCCAAGTGTGGCATATAGATGTAACCGGTAACACTGTGGCTGCTTATGCTATCTGTCACTGATATGGCATTGTAGAACTTTGGTGGCCCACAGACGACTTTCCAAATGGTCTGATGTTTCCATCCCACAGTGCATCAGTTTTGGCTAGTAGAATTGTCAGTAATATCCCTGACACTTCATTTCTATTCTGCACCAACACCAACTACAACAAGCATTTGCAATGCAATAGGTCGCGCATTTGCTAGATTTTGAGCTATTGGCATTGTAAATGACAATGCCTATTTATAAAACCTGCAATAGTAAAAGGTATTGTCATTTACAATACCAATAGGTCAAAGTTTTGAAAATGTGAGACCTATTGCATTATAAATGCTTGTTTTTTAAAGCGCCAAGGTTTGGGCATAGTCTGCCAAGAATTCTACACTGGAGTGCTTTTCCTTTCTTTGTGGCGTCGTCATTCTGTGTGAGCCCAAAAATAAAGGGCAGATGAGGTCAAGGGTGGTGCCTAAAATGCATCTTGTTGTGACCATTGTAGTGGTCACTGTGGGGCCAGGCAGGGGGCCTCCTCACTAATTTACTAAATGACGTGTAAATCACACTCTAGCAGCAGGGCCATCAAAGGATGCCGTTTTCGCGTGATAATTGATTGCTCCCACAGTGTTGCCTTGCAGGCCCATGCCCCAAGACATTGAGGGAAAGGGGGAGGAGGTCGTGGCACCTGCAGATGCCTTCCTTAATGTGCAACACCAGGGCTGGGCGATCTCATAATATTTTTCTAATTCGGACCATTCCTGCCATCCTGGGACGCATTTTTTAAATACAGAAGTAGGGGAACGGACTGTGTCTAATTTAAAAAGTAGGGGCACGCCGTGCCCTTCCGATCCCGTCCACTTCTACCACAGGTTTTATGTAAAAAAAAACACCTTGCTCACACGCAAAGTAGGAGAAATGTTTTTATTTCTCCAAACATTTCAAACCTTACATGCGTGTTGCTCTGTTTTGCACTCCTTTCAAGTGGGGACAATGTTAGCCTTTCCTGTACTATAATGGTACCCTTCTAGTACAAACCGATGGTAGACATCATGCAAACAACTTTTTACTGTGGTGCAAAGCTTTGTGCTTGGCTCAAGGAAAACAAATTGTGCGCCGGTGATTGGGATGTGACCAGCAGCACCACATGTTTGCAGACATAACTCTGCCATGCTCTCTCCCTTTCGTACAAAGTAGGTAACAACTTTGGTTGCTGCACTTGTTGCATGAAATATTAGTACATTTGCTCCAAAGTATTTTATGGAAGCATGAAACCATGTATTGTAGCATCACCAATATCAGTACATGTAGACAGCCTACTGGTGCAATTGTGACCTCGTAGTATTGATTTCTTGTTCGGGAAGAGCTTGTGAGGACACAAATGCATGGACAAAAAATGTCTGGAACTGGCATGTTGGCCTATGTCAAAATAGTTTGATGTGCTAAGGTAAGTATGTTGTTTCTTACGTTATCCCATGGTTAAGCTTAGATAATTTAGTTCAAGCAGTAAGGTTATCCTCTGGCTTAACATTTGCTTTTCGTTTGCCTAATGCAATATACTCAGCAGTTTAGTCAAAAGGAGACAGCCCATGGCAAAGCTAATAGGTCTGGTGTTGGCTGCCAGCCAGTTGGCGTTGTCAGTGCTTGTTTTGTGTAGTAATGTTTTTTAAAACTTTACTGTTTAGTTAGATGTCTGTCTCTCACCAACATGAAGAAAAAATTGCTGAAAGCAAAAATATTCTTTGTCTCAAAAAACATGCACTACCACAGTAGTTCCTAGCAATGAAGGGAAGTGAAATGTGTGTGAATGCATTTCTTGTGAAACATCAGAATGCCTTTAGTCCCAGAGATTGAACCAATGAATGGAGTGAACTGACCCATTGCCCTATGCTGTATGCTGCAGTGGGTGGGATAACATTTGAATGACACAGTCTCGCCATATTTCTCCTGCTGACCTGGACGCTGTCTCTGCTGTTCCTGCTGGGGTGAAAGCCACCTAATTACACCACAACGGGACTGTGGGATTACCCCTCCCTTGTGCTCGGAAACACGCATAAAGCATCGACCCCAGCCCGTGGTGAGTGTAGCTGCATTTCTCCTGCTCATCTGGATGCTGTCTCAGCTGTTCCTGTTGAGGTGAAAGCCACCTAATTACAGCACGATGAGACTGCTGTACTACACCTCCCAGCTTCCCTTGCACTCGGAAATGCACATAAAGCATAGACCCCAACCTGTGGAGAAAGAAGTAGCCGCATTTCTCCTGCTGACCTGGACGCTGTTTTTTCTGTTCCTGCTGGTGTGCAAAGCCACCTAACTACACCACAACAGGACTGCAGGACTACACCTTCCAGCCTCCCTTGAGCCCGGAAACATGCAATCAATCAATCAATCAGGGGCTTATAAGTGCATCCTACTCACCTGTGATGGTCTTAAGGCGCTGCGGGCGGGTTCAGCAGGTCTAATTCAGTCGTAGAGCCAGGTCTTCAGAACCTTCTTGAGGGTGTTCAGGGAGGGGGCACTTCTGATGTCTGTGGGGAGCTCGTTTCAGGTCTTGACTGTGATGCAGGAGAAGGATCTTCCCCCTGCTCTGTAGATGCATAGAGTTTTGGTGAGGAGGAGGTTGTGGAGCGGAGGTTTCATTTGGGTACGTGGAGGGTGACTCTGTCGTTGATTTATTGGAGTCAAATGTTGTGTATGCATTTGTAGGCGTAGGTGAGTATCTTGAAAGTGACTCTTTTCTCGAAGGGGAGCCAGTGGAGCTTGCGTAGGTGTTGGCTGATGTGTTCATGTCGAGGGATCCCGAGGATGAGTCTAGCGGCGGTGAACTGAATAGTCTGGAGATTACGTAGTAGAGACTTGTTGATGCTGGGTTGCAGGGCTTTTCCATAGTCCAGTCTGCTGGTGATGAGTGCGTGGGTGTCTGTCTTCCTTGCCCCTGGGGGGATCCATTTGAAAGTCTTGCGGTGGATGCGGAGGGTGTTGAAGCAGCTAGAGGTGATGGTGTTGACCTGGTGGTTCATGGGGAGGGAGGAGTCGAGTGTGATGCTGAGGTTTTTTGCGTGGTCTGTGGGGGTAGGGGGGATGCTGAGGTCAGTGAGCCACCGGGTGTTGTTCCATGCTGAAGGGGTGGTTCCGAGGACGAGCATAAATCATCGACCCGGGCCCGCGGGTAGTGTTGCCGCATTTCTCCTGCTGACCTGGATGCTGTCTCTGCTGTTCCTGCTCGGGTGAAAGCCACCTAATTATACCGCAACAAGACTGCAGGACTACACCTCCCAGCCTCCCTTGCATTTGGAAACGAGCATAAAGCATCGACCCCAGTCCTCGGTACAGGACGCATGCAGGGATGTGCCCAGATTGTGCCCAGGCCCGGCTATGTCCGTCGGAGCCTGGAGGAGACTGGGCTGAGCCCCACTGTAACATCCAACGTTCAACTTAATGTACTGTTAATTAAAAAAATTCATTTTGTGAAATGGGGAAGCAGAAAGGACCTACTGAGAAATCAGACGGAGGGACTGTAGCAACGCTTGATGCATTTTTGTCCAGAGCAGCAAGTGTCCTCACTCCTGAGATTGAGCTAACTGAGAGAAGCTTATCATTGGAGCCCCTCTTATACCCACAGAGGTCCCCCGGAGGGAAGTCCCCTGAGATTAACTCTCTCACGCAGTCACTCACCCGGCCAGTTCAATTGTTAACAGCGGATATTCCTCCACAAACCCAGGCAGGTAACCCGACCGCTTTACCAGCTCTACCTGACCTACCCGATATACCCAGCAGGGAATCTATGCACTCACCTCAAACTGACTTTCAAATAATCTCCCAGCTGAGAGACGCAGAGGTGGTGGGATCATAAAAACAAAGCCAACTAAATCCACTTGTGCCACAAATCCAAAGTCGAAAGGAGCAAATCCCAAGGCGGGCATGAGTTCTGCTACAGAGTGCCCACCAATACCATCCACTCTAGGCATCTTGCCTCCATCCCCTGTATTTAATGATGCATTATGGGTGGAAATAAGCAGAATGATGGCCAATTTATTGGATCCCATCTTAGCCAAAGTAATGCAAATTGAATAGCGATTTGCCTGCTTTGAGGCTCAGGCGGCACCCATTCAGCCCTCTTTAGATCCCCATCTGCTAGCCCTGTACGACTACCTATGGAGAGAACCGAATTACAAGTGTGCAGTGCACAGGAGGCGCAGGTTTTGCCTGCTCCACCCACTTTGTGCACCAAAATAATATCTGCAACATGGACTGGTGAAGCGCAACCTGTACTTATTGGACACTCCAACATCATATCCAAGGCCCCAACATTATTACCATATGGCTCAAGGGGTATGTCTCACTCTGCAGCACCAGCGTCGTCGGGCAATAAGAACTAATATTCGACCATTAGGAAAACCAGACAAATCTGTGTGAGGCTCTGAATCCTGCTCCCAACAAGTCCTTCACCTTCCTCCAGCGGAATGCCACTTAGTACTGGTCCTAGCAAATATACCCCCCTGCGGAAAAACCATACCAAAAAAACAATACAGTTAAAGGCCAAAAGTTTGCATTGGCTCTCACATCACCTAAGTGACTCAGGGGTGAGGAACCATCCGTTGTCTAATCAAATGATCATGGCCAGGAGAGTAGGGTGGCTGGGCCCGTCCATTAAATCTATTGATGGTGATTGCGTGGTGTTAAATTTTAACAAAGCTTATGTAGTGAACATACTGTAAAGCCACTTACATAGTACTTTTCTTAAGAGTACCCTGATCATCCCTTTAACGCTGGAAATATTTTTATATTCAGGGCACTATGTCCCAAGCTGAACAGAGGGGTAGGTCAAGAACATCAATGAGTTTTGGGGAGATTCTTAGCAGTAATACGGGGGTAAGTCTGTACAACCAATATGACCCTCTCTCAGACCTGGAAACCTGTGACTGACTAACAGCAGTCCCCCTCTCAGCTAATAGGGGTGATAATACATCAGCCACTCTAGTGCTTGTAACACAGGGGACTATTCAGGCATCCCCACTTATGAATGTAATTGAAAAATAATCTATAATAATATCTATTAAAATCATTACACAGGATAAAATTACAACTCAACTATCCTACAAGATATTCAAAGTGCTTAATACATTAGTTATTCCTAAATACCTTTCCTTTATTATTACATTTCTTATATAGCGCCAGAATCGACCCCCGGGGTATCTCCGCGCTTGCCTTGGGAACCCGTCCTGGTTTTTCCCTGTGAGATAGCCGCTACAGGGCATCCCAAGGTGAAAGCCAGGCATCCCGCCGCGGGGGGCCTTTGTGGAGATTAAGCAAGCTTAATGCCCAGAGTTGCAGAGTGTGAACCCATGATTAGGTCAGGCACCGAAGCGAGAATTATTGAGTCCGTGGACATATGAGCTCAACACCCTGCCGCGTCGGGAATCGAACCCTGGTCCCGGGTCTGACCTCTGCTTCAGGGTCTGCCTGCTCTAACCAGTGAGCCACACTTCTCCACACTTATTGCACATAAATCTCTTTTAGATCTATTATGACATAATCCCCTAGGTGCATAGTGTTACATTGCAAATTTCCCTTAATAATTATGGCCCTCACTGACATCCTTGATGACATGAAGTTGCTGGTACCCAAAAATTTGTAAACACCTAATTCTAAGGGAGATATTCTCAAGAACGTGTGATAATTATCGCAAAATTAGCTTAACGCAACTTACAACATCTCAGCCTTTCACGGGAAAATAACGCTGTGTTAACGTAGTATTCTCAACACGGCGGTACCATTCAATAGTCTCATGATAATGCGTCAAATGACCGCGGTAAAATTAACATGACCCCTAAAAAATGCAAAACACGAATGCAAAAGAAGCGGCGATGTCCCAAATGGGATATAAAATTCAGCGATAAACAGCGACAGGCCTGGAATTCCCATTCGTCATGTGGGAAAATGCACCAGAAAAGCAGAGAAAAAAAACAGTGAGATTACAATGTACAAGTACAACCTCACATCTGTGATGTAGTACAAATGTCCACTGTCCCGCATCAAAAAGGCATCTCCTCACAAACAGCCACAATGTATATAGTCATGCAGTGAAAATTCAATTTTACCAATGCGTAAACATACATGGAACACACTGTGAAACTGCGTCTCCCCTTTACATTGCAGAGGGACAATCAACACCTCATGCAGAGCAGACCCTACATCACGTCAGTGATGATGGAGACAACCCCCAGGACAACGACTACGACGAACTCCATCGGTTCATGGACAACCTCCAAACCCCACCTCCAGTAGCAGGGCAGCCCAGCACCATTGAGTTGAGCTCACCCCCTGCACTGACCACACAGCAGGAAGCACCCACCACCATGTCTGGCTGCCAGCACCTCACCGAAGAAAACATGGCGTTCCAACGCCGTGTATTAGACTGCCAGAAGGAGCTGGCTGAACAGGTGCAGGTGGGGTTAGGCCTCATGGCAGCCAAACTAGATGCCATAGGTAAGTTTCTAAGTCTCATCAGGGACCACTTACACTCCCTAACGGACACCCACAGTCCGCCCCATGCCCTCCAACAATCCATGGCTGGCGTCGCTGGAGTCATGACTCAGAGACAACAACAACTGTCTAGTCAGAGTGGCTACAACAATGTCATCCATGATTTGGGAAACATGGGGACAGTCATCGAGAACATGGAGCGGATGCAGGAGCAAACAATGGCTACCATGCCTGCACATGAGAAAGCTGTAGAAGGGATCTTAAATGCCCTGCAGATCCTCATCATGGGAGTGATGCCACAAGACAGTCCGCAGATGAATGCTGCTGCTTCTTCTACATCCACATCTCCTGCCCCTGATGTGTCAGTGTCACACACTGCTGCAGACCAAACACAACCACCCACATGTGAGGCACATGAAACGTCAGAGGATAAAGATGAGGATGAATCTGCCTTAGTGGTAAGAAGGAAGCAGTCCCGCCCAGCTCCACCATACGGCTTGTTTCTGCCCTCTGCATCATGCCCTGGAAGAACACCTTCCCCTGTCCCCCAATACACTCTGCCCCACTAACCTTGGTCCTTGTCATGGACTGCCATATTTTGTTTGCTTAACAATGACACAGCAATCAGCCTGCGGACTGGACTCTTCCCCTTCCGAGTAATTTATCAGTCCCATAGGACTCTGTCTGGCCCTCCACGGGGCAACATTGTAAAGTGTTGTCTGCATGGCCCAGTACTAAGACAGCTTCAACCCTCCACTGAACATGAATAATACATACTAATAGACACAGATGTGTCATTTCTATGATTAATCAAGTATGAAAGCATGGACGAATGTAGGGGCAGTGATTCCCCCTTAAGTCCATGTTGCTCATGTTGTGGGACTTGAGTCACAGGGTGCATCCCTGCATCTTGGTGGTACATATTTGACCCCAAAAGAAGGCCTGTTGTCAATTGTAGGTCACAAATGACAGCCTATATGAAATGATTTGGGGCACATGTGAAACGCTGATGAGTGGGATTCCGTACTATCTTTAACACAGAAATGGCATTTCGAATACGTGACACCCCAAACAGCCTCTCCCTACAGAGGTGACACACCCACCATCTATTTTCAAATTATTAGATTGTTAGCACTACATGTTGCACTTACACTTGTCAGAGTAATGTGCATGTATAGAGGAGTGACATGCACTCAGGGAATGTGTCTGTGGTAATTTTGTACTGTCCCATGATTTTAAGGACTGTGACAATGTGATGTGCTCATGTAAAGAAATTGTCAATGATGGTGTTCCTACAGGATAGTCCTGCTGTGGCTGAATTGGGGTGTGGTCCACCTGCAACATCTTCTTCAACATCGTCCGGTGCATCTGGCACTTGTATCCATAGGACATTGGTGCATACACATATGCTGTGCAACACAAAACATGAAACGACCATCTTGCACACAATGTTTAGGCTGTACAGGAGCCTTCCACCTGTGATGTCCAGGCACCTGAAACGTGACTTCAACACGTTTCACAATGCCCCTGGTGCATTTGTGGGTCGCATTGTACTGCCTCTGGGCCTGTGTGTTCGGGGCTCGGAGAGGTGTCATCATCCAAGGGCAGAGTGCATATCCTTGATCATCTGTGACAGTGCAGAGACACATGAGTCAATAGTCGGTTCTGCATGATGTGTTGGCAGGCTCACTGGTTCAGTGGTGTGTGATATGTGTGACTTAGTGATTCCTATTTGACATTTACTATTGTAGCAAATGCGCGGCATCAATGTGTATTATGTAGCCTCACTGCCGCTCCTCTCTCCCCCAAGCCTATTTACTAGTGCGCAGCACGGTAGCACCACCTGCACTCCTACGGCACACCATTATCATGCCTGTCGACGCATGTCCACAAGCCTGACAACGACACTGTGATGTTGTGCATTGATGGTGGACGTCCACATATGTGTAGGCGGATGGTAAGGATATGGCATTACAGATGTAGAGTTCATGGCTGGCTGAACTCACGATGCAGTTGGGGGTAGACCTTTGGCTTATGCTGCAGTAATAGCGACACACACACACACACACACAACACTTGGCATGTATGATCCCCGAGCCCGAGCGGGCTTGCGCTCCCTCATTTACCCCTTTGGCCGAGCCCGCACTCCAGGGACATGCTACATTGAGACATTGTCCATTGTGGGATGGGTGGCGCAGACACTACAACAGAGACACATGCATTAGTTACTTCCTTGGCAAGGCCAAAACTTAACTACGCCCAGAGCCCCAGGTTGATGAACCACCCCCCTATGCTGGACTGTGGTACACCAGTCCACTCCGCTTACACTTACAGGGGGGTATGACACAGCTACATGTCCCAGGTCTACCCCACTGCCTGAGGTGACATGGTTGCATCCACTGTCCACTACACTCCAAACACCAGCAGTGTATGTCGACTTGGATATGTCTGTGGTCTGCATACTGCAGTCTGGTCAGAACATCAACGCCACACTTGGCATTGCGTACATTTTAATTCATGGGTCACTTGCCTCCTTAGCCCATGCCGGTTCCCACCTCTCCCCACAATCTGCTATTGTGTGGCTGAGGTGCCATGCCATTGATGGCTTATGTGCATGGCTAGCCCAGGTTACCACAGTAAGTTGTGCTGTCATGTCTGGTAGGTGGGAATGTTGTTTGGCATGTTGTATGTGAGTTTGTCATGCATCCCCTGAGTTGTGAGTTGCATGATTGTGGAGTTGAGGTGTGTGGTGTGTTCATTTGGTACTTACCAACGAGCAGTGCATTCCCATAGGTGCCATCCTGGAAGCTCTGGTTGATGATGGACTGTCAGAAGATGTAGGAATTATGCACACTGCCTGTGTAGTTGCCGACGACATTGGTGAAGGGTCCCCGGTGGTCCACTAATGCCTGCACATTTATGGAATGCGTGTGCTTTCTGTTGCAGTAATTGTGTGCAGTGTTGGCAGGGGGCACAAGTAAGATATGTGTGCAATCAATTGCCCCCAACACATGCGGGAAGCAAGCTATGGCGTAAAAGCCTTGCTTGGTCTCCAGCTGTTCCTGCGCAGTGTGGGGAAAGTGAAGGTGCTGGGGTTTCAAGCTGATGATGGCATCCAAGGCAGTTGTGATGAACCTTGATAGGGCTGGTTGTGAGAGCCGGTTGGAAGGTACCAGGGGCCAACAAGTGCAGCACAGCCATCAGCTCTGTCTGAGGTGGGATGTTGGTTGTCCGCTGTGTTGGTACCATCAGCCTGTGGGCAGTGATGTTTAGGATGCGGAGGATGTTTGTGCTTTCGAGCCTGTTGTCGGCAAAGACATCCTCTGGTGTTAGGTCTGTGAGGCTGGTGCATTTTCTGAAGATCCGCTGTCTCTGTCTGTGCTGCCTCTGTTGTAGTTCGGGGGGGCAGAGGGGTACGTAGGGTGGCAGGCCTGGGGTTGGTGGTGGTGGGTGTTATGGCCGTCTTGGGGCTTCAAGCTGCATGATAAGTATCTTCATGGCATCTGTTGTTTTTCAGTTGTGGCTCTGGGCTGGGCTCCCTTTTATGGTGCACGTTGTTGTCCGACTTTACACCAGGTGTTAGCAGCAGGTGCAAAATTCCTGCTGCTAACGTGCCTTATCGCCTGTTTTGTGATCTTATCACAGATCAGGCTGGTCGTTAAGAATGTTGCGAAGTTGTGTTGTAGCAGCTTTTTGCACGGCAATGCCTACTCTGCATCTCATTAGCGATAGTTGCCAGTGTCATCTGTGGTGATTTTTTTTTGCGGCTGCCATCGTAGGGAAACTGGTGATATCGGATGTTAGCACCAGCTTGTGAATGGTACCATAAATTTATCGTGATAAAGTGCCGCTAACTTGGTAATAAGTCCTTGAGAAGAAGACCCAATGTGCTTAGTTATTATGAGTGTTAAGTGAAGTTTGATGAGTCTAAGATAGTTCCCTCGAATATAATTGCCTTAGTCCACTTCTGCTGGGGATACCATTCCTTGTTGCAAAAAAAAAAAAAGGGTCCCGGAATTCAAAAGATACCTGGAGAGGGAGGCAGGGAGCAAAATAGAACAAGAACAAAACCTCGCCTAGGTAACACATTTAGTACATAGGTAATACATAATTTAACTTGTATATATCCACATTGACCCACAAGAAAGTATTTGAAAAATATATTTCTTATTTATTATTTGACATGACAAATATATGTACAATTCCAAATTTACACCTTATATATATACAACAGCCCCCAAAAATCCAAACATGCACCTGAAAAAACCACACATCCTTGCATTCATCCAATCTACCATACATAACTACACCACAGTGAAATAATTCATACAAGACATCACAATAAAAAGAGTACAAAGAATATACACAGTAGTTACAACAAAACAACACAAAAGAAGCGCCGACGTGCGTTTCGGAAAGGACCTGTGTCCACAGTTCCTTCGTCAGGGCGCAGTCCATACAATTCTTGTTAGGCAATGCTTTCCTCAATATTCAATAATCAAGCAACAAACTATATTTGACAAGAGGGGGCTCAATCTTGGAATTTTCCAATAAACATAAGTACATCATCTGTGAGGGACAATGAGACAAAATATAATTACAAATTCATTTTAATTCACTGTACACATGTAGCCAGAAGCTGCTCGAAGAACCAACACCAAAGTACTAGAAAATATTAGAATCCGAAGTGCCAGAAAAAGATCAAGTGACAAAGTATCCAAAGAAAAACAAGAAACAGAAATCAAAATCAGCTGTCACCAAACTGTGAAAAGGTGAAAAATACCAGTGAATACCCTGTGCGTAGTAAAGGATGAATCTATAAACAGAAACATACCAAAAATTCCATTAACGGGTGAAGATGCCAGGGCGGTTGTCTTTCTCACTACGATATGGTACAAGTAAAGCTCCTGATTCTCGGGTGCCTGGTCTGGAAAAAAGACGAAATTAGACCACTGATCTACATAGTAGAACAACATATCAGGATCCGCCGTTGCTGGACAATACTAAACTCTATACTAGGGGGTACTCAGGCGAAAACTAAAATGAGGAGGATAAATCTTACTAAATACGCCTCATAAGGTACCTAATCTGCACACTATATAGAAGAAAAATAGAGTGATGCTGTCGACCCACTGCTACCTAATATAAAGTGCCACAAAAGTCCAACTTACTCTAGTTATGAGTAAAGCGACAACCAATAATCACAGTAGGGTCCTGGATAAGTGGCGAGACGTATAACACACCCCTCTGGAGCAACGGTCGGCCAATTTCCTCGTGCGCTAAACACAAGTATAAAGGAGGGAGTGAAAAATGAAAAAGAAGACTTACACAATATCCTTACTAAAATGTAATCCTTAATATCGCGGAAAGAGTAAAGAAGTCCCCATACCTAGAAAATATGTCCAAACAAAGGCACAGGAGCGCTGTGTCCAAAGCAGCCGCTCGTGCAGACACAATGATAGTATTGCTTCCTAGTACTTCACAGGGACTGCATAGGCAAAAACGACAGATACCAAATTAGCCAACGGGTATCCAGCCCATCCCAACAGTAAAGAAACATTTCAAAGCGGACTAATGGAATGAGATACATCATAAGTTCCCAGAGTGGAAATGGGAGCTGCTAATCATAACATAACCCCCATGTACATACCTGAACTAATACGACAAGTCCTCAGCCGGCAGGGCATCTACAAGTAGCGCTGAACACGAAGGTACTCGTGCGTTCGACTTCAATATATATCCGTAAACTAATAGCAACTCTGAGCACCTGGGTAGCGTGGAAAGAAAACACACGCAAGGAAAGAGGACTATCAATATCGATCCAACAGCGCCATGTTGGAAGTATAGTGAACTCTCAAACCGAAACGAACTACTCACGAACCACTCTAACAGTGAGTCAAAATGTAAAATGTAGTTCGCTATAAATAAGGCCACAAGCGAACCTAATGCAAACAAAGCTGCAGCTAACTAAACGATACATGTAAACCGGAGACCAAAATAAAAGAACACCCTATCACTCGCGAAGCCCGAATATCAGCATCAGAGCAAAGGAGCACTTCTCCCAATCAATATAGATATACAAACAAGCAATTCAAAATACAAACATAATGAATAAATATAAAAATATATAAATAGAACAACCATATCCAGGACAGCAAGAGAGCAGAGAATCTATATATCAACATGCCACGAAGGGGCAGTGAATAGAGAGTATAGACATATAAAGTATAACACACCTTGGGCAGAGCACTCAGGTAGCAAGAGTATCAGAACAAGGCTATAAAGAAGGATGGCCTGGGCAGACAACATCACAATAGCGCATTATGCCAGGGTATTGATTCATTCAAGCCTGTAACCGCTGTCTGAAGAGTATAGATCCAATAAACCTCTCTCTTTCCTCTCAAGCCATTGATGTTATTATCCTGACGGTTTTGTGCTTTTGCCAGGATTATCCATTTAATATCAGTTAATGAATGTTGTTGTTCCAACCAGTGTGCCACTAGAGGGGCCCCTCTGTTGCTGTTCTTAATGGCAGACCTGTGTTCACTGAGTCTAACTCTAAATTCACGACTCGTCTCACCCACATACCCCTTAGTGCATGGGCACAAAATGAGATCAATCACATTTGCCGATCTACAGTTGGCCATTCTCTTGAAGAGGAACTTCCTCCTGCCTCATACCAACTCCGCCGAAACAATTGTTGAGCTACAGACATGGCAATTACCGCATCTGTGGGTACCAAGGACGGGGTTACTACCGGTAATAGACTTGTGAAGAGGTGGCCAGGTGGTGTTAAATTTAGAGTGGACCAGATGGTTCTGGAGATTCTTGTTGCAACGAAAGGCAAACAATGGTTTAGGCATGGCTGATCCCTGAGAATCTGAATTGAAGATATGCCATTGTGAGCAAATAATTTGACGTAGTTGATTATTTATGTTAGAATGATGTGTTAGACATACTAATTTGGAGTCACTGTCATCATTTTTACTCTGCAATAAGGCATCCTTATTGCAATATTTAGCCCTCTTATAGGACTCTTTAATGATTCTTGGTAGATATCCTCGTCGGAGTAGTTTAATTCTCAGTTGTTCAGCATGAATCTCATAATTACTTATACTTGTACAGTTACATCTTAGCCTCAGAAATTGGCTGAATGGAATGCCATCTTTCTGGCTCCGTGGGTGGAAACTTTGATATTGAAGTAGGGTATTGCGCGCAGTCGGTTTGGTTTACAACGACACTTCAATCAACCCCTCAGTAGCTTTATTCTATATATCTAGGAATTAGATCCGATTCCTACTCATGTTGGTACTAAATTTGAGGTGGGGATCACATAAATTAAGCCACAAGGTAAATTCACTGAGTTGTTCTTCTGGTCCCCTCCAAATAAAAAAAATATTGTCGATAAAATGATACCAATGACAGATATTTTCAAAAAAAGGAGCGATTTCGTTAAAAATGAAACTATCTTCAAATTCACCCATGTAAATATTAGCGACATTTGGTGTGCAAGCTGCGGCCAAACTTACTCCCTGAATTTGTTTAAAGATTGATTTGTTGAATTCAAAATAATTTTCTTGGAGGACTGTGCTCAGACATTCGAGGATAAACAAATTATCCACCAGATTGTTGTTTTTCTCCAATGCTTTTTTAACTGCTTCTAACGCCCCCGTTGGGGGATGTTAGTGTAAAGCGCCTCTATGTCCATAGAGACTAGAATATCAGAGTGATGATTAAACCCAAGTCCTTCAATGAGGCTGATAAGATGTCCTGTATCTCTAATATATGCTGGAAGCACATGTACCATAGGTCTCAGAAATGTGTCAACATATTTTGACAACGGTTCAGTGATGGAACCGATCGCCAAAACTATGGGTCTGTAAGTTGGTTTAGAGGTACTTTTATGTGTTTTAGGTAACCCATAGAGCACTGTAATACTAGTGTAAGGCTGGTTAAGATATTCAAATTATTGTTGACATATTGTGCCTCTACCCAAAGCTCTCCGTGTGAAGAGTAAGATGTCACTTTTAATTCTTTTACCTGGGTAAGAACTAACCCGCTGATAATGTTCAGGAATACTGAGCATCGCTTCAATTTGTAATTCATAGTCTGTTCTATCCAGGGCCACAATCCCTCCACCTTTATCACAAGGCTTAAAGGTAATCTCCCGATACATGGACAATATTTTCAACGCCATATATTCATCATAATTAAGATTATATATGGGTTTGGGGACAAACTTGATCAAATTCTGTATCTTTGGATTAACAACTTTTTCAAAGATACCAACCTCAGGTCCAACTTCATCCAATGTCGGTGTAAAAATAGAGTCAGGGCGTAATCCTGTTTGATTACTTATTTGGGGTGGATCATGATGCTCAAACAATTTGTTTAGCCTGATCTTTCTAAAGAAGGCTTATGTGTCACGGTTCAGTTCAAATTTGTTCAGTCCAATGCTAAGGACAAAGGATAGACCCCTCGACAACAAACTTAAAGTATGTGTATCAAATGGGACCTTGGATAGATAAAAAATAGGAATAAGGTCCATATGGCTGGAGGTATCCCTTGTTTCCAATACTGGTTCTTTCTCTCTTATGGTATTCATTGTCTCCAATACTGATTCCTTCTCCCTAGAGGATGTTGAGGGTAGCTCTCTGGATAGTATTGGTCTTCTGTCTGTTGATATTGGCCCATCCCCTGTGTTCTGAACCTGGCTCGTGGAGTGTACTGTATGTTCCCGAAAAAACTGCTGCCTCGATAGCGTGGTCAAAAGCCGATCTCCTATAATTACTCCCCCTAGAAAAACTAGGTCCTGCACCCCCTTCCTTGTTGTACATCTGTTTTTGCTGCATGTCGCTGTTTTTCTGCCTCAGTTTTTAAACATTTTAAGAAACACCCTCATTGTTGATATGATTACCGTTTTAGGCAGCAGAGGACAGCATCCCTGCAGGAACTAATATTTATACCCTGGAATATCGACCATTGCCAAGGCACCTTCAGAGGTTTTAACCTGTCACGAATACATATCACGTGAATCAATGATTCGTCCATTTGAACGAGCAATCTGCATTCTTTACTGGTTTCTCCATTCATGTGTCCCTACCAAAAGCATCTTAACAGGATCAGCCCAACAGCAGTCTCACAAGTTCATACTTAGCCAGATTATGGAGAGGGAGACTCAAGTAGTCAGGTAGGTCATCTAAGGTATATAAGTCTATAAGCCAGCTAGCATGTGACTTGGTCTTTAAGTCCCTCATATCTTGATCAAATTACAGAGATTTAGCTTTCTTTGTTAGCAGTTGTGTTATCACTTTGCTAGGCAGAGTTACTTTAATGAGGTCTTTCGCCCTCAATATTCTAACTGAGTCAATTAAGAAGGATGCCCCCACTGAATTTGACTCCTGCATTTTCTTTCAAAGGAGATGATTCATTATACTGGTGTTAGTTGATTTTAATTTTAAGCAACATGATACATATCTTGCGCATAGCAGCAGATCCTGTTCGGTCAGATTGAGCTCCAGCCTGATTTGTGCTTGACTGGTGTACTCAGGTAGGGTAAATAGGCGGCAATATAAAACAATAATAACCAGTCATATAGTTGGTCTTTGAACATGATTGCTCTGTATGATATTGTGGGAATAACCTTTCATCCTACAACCGACAGGAATGCTCTGGTGTTTTCCCAAACAAAATACCTTTTTTAACATCCCATTGTACACATCAGATGTTTAGCCGTTATCTTCATGGCTACTTCTTACACCCCTTTACCACTCCTTTAATCTACGTGCACATCTAGATATCTGAAGCTTTTCACTCTCTCCAAGCCAGCTTTTTCCATGCCACTCTCCCATGTTTGATCAATTCCCTTCCAAAAATCTTTTTTGTTTTACTTAAATTTATAATGATAGTGTTAGTTGAAATAGGGCATTAAGGGACCTCTGAAGGCCTAATAGGGCACTGTCTAACAAGACCATATTGTAGGGGTATTGGAGGATTTTGGGGGCATATTATCAAGCCCATTTTTGCCGCTTTTGTGGCCGTTCTCTGCAGAAAAGCGGTGATAGTTCCATGGCAATATTAACAAGGACACGCTTGCGCGTGTTTCCTTGTCATAGCACCCGTTCCAGTTACGCCGTGCCACGCATCGCTAATGAGATGCAAAGAGATCATTCCCAGGCAACACAACAGGGAAAAACTCGCAAACCGCACATTGCGGTATTAACAAGCCCATGACCTGACACCCATAGAGATATTGAGACCCGCACTAACTCCGCTATCGCTGTAAGCTAACGTCTGATACATTTCAGACTTAGCTATATGTGTAAAGGGGGTGGATTGTCAGGCTACGACCACCATGAGCTATCAACTAGGAATTCCCTATCGCTGCAGGAATATTGCTGGTTTCCCAGCGATATTCCTGCATTTTGCTCACTATCGCTGGATTTTTATCGCCTGGGTGATGAGCGTTGTTAATAACGTACTAACCAGGCGATTAAAAACGGCGATAATTAATATCCCACTGAGTGTGCATAGCGATATTTATCGCATTTTCTTGTTAAATGTGCCCCTTAATTGTTTGACCAGCTAATCTTGGGGAACAGATCCTGGGGAAATCCAGATTGCTTTCCATGTCTGCAGTGTATTGGTTAAAAAGCAACAGGGCTAGAATGCAGCCTAGATTTAGGCTTTGTGTGTGGAAATCTTATCTGAGGTTGTTCAGTTGGAAGCTATCTTGATCTTTACCCTTGTCTCACTGTAAAGTGACTGAATTGATTTCAGTAAGAAATGAGGTAATTCCTCATCTGTTTAACTTTGCCCTCAGCCTGCCTCTTGGAATGTTATAAAAAGCATTTGTAGAGTCCACAGCAAGTGATAGTTTATCACATGTATTGCTGTTGAGTTAGCAGAAATTATTTTAAAAAATAATATTTTTTTATTTAAGAATAATTTTTTCAAACAGATAAAAGGGACCAGCATGGGGGCAACCTGTGCCCCAAGTCTGGCATGCTTATATGTAGCAGCCTTTGAGGATAAACCTATTTTTAACAATATAGCACCATTCAGTGAAAACATCACATGTTGGTCGAGATATATCGACGACATTTTCTTCATCTGGACGGGCACCTTGGATTTACTTAATGAATTTATTCTCTGGCTAAATCTAGGGGATAAAAATCTCAAATTCACTTCCAATTATAACAAGGAAACAATTGAATTCCTAGATATCAGAATCAGAGTAGACAAAGCAGTTTTAGGTGTTGATCTTTATACCAAACCAACTGATCGTAACACCCTGTTACATTATAAGAGTAATCACCCTAATAGTCAAAAGGACAATATACCATTTGGACAATACTTGCGGATTAGACATAATTGTACTAATATGCAAGATTTTAATAAACATGCAGATGCCCTATCCATCAAACTCAGAAATCGAGGATACCCTAAAAAACTAATCAAACGAGCATACAAACGTGCGAAATATTATAATAGAGACGCACTCTTTGATAAAAATAAAGAAAAAAACGACAGAACCAATGATAGACTAATTTTTGTAACCAACTTTAGTGCAGCGAGCAACAAAATAAAAAACATCATAAATCGTAATTGGTCATTACTTAATGATAGACCAGGAGAAAACATTCCTAAACAAATGTTTAGTTTTCGGAGAAACAGAACAATTAAAAACTGCCTGGTCCACACCTTTAAAGAAAAGACCCGTAACACCCTAAGTACTATTGATAAAACACCTCTCCCTACCGGGAATTTCACCTGCAATATGTGTTCAAACTGCACATCAATGATGAAAGGCAACTCAATATCTTATAATGGAATAGAACACAAGATAAAAAAAATTGTAAATTGTAAAACTAAAGATCTGATTTATATGATAAAATGCCCTTGCAATAAAGCCTACATCGGAGAAACAGCCAGAGAGGTAAAAACTAGAATAACAGAACATAAGTCTGCCATCAGAACACAAAAGAAATCCGCCCCGTTAGTGGAACATTGGTTAACACACCACCATAAACTAGACGATCTAAAGTGGTGTGTGGTCGAGGTAATATCACATAGTACCAGAGGCGGTAATGGGAATAGCAAAAGAAAGAAAAGAGAACAATTTTATATGTCTTTATTTAACACCTTTCGTACTGGATTAAATAATAGAGAAGAATGGGAAAGATTAATCCTATAATCAGCATTGCTATATGGAACCTACTGTAAATATTCTTACTTCCCATAGTCCACATATTCACATCAGTATTACCCCCCCTCCCAAGCGCCTCGAGACCCTACGGGTAGGTAGTGCGCTCTATAAATGTCTTTGATTGATTGATTGATTGATTGATCCTATTATAGCCCCATAACAGTATGAAAATTTGCAAGATCTGCCCTCTCAGTCGTAATACCCAGGGAACTATCAGTAAAGGCACCGCCGGGACTAATATAGGACAACCTGGGCAACCTTATAGAATGTTAGAACTTCCCACTGAGTAATAACTAGTTAGAATCATATAATCAGAAGAACCAGTCCGCAAACTAGGGACTGTCATCAATGAAATTGTTACTAATATGGATAGATACTATACATAGTTTGCATATAGAAACATATAATTCACTATCCCAGGATCTGGAGAAATTAGTACAACATGCATAGAGGATTAATGTTTTTTGGGATTAAGGTGATTAGCAATTGTTATGTTTTTTGTCATTTAAGAATCTATATCCATAGATTGCAGGTATATTGAAATTACTGTTAAATATGAACTTGCACTTTTGAATTGTACATGTATAAATACATTGCCAATAGTAACACTCGATCGTGTATATGGAATACATCAATGATAAAAACTTAGCAGGATTGTTTCGTATTGTTGAATAATTATTAATGATTGTAATTATAGATAAACATAACTTCGGAAACTGACATTGCTAAGTATATTGTAATTGAAATCAAACGTGGACTTGTACTGTCCAAACTGTATGTATAGAACGGATCATATGTAAATAATTCTATTGCATGTATAATACGTCTAGATCGCTATAACTAATAAGTAGTGTTGTGCATGGTTAAATCAATACTGTTGATTACGATAACAGCTACCAATCTCTGGACTCAGCCATTTACAGAGTCATAATTCTATCGTGTAGTGTAGTCGGCCCAATCCAAGATGGCCGCTATGATAAAAAGAATTGTCTGAACAAGAGGCACATATCATCGCGTATTTTAAAATCAGGAACGAACATAGATTCCAATTTGCCAATAAAATCAAGTAGTATGCTAAATATCTACATTTAGAAACATCGCAAATACCAAAGCCGGGCATCCGCGCATCCAGTCTAACTACTTCCGGATCAGGGGGCTCGTTTTGGGCACATAGCAAGGATTTATTGCGCTAAATGCACCCCTAAAATACAACGGCATATAAAATAAATATAATAGATGAATATTTAATTCCTAAAGTCGTAACTTAAACAACGCTGCAAAATTGTGACCCTTCACTTCCGGGTCAACACGGGAAGCGTCAGTATGAAGACGCTGTCCCAAAGTATGCAAGGTAGACTTCGAATTTCCACGAAGAAGAGAGCACGGAGGAGCAGGGAGGCCGTACTTTTACTAAAAGGTAGGCGAGGGTTCCTTGGGTGGAGGATAGACAGGACCATGACTCTGCCGGTTAGTAACTCTGACAAGTTCAAACCCAGAGGTCCTTTTGAGCTTTGCTTATAGTCTATTGACTGTTTACATGCACTAATTGGACTAACTATAGCGAGAATTATACAGAACTGATATCCTGACAGGATTGGCGTTTTATTAACAATCATTGTTCGCCCTAGAAAGGTATATGCCCCTAGCTAAAAAATTTTTTTTTAAATTTCTTTCTTTTTCATATATTAATATTTAGATATATATAAAGGTTAATGTTTTTAACCATAACCACATTGTGTCAATCTTAAACGAATGAAACGCAGCTTAGCCAACGGGATTAAATGATAGATAAGCCCTAAGCACAGCATTATAACAACATGTAGACTTGTATCAATCGCTTATAAAATCTAGATCCATTATTAAGTTTTCCCCCCATATTCTTTGTTGTATATCTACAGATTTCCTCTTTTATTTATTAGGAGAAGATTTGGATCACAAAATATCATCAATCCTATATACTAAAAGACCCACCTGATATTAAAACAGGTTAGTATACTATGTCCGTGACATTTTGGAAATAAACATGAGCTTCTCTTTACAAATCAACATCTATATGTAGGTGGCTCAGACAGATATGACCTTTGTATGTTTAGGTCCAAAGACCCAAAGAAGCTATCCCTCCTATCAACGGTGGCCCCTCCGTGCGCAAAGAATATCTTACTTATGACAATTAAGGTAACCAAAACAAATATGATACTAGCCACAGGCATGAATGAGGGAAGTCCAATGGGACAATAGACTATTAAGAACTCTCTTGTGCTTATTTTTATATTTTTATATAGCCCAAGAAATAGTTAATTCCTGAGAAGTTCACAAGATATTGGAAAGCAATTGAAACGCTCTTCCGTTTTGATACACAGGTATGAGTCATAAATCGTATATATACATAAAGGGGTAGACTCATATATACAGCAGAGAATGGATGTGAACTACAAATTCAGAATGAAAGGAGAAATCCAACTCATATGCAATGAGAACCTCCCATGTGGTATCGCAGAGAGCTTCCTAATGTTGGATTCACTGACAATTAGATGTTTTAATACTAAGGGGTCAGCATGTTGAATAACGTCTAGAAATTAGATGTCTAAAAGAAAAAGCAAGGCAAGTGTAACATAAACCAACACAATATACAATAAACGCTAAAATATTCTTATTTAATTTATATATACGGAGTCAAATGTTGTAAATGTCCTGAAGAAGGTGTCAAGATTGAAAAAGCACCGAAACGCTGCGTCGACTGTTTCCTCTTTTGACTGTACATATATTCATTGCATTACCACTGCTGGTGGTTTTTTAAAATTGTTTTTTATCATGTTTTAGAATGTAACCCAATTGGGAGGTGAAGAATAAATTCTATGATTATTTTTAATTGACAAAAATTGTTTGCTTGGTATATTTTATGAGTTTAATTCACTTTGCGTTAGTTGTCCACTCTGCTTTGCTTGTGTTATTAAATTGTATCGTTAAAACGATAGGGAGAATTATCCTACTTCCCAAACCAAACCCCTTTTATAAGCAATGGTTCAGCAATTCTAGCCTGCCACGGTTAATACAGGGACTCTAAACCTTTTTTTGATTGCTGTTGAGTTACGACATCAGATTGCTTACTGCGTGCAGCCTGAACGAAAAGCAGGTGGCATAGCATGCTTTTAGATTTAGATTTGTTTATTCGTTGTGACATAAAGCAGACCAGAAATCAGATAAATCTCTGACTTAGCGTCAACATTTAGCTAACGTCAGTGCTGTTAGCAACCCATATTTAGTATAAAAAACAAACCAGAGAACTCAACCTCCCAACCCATACCCTCCCTAAATCCTCCCACCCTGGGTGCTCATAGAGCCCTATGTTACTGTATATCCGTGGGTTTAGATTTCAGAAAGTACTTCGTCATGGAAGCATGATTACAAATTAGTCAAGCTTAGCAATTTTAGGTACCTAGGGCAGGTGAGTTCTGTGAATTCCAGCAATAGAATGCGATAAACGGCTGCCAAACCTCCCCAAATGCATCTACCTGGGATTTAAAAGTCACTGTAATTTTTTCTATCCCCAAGAGGTGCCAGATGCGATGTAGCCACCCCAGTTTCGTTGGAAGCCTGTCAGTGCCCCAGATTTCTGCAATCGTTTGATGAGCCATCCCCAGTGACAGCGCTATATGTGTCTGCCTCTTCTAGCCGTGAGGGGAAATGTCAATGGTTTAGGAAGGCCCAGTATTATATAGGACGGGAACCGGGGGAGTTGGGTGCCAAGGTGGCACTCTTTCTCTGACAGCACATCTTCCCAAAATTAGGACAAGGAGGGCCACTCCCACAGGATATGTACGAGCACCCCCAGCGCTTCGCTGCATTGTGGATTCGCGCTATGTAAGCGGGCCAGGGACAAGTACCAATAGGTGACTATCTTTGTTGCTGTTTCTATGCTAGCTACATTAGTGGCTGTGTGCCTTACTCGGTGAAAGATGTCCCGGCACTCCTGAAGGAAAGCTCCCTCCCGAGTTCCCTCTCTCACCTCAGCTGTGCTGCTGCTCTAGAGTCAAATGGGCAGATTTATGTCGGACTTGTGCCACGTTTACATTGCCGTTGCGTGACGCAACAGCGCGGAAACGTGGTGCATCCCTGCGACCTATTTACAACGTGACGAATCTAGGCAGATGTGTCATGTTGTAAAGCCCTGCGCCACATGGAACCTGCGTCAGGTTTCATGTGGGCGTTCTGTCGCAGGGTGGGCGTTCCCTCGTAGGAAAGCCCCGTAAAACTGACGCAGTGAAATCTACAAGATTTCACTGAGTCAGTTTTATGACGCTGCTGCGTCAAATCCTTACGCCTGCTTGAAGCAGGCGTAAGGAGTGACGCACTACGTTATGTATGGGTGGCCTCTGTACATTGCAGGAGTTGCGTCGCACTTGCGACGCTACTTCAGCAATGCGCCGCCCGTACACCACAAGATGCGTCACACATCTGCCCTTCCTTGCACCATGGTGCGCCGCATTGTAAATGCGGGGCATCTGTGGTGCCACAAGGAGGGAATTGCGTGACGCATCAGTTCTGGCGCATCCCTGCTGATTTGCAGAGATGCGCCAGAACTCATAAATCTGCCCCAAAGGGCTTATCATGGAGCAAGTTGTACAGGTCTGACACTAAATGTTTGTCTGTGTCTTTGTTTATTAGCCATTTCTCGTAACTCATCAAGCGACGCTGGGCTGCCTGTCTTATCTTGGGCTGCATCAGCCAATGCCAAATCTGAACATATCCCTCCCTCTCAGGTATATCATTATCTCTCCTTAGATCATTGAAGTGTAGGCGGCACCTATATATAAAAAAAATGGCCTATCGATCTGCATCCCTGCTTTGTCCATTCTTGAAAGGCCACTGTGTTCAGCCCTGGGGAGAAATCCGGATTCACCACCACGAGGGTAAGCGGTGAGGGGAAGGGTGGGAAGCCCTCCCTGACTGCCACTGAGTCCCAGACTCGAAGGGTGGGACCTGTTATCACGGAGAGGTAAAGACTGGGGGAGCAGTGTGCTTTATTTAAAATGGGAATCTTCCACAGGGATATTCCGGCCAGCCCCATGTCTATAAAAAACTAGCTTTTCTCCGACTCTGGGCATGCCCATTCCACCAAGTACCTAGCCTGCACTGCCTGAAAGTGTCAGAAAATACATGGGACACCCAGTCCCCCTTTCGCTGGGGTATTCCAATTGAGTTCCAGATGCATTCGGGAATGCCTATCTGGCCATACATAATTTTGAAGGGCTTTTTGTAGAGTCTGGAGTGTGTCAGAAGGGGGCCAGAGTGGTAGCGCCATGATCATGTACAGGATCCTGGATAGTTCCGACATTTTTATGGCTGCGATCCTTCAGAGCCATGCCAGGGGAGAGCTTGCCACCTCGCTAGGTCAGTGTGCACTCTGCTAACAAGCGAGCGATAATTTACGTCTATCAATTCCTGGGCAGTTGACGCCAGTAGGACCCCCAAGTACATTATATTACATTTCCATCGGATGGAGAGAGTCTGTGTAAGGGTGTCTTTCAAGCCCTGTGACAACGACAAGCCCAATGCTAGTGATTTGGTTAAGTTAATTTGGAATGCCGAGACCTCCCTAAACCTCCCGACCTACCTAAGAAACTCCGGTAGTGACCCCCGTGGGCCTTCTAGTGAAACAATAACATGCTCTGCATATAAAGTGATTGGGTGCTCCTCTCCGCAAAAAGCGTATGTGAGTGGTTTTTGAGTCGTCTCTGAAGAGTGCAAATATCAATGGGGAGAGGGGACACCCCTGTCTTATCCCACGCTCTATGGGGAAATCCCAACAGTCGCCCACGGTCCTTTATACCTGCTAGGCGCACAGCTCCTATACCATTCTCCCAGCCCTAATCTTTTCAATACCACTTCTATCAAGGTAAGGCCAGAGGACTCTATCGAAAGCTTTCTCCACATCTATGAAAAAAAGCATTGTATCTTGCTGGAAACTAAAGTGTAGAATTATTTTATCATTATCTGAGCTCTGCCAGCCTGGAATGAATCCAGCCTGGTCTGAGGCCACCAGTCTGGCTAGGTGTGTGGCAAGGATGCTTGTAAACAATTTTGTATCCACGAACAGGAAAGATACTGGTCTATATGAGGCACACAGACGTTTATCTTTCCCAGGTTTAGCTATCACTACTATCAAGGCTTCCTTCATGGAGGGGGGAGTGTCTCTACTTCTGAAATCTTGTTGAAAATTCTAGTGAATATTGGAGCCAATATATTACAAAACGTTTTATAAAAAGGGGCAGAAAAGCCATGTCGACCTGGGGATTTATGCGGTTTCAGTCTGGATATAGCTACAATTACTTCCTCTAATCTAATGGGGCTATCTAAGCTCGCTGCTTGCTCTTCTGTCAGGCTTTTCTAAGTAGCTAAGGATTGCATGGGGTGGGTGGGCTTACGGGGAGGATAACGCTTTATAAAAATCTCTAAATATTTTGTCCATCGCTTTGTCTCCTGTAACTTCTGACCCATCATCTGTCAGTAAGGCCCAGACTTGCCTCGTGATTTTAAGTAACCAATTCAAATTCCTGTGTGCTGTTTTTCACAACACAGAAACTGCAAGTTTGCTGAAGAAATATTTGTAGCACTCCTTCAACGTATGAAATTGTCTATCTTTGTGGCAAGTACACAAATGTACACATATTAACTAAATGCACAATTCCATTCGGATGTGCGTAGAACATACTTTAGGTCAGGATCAGATTTTGATGTTCAAATATATCGCATCTTTCCAACTAAAATAGCATGTCTTTAACAAGTGGCTACTTGGTATTGTCATTGGCGGACATTCACATTTGCACTTTTGAAGGTGGGCCAGCATTTCACTAGCTTCAAGGCAAAGCCAGCAAAGCAATATATGCGATTTCCTTTTTTTATAAGAAGTAGAGTGTGCAAAGTTGCAACTTTTTCCCTCCCCAACTCCATGAAAATAAAAATAAAAACTCACAAATTCATTTAGAATGTTTTAAAATTTAAATGCGGTTATTTTTCAAATAAATTAAATAAAAGTGAGAATGCAAGAGACAAACTCAATAAACTAAATTTCCCTTTTAGCAAGATCAGCATGGTTTAAAGGGACACATGTTTTGTTGAGACCTGAGATTTAAATAGGGTGAAAATCAGCCCTCATGAGATTCCCTTCACCCGTCTCTCGTGAATGGGGGATGATGGTGTCCTTCTTTAGGATTTTCTTTTGTTCATCTTTGGGATTAGCCACCCCAATAATCAATGCAAAGACTTTATTTCTCTAAAACCACTTCCATGAGCACTTTTTAAGTTCTCAGTAGGGGGACCAACTGGCATGGGTGCAAATTCAGGACAGTAGGTGCATGAATTCAGGGCAAAGGGTCAAAATTCGGGACCAAAATTCAGGACAGGTCAAAATTCAGGACAAAGCTTCGGGACAAAAGGTAAGTTTCACAGATACATCAGAGGAAGTTGTGCAATAGTATATAAGTAATTAAAAATACAACCAACGTAAGAACAAGTCAAAATAAGTTTATATTTGGTTGAGACTCGGCAAAGAAAACAAAACCTCTGCTGTGGCCAGCGACTTTCAGAAACCTGAGGAAGACTGCCTGCTCTACAACAAAGACCCGATCTCCTGTAGACAACGGCCTTGTCCTGCCCAGAAGAATCCAACTACAAGGACTCCGGATCCAGCTGGAAGCACAACTCCTGCCCACTCTCTACCCGATGCCCACGGCCTGCGTTCAAGTGGCTCACCTGTCCAGTGAAGTCTCCTCAGTGATCCTGACCTCAAGTCTAGCATTGGCTGACCCCTACTGGACTCCACGATGACGCCTAAATCCAAAGGCTCCCCTGACTGTGACTCTCCCCAGTAAGAAGACTCCAACATCCAAAGGCACCCCTGCATCCCAAGCCCCTGCGCCTTAGTGAGCTGAATCAACAGTGCCCCTATGACCACCCCAATCTCTACTTACCTCTGCTGTTGTTGGTCTTCCTCCTGCAACCTCTGGTGCAACGCCTGCACCCTGTTTGTTGAAAGCACAAACCTCATTGAAAAACATTGTGAGCCAGAAGCTGTATTTGCACACTCCGCTCGGGCGCTTTGGTGCCATTGGTGTTGTATGTTTGGTGCTGCTTTGTGGCCCCCTCCAGGTGCTAGACCTAACCCCCAAAGCTTGGCCTCTGCAGTCAATTTACATACCTGCAAGTAGTGTGGCTTTGAGCATCCCCAGTCTCCATTGAAAAGCATTGAGCCAAACTTAGATTTTGGCCTCTGCACCTGGCCGCACCTTTACCGCTGATGGTGCAGTGTTGGTACTCACCTGATCCTTGCTCCTTGCTGACCTTTGGTCCCAAAGACTGGAATTGTAAGTTGCATACATGATTGTTTTGCCCCATAGGATAACATTGATTTTTCAGAAAATACACTGTGCCCACTTTTGAAAGTAAAAGTATTTTTGATTAAAAACATACTTACCTTATTGCGATGCTTTTGGTCTTAAAATAAAGTACAAAGCTTACTTTTCTAAAATTGGTTTGGATCCCCTTTTTGGGTCGTGTGTCCATTACCGGTCAATGTTGTGCAATAGATGTATTATTACACTACTCTGTGTTTGGCCCAAGGCTGCTTGCCCACACTACCACTAATAGAGCACCTTTGGGTTTACATTGAGCCCTGTACACTTTTGGGGTACACTGGACTCTGTGCATGGTATTACCACCATATACAGAGACAGCTTCCTACAGGAGGCGCACACATAAAACATGGGAAAGAGCAAGGAGAAAGTAGTGAGAACAAGAGAAAAGCACTTTGAATCAACTTACCCTTCAAGAAGGTGATTGCAGGGAATGCTTCTGCACAACCTAAAGTAACCCAAGGGTGGGTCGCCTAAAGCTGTTCTCTTTGGCCCTGAAGCACCCTTGCAATGCTCTGTTAGTTTAAAAAACAGAATGACACCTTGAAGATCTTCACAAGCAGGATACCACAGAAGGGTAAAAAGAGTCAGTCATTTTCCTCTGCCCACAGACAGAAGCAGCAACTGCAGGCCAACCCATCCCTCACACAACAGAAAGGGTAGCACTTCTCACACAGCTCTTCAACTCTTCTTCTTGGCAGTGTGCTCTTGTTTCCAGAAGTGATCTAAAGTTCTAGGGGTTTAGGTCAAATATGTATACCTAATTTTTTCTTTGTAGTCTTTGTTTCAAGGGCCAGCTTCACTACAGGAGGTGGAGACAGCATTGTGCAGAGCAGACACAGCCTATTCGGGTGCTAGTGAAAACTCCTCGCACCACTCTAAATGCAGAAAGGTCTATTATTAAAGGTGTGTTACTAAATTCAGAGAGCCTAAATTCCATTTCTCTATGTTGTCCCAATGGAAAGTTACATTTGTAAGATCTTACAAGGCAGTCCCCATGGACTGACAGCCTTTCAATAATGAAAACAAAATACACAGTAGTTCACTATCAGGACATGTAAAACGCACCAGCACATGTCCTACCTTTCACATACACTGAGCCCTGCCCATAGGGGTGCCTTGGGCCTACCTTATGGGTGCCTTACATGTAAGAAAAGGGAAGGTTAGGGCTTGGCAATTGGATGCACTTGCCAGGTCGACAGGGCAGTTTACATCTGCGTTTGCAGACACAGCTGTGGCAGGTCTGAGACACATTTACTGGGCTACTCATGTGGGTGGCACAACCAGTGTTGAAAGCCCACTAGTAGCATTTGATTTACCGTCCCTGGAACACTCAGTGCACTTTACAGGGGACTTACTAGTAAATCAAATATGCCAGTCATGGATAACAAATCACAATTTACTCAGGGCGAATTTGCACTTTGACAAGGATCAGCAGTGGCTAAGTGCTCAAAGCATCTAAGCCAGCAAAAACAAAATGTATCACACAGTGTAAAATACAGGAGGTAGAGGCAAAAAGTCAGGGGAAACCACACCAAGGATGCAAAGTCTAATAATGTCCAACTTCGACTTCAAGCAGGCAGTGGTTCTAGCTCTTAAGCATATTGGAAGGTAATTTACATTTTTATTTCAAGTTCTCTTATTTTTATTTCTTACTATTTTTGCTAGTTCATAGTTGCTTTTGCCTAGGTATATGCCATTCTCGCTTAATTGTTTTTTACAAAGCCTAATGCTTCTTACATCCCTGCCACCTTACACAGGTTTAAGCACTGAGACTGAAAAAGAGAACCAATGAATGTCCATGAGAGACAAGAGGCTTTCAGTTTGTCTCTGTTTGCAAATATCAGCACTTGGTCTTGTTGAAATGTTAGTAGAGTACATTAAGCTTGCCTTCTCTTTCACTCCTACCCCACCGATAACTTACAAATCCTTGTTATTGCTCTGATTCAGATGAAATGTCATGTTCTTCAATTCTCAATTAGATCAAATTGTAGTACTTTGCAATATACATTTTTCAAATCTGCAATATTTTGCATTTTCCCTGACTGTCAAGTCCAGGTATGTTTTCGGATATTATCTTTCAAAATTCCCACGGAGTAATGTTTCCATTCAATTAGCAAAATATGGTGGTCCTCTTTAAGGGCCATATGTATCAAGGCCAAATGGGTTCGCAAAAGCCGAAATTCGCCGAATTTCGGCGTTTGCGAACCCATTTTCGCCAAATGTATGTATCAAACAATTTGGGTGCAAAATAAGGAATCGCAAAATTTGCCATTCCTTATTTTGCGATTGCATTTAAGGAATCGCAAATTACCACCAACTTCTAATTGGTGGTAAGTTGCGAATTCTTTTCAAAAAGCATTTTTTTGAAAATCCAATGGTGCCATGTGACGCTCATACATGCCCTTAGGGCATGTATGTGCGCCATATGCGCACACATGTCATTTTCAGGGGTGCAGCAGGGTGTTTTTGAGAAACCCCTGCACCCCTGAAATTATTCTCAATTTGCGATTAGCAAATTGCGAATCGCAAATTGAGAATAATTTCCCATTCATTCCTATGGGCCTCCTTGCCCATAGAAATGAATTGGAGATTATTCCTTAATTGCGATTAGCAATTTGCTAATCGCAATTAGGGAATTTTAAGTAATCGCTTAAAAATAGCGAATTTCTTCATACATACCATTTTGCGATTTCTAAATAGCGATTCCTTGAAAATCGCTATTAAGGAATCGCAAAAGGGTATGTTGATACATATGGCCCTTAGTGTGGCCTGGTATTATGGCTATTTCCCTCCTCTGAATTCCTCGTATTAGGATCCCAGTAATTCTATGAGTTATTGAGTTATGAGACTTTGGAGAGTAACATGCAGAAATCAGACATTTGTGCCGATCCACGTTATTTCGACTTAAGGCTTTGCATGATTGCAGCAGATTAACTCTCTGGGTGACAAAGCCTGCCAAGCAGTTATTTAGAATTCTTTTCCCAACCCTATTGGAATTATCAGGCCACTCATACTTTGATTGCAGTTGTTGTTACTGTACACCCAAATATGACTGGTACTTTCTCATGAACTTTTAATCTTAAATGCTTTGGAGAAATGTCTTATAACAACTGAAAAGAACTTAATGCGTAGAGAGATAAGCCTTAAATATTCACACTCTAGGTTGGCGAAGTCACTTTAGAAATTGTTATTTTTTCTGAGAATTTATGCTTCTATCATAACCCAAAAAAGGCATTGTTGCAATATGCTGCCCTTTTAGCTTTATTAAAAAATCTTATTCCACAGAGAGATGGCTTTTTTGCACTCTACTTTTCATGTAGACATAGCTCTCTTTCAAAAATGCAAACACATTTTGCCACTTCTGTAGTTGTTAATTCAGCCGTGCTATCAATCAACTTACCTTCCAGTGAAATATTCACAGCATCTCTTTTCTAATGTGATTTGATTTAGTATGCCTTTTCACAGCTAGCAGGAAAAAAATCCAATTGCATATTCTGAGCTCCCTATTTATATATTCTGATGAATTTCAGTTAACAATGGAGATTGATTTGAACAGAAACTTCTATCACTTTGAAGGTTTTAACATACAGTCTCACCAGTAGGTCTCCTGTAAGGATAGCAAATAACTTCTCAAATGTCCGCCGACTTCATGCCTATGACAGGTTATTCAAAGGTAATGAACTGTATCAATCGCAGATATAATTAATATATTCAAAGCTCCAGCGACAAATATGGATTTAGAAAAAAAGTGCATCACAGGATTATTCCATGGTTGCCAGTACTTCTGACTTCAAAGCTTTGTATGGATTAAAGTGCTGCCTTTAATCTTAACTTTTAAGAGAGATTTGCTGCATTACATCCTTCAGCAATGCCGAACCGACTGATGTAGGTCCCTGCACTTCCGTTAAACAAATGTCAAGTTCCTTTTTTTCTATGTTTATAGCTCTTCCCTCTGGAAAATCTTACATAAAAAGCTATGCCTTTAGGTTTCAGGACAGCAAGGAACTAAGAAGCTGATGGCAATGAGACTTGTTCATGTACCTATTAGATCATTTAAAACAGCCCACAGTCAATAATCAGTTTAAAATGTATTTTGGGCCAGTGAAGCCCCATTAATGGGGTTTAAAAAGAACAGCAATACATTGCACACAATTCCGGGGCATTCTACTTAGCATGATTCAGGTTTAATACATTCTGGCATTTCTGTTTGTTGTTTAAATTACTAACAAAAAGTGTATTTTGAGGTGCCTATTGTTTTGGGAGTGAAAACCACTTTAAAAAATACTGAAAGCTTTTGTGTAGTATTGAGTGAATAGCACCAGTGGTTTTCATCTTGTGCGCAGCAATACTTTTCATCTTGTCTTATTTTTGAAGGGAAAAGGTGTGGTACTGTCACACAAAAAAATCCCAGTTGCTGAGAAAGCGCCTTCGTACACCCCATCAGGATTACCTTGGAAGTCCTATTATAACTTTTAGGCCCTGAATATCAGTTAAGCGGTATTCCATGCAGAGGTTTACAGCAGCTGGAATTTCCCTCGCAGGCCTGTATCTTCACATGGAGTTGTGCCACAACCTGAATTATAGGCCCGAGTCATAGACGAACGTCTATTACGAAGGAAAGGGCCTTTAACAACTGTAAAGACGGGTCTCAGTCAAGTTCCTTTACCAAGTACTTTATTGGCAACTCTGCTTAACGTAGCATGAACGATGATAACAAGTCCTCTGTCTCCCATCAACTGTCCCACCCTGGAACCCCACATACACATTCCTATTCTAAGAACCTACCCCACATTCCTAACAAGAATACTACAACACAACACATCTTCCCCCTTACAATAATAAATAAACAAAAGGAAACTATATACAACACAAAGGAGAAAAACAAAAAACAAATAATAAATTGACTAGACTAACATATAATCTCTGAGTCTGTGAGGAGTATGAATGACTCTTCCAAATCTACCCAATCTCATTGTATCAGTACAAGTTTGTTCACCCAAGCCTTCACCTTCTATGCAATTACCTTCTTCAATTCTTTCTTCATCTTCCATTTCATCTTCCAGTTCATCTTCCCACAACCATTCCCCAAACATAGCTGTAGTTTCCCCAACATCCTCCTCCTCTGCTTTTTTTACATTTTTACACTTAGCTATTCGACTCATATGCCATACCCGACCATCGCTAAGTCTGGCCGAATTTTTCAGACACTCCACAACCCTACAAGGTTTGGAAAAAACACTTTCTCCCTTAGCCACTTTTCCCCACTTCTTGGTTTTTACCCAATCTCCTACTGCAAGTTCTTCCACCCTTGTCACATTTTTCTTATCATAGTTCCTTTTGTACACTTGTTGTGCTTTTATGATATTCTCCTTTACTTTTTCTGGTGACCATTCAATATGTTTCGTACTATCCATCCAACCAGTATTGTCCCTTGTGATCAGTTCCCTACCCCTCATCATCACAAATGGACTCAAACCAGTCAGAGAAGGTGTGAGACGATAACCCCACAACATTTTTTTAAGCTTAACTTCCCAATTCTTTTTATTCTGGCATGCAATTTGTATTGTCCCTTTAATGACGCGATTAAATCGCTCTACATCTCCATTACCAGAGGGATGATATACAGATGTCAACGCATGTGTAATACCATTTCTTTTAAAAAAATCTTCTACCTTCACCGCTGTAAAATATGTTCCATTATCACTGATAATTCTTTTAGGCAATCCTTCTCTCAAGAATACACCCTTAAGAAAGTCGATCACAGTCTCTGCATCAGCTTTTTTGACAATTTCTAATTCAACCCATTTACTGAAGTAGTCTATTAAAACTATAATAAACCTACCCTCATACTTGTTCTGGACTGGACCAACAAAATCAATTGTAATCAAATCCCAAACCATTTCAGGACATTTCACTGGTGACAATGGTGGTTTTAACGTCGTCAAGCTTTTATCCGAATCAGCACATTCCTTGCACTCCCTCACCACTCTTTCCACCTCAATATCTACACCTGGCCACCAATATGAGCTCTTAACTCTTTTCTTGGTCCTAACAATACCAACATGTCCTTCATGACATAAATCTACTATTCTTTTCCTCAGAGTTTTCGGTGATACAACCTTTCCTCCTCTGAAAACAGATCCTGACTCTACCCTCAACTCACTTCTTACCTCCCAAAAACTTCTTTCTTCTTCTACATCTGGTTTCCTTTCACCCCAACCTTCTAAGACCCTCTCTTTTACTTTCTCCATCTACTCGTCTTTTCGATAATGCTCAAGCCACTCTTTTTCTCCAATCAATTCCTCGAACTCTTCCTCCACCACAGCAATTTGATATTCATCCCACTCACTTCTAGGTACTTCTTTAATTGGCAAGGGCATTCTACTTAAACAGTCTGCAATTTTATTTTGTACTCCAGGAACATATTTTATCCTGCAATTGTAATCCTGCAATCTCATTGAAAGTCTTGCTATTCTTGCTGATGCCCTAATCATCCCTTTTGTAGTCAACAAATTCACCAGTGGTTTATGGTCCGTTCTTACATCAAACTCATTTCCCCATAAATACACAACCAAGGGTCTCCCTTTCTATTACCGAATACAGTTCTTCTGCTGGTGTCAAACTCCTTGATGCAAATCCAATTACAACTTCTTTCTCCCCACCTTCATTTTGCGTCAAAACCGCACCCAAACCTTTTCCGCTAGCGTCCACTGTTAACACACTCCTTAATTCCGGATCAAATCCCTTAATTGGTGTGGCACAACATACTTCTCTTTTAAGGACCTCAAAACTTTGTTTGCACTTCTCACTCCATTCGAATTTACATTTTTGTTTCAACAACTGCCTTAAATCATAGGATTTCTCTGAAAAATTCTTCACGAATTTCGAATAATACTCCGTCAGCCCTAAAAACGAACGGAGTTCATCCTTATTTTTAGGCTCCGGAGCCTCACTCACCGCCTGTAACAATTCTTTCTTTGGAAAGATACCGTCTGCACCAATATTATGACCTAAATAAGCCACTTTTTGCTTAGCAAATTTACACTTCCCATACTCTGCCGTCAGCCCCTTATTTCTCAAGACATTGAATACATCCTTCAATCTTAGGTCATGAGTCTTCCTATTTTCTCCCATTACCAATATGTCGTCCTGGAAAAACAACACCCCTGAAATCCCTCTTAGAATTTCACTCATAATCCTCTGGAAAACTGCTGCCGCAGAGGCTAGCCCAAAAGGCATCCTGACATGTTGGAAACACCCAAAAGGCGTAATAAAGGATGTTATCTTCCCGCTTTCTTTGTGCAATTGAACCTGATGGTACGCTGACGATAGATCAACTGTTGACAACCATCTCATACACTTCGTTTTAGCCAACAACTCATTAATCATAGGTAAGGGGTATTTATCTACTAAGGTTTCTTTGTTCACACCTCTCAAATCCACACAAAGTCTAATCTTTCCATTTGAATTCCTAGCTACCACAATCGGAGACATCCATACAGACGACTCTATTCTCTCGATTATTCCGGATGTCTCCAACCTCTCCAGCTCTTTCTCTAATTCATTCCTCACTGTAAAAGGGAACATTTGTTACTTTATAATTTACAGGAACAGCATTCTCTTTTAACTTTATTTCATGTTTGAACCCCTTTAGCACACCAATTTTTCCTGAGAATACATCACTGTACTCTTCTTTAATTTTTTTTGTAAAATCATCATTCTCTTCCAATACCATAACTTGCTCTTTCGCATTAGGGTTAAGTATTATATCTAAGCTCACTTGATCTTTCCATCCTAAAACACTTGGTCCATACTCCGCCACATACATTCTTCCCTCTGCTACTCTCCCTTTGAACACAAATGTCACATCTCTACACCCTACAATAGGAATGCTTTTCCCAGTGAATCCTCGCGGATTGATGTCACTTTTCATTAAATCAACGCCAATTTCTTTCTCAAATTTTTCCTTCCACATATCCAAATTGACAATAGTATAAGGCGATCCTGAATCAGCCACTAATATTACTTTTACCCCCGCCACTTCAATTTCACATTTGGGTTTGTTCCTTCCATTACTCTTTACATCCAAAATAAAATCCCTTACTATAAAAATGTCATCATCATCTGAATCTTCTTCTTCATCTTGCTTCCTTTTTTCGTCTTCTTCCTTTTTCACATATTTTATCCTTGTAGTTTTTTCCCTTCTATAACAAACTCTTGCATAGTGACCAATTAATCCACACACTGTACATTTTTGATCTTTTGCTCTACATGCTTGACTGTTCGCCAAATGTGTATAACTTCTGCATCTATTACACGCCAAGTTGGTTGTGCCTTCTCTTCTGTATTCATTCCTTGTCCCTTGAAAATACTTCTTCTCCGACTTCCTCTCATTAAATTTATCTCTCTTCTCTGCACCAACGCTGCTCGCTCTTATCGTTTTCCTTGCAACGCACACCTCTTCTTTTTCTTTTCCCTTCTCATCGTCCAAGGCTGCTTTTGCACACCTGACTGATACTTCAGCTTTCCTCACTACGGCTAACACTTTGTTGAGTGTTCCATCTCCCATGGTCCATAATCTTTCTTGCACCCTCTTATTATTTGTGAGCATAATGATTTGATCTCTTATTAACTCCTCTTCAATCTGTCCAAATCTGCATTTCTCTGCCATTCTTTTCAAAACTCCTAAGTAATCATCAATTTTTTCACCCTGTTCTTGTTTTCTCCTGAAAAACATGTATCTGTCAATTGCTACACATTCTGTTGGTGCATAATACCTCTCTAAGTCGTCCAACGCATTCTCATATACATCTGTTTCTTCATCACCTCTTTCTTTTTTTTGCATCCGTTCATATTGTCTAATTCCTTCTGGTCCTAAGGAATGCAGTAATATTCATTTTTTTATTTCCGGTGTCATTTCCTCATTTTTAATAGTGAACATGTAATTTTTAAAGTATACTTTCCACTCTTGCCATCTTATTTTCGGTTCACCAGGCTCTGTTAGGAATGGTATTGGTGGTGTCAAAGTGAACGTTTGTGCTGCACACATTTTCTCTTTATTATAATATTCTTTACGCTTTTAATAAACTTCTCTTCTTTTTTTTATCTTTGTTCTTCCTCCTCCTTTCTTTTATTTATCTTTTTTTCCATTTCCACTCTTCAAAATAGACTTTTCAACTTTTCAACTGCTATTCTGTTTCCTTTCATTCGTTTCCTTCTTTAAAACGAATACGAGTTTTCCCAACTCGTTAAAATGGCCGCCGGCGTGATGACGTCACATGCTAGCCAATCAGCGTGTGCACATTCACTTCCTTCTTCACGCGTCACAATCACCAAGACGCTGCCTCTCCTGCTGCCGTGCGCAGTGCCTGAGTCACTCTCCACGCGCCTCTCACTGCTTCTATCGCCGCACGCGCTTCTCAGCTGACACGCGCTGCTCTCAGCTGACACGCGCTGCTTAACACGGTAACACGTATTTTCTTCTTCTTTCTTTTTTAAATTTAAAAGTAATTTACTTCTCACTCTGTCATTCCGCTCACCTATGTCTTTGTCAATTTCACCATCAGTTCCTCTTCCGAATTATCCTCGTTCGTCTGTATCTTCTTTTCACTTCACTTCACTTCTTTTCTTCAAACTCCGTGGGTCCACGCAGAGTTGCCCAATCCTCCGTCGCCAAAATTGTAAAGACGGGTCTCAGTCAAGTTCCTTTACCAAGTACTTTATTGGCAACTCTGCTTAACGTAGCATGAACGATGATAACAAGTCCTCTGTCTCCCATCAACTGTCCCACCCTGGAACCCCACATACACGTTCCTATTCTAAGAATCTACCCCACATTCCTAACAAGAATACTACAACACAACAACAACCAATATAACCCGAGGCAGTGGGGCTATAAGGCTATTAGAACAGTCCTCTCACTGAGGGTAGAATGTTGTGAATTAAAAAGGGAGAAACACAAACACTGGAATGTGGGAGCGGAAGGCTTATCCCAGCCATTATAAGCCTGGAGCTACTGCATTGTCTTAAATGGAGCTCTCGATAATCCAATGTTCTAATATGAGTTAGAATCCTTGGGATGAGGAATAAGGAAATATCATGAGAATTCTGCATTGTATTCAATAATTTAATGGGGTTAAACACTCTCACTTACCACCTGTTCTAACTAACAGTTACATAGGAGCAGTAGTTTCCTGCCGAGCATGGTTGTAGAGACGGGAGGTGGTGGGGGGGTATGGGACAGAAAAAGGAGATTGGTAATGGCATAGGGAGAACAGCATGCTTCCCCGTGTCAAAGAAAAAGATTCTCTGGGCTTGGTGGGGGAGAAGTTATAGGCTCGGCTGTAGCCAAATACTCAAAGAGGTTTCACCAGTTGGAATTACCAGCTGGTAAAATCAAATCAAGCATTCCTGCATGCTGGAAAACTCAGGCAGGAACACCAGGACAGTGATGTTGCAGAGGTAGATTACACACTGTAGTTTCACTCCATCTGGCGGGATATCGGGCCGTAGTGGTAAGAGGCAATTCTTGTGGTGAACATATGCTTTGAAAGCAAAGTATGTGCTTTGCAGACATGTGCATAATAAATGGATGATTTTGAACACGAGATTGAAAGTCAGCATTTAATGAAATACATTTTCCACAGTAACTGGATATTATTAGTGAATATAGCTGAGTTAAAATAGGTATTGCAATCAAGCCTCTTCTAGGGGCAAGTTTCCCACAATATAGTTGCAGCATTTAAAAACATACATGTCGCTGTGTCCTCACATGTTAGCTTCCCATCCTGTCTCTGCACTTTAAAAGAACACCTATAGGTTGTGCTCTCTGGATAGGAAGGCCACATTTTTAAGGAGTTTTCCTTAGTGGAATGGAGATATATTTACTGGCATCTTGGCACTGAAGCTGTGGCCGGCAACCGTTACACTCAAAGTATCCTGGCCTTGGGTTTGATGGCTAAGTTGTCTCCAAAGAATTGTGGGTGGAGATGAAAGAGTATTTGAGTTGCCTGAGTAGATGAAGTGATCCTAGGACTAGTATATCATTTTCAGACTCATTATATTTTAGACTGATTTGGAGCATTCTTTTTTAGTCCTTTTGATGCAATTAGAGGATTTGTTTTTTTCTTCTTATCTTAAGGAATATTTATGTGTCATCCAAATATGAGTGAAACACCAGAGAGTAGGCAATGAGAAAGCCTACCATGGGATTTTTGCAGATAAATAAACTACGAGTAGAGGAGCCTTTTGGGACTCTACACATGACTGTTTTTTGATGGAGAGCAACTGCATCATTCAGATTTTTTAACTACATTATTCCAAGAGGAAAATAATCCACCTGATAGGATGGTCAGATTTTTGTGTGAACAACTGAAGGTAGTTTACCAGGATGTTGCTGTCAAAAATTAAGTTTCCTGCTAAAATGTTGTATATGGATGTGAGTGATGTCTCTTGTAGAGCTGCTGAAAATTCAATAACAAATGCTTTGGAAGGACATGGTGGGTAGTAAGAAATAGAGATCTTTAAGTGGTGTTGTTTAGGGAGTCCTGACATCTCCTTTGAGGTGGTAGATTGAGGGTAAATCTCACAGTCCTGTGGCTAGTTCAGAATACAGTATTACTTCACTGCCATTTCCTGTGTTACTGTTGGCGTGAGAGTGGTTAAAGTCATGGGAACCCCATGTTCAAAATCTGTGTTAAAGGTATTCATAAAGCACATTTTAGTGATGAATAGGTAATAATAGTTATTTTTGATGATTTAATTGGAAATCTCTAAAGAATGATGTGTTACTGATCTGGCATTAATCACAGATCTATATGATGATAGCATTGTGCTGGCTTTGTTTTTGTGTTATTGGGTCAGTATAGCTAGTTTTGTATGGCTGAGGATGTTGAGTTATTGTAGACATTATTTAAATGTGTTGTGAATGTTGGTATTTTTGATGACTTTGGATCGGAATTGTATTAGGATTGATGAATTGTACTGTTTACGAAGGGAAGGACAAAATGGGCCTGATTTAGAGTTTGCAATAGGGTATTCTATTGTAAATGTGATGGAGTACACTCTTCACCAAACCTTCGGTCCACCCATCTCATTTGGAGACAGTTCGACCCTAGATTTCCGTTGATGGAGCTCTCATTGACTCTGTTGGGGAAAACGTCCTCTGACAGCCTGAGTAGAGGTCATCAGAGTAAGGACATTACATCGCGTACCCTATTTAGAGTGGACTATGTGATATCTTTTTTCCCGTTGGTTTCTACCAGGACAAACCTACCAAGAATGTCAGGAAAAATGCTGTGTAGAAATTCAAATACCCCGCTCAAACTGGCGTAAACCTCAGAGGATATGGAGGTCAGTTTTTTGTTTTTCAGCGACAAACTCGTGTTTGGGAGTTTGTTTCAAATTTCGGAAAAACAAAACTTTAGAAAAGTTTAGTTAAAAGCACTCAACATTTTATTTTTATACATTGAAGGGAAACCCCTGCAGTTGCTTTCAATGTACAGAGAAGACAGATGGTCTGGCAGTCATCTCTAAATCTGAAGGACAGTAGTACACCGTTGGCAGAGGTAATGTCCTCCACCACCCTTATAGATGAGGTACCACCTGGCAGATGCTAAAACAGGCCCAACGTTAAAGAAACATACTTTATGGCCTACATTTTAGTTTGGACATCACAACAGTTGTATTTCCTTGCCAATGTGGCTCAAAACTATCAAATACATTTACAGTTATTAACAAGTTACTGAATCTGCCACTAAAAAGGTCACCTGGATTAAAAATGTATTGCTTGTGAAAGTTATACATTAGCAAAAAAAATGCAACCACCTAATTTCAGGAAGTGTTCATTTATCAAATCATTTTAACATTTTCCATACTTTTATACACATATCAGTATACATTGTTACAAAAATAGAATAAATAGATGGATGAATGGATGGACGGACGGATGGATGGTCAGACGGACGGATAAATGAATGAACAGATGAACCACAGGTGAGCTAGTGGGCGGGCAGGAAGAGGGGACAGGCAGACAGACAGATAGACAGGCATACAGACAGACAGACAGATATCTTCTGCATCACCAGATTATTTACACAAAGATTGTCTTCTGTGAAACCCTAAAACGTCCTACTGCAAATATAAAAGAACCAGTTAGATATGAAATTATACTAGCCAGGTGAGTACCACGGTAATTGCCCAGTCAGTGGGCATCACAGCCTGGTGGTGAGATCAAAGCCTGCATTAGGATGCCTCAGTGTACAGTGGTATCATCATATCTTCTTAAGGGTCCTCTGATAATCACAAGACTTCATGTTCAGCCAGTGTAGGACTTTACATTTTTGACCTAACATTTTTTGACTAGATGGTCCATTAATATATGCCCCTGCCTGCAGAATTTCTACTACGAAAAGCGTGAACTGGAAAATCTAACCCTTCGGTGTGGATTCATTATATTTCATTTCATATATAGTCTACTATTATGCTGGCATGGGAGGATGCAGGGTTTCCATCATCTAGAGGAGAAAATAATTACCTTGCAGTGAATGTCCACCAATATTTAAATAGCAGTCTTTTACTACGGTAACTCCATAAATATTGTGGCAGATTAACTAATGCTATCTAAGCAGATGCTGAAATCTGCCATGTTCACAATTTAAAATAGGGATCTTAACACACCAGAAGCACAGACTATCAATCAGTATATTTCATAGCTGATTATCCAATCCTGCTCCCCATTAAATTAGGAACTAAGGACCAATTTCACCAAGGGAAGATCAAATTCGAGGTCATTTTGCACACCATCTGCTTTGTGACCCCCCATCGCCATTTTCTACCATGTACAAACTAGGTGCATCACAAAATGTACATTTGAGGGGAGCCGTAAAAACACCTGCCTTATTAATAATTGTAAGACAGAAGTTCTTTTGCCACTTCATGCTAATGGTTGTAATCGCTGGATGGAAGCCTGTGAGAGACAGCAGGCCTACTTCTCTGAATTTCCATTCAGTGAATGCTGATTTTTTCAAGCAGCCTTCAGCTTCAGAAAATTGAGCTACCTCCCAGAAGCGGTACTGAGATATTTGTATAAATTCATCAAAAACTCACGGTGAAGTGACATAGACTCAAGAACAGATGCTCAAAAACAGAACTCTGTTTTATGCAGTGCATGTTTTTCCTGGATTAATGATGTGTAAAAACAGGGACCCCCTGATAAGGATATAGTTCTTGGGTCAGGGCAAGCAATATATGGCAAATAAATAGCCCAGGCAACCCACAAGTACTGGCAAAGTCCTGGGAAGGAATTGAAGTTTACCCCCCTATTCCAATAATCTGGTACGACCATCATATGGTTACTTTTGATATACATACTAACAGTACTAATAAAGTACCTGACAAGCCAGTATTTTTTAAGCGCTGTAATTGGAAAAACTACACCCCGGAACGTTTTATTAGCGCACTAGAAGAACATTCCCCCCGCTGGTCAGTCCCTACATGACACGTGGACTAATTATGAAGTATGGCTAGAGAAGGCATTAGACAAAATCGCCCCCTGGACCTCAAAACCCCCTGTGAGAAGAACCAAATCAGAGCCATGGTACTCTGAAAAACTAAAAATCGCTAAGACACAATGTAAAGCGATAGAACGCAAATGGAGAAAAAGCTATACGCCCGACCTTAAGGAAAAGTATAGATCTGAACTAAAAAAATACCAGAAAATGGTAAGAGAGGAAAAAAGCGCCTTTTTTAAAACTTGAATTGAGGAGGCAGACAATCCTACGAAAGAACTGTTTCGTATCTATAAAGAATTGACAGACACCACACGCTTAGATACTCAAGACACATACTCCAACGATATATGTGAACAAATAGCAGATTTCTTCGTCGAAAAAGTCGAGAAAATTCATGCCACCTTCCCCAAAGTCAATAAATCAGGAAAGGAGGCAACGACTAAAGCCTCAATTACTCTAAACTCCACGCTTACCAATTTCACTACACCAGAAAAAAAAGACCTTATCAACATCATTAATGGTATTCACTCAGGCTCTCCTAGTGATGTGTGCCCACTGATAAAAAGCAAGGACATCATGGAACACTCTCTTATAGATCACATAAGAAACTTGATAAATCTATCCTTTCAAGAATGTAATGTACCTGAAGCCTGGAAAACAGCGCAAGTCATACCTCTAAAAAAGAAACCCAATATCCCTATCACTCAGTTCCAAAACCTTAGGCCCATTTCTCTCCTGCCACAATGTGCCAAGATAATAGAAAAAGTAGTAAATAAACAGATCATGACCTTTTTAGAAAAGGAAAATATACTACACCCCTCTCAATCGGGTTTTAGACCTGGCTACTCCACAGAATTAGCGGTGCTGTATTCTACGGAATGTATCCGTAAGATGGTGGACGAGGGAGAGACAGCAGCGTTGGTCATGCTAGATCTAAGCGCAGCATTTGATACTGTGCTTCACGCCACGCTGCTGTCTCGACTCTCGGATATAGGAGTGAAAGACCAGGCACTACTGTGGCTCGAATCTTTTCTCACCAAAAGATCGTTTCAGCTGCACTGCCCACCCTTTAAATCATCTTCTCGTAGCGTGAATCATGGGGTTCCACAGGGCTCCAGTTTGAGCCCTACCTTATTCAACATCTATATGGAGCCCCTGGCTCACGTTGCAGAGAACTTCGGGGTGGGCATTGTAAGCTATGCCGATGACACCCAGTTGATGTTTAAACTTACCCCAGACACGGAGAAATATGCCACCAATTTCTCCAGCTGCATGGCGGCTGTTGCCTCCTGGATGGACAACAATTGCCTCCCCTTAAATGGAGACAAAACAGAGGTGCTGGTGGTGGGGAACAAAACATCGATATGGTCTCAGGCATGGTGGCCTACAGCCCTGGGTGATCTCCCTTGTCCTGTAGAAAAAGTTAAAAACGTAGGAATTATGATTGATTCAGACCTCTCGGGTAAATCCCAAGTTAACAAAATAGCAGGCAAGTGCTTTGGCACGTTAAAAACCCTGCGGAAAATCATTGATCTTATTCCTACTGGAGCCAGAAAAATCATTGTTCACGCTCTTATAACGCCTCATTTAGATTACGGAAACGCTCTTCTCTTAGGCCTGAACCAGAACCTCTTACATCAGCTTCAATGCATTCAAAATATGGCCGCCCGCATGGTGTTCGGTCTTCCTAAAAGAACCTCTTCCAAGACAGCCCTCTCCAAATTACACTGGCTCCCTGTTAGGGAAAGAATCAGATTTAAAAGCCTTTGCTACGCTCATCGAATTGCCCACAATAAAGTACCTACCTACCTTAGAAGTCTCCTAACCATTCATCGACCGATCAGAGACTTAAGATCATCCGGCATGACACAATTCAAACTTCCCCGCATTTCCAGAGCAAAAATGGGGGGTAGATCCTTTCGCTACTTAGCAGTGAAGCATTGGAACGCCCTCCCAGTGCATCTGCGTATGGAACCCTCGGAAATTCTATTCAGAACTAAATTAAAAACCCACCTTTTCCCACAATAATTCTCTTTAGTCTGTCTTTCCCGGTTCCTTTCCCATGAGAGTTGTCTGTCAGCAGTTAGCGTGGGGATACACAGTTTGGTGCAGCCATGCGCTCTACAAATGTCCTATTATTATTATTATTAAGGTTAAAAAAACAAAACGAAAGAAAATATTACAGAATGATGATAATAAAGCACTAGAAATGCATAGGAATTTCAGTTTAATAAATTCGATAAAAAATGTCATGAAAGAATACATTGATATAATGACTTTAAAACACATAATAAAAATTATTTCTTTCAATAAACATATCATTGGTATATATGGATAATGTTTCCAATGGTCTAAAAAGAGGATGGTTTCCGTCTACGCGTTTCAACACGTTAAAATGATTCTTCCTCAGGACACAACCATCTTGTTTCTAAAATAAAATAAACAATAATATGAAAACATTCATCTATGCTTAGGCAGTGCTACATAATTCATACATGTTTTCATTTTTTTTAACATTATGGCCAGACTTTGATAGTATATATATGATATACCGCATTGTATCTGTTCTTTGTCTTTTGTTTCCCCCCCTCCCCTTCAAAAGAATACACTCTTGACAGCAAATAATACATTTTTAAACATTTACGCGAACATTATTTACAATCATCATACAGTTTAGGACATACATTTACCATTCATATGTACACATATTAGTTGAAAAAAGAAATGCATAGAGATATCAGATCAGAAACTTGCTTTTGTACATAGTAGCACAGTAGAAAAATAGAAAATGAATTAGTTACGCTCCAATCAATAGTCTGAATATCTATTTATTGTAGAAAACTGGGTCTCTATTTTAACCTATTTAAATTGATTATTCCCAAAAAAGGGGGAAAAAGGGAATTGAGGGGTTGAGTCACAACTATGAGTAACAGCAATCCATTATTTAGCATATCATGTCCCTACATGGTACGTGAAAAACAAATTGCTGAATGACTCACAGATATATTGATGATAGTTGGAAGTAGTTATTACATGTATAGTTACTTCGGCATGTTTTTGGATATATGGCTCGGATATGATTTATAGACAGATAGATCTAAATCTGCATCTTACTATGTCGTGTCATTTATACTGGTTAGGCACTAGTTGGCAATGAAAAAACAGCCATAGTTTAGCAAGACATACCTGAGTTATGGTGAAGAATCCAGCCACTCTTTGAGTTAAAAGTTTGATATCGGTGTTATGACACTAGATCGGTGAGGATAAACACGTCTGAATTAACTGTAAAGAACATGGATGCACATCATTAAAACAGATTTTTTCTTTTACAAGTCCGGTATAGACATCGTCAAATAGAGAGGCCCATAACTCTAGTACCTGTGGTCTTAAGGTAATCCATTTATTGATTCATAAGATGTGCATTCTGTAATTTAAGGTAGTCTTGAGCGCCGTATACTTTGACAGAAGTGCATATAAAACCACGTCCACGAGGCTGCAAATAAGCGAGAATCCAATATGACTCAGTGCATAATTGTATGAGATTGGGTTACAGTATCCTAGCCTATTTTGAAACATATATGAAGATGTTGCCGTTTACCTCAGTATGTTTCGTGAGTAGCGCAACTGTTAAAAAGATGTTCGTAGCGTAGGGTGCTGTAATTCTTAAAACGTTGTCTCAAAAAGAGAGAAAGATCAATTATCTGAAGGTAAAAAAACAAAGCATTGCATGAAACATGGCAGCAGGAATGGTGCTACAAATTAATTTAGAGTTTGTCAAGATGAACTTATTCTTTAATTCGGTGTGTCAGAATATATTTATTACTAAGTTCGGTATGTCAAACATTCCACGTGGCAACAAATAATCGTGCAACGCCCAAGTTTAAACTTATTCGAATCCGGAAATATATGACAGAATACCGGCTTTCTAAAATGCGGAATCAGATTAAGTTCTCAATAGGTGAGCTGAGCTCTTGTAATCGATTTCTTAAACTAAGTCTGAGATAGAGACCTAGAATTAAATAGCCATTACCTTGATATAAATGCACTGTATCGGCAAGGGTGGCGTATCATGTTTCGTCAATGTCGGTAAACACTGGTAGTTTGCTCGGGTATGTGCTAATCCAGTTGTACACGAGAATGATAAAATACCGGCTTTCTGAAAATGAGAAGAGCAAACAAAGCCTGAATTATTGCACTGACCCCGTGTTGGCAGTCTCTTAGGTTAAACTCCCTGAAAGTAAATTACACGGCCATTACCTGAATTCAGGTAATGGCCGCGTGTACAACTGGATTAGCACATACCCAAGCAAACTACCAGTGTAAAGCAGGCTTTTTTTCCATCCTGGCACCTTCAAATTGCTGTATAAAGAGGTTTCTGATTTATCGTCCTCAAGGGCCCCATATGCGTTTTGCACCCAGCCTGATTGAGCAAATAATACAACTCGCTTTACGCTATACCAAATTGCTGTTGTTAGGGGATCTGATTTTACACTGGCTGACCTTCATTTGACACTCAAATCAGGGCTTCCTACTCACCAACTTGACCATCTATTGGATCCGATCTTTGCCAACTGGGATGCTTTACAAATTGAACCCCTGGTCCCTGTTCCGTGGTCTGATCATTTTGTGGTCGCCTTTAGGATCATGTTGCCCCAGTTTGATGTGTCATCTAAAAGGGGTACCACAAAACAGTTGAGGAAATGGGTTATATTTTCTATGTCTAGTTTTATTATGGCCCTACAAAAGGGTGGGCCACCTGGGGATACTGGCATCAAGTCTGCATGTGATACACTCGATAAATGTATCCTGTAGGCACTGGATAGTATGGCTCCCTGGTCCTCAAGAGTGTTGGGTAGGCAGCTTAAAACCACTCTTTGGTTCAGCAATGAACTCAGAATTGCTAAATCAGCCTGTAAGCGCCTTGAGAGAGCTTGGAGGAGAAATGTTGATGAGCCTACGAAAACTGAATACAAATCTAGTTAAAAAATAAATCATGCTATGATCAGGAAATCGCGGGCCACCTACTACAGTGACAGGATTAAGACAGCTAAGAACCATTTGAAGGGCCTCTTTACTATCTTCAAAGAGATCTCGTCGCTAGTTAGAGTGACAGACCCTGACACTAGCTCAGTTGATTCCTGTAATAGGATAGCAGACGTCTTCGCTGAGAAGGTGGAAAAGATCTACTCCACTTTCCCTGATTGAGGACAACATGGATGTGCGGATAGCAAGGAGATATCCAGGATATAAGAGGCGGAATGCCTCTGTGATTTTGTAGCCCCCAGTGGGGACATACTTAAAGAAGTAGCCCTCAGTATCAAGTCTGGCTCACCTAGAGATCCAGCCTCCCCTAAGATCTTAAGAGGGAGTTTAGCTGTATTAGAGCCTTATATTAGACATCTTCTTGAGCTCTTGTTTTCGTTTGGAGTTGTCCCAAAAAAATGGAGAGAGGTTATCGTCATTCCCCTAAAAAAGAAATCGAACATTAGTATGAGTCAGCTGGATAATCTTCATCGCATTTCTCTCCTGCCTTACTTTGCTAAATTAGCAGAGGTGATACACATCCAACTGACTGTTCACATCAATCACCATAACCTTCTTCACCCTACACAATTAGGCTTCCATGCCACTTACTCTACTGAATAGGCACTGCTCTTATCTACTGAAACCATCCGTAGACATGTTGATGCGGGACAGACGGTTGCTCTAGTCCTTTTGGATCTCAGTGCCGCATCCGACACTGTTGCCCATCATACGCTACTTTAGCGCCTTAGGGAAGGAGGCATGGCTGGTAGGCCGATGGAATGGTTAAGGTCCTTTCTACTTGACTGCAGTTTTCAGGTGTTGCAGAAACCTTTCCTCCACAAAAGCGTCAAGCTGGACCAAGGCGTCCCTCAGGGCAGAGATTATAGGGAAGTTTGGAGTCAGTGTGGTGTCATACTCTGACAACACACAACTTGTGGTGATTCTTACTCAAGACTCTGAGGAGGCAGCCATTAATTTCTCAACGTGTCTACAAGAACTGGCGTCATGGATGGTCTTAAGTGGCCTTAACCTTAATGGCAATAAAACAGAGGTTCTAGTGATAGGTAAGGCTCCCTCGATTTTGTCCTCTGCATGGTGGCCTCAGACGCTGGGTCCAACCCCATCACCTAGGAATCAGGTAAAGAACCTGGGGATGTGGCTGGATACCAAACTATCTTTTGAAAGTCATACAAGGCGAGTGCCGGGAAACAGTTTTGGGGTCCTGTGCAGTCTCTAGCAGACGTTAGATGTATTACCTGTGTCAGCGAGGAAAACGATGGTCCATGCCCTTGTGACATCATGCTTGGACTACGGGAATGTTCTTTACCTAGGAGCAAATACTAAATGTGTTCAAAGACTCCAGCGCATCCTCAATGCAGTGGCGGGTCTCGTTCTAATGCTTCCGAGGAGAGCCTCATCCAGCAAGGCGCTGGCTTCCCTGCATTGGCTCCCAGTGAGGGAACGTGTTCTTTTTAAAGCTCTGTGCGTTAGGCACTGCATTTTGCAGAAGAAGGGCCCCCTCTATCTGCATGACCTTCTCACTCAGTATGGCCCCACAGATTGTTTAAGATCTAGTGGGATGGGTCAGGTCAGCATTCCGACCATCAGAAGAGCCAGGATGGGCGGGCGCTCCTTTCGCTTTTTAGCGGCCACACACTGGAATAAACTTCCGATAGGGCTCCGGCTGGAATCATTGGAGACTATTTTCAGGAGAAAGCTCAAGACGTGGCTTTTCCCATCTGGTTATTCTCCTGTTTGACCCCTTTCTGCCTTACCTTACTGCATGTAACGGGCTCTTGTTGGAGCGTGGGGACACACTAGCTAGTGTAGCCATGCGCTTTATAAATTTGTTTATTATTATTATTATTTTTACAGGAATGGACAACTTCCTGTACATCAACAAACCAGGGGATTTTGCTTTTTTCATGTGTCCTGCACAAGGCAGCACACATTGGAAAAAGCAAAAATGAGGGTAAATAATGCATTTCTCCTTCTTTCGCCAAGTTAAGACCAGGATTTACTAGGTCCTAATTTAGGCGCTCCCTCCTATGTACGCCACCCTTGTACATAGGGGGCAACGTCAAAATTAATGGGTGTTGCGGTAGAACGCCTACACATGTTAAGTGGCTTAATGCTGCCTTGTACATAAGGCGCAGTCTCTATCCCCACCACAATGTCGGTAAAAGTCACGCTGTGGTGACGATAGGGGCTTGCACATGTGCCCCAAGGTCTTTGTAACTCAGCTACTGATGCGGAGGATATCTATCTATCTATCTATCTATCTATCTATCTATCTATCTATCTATCTATCTATCTATCTATCTATCTATCTATCTATCTATCTATCTGTCTGTCTGTCTGTCTGTCTGTCTGTCTGTCTGTCTGTCTGTCTGCCTTAAATTATATTGAAATATGTACAACGGGTAGAAAAATAATTAGATAAATGCCTATTTCCCGACACTAGGTTGTTGCAAACTTGTTACTAATGCATAACCTTTATATACCATATATTTTGCTACTCCTTCTTCCAAAGATAAAATCATTGAACCATGACGGCCTGTCACAAAAGTCCCAGCAAAATTCTGAAAGTCCTTGTTTCAAGCTCCTCCTCTGTATCAGTAGAGGTACTGATTCTGTTTGTGCAATTTATTTAAAAAACGCACTTGTTTTTTTTTTTGTCCTCATTTGCCGTATCCTCGTTTCAAGAAGTATACAACCACCTTATTGTCCTTCCAGGAGAGAGCAAAGAACATGACCTCTTCCTGCACCCGGACAGACATATAGAATTGGCTGGAGGTATTTTCAGGAAGATCGTACTCCATCAAGGCTTATCGCAGCCTGTTGGCCCTGGCTTCGTTGTGACCCGGCATACCCCATCTGCACCCTGGAGTGAATGTTTCGTATAGGGATGACAGCCATTCTGCGTGGGTTGGAGGGTTGGAATCGACCCAATGTTTGCATATTTGCCGTCTTGCAAGGAGGATTGCAAAAAACAGAAAGGTCCTCTCTCTCCCCTTGAAATTTTCCTCTAGACCAAATATAATTAGTGCCAGACTGATGGAGATCGGAGTTTTGAGAATTGACTCCAGAGTGGCCCTTACTTCTTCCCAGTATACACTGATACCGGGACAGTCCCTGAACATTTGAGTATCTGAAGCTGCTGGGAGGAGGCACTTATTACAACACTTTCTGGCTGGAATTTAGAAAGCCTTGGAGGGGAGAGATATGCCCGATTGAGTGTAAACAGGTGGTTGCGTCTTAACCATGCAGGTTTGACAGCTTTGTATAAGAGGCTAAAAGAACTAAGCCATAAATCCTCTACCTGTGTCCCCAATTCCTCCCCCCACAATTCTGACGGGAGCTTGAATTCACCATCTGCCTCCTCCATAATGGACCAGTACCAAAAGGCCACCTCCTTACGCCCCATTTGTCTTTCTATCAGATGTTTCTCTAGAGGACTATAACCCCCGACCTGATCATTTCTCTTTAACTGCTCTCGAGACCAACTGGCCAGTTGCAAGTATTTGAATCTAGATAGAGCTGGATCGACCTTCTCGAAGAGCACTTCCCATTCCATCAAAGAACCTCCCGCCATCAACTCTCCCCATCTTAGAATCCCAGCTTCTCGTAGGGGGACAGCTAGACTGTCTTTTAGACATGGGGGGAGCCCCGGGGAATCCCAGATTGGGGAGAGATTAGAAAAATATGCCAACCCAACTCTAGACTTTATTTGAACCCATTCTCTCAGCAATGATTGTAGAATCTTTTGTCTCACCTTCTTAAAGAATCTTTGATGACCAAATTTGAACAAGAAGACGTCAAGCGGAAAATTGGCCCCAGTTAACATAGCCCTAAACATCTTCCCATTTCAATTGTCCTCAGGGGTCTTCAACAACATCCTGGAGAGGGACAGCTGAAATGCCCAGGCGTAATACTCCAGGTCCGGCAATGCAAGCCCTCCCTTCTCCCTCCTCCTCCCTAGTTTTTTCTAAGCCAGTCTTACTGATTTGTAGCTCAAAATAAAAGAGTTAATTTGCTGCTGGCATTTATGTAGCTGTTTGGGATCAAATGCAATTGGAATTGAATTAAAGATGAACGTAAATCTCGGGAGGATCGACATTTTTACTAGATTTGTTTTCCCATACACTGTTAAAGGGAGAAAGGACCATGCTCTCATTAGTGCCTTTGCTTTGCGACAGACCCGATCTAAATTAGTCTGAGCTAGGATGCCGATGTCGTGGGTGATTTTAACTCCAAGATACCGGATTGAGGGGGTAACTGGAAGAAGTAAGTTGTCTATATTCCAGGTCATAAGCTCAGTTTTCCCAGCATTGATTTCATACCCAGAGACCCGTCCAAATTCCTCCGCCCTCTCTATGACCACCGGGAAGGCCTGGGCAGGATCTGTGGTGTAAATGAGGATGTCATCAGCATAAAGTCTGACCTTCTTCTCCCAACCGCAGAATGTAAATGGCAGAATATTACATTTGTCTCTCAGGATCTGAACAAAGGGTTCCACAGATGTTAAATAAAAGTGGAGAGAGCAGACAACCCTGTCTGGTGCCCATCATAATTCGAAAGGTTTCAGTACGGGTGCCATTCACCAAAAGGCTGGCCCGGGAGCACTAAATAGAAGGGTGATTACTCTACAGAACCTAGGCCCAAAATGAAACTTCTTCATTGTTGCATCCAGGTAGGGCCAGTTGACCCTATCAAATGCCTTAGTGGCATCCAGGGTCATAATGGCCAGAGGAAGGACAAAGGTTGAGGCGAAATCAATCGCTCCTACCAGATCATGGGTTAGGTCTGCCAACTGACGTCCCCGTATAAAGCCGTGCCGACAAGATAGCGGCAAAGATCTTATAATCATTATTTAGGAGCGAGATTGGCCTGTAAGATCCACAATCGGCCGGGTCTTTACCAGGTTTTAAAATCAGGGCGATATTTGCCTTGCCCCATGTCTCGGGTGGTGACGCTCCATTCAATAGGATGTCATTTAACAGGTCAGTCAAGACTGGAACAATAGCCGAACCGAGAGCGCCGTAAAGCTCAACAGTGATGCCAACCAGCCCAGCGGCCTTCCCCTTCTTTGATTGTTTGATGGCATTACTAACCACTAGCTCTGTTATTTCCTTGTCCAAACAGTCGATCAGCTCCCGGGCGAGCACGGGAAGTCTAGCCTTTTCTAACCACACATCTCTGGCCGTTGGATCATCGAAGCTCCCCTCTTTATAGATACACTGAAAGAACTCCTGAAAGGCTTTCCCTATGTCTGTATTAGATATCTTAGGGCTAGCTTCTCCCTCAACTCTCACTTCTCTGATATAATTCTTGGCCTGGTCGGATTTAATTTTCCAGGCTAAGACCTTACCTGCAGCCTCTCCATATTCGAAGTGTGAGAGCTTACTGGCCTCCCACCTCTTGGCCACCCTTTCCTGCAAGATGTTGTCGAGTTTCCCTTTTAGTTCCTTCCGTCTCTCTTGATCTACTAAGGGCAAGTTATCAGAACCTGGTTTCGAATCCAGTAATGTTAACTCCCGTTCTATACTTGATATTACCTCACTATACTGCTTCTTTCTGTATGCAGCTCGATTAGTGATACACCCTCTTAAATAGGCCTTAAACGTCTCCCACACAATTGTCAATGAGGCAGAGTTTAAGTTACGATCTAGAAACAGGGTAGACTCTCCTACTAAGAAGTCCGTCTCCACTTCCTCAAGCAAAATGGTCCAATCAAAGGTCCAAGAGGTGTGTTTAGTGAGTTGACCCAGTGTTAAAGAAAAGGAGATTGCCGAGTGATCAGACAGATGAGAGGGGAGGTATACCACGCTCTTCAAAGCATCCCTTACAGTGTAACTAAATAAAGCATAATCAATGCGAGATTTATGCTTATACTTTAGATTGTGAAAGGACACCCCCAACTTAGTGCCCACTCTCTCCCTCCATACGACTGCTAACCCCAGGGTTGCCATAGATGTTATAAGAGTTGACCTAGATTTGGCATGTGTCAGTGCTCTAGAATTGGGCGATTTATCCAATTTAGGATTTAATACTATGTTAAAATCTCCCATCCATATCACGGGGTCTTGGGAAGTAATCATATGGCTTTGGATTATGTCCAGGTAGGACGGGTCATCGTGGTTAGGACCATAGTATCCCACCAAGGTGAAAGCCCTCCCCTCCAACTGAACATTGACCAATAGCCATCTACCGCTGGGATCCTCCTTGTAGTCTATGACCTGAGCTTTAGCCTGTTTCTTAAATAGAATCAGAATCCCCCGAATGTTAGCATTATGATCGGTACAAAGAGATTTGTCCACCTATTTCAAGTTTTTCACCATATCCTTGACCTCCTGTTTTAAAAGATGTGTCTCCTGGATGACAATGACCTGTGCGGGGGAATCTCTAAGACAGGGGTCTCCAAACCGGTCCTGGAGGTCCGGATCCATGCCAGATTTTTAAAATTACTACATGTATCTCAATGGGGATATCCATAAAATCTGGCAAGGATCCGGCCCTCCAGGACCGGTTTGGAGACCCCTGCTCTAAGATTTTGCAAGATGTTATGCCTCCTTCCCCTCACACGCAGGCCATTGACATTCCAGGATAAGAACTGAAGACCCGTCATTTACTATCCTGGTGCCTTCCCCTCAAAACTATAGGGAATTCAGCGTAATTCCTCCTGTCCTGGATATTATTAGATTTACGGCAGTTGTATTGAATACTAGTACATATATAACAAAAGAAGACCGGCATATGAGGACTTTTTAGTGCTTCCCCTCCCTCCCCCTCCCCACCCTGGAAAAAAAAAACATACTTGGTCTCGCCAGATGTATTGCCAGATTGCGTCTCCAACGCGACCCTGCCCTAGCCTTAGCTGCTTTAACTAAAGGTTCTGGCCGGCCTGCATGTATGTATTATACCCCGAAGTCGTGTGGGTGAGGGAGGGCCCCCCCAAAGTTGTGCCCAAAAAGGAGAATTAATGTATTTTTTTTAAGTGAGGTGTAGCCTAAATAATTTCCTTTTAGATATATATATATTTTTTTTTCCCCTATTGTACTCTTTTTTTTTTCCTTTTCACCCGTGACTGTGTTTTTTTTTTGTACAATTTACTTTCCATCGTCTAGATTCTCCCTTTTTTTTTTCCTTTTATCTATTCTTTGCTAATCCCTCCACTTCTATATATTCCCCCGAAGCCAGAGCACTCCATTACGCTGTAAAGTTTCCCAAGTATCCAAACCCTTGTTTTCTGGAGTATTAGATATTTTATTCAAGATTCGGCTGATACTCAGTACTAGGGATACTAGGGGTATTTGTATTCATATCTTCTTGTCCTGCCTAGCATCCGATTTAAAGGGGATTACACATGAAAGATACTCGAGTATAAGAGAGAGAAGGTATGGCTTGCGCAAAAAGTGGCCAAATTACCCCCCTGTGTATGGTTGCTAATGGTGGCTAACAACTCGTCAGCATCTAGGGGTGAGCGGATGTTGTGCATCTTGTTATTAACCATTACCCTTAGAAAAGCAGGGAACCTCATCTGAACGGTCGCCCCCAGGGTCCTAAACTTGTCCATTTTCTGGCCCAGCTCCCACTGCCTGTCTAGCGTGGTTTTAGACAAGTCTGACCGGACTTCAAAGGAGAAATCCGGGGCCTTCAATGAGTTGGCCTTGAGGGCAAGGTTCAAGATCTTTTCTTTGATGGAATAGGTCAGAAATGTCACCAGAATTTTCCTGGGCTTCACCCTCCCCGGGTTCAGACGGTAGGGGATCCGGTGTATCCTCTGAATGTCGTTCTCTAGCTCTGCAGACCTTAGATGTATTCCCTGTGTCAGCGAGGAAAACGATGGTCCATGCCCTTGTAACATCATGCTTGGACTACGGGAATGTTCTTTACCTAGGAGCAAATACTAAATGTGTTCAAAGACTCCAGCGCATCCAGAATGCGGTGGCGGGTCTCGTTCTAATGCTTCCGCGGAGAGCCTCATCCAGCAAGGCGCTGGCTTCCCTGCACTGGCTCCCGGTGAGGGAACGCGTTCTTTTTAAAGCTCTGTGCGTTAGTCACTTCATTTTTCAGAAGAAGGGCACCCCCTATCTGCATGACCTTCTCACCCCGTAAGGCCCCACAGTTTGTTTAAGGTCTAGTGGGACGGGTCAGGTCAACATTCCGACCATCAGAAGAGCCAGGATGGGCGGGCGCTCCTTTTGCTTTTTAGCGGCCACACACTGGAATAAACTTCCGATAGGGCTCCGGCTGGAATCATTGGAGACTATTTTCCGGAGAAAGCTCAAGACGTGGCTTTTCCCATCTGGTAATTCTCCTGTTTGACCCCTTTCTGCCTTACCTTACTGCCTGTAACAGGCTCTTGTTGGAGCGCGAGGACACACTAGCTAGTGTAGCCATGCGCTTTATAAATTTGTTTATTATTATTATTATTTTTACAGGAATGAACACCTTCCTGTACATCAACAAACCAGGGCATTTTGCTTTTTCCATGTGTGCTGCACAAGGCAGCACACATTGGAAAAAGCAAAAACGAGGGTAAATAATGCATTTCTCCTTCTTTCGCCAAGTTAGGACCAGGATTTACCTGGTCCTAATTTTGGCGCTCCCTCCTATGTACGCCACACTTGTACATAGGGGGCAACGTCAAAATTAATGGGTGTTGCGGTGGAACGCCTACGCACGTTAAGTGGCTTAATGCTGCCTTGTACATAAGGCGCAGCCCCTATCGCCACCACAATGTCGGTAAAAGTTACGTTGTGGGGACGATAGGGGCTTGCACATATGCCCCAAGGTCTTTGTAACTCAGCTACTGATGCGGAGGATATCTATCTATCTATCTATCTATCTATCTATCTATCTATCTATCTATCTATCTATCTATCTATCTATCTATCTATCTATCTATCTATCTATCTTTCTGTCCACCTATCTGTCTGTCTGTCTGTCTGTCTATCTGTCTGTCTGTCTGTCTGCCCTAAATTATATTGAAATATGTACAACGGGTAGAAAAATAATTAGATAAATGCCTACTTCCCGACACTAGGTTGTTGCAAACTTGTTACTAATGCATAACCTTTATATACCATGTATTTTGCTACTCCTTCTTCCAAAGATAAAATCATTGAACCATGACGGCCTGTCACAAAAGTCCCAGCAAAATTCTGAAAGTCCTTGTTTTAAGCTCCTCCTCTGTATCAGTAGTGGTACTGATTCTGTTTGTGCAATTTATTAAAAAAAGGAACTTGTTAACGACATTATTGAAGATCACTAATGTGTTGAATGTGTTGCTGGTTTTGTAAATCGTTGAAATAAGAATATTCTGTAACAATGACAATATTGTAGGGTAAAATAAACAAGCATTTGCAATGCAATCGGTCTCTCCTTTCGGACCTTATATGTATTCAGCTATGCAGCACATTAGACTGGGTGCTGAAACATCTACTGTTCTTTAACATGTAAGGGAAGTAAACACCAAACCGTGTGACACATCAGGTATGGGAACACATAGAGCGAAATATTGCTTTTCAGCAGGAAATAGTTTAGCCCAAAGATCTGTTTTTAATAAAATCAGGGCCTTCGGTGGTCATGTAACTAAAAATACAAGATTTGAAAAATAATATTATCATCTACGGGTGCTCCTGGAAGACAATTTCTATGGACTGGAATCTATAGAATGCAAAAGTGATTCTGGTATTTTACTGACCTCTGCTGGTCGTTTTCTATCAAGAAAGTTAAATAGAGGCAGTTGCCAGAAAGATTTTTTTTTTTTTAAAGTCCCTAAGTAGAAAGCAATTCTGGTAATTTATTGACCTTTACTGGTCGTTTTCTATCACAAAAGTTAAATAGAGTCAGTTGAACAAGCAGAAAGCAATTCTGGTATTTTATTGACCTCTGCTGGTCGTTTTCTATCAAGACAGTTAAATAGAGGCAGTTGAACAGAAAAAAAAGTCCCGAAGCGGAAGCAGACAAGTCCTAGGGGTGATCCCCAGAGCCCACAAAGTACATACACATATAAGTATATACTAAAGTATATACAAGAGGTCTCAAATGCTTGCCCTTAAAAAACGTACTACTGTTTCTGCGAACGTTTCTAAGTTTGAAGACGTGTCAGTCCACAAGAAAGAGCCACGCTAAGATAGAGGCAGGCTTTTACTACAATCCGTTAAAAAGATATATTTGCCAGGAAGATGAATTACCAGAAGTCCTGCGTTCTGTTTTTTAACTCTGGGACGCTCGAAATCATGTTTCCAACTCGCTAAACAAACCCTTCTGATCAGTTCACACTCGTGTTTTAGGCAGCGGCCTAATCCGCCTGTCAGGTTGCCTCTGATTTTCTAAACCCTATGTGGAGTAGGGATTTCGTTTACACGTTTGAACTCCTTTCTTAACAATAATTATTGGGCTCACACACTCCTGGTTATTTGACGCGTTGCAGAAACTTATCAAATAGATATAAAGAATTAATGGAATATGCCACCAAAGGGACATTCATCCCTTCTGCCGTTGCTCGTGCAGCAGCCAAAATCCATAAGCAAGCAATAATAAAAAGAAAATAACCATAGGCAATAGCAGAAATGCCAACAGATACGAATGTATTAAAAACTAACCACACAGCATTTTATTCCTAAACAGCTTTAAACATACTATTCCATTTATAATTTCTGGCTGCTTCATAAATATGATTGTATGTAAAGACTGACTGACTGAGGCCTAAATTGTCATTCTTTAACATGTACAAATCCTTCCTACTGTATCAACTGTTTGTGGCTCTATCCTCTTGAGGACTGATATCTTCTGAAAATCAGATTTTTAATTCAAGGAAGAGAGGCCATCTTCTTTTTATGTACTCTGACTGAGCTGCCACAAGCCCCCAAACAATCCGACTCCTAACTGGGAAAGGGTTTTCTTTGGGGAATCACGGCTCACCCTTTGTAACTTGGCAAAAGCAGCAAGACATTCTTCAGAGACATGAATTTATACATGAACTGCAGCTAACAAAAACAAAGTACATTTAAGAATTAAATAAATAAAATTGCGCAAGCTTCGCTTACATTTTTTTAAAAATTAGCTAAATGCCACAAAAATTAAAAAAAACAGATACAATGATTACATGTTTCAGCAGGGATTAAACACTTAAGGAAACAAATGAAAATGATTAAAAAGTAAAAGAAGAATGTTAATGTATCGTGTACAGTAGATTAAGACAGAGGTACTCATAGTTTTCGAGTCAAGATGGACCATGGCTTAGTAAAGGTTGGTCATCCTCCCTATCAAACGGTTTACTGTCTCTCTTGGAATCTTTCATTCGTATAAGCTCAGAGCAAGAACATGTAATGAGAAGAAACAGTATTAGTTGCATCTTTTTTTCAGATAATCCTAGTAACTTGTTCAAGTCCTCCAACAATTGCATTTCTTTAACATCTTTGGGACCGGACACCGCCATTTTAGGTTGGCTGTCTAGTGCTTTGATGAGAGGGAGGTATTTTAAGAAAGGCGCTGCTTGGCATTATCTCTCACCACAAGACCATTACTGTTTCACTGGGCACTTTCATTTTTGAATTGTTTACTTACTGTGTAAACTTCTAAGAAGAATCCTTCACTGGATCTCAGTAAGCTGGCGAAGGACCATAGTCCAAGCCCTTGTATAAGTAGACTGGCCTATCGGAATGCCAAATATATAGCGATGGCCAAGCACTTTTTCACCTGATTGCAAGCAATCCAGAATATAGCTGCAACGCTCATTTGCAATAAAAACAAAAATAGCTCAGGCTTGGCTTGTCTAAAACCTTTCAATGGCTTCCTGTTAATAAAGGGCTAAGTTTAAACGCGTGTGTCATGCTCACAGAGCTTTACATAATTCAGACCCTGAGATTATTCATGTCAAACTGGATTTTTACACTCTTTCTAGAAATCTGAGACGCCCTTATTTAGCCATGGCCAAGACCACACGGATCAGAAAAGCTAGAACTGGAGGCTGCTCTTTTACATTTTTGGGCGACGGCTCACTAGAATTTGCTGCCCGTGGACCTTCGCTGAGTAAATGATTACCTCAGCTTCAGAAAAATGCTCAACACTTGTTTTTTTCACGAGTAATTGATTTTTTCTCTGTTCTCCTCCCCTGTAAAATAGTATCTGAATGTGCGGGATTGGACAGCGCCATGGTATCCCTTTGGGGATGACGGTTCACGTTTTATAAATCCTGCTAAATAAATAAATAAATAAAATATGTCAAGTTCCATGTGGTTTCTGTGATTTCTCTGCAGCAGCTTCACAAGACTTTCAGCACTTCCAATGCATTGGGACAACATTTCACTGGAGCATCAAAGAGAAGTTTCCAGTTGCAACAAATCTCCAGGTTTTCATCCAGGAAGGTCACAACATGTTTTATTCAGGACCCCCTGCACTCTTCAGCCACACAAGAAATGTTCCACAAGGACAACCACGCTTCATTGGAAAGTACTGGAAACGTTTGTCCTTGGGATAAGTAGGAGGTTATCATCAGTAGTCCTGCAGCAGATTGCTAGTCTCAAAAATTAACTAAAAAGCTATAAACACTTGCTCACAAATACCCATCAGATGCCTAGGATTTGTTTAATTCCAGGAAGTCTGTCTTCTGTTCCAGCTCACATTTAACCAACAGGCAACTAGGAAATCTTTAATGCCAGGGATCTGTCTTCTATTGCAGGCAAATCCATAATACGAGTGGATCCAGTAGAGCATTTTAAAGAGTAAAATATCTCAGTGGTTGGTGATGACCTGTAAGCAAATTGGATAATGATTAATAGGATTTTCCATTACATGATATGCATGGGCAGCACACTGTTACAGTTCTTGTAGTAGGGATTATCTTTAAATTAAAAAAAAAAGTATCGCCAACATTTTTTCGTCAAAGAAAGTGCAACAGCAGGTCTTTCCTTCCCCAGTATTCAGCCCTCTTTTTCCCCAAACTGCATTGTGGGTCAGCCCAATAACTGTGACAAAAAATCAATTTCAATCTTACAGCATGTCTATCCAGCCTCCATTATCATTTGACATCTGAAGTCAAAGGGGTGCCTCCAGTTTTAAAGTAAGAATTCGCTAGAAGGTTCATCACAAATAGGAGTGACTTGGAAGTTGCAAGGTTTCCTTTCCACCCTTTCCCAGACTAATTTAATGAATTCGAAGTGAAGTGGCTCTTCAGGCACAGAGGCAATTGTTTGACAGGCGGTCAGCCAGTAATGTATAAAACCTCTATTATAACAGCATAGCTGAGCTTTTAGCAGACTATATTGAATAAGTCAGACATGGATAAAGCGATTTAGGTAATCAAAATATGATCAGTGTATTGATTGTTTCATAAAGCATTAACGATATCCTGCAAATTTGGTTTTGATAGTATTTTTTCTGTCAAATGCTGCTCATAGAAGACTCTAAATTAAATGTAACAATTGAAGCATGTTTTGCAGCCTGGCTGCAGGAAAAATCAACTGGCTAAAGAAAATGTTGTGTTATTAGAAGCATGTTGGAAAAGGTGTTTATCACTCTTGTACCACAGAACACTTTGAAACAAAGACTTTGGGGCATATTTACAAGGGGATATTGCCACCAGAACATCACTTTAAGTGACGTTCTGGTGGTTATATGCCCTTCTTCATATTTACAAAGCGGGTTAAGCCACTTTTTGTGGCTCAAAGCTGCCTTGTAAATAAGGCCCCTTTGCACGCATCACTTAGCGTGAAAGGGACATGCAATGGGTGTTGTTGTGGGTGTTCCACAGTAACACCCATTGCTTTTGACGCTGTCTCAGATTCACAAGAAGGTGTAAATCTGAGGCAGTGCCAAAAAGTAACGCCATGCAAGAGCAGGTGTTAAATGGCAAAACAGGGAGAAATTCTTTGATTTCACCTAATTTTTGCTTTTTCTATTTGTGCTGCTTTCTGCTGCACACATAGAAAGAGCAAAATTCCATTAATGTTTGTTAATGTGCAGGAAAGTGTAATTTGCTTTTGTGTAATTATACAAAATTTCTGAAAACTAATATGCGTATTTAAATTAAAGGCAAATCTGTCACATTTTGTGTGGAATTTTAGAGTGAAATGTGTTCAATGAGCTAAAATGCAAAAAAACAAAAGCACATTGCCCAACAGCAGCTCGTTTTCTGTTGCAGCCATGCATTCATGGTAAATTCTTTACATGAATGGCATGTTCACAGTAAATGTTCACAGTGTATGGTATGTAATTATGCACATGTAACAGCAAAATTACTGATATTATGCAAATTAGGCCAGTGTAATTTAAATTTCGTCCAGGCCTAATGATAATAACACTACACCCATTCCACATGGCCTGATGGCTGTAAAGAAAGTGCATTATGAGCCATGCCCAATAGGGTAACTTGTGTACATGTTGAATGCTATATTAAAGGCAGTAAAGTACATTGAAACAATACAGCATATGAATATGAACTGATTTACATCTTTTGATGGCTTGGCTCATGCTTTACCTCTTAGAGCCAAGCAAGTCCTCGGGCCAGCTTTTACCAAGGCTCTCCGTGAACAAACGCCTCCCCTCTGAAATTTCTCCTCACGGAATTTAGTGGCTCCTACTCCCTTGGAAGAACTTTCTATGTTTATTAGATTGTGAATGATGAAATAATGACATGGTAAACAATTACTTTCAATTCTCTCTGGAATCTAATTCAAAACCAGTATCAGAGCATCCTGTCCCCAATCTTTCCAATATGAAAAGTATGACTGGTTTCGGAAGGCGAGAAATTCAGGGCATATTACCATGCAAATGCAATAATTATCGCTATTGCTTGGTTAGAGACAAAAATTTACCGCTGAGCTAAGGCGATTTTTATCGCAGATAAACCTTGGTATTACCAAGTTTTATCGCAAATGCGATAAAAAACGGCCGCAGTGCATGAATATTGCTGAAAAGTCAGCGATATTCATGCATTACCGAGCTAATGCTCTTAGCCATGTTATCCACCTCCCTTTGGATAACATGGCTAAGAACTGCTCAGAGCAGGTGTTAGCTTTTGGAGATATTCGCGCTTAGCGCAATATCTCCAAAAGTTGGTAATAGGAAATAGCGATGTTAGCGACTGTTTCCAGTCGCTAACATCTTGGCATGCCCACTTTGCATGTCATTAGTGATAAATATCACTGACATGCAAAGTGGGGTCCAAGATGGTCGCTATCTCCAACTAGCTGTCGCTAACTGGTGTTAGCGACAGCTAGATAATAGGGAGATAATATTATCTCCGCTTTCTTGGCTTTTAAAGCCAAAAAAGCGGAGATAAACCCCCTTGATAATATGCCCCTTTGTTTCCATCAGCCCAGTGTGTGTTCGCAATTCTCGATAGTGATGAGCTAAACCAGTTGAACCATCCCTTCACAGTGAGTGCCTGCTTTGTTGTTCATAACTTGTGCAGCAGCATAGTAAAGGTATAAATGGAATTACAGAAACAGATTCTGAGCTTTTTATGGAGTCTGTAAACAGCTTGTGGAAACTAAAATGAGAGGTGAATGAAAGCCTGTGTGTGTTGCTGCCAAAGGTTAGGGTGACCACATGTTGAAAACCAAAAACTAGTATATTTTACAAATACAGAGGTAGGTCCACAATTTTGCCTCAAATGAGAGGTACAGAATGACTTAACTGAAATCGCTCAACAGATGTAACTGACAGTGCTCAATGAAACAATCTGGCACTAAGGTAACTTTTAAACACAACTTAGGGCCTGACTTAGATCCTAATGGAGAATCCCTCCGCCAATGTATAACTGCCTTCCTCTGCGATTTATATTTTGGCGCGGCGGATATCCGCCACAATTGTGATGGAATAACCTGTCCTCAGAGATCTAAAATCCGGCCATTAATCTTTGTTAACTAAATTGATTCCAGCTTGCTGCTTACTAAACTGGGACATGAACTCTTTTGCAGGGGCAGGTGATGAAAAACCAAAATTGCCCCAAAAAAATCCATAATGCAATGACACTATGATGAGTCTATAGACGCGGCCATCCTAAATTTGCAACACTGACTTAGATTTTGGCAGATGGGTTACTTTGCCACAAGCATGATGAACATCAAATTCATTATACCAAAAGCGTTAAGCTCCCTGAATCCAGAATATGTAGGTATGTAAATATCAAAGAGAAAATATCAAATGTCCAAAAGGTAATTAAGTAAATATTTGTTATACCTAACCCCACAAAGGCTCTTAGGACCGCCACCTCCCTGGGGCTCTATTAAATTTTAGTGCATGGGAGGGCACCAGACACCCCCCACGCAGCCCCAGGGACTGCTACCTCCCTGGGGTTTATTATAGAAAAATGCAGGGGGGTGGCATGCGTCCCCCTGCTCCTGCTGTCCTAGTGACTGCCACCTCCCTGGGGCCATATTAAACTAAAATATGGGGGGGGCTCAAGCCATGCCAGCTCCTGCTGGAGGAGGAGAGCTGGCGGGGACCGCGGGGGCCTTGAGGCTCCCCATGCGGTCCCCAACATGGTGGCCATGCCCTGGGGCTTGGGCCCCTGGGGCCAAAACAGGCCAAGGGAGGGGGATTTCACAACAACCCCCTTCCGTGTTCGCAAAACATCAAGGGCTGGCCCATGGGATGGGATCTCTGGGGCCAAAATCTGCCTCAGCAAGGGGGTTGTTGAGTGGCAAGCCCCCCTCTGGTACACTTACATTTCCCTATTGTGTTCAGGATCCTCCTAAAGCTTTTGATTAGCGATAGTCAAATGGGACTTAAACCCGCCGGTCTTATTGATCAGGCTTGACGGAGCAAGAGGATTGGCCCAGCCTCACATGTGCATGCTCCAGTGTGCATCCCACGCAGAGGGAACTCCCTGCAGGTAATGTGGGCGCCTCCGGACACAGGCTGATGTGCTGGTGGCTTCCGGCATCAGAGAGTGCTGGTGATGGAGCAAGGGATCGCATGTTACGCGACTTGCTCGTATTGATGAACCTCGAATAATGTTAACTTTATAACCAACATGTTTGTCTTATTAATATTGCACTTTTACACTACACGCGGGTGTCCCAGTGATGCTTGCCTATGTGTTTGCTAATCCTAACTACGCTTGCATATTAATTGGTCACTGCTTTGCGGGATTCTAGTCTGTGCATGCGTCAGTCATACCCATGTGATGTGACGCACTCGCAGTTCTGAAGGGAACTTGTCGCTCATGCGCAGTATAGCTAAAATGGCCGCTTTGTTTCTCACATGCTCTTCGCTTGCACTGCTGCTTTTGCTCAAGCCGTTTCGTTCCGCTTAACTCCTAATGCTATAATTATTATAAAGGTATACAGTGTATTCATTTTTTCCGTGTTTCTAAATTGTTTTCGCTTACTTTTCATGTATCGATCCTTGTGGGTCTGGGAGAGGAGTACAACTCCATCTTTGAAGCCCGTGTGGTACTAATCACGTGATGGTGGAAAAGAGAGTCTTGCAGCAGTGGAAACTAGCCAGCTGGCTGCCGAAGCTGAGATGCTCATGGGAACTTGAACCATGCCCCAGCGAGAAGACTCTAAACTCATACCTGCATTCGCTACATTGTAATACTGTACTGTGTGCTCTATTGTATTCTATAAATCTTATGCCATGGGAACTGGAATGTAAGGGGTGGGTTCGAAAATTGAATATTTAATATGAGAAAGTTAAAATTATAGGTGGTGTCATGACCTAACCACCTCTCTTGTCCAATCCGAAGTTGGGGATCCTTCCACTTGCAACATTGGTGGGTGGTACACTGCCCCGAAAATAGTATCACTAGCCTAGGTTTAGCTAGAGAAATTGTCCGACTTGTCCGAATAGCTGACCTGTCACTGACCCTATGAACTCTATAGGTGATTGATACAGAGAGCTGCGGAGCACTCTGTCCGTAATTTCCACAAACTTAGTCTGGGGTGGAGAAACCTTAAGTGCTGGCGAAGCACTTTGCTGGGAGATTTGAGAACCCAATCGGGGTTATTGGCAGATTCCTTGCAGAGAGGGAGTATCGCAGGCGTTGCATTCGAAGCTGCAGGTGCTGGCCGTACCCTTTGGTGAGCCTAGTCCTGATTCCAAATCCTGGGGTGATCCTGTCCTGACTGTCCATGAGCTGTACCTGCTCGCCTACTGGCATCCTAACAGCGACGGCTCGTGGAGGGAGTTACGGTGGGGCAGGAGGGCGGGGAGGGGGAGGGGCAGGGCGGAGGTTGCTAAAAACCGGCATATGGATAATTGCAGGTAAGTAAACAATTCAATAAATAAAACGAATTTCGTAGCTCGCACTGCATTGCATTTTGCGATGCAAGGCGCACTACGAAATTCGTTTTATTAATTAAATTGTTTACTTACCTGCAATTATCCATATGCCGGTTTTTAGCAACCTCCACCCTGCCCCTCCCCCTCCCCACCCTCCTGCCCCACCGTAACTCCCTCAACAAGCCGTCGCTGCATTCCTAAGTCCTTGAGGATCCCTTCCCGCCTTTCTCAACTGACCCGTGGCCAGGGTTAGTCTCCATTCTGTACTAGATAAATATAATTTCTGTGTGGGTGTTTGTCTATCTAAATCTTCTCTCTCTCCCATTTCTTAAATAAAGCAAAACTTGCCTATGTAAATTTTCTCTGACATTTGACTCTCACGTAAAGTATTTTTCCTAGATTGTTCCATGTTTTTCCCATACCTTTAGTCAAACATTGAACTGTATACATATCTAGTATGTTCCACTCTTACCCCCCTATAGAAAATAAGTACATCTTGAAAAGTATTGTTTTCTTCTAAATTAGTATATTTGAAAATCAGCATTGATTAGTATGTTCCCTTTCTTTACCCACCCTTAGTGACGTTGTGAAAGTCTGTTAGACTAAAATAGCATCTTCCTTTTTTTTCCCTCCCGTTATTCTTCAATTTATAGATGATTCTCACTTTGATTCATAGCTACACTATATTTCTGATCTTAGTTATTGATAGTCTGATCTGTATAAATTTCATTCTCATGGCATATGAAGAAAATAATGATTAGATAAAGCTTTGAAAACTTCTTGTGTTTGTGGTTATTACAAAAGTATAAACAATTTCCAAATGTATATGGTATTTTGTTAGTGTTATCTTCCTACCCCTGCTACCTCCTAATCTATCGTGATCATAAGTACCTGTGACAAGGATATGGTAAGTCAGGTACACGGAAATTAATAGTAAGGAACAAGGATTACTGATAGCGGTGTTTAGGTTACCTGACCAATGAAATTTAGCGATAAATACATTATGGGCCCCAGTGTGCATATTTGGTAAAATAAGAGTTGGGTGAATTGCGCGCTCTATCAGTAATTTTCTGGTAGCAGAGCTTTGGTTAGGACTAGTTAAGATAGGTAGATAAGTTACTTGTTGAAAACTGTAAAATAAATTGCTGCAAAAATTTTATTATTGTTGCTAAAAAAAACGATCGGAAATATTGCTTTGAAATGTTATGAAATGTTTTGAAAATTATTTTTCTTTTTTATGAAATGCTGCTATATTAAGTGTTTATTAACAAATTGTTAGTGATTGTTATACGTTGTCTGGAAATTTCCCCGGGGGATAGAATAGCGGGTGGTGAGTAGAATCCACTCCGCGGAGAGGTCACTGGCTCTGACGAAAATTAGTGCATGGATAGGCAGAACTGGAAGCGCTAATTAGGGTTTTTCGTATACATAACTGAATAATTGAAACTAACGAGTTCGCTAATGAAACTTCAGTTGTGATATTACCTAGTAAGGGTCACACGATGAAGGAGCAGTAGGTTCATCGGAGCTTGAGTGATAGCAAAGGAGTTCGCTGGTGAAACTTTAGACTTAGTATATATGCTGGAAAGAGTGGATGAGTCAAAGAAGTAACAGGTTCTCTAATGCTTGTGTGAAGGGTATGCGGAAGAGTCTATCCGTAGTGTATGAAAAGTAGACAGAAGAAGTTTACTTGCAGTAAAACAAATCTTTCCTTTTAGACACTCGAGTACAGTGGCGAATGTTATACTTTGTAAACTAATCTGAGCACTTGCACTTTAAGAAAAATTCAAAGTTTCCGTTACCTTGTAAAGGAGGGAGTCGGTCGCGGAGCTGCGCTGACGTCACTCTGTGCCGCGCTGGTATTGGTTGAAACAGCAGGTGTGTAACGGAGCTGCTATTTGTAAAGGAGGGGTGAGTGCCGGAGCGTGAGACCGTGTCTCGCGAAAAGGCCGCGAACCCATTGGTCGAAAATATTTGCAATCGTAGTGTTGATTGGTGGTTGAAAAACTGGAAGACGCGCTAGCGTTGGAAAAGGATTTGTAAACAAAATATGTAGTATAATACGAAAATCCTAGTTACGAAGTATATGTGGTATCCCGAATTTTTACCTGATCCACAACACTTAGGTTTCCGTAAGGATCAGGTGCTAAGAGGCAGACCTTACAATATGTACGGAAGCAAGAGGAAAATGACTTTCACAGACAAGGTCAAGAATTATTTCAAGAAAGACAAACCCATCAAAACTAGAGAAGGTGTAATTATTCCACCACCTAATACTCCCGCATCATTTATGATGTTTGACAAAGGGTATCATACCTGTGTATGGTTGAAAAATTGGGTAAAGTACTCCGAAAATGACGGAATCCTAGCATTTCCCCTAGATGGTACCTTTAATAGTAGAATTCTGTTTAATTTGAGGACCCGAATTAATGACTTACATCCCAGACCAAGATTGACGCAATATGAGGCTTTAGAAGAATGGCAGATTGAGGCCTTGGAGCAAGACAGACCCAGAATGGATAAGGGAATAAGTAAATGGTACCTGAAAATGCAGAGAGAGACCAAAGAGAAAAAGATGAAACAGTGGAGACAGAATATGATGGTCGAGGAACTATTTCCAGTACTTCCTGTAGACGAACCGGTAGGAGAAAAAAGGACAGAGAAAACCGAACACTTAATGACTATGGGTGATTCGGAAGATGAATACCTGGAGGATTTATTTATGAAAAATCCACCACCATATGATGAGGATTCTAGGTCCCTGAGCTCGAAAAACCCATTCTTCAGACCTCCTAGAAGTTGAAGGGCTAGTGAAACAGATACAGCAGGTATAGGCAATAGGCCTAATAGTAAAGAGGGATTTTGCAGGCCTGATACAACTGTCCCAAATTATAGACCATTCGGTGATGAGAGATCAGGTATGACAGTCCCAACTGCCCGGAGACTGTACCCTCCTTTGGTTTCACAAGTAATACATGAAACATCAATTGAAAAAGTTTTACACGAACGAGAAAAGGAAGCCTTAATTAAACAGCGAAATGAACTCATTCAGACAATATCCCAGTTATATCCCAGTCCTGAAGCTGTGACAATTCCAGTAACTATTGGTCCAGTTGTTCCTCTGTATGGGGATAGACAGGCTGGTCCAAAAACTCCAGTTATTACACCAGCTGTAGCACAGCCCAGAAAATAGCTTCTCATAGTTGATGATCAGGCAAGTGAATGCGAATCTGTGATCTCCCTGATGGATCTGCCCATAAGGGAACCAGAAAGCGGTGTACCACGGACGAGAACTCAGACTAGTACAAAGGAAATCCTGATAGAAACAGCTTCAGGTACTCTAAGCGCCACAGTAGTGACTCCGGAAGAAATAGATCGATGGACCCGAGAATTGGAAAAAGAAACTCCTCAGCCCAAACCATTAGATATTTACAAGCTAAGAATAGAGTTGGAAGAACTAATAGCTGGAAACGTGGGACTAGACAGATTGAACACCCTTAGTGAGGAAGAGTTGCTGTTTATATGTAAGAGCATTACCAGAAACACCAGAGTGTTCCATGAGAAACTAATGGACACAGCAGCTAATATGGGAATAGATGTCAGCAGATCCAAAGTGTTGAAAAAACCCTACAGAGCAGAATTATCTGACAAGGATTTAGAAAACATGAATGTGTTAGGGAAAAAGGTACAGATAAGAGAGTTTCTGAATCTATTACAGAAATGGGGAGATTTAGAAAAATGGAAGCCAGATGGGCAAAGAAAAAGGAAGACAGTAAGTCCAGACAAAGGACTTCTGAGTATGTCCTAAAAGAAGTCGACAAGGCAGAGACTTTGTATCCTTTAAGAGAAGTACCAGGTGAGAAATATGTACATGTTCCATGGTCCCGACATGACATTGTGTCATTTACAAACGATTTCCAAAATTACGAGAAAAGCCTGTAGAGTGGTACAGACAGGTTGAGAGGTTTATAAAAGTTCAAAAATGCCTCCTGAAAGACCTAGATGGGTTCTTTGACATTGTAGTTCCCGTAGACCTATGGACAGAATGTAAAATTGCTGTTGATTGGCCAAGCGAAGAGTACCCCCGAGACCCGAGGACAGGAGCCCCCTCCGCAGATGTAATGAGGAAATACGACCAGGTGATACTGCACCTGAAAGGAAAGGTGCCTCCCAAAGAAACTGATTGGACCCGCATAGATAGAACTACCCAAAACCGTGATGAAACTGTACATTCATATTATGAACGATTGTTACAGATGTTCAAAACTTACAGAGGAATCGATAACATTGAAATGAAGGATATGACCCATTTCATTTATCGATTCGTGTTGGGATTGAGACCTGAAATCTCACAGTGGGTTAAAGACAATAAAATCTGTTGGCAAGGAAAACCTATAGATGAGGTCCTGAAATATGCCAAGTATTGTGAAGATGAGATGGAAAATAAACAGAAAGCATTAAAAGAAAAAGTCATGTGGGCACAAGTAAAATTAGCAGAGCAACAAGAAAAGCAGTTAGGTAAAATGAATAATAATACCTCGAATACAGGCACTGGGGGAGGAGGGAAACCCCGAGTAAAAATGAGCCGAGAGGAAGCCAGGAAGAAATTCCCCTGTCACGGGTGCGGTCAGATAGGGCACTGGAGAGACGAGTGTCCAATGCTACAGAATGGTAATGTGCAAAATAATGATTTAAATCCACAGGTGCAGAAAGAGGGACCACAAAAGACCCAGCAACAGGTAAAACAGAATTAATTGCCTCGTGCACCTAGGCCTAATTATAGGAGCAAAGCTCAACAGAATGAGGAGGTCGAGGTATGGGAAGGAAGGGAGGATAGAAATGCAGCAACTTCGCAATTCCTGTTAAATGATACATTTCTCTGTGATGAACCTTACTGACGAGGCCTGAGGGGGAGGACAAGGAGTGCGTGCTTGGCGCCTCCTTACCGGTAGACCAGACTGGGCCATACATTGAAGGAAAGGATGAAAGAAATGACGTCACCTTTCTGTTGGACACTGGTGCTACCCGTTCTACTGTGAGAACAGAAGACGTTCCAAACCTACCCCTCTCGGGAGAAGCAATCCAAGTAGTGGGTGTGTCAAATCAGATAATTAGTACCCCAGTAACTGAGCCCATGGAAATTTCAATAGGGAATTTTAAAGAGATGCACAGATTTGTCGTCCGTGATTCTAGTCCTGTGAACTTACTGGGACGTGATTTGCTGTGCAAAAGTAACAGTACCATCTTTTGCACACCAAAAGGCATTGAAATTCAGACCCCAGATGAAGATGGACTTTACAAATTAATGTTAATAAAGCCAGACTCAGAAATTGAGAAACTGACAATACAAGACTTACCTGAAGAGCTCCAACAGACAGTGAAACCAGAGGTGTGGGATTTCACTGGAAAAGATGTAGGATTAATGGCAAATGTAGACCAGATTCAAATAGTCATAAAAGCAAATGCAGTTTACCCAAATACCAAGTAGTATAAAATGAGTGCAGAAGTGAAAGCAGGAGTTGCCATTGAAATAAAAAGATTGCTAGAAGCAAACATCATACAAGAAGTGATGAGCAGTCCTTGTAATTCGCCCATAATTGGAATCAAAAAGCCTAGTGGGAAGTATAGGGTAGTGCAAGACCTGCGCAAGGTGAACAAGATTGTTGTCCCTTGTTGTCCTATTGTGCCAAACCCTGCAGTGATTTTGTACCAAATTCCATATAATGCTGGATGGTTTACCGTCATTGACATATGTCACGCATTCTTTTCCATCCCATTGCATCCAGACAGCAAATTTCTTTTCTCATTTGAATTTGACAGTCATGTATATGTCTGAAATCGTGTTCCTCAAGGGTACACAGAGAGTCCTTTGATTTTCAATCAGATTTTGAAAAGATGCCTTGAATCATTAGTCTTACCTGGAGAATCAGTTTTGGTCCAGTACATAGACGAACTCCTGGTGGCGTCTAAAAGTCGGAAAGACTGTGTTACTGATACCATTGAATTGTTGAATCATTTAGGTAAAGGAGGACATAAAGTATCACCAGACAAATTACAGTTCTGTACAAACTCAGTGAAATATCTGGGGCACCAGGTAGAAAAAGGTATCAGGAAAGTCACTTCCGAACGAATTAGGATAATTCGAAACATGGAATTACCAAATACTCAGAAAGAAATCAGAATGTTCCTGGGAGTGGTAGGATACTGTAGACAGTGGATTGTGGGATTTGCAGTCTTAGCAAAACCATTAATAAAGATGACAAGGAAAGGAGCAAAAGATCCAGTGGAATGGGATGATGAAAGTATGACTTCCTTTGTGAAATTGCGAGACTGTCTATGCACAACTCCCGCATTGGGAATGCCTGACTATTCAAAAGACTTTGCCCTGTTTTGTGACACACGAGACAATTGTGCACTCTCAGTCCTGACTCAAATTCATGGTCTGACTAGACGTCCAGTGGCCTATTTTTCTGCTACCTTGGATCCAGTGGCTGCTGGATTGCCTGGATGTCTGAAAGCAGTAGCTGCGACTTGCATAAGTCTTGAACAAAGTGAATCCATTGTCATGGGACATCCGGTAACCGTGTATGTCCCACATGCAGTTGAAATCCTACTGACCCGAACCAAGACTCAGTACCTCACACCTAGTCGGCTGACTAAGTATGAAAGAATCCTGGTGGGTGCAGCAAATGTAACCATCACTAGATATAATATACTGAATCCAGCAACTCTATTACCAGATACACTGGTTGCAGAGGTCAAAAAAGAGGTCGAGCATAATTGCATTGACCTGACTGAATTTAGCACAAAACCACGCCCAGATATCAAGGAAACGCCCCTGCCTATAGAAGATTTTGAGTATTTTGTAGATGGCTCATGTTTAAGGCATGCGGATGGAGGTTTAAGTGCTTCCTATGCCGTGTGTACTCTGGAAAAGACAGTAGAAGCATCCTACCTATTTGGAGAAAAGTCTGCACAAGTAGCCAAATTGGTTGCATTGGCAAGAGCCTGAAAAAATGGGAAAAACAAGAGAATAACCATATACACTGATAGCCAGTATGGTTATGGGGTTGTGCATGACTTCGGCCAGTTGTGGCTGCAAAGAGAATTTATGACTTCCTCGGGTACCCCTATCAGAAATGGAAAAGTGGTAGAGAACCTACTGGAAGCAATCCAGTTACCAAAAGAATTGGCAGTGGTCAAGTGTGCTGCTCACAAATCTGGCAATGATGATGTGACAGCCGGAAACCGATATGCTGACCAAGTAGCCCAACATTGTGCAAGACATAAAATGAAATGAAATGAAATGAAATGAAAACGGGATTTTTAGAGCACATGGCTGCCCGGGGGCGTCCCAAAATGTCATTGAATATCAATTTGGGGGGAGTCGGAAACAGCTGCCAACTTATGGTGTTTGAGGATGTATCAACTTGGGAGGAACTGAAGGGGTTGCAAAAGGCAGCAGAACCAGAGGAAAAGGAAATATGGGAAAAATCTGGTTGTCGACCATGGAATAAAGATGGTGTCATTGTCTGTAGTGATGGTATGCCTGTGTTACCAGACAGCATGATTGCTCCTATGGCCAGACTGATACATGGAGATACACACATAGGGAGAGATGCAATGGTCCGTGTTTTCAAACAGATATGGTACAATTCGAAGTTCAGGAACATTGCAGAGGCCCTTTGCCAGAGGTGCTTAACTTGTCAGCAGTTTAATCCTGGGAAGAACACAGTGCTGTTGCCAAGTACAATTGGAAAGGCAGAGGGCCCTTTTATCAGACTACAAGTTGACTTCATACAGTTACCCCGTTGTAAAGGAATGAAGTACGTCCTTGTCATAGTCTGCCTATTCTCAAAGTGGGTGGAAGCTTACCCAGCTAAGAAAAATGATGCTATTACTGTAGCCACATTGTTACTAAGGGAACTGATACCTAGGTTCGGTTTTCCAGTCACAATTGAATCAGACAGAGGTGGGCATTTTGCCAACGACGTAATAACTCAGCTCTGTGAAGCATTCAACATTACACAAAAACTGCACTGTCCATATCATCCACAGGCTTCTGGAGTAGTAGAACAGCTGAATGGCACTATAAAGTCAAGATTGGGAAAAATGTGTAACTCTACTGGATTGAATTGGATAGACGCTTTACCCCTTGTCCTGATGGGACTGAGAAGTATTCCAGACCGAAAAACAGGCCTGAGTCCCCATGAGATACTAATGGGAAGAGTGATGCGGCAGGCATGGGTACCAGGACACAAACTGCTAAGTATTTCCGATGATTTGGTACTAGAGTACTGCAAGCAACTGGGTGACCAAGTGCGTTCTATCTCTCAGCAGATTGGGGAAGACGCCGTCCCCAGGCCAACAACTCCAGTCCATAATCTTAACCCAGGTGATTGGGTTGTTCAAAAGAAACACACCCGGTCGAGTTGCCTTGCACCGAAGTGGGGGAAACAGAGACAAGTGATTCTTGATACCACAACCGCGGTGAAGTGTGCAGGTGTGCCAAAGTGGATCCATGCCATTCATACCAAGAGGGTGACAGAAGAAAAAGCAACTGAGGCTGAAGGTTGTGCAGCTGAAGGGTCTCCAGACGTTGGTCCTGAAATAGCTGATGAAGAACAACGGAGCACCAGTCAAGACGAGTGGATACCAGCAGACGATCTGACTCTCGATCCAATAAGAACCCAAACATACACCTACTTAGATAGAGAGTGGGATAGTATGGACGAGACAGGAATAGGAGATAATCAGATAATCGAAATCCATGTCAAATCTGATGAGGAGGAAGGTCAGATAGGGACAGGGCAGGTTATCAACACACCTCCAAGAACTCCAGAGACTGAAAAGGGACAGTTAGAAATTAGGGCTGAAGTTCATGCGGAAGAAAATCAAGGGTTCGAAGTGCATGAACAGGATCAGATAGAAATAGACGAATGTGTTCAGGAAACTGAATTTGCAACAAATCAAAGTCAAAATCAGCATACACCTGAACAAGGCCAGCTTAGTAACCAGGCGGAAGAAACTGAAGTAAGACCTGGGATTAGTCAGACAGGAAGGGAAAAAGACAGTGTTGAAATAAATGTGCCACAACTGAATGAAAACAAAAGACAATTAGAAGAAAGTAAAACCACAGTGCCAGTTAAAAGACTCAAAAAGAAGAAGGGTGAACCAAGATTCATAAAAAGGCTGAGACTGAGATTGAAAACTGTAGAGGAAAAACTAAAAGACAGGAAAAGGGCCTCCAGTGAAAAAGAGAAAGCTGGAGCCAAGCCTACAAGAAGAAGTAGCAGAATAAAAAGACAAAACGAAAAGTATCGGAATCCCGAATGGACTTACCTAGTGCTAGAAGAATTTGAAGACCTCGAGATAAGTGACGAGAGTGATGAAGAACTGATTACTGACGAAGTTTCCGAAGAAGAAGACCCCACCTGAAAAGTTACCCTGCGTACGCCACCTGTGTAAAGTTACAAAGAGGGGTTGGAAAACTTCTTTTGAGCCACAATGTCTGATTCTAATGTGAATGGAAGACCTAGACAGAATTGCTGTAAAGCATGCTGTAAAATATGTTTGTGTAGTGTAGCAATAGTATTGATATTATGGATAGGACTAACAATTACAATACCGTTCATGATAAGTAAAGACACTAACCTATATCCTACTAAACAAGTGACAAAAGACACAGAAGTTCTTCCGACAGAAGAGACACCACGGAGTGTAGAAAGACGTGAGAAAACATTTAGTCTTTGACAGACAAAAATGGACGTAGATGCATCAGATGAGGGAAGACTACATTATCACAGAATCAAAAACAGAACACATTTAAATGTATTTGCAAACCTTTTAGTACACTATGTAGAAGCCATGGAAATAGAAGACTGCTATGTCTGTATGAAGCTACCCACTTCTGTAGCTGAAGGTGTAACATATCACCATTTACCCCATACCTATTGAATTTCCTGTAGTATTTTAGCAAGCTTATTTTATAGAGGAACATTACAGTGTTACTATTCAAACTCTGACGTAATTTTGTCTGAACTTCCTATTCGTGGAAACCTGAATATTGTACATACTAAGAGTGACGTGAGTGTCACGTTATATGGGAGAATACTTTCTGACAATAGGTACTATAGATTTAGGTGAAGCACACAGAGATAACTTGACCTGTTCATTACATGAACAAGAGAAAAATGTTCTAAATATGGCAGAGAAAAGAAGGGAAAGTTTCCAAAGAAAGGCAAATGATAAAAGACAGAAAACTCCTAAATGGGCAGAAAACCTGGAAAGCACCTCAAATGGTGAAGCAAACCCTGCACTGTTACTGGATTTCGAAATACAAGGGAAACTTTGTCTTCATAGAGAAAAGACCAGTTATTATAATAATATATTCATTGGTTCCAGTGAATGCGAACACAATTACAAAGTAATTGGAGGTTGGGGTTTCAAAAATGGGTCAGAACCTGTGTTTCCTGGAATTTATTATATATGTGGAAACAAGGCTTATTTCAAATTGCCGGATCACTGGTATGGAAGCTGCTATTTTGGAATTGTCTTCCCGAAAATATACCATGTGAATGATGCCGCTGGAAGCAATGAAAATACTAATGGTTTAGTGCGTAGTAGAAGAGAAAGTGTAGGAGAAATTTTAGGTGATATATTTAGTGCATTGATACCTGGAGTGGGAGTGGTTCTGAATACACACCGAATTTGCAAATTGTCTACAGTGGTGGATCGGTTATCAACTGACACTGCTGCTGGTTTCCTACTGGTCAATACTGAAATGGTTGCGATCAGATCAATGGTTTTACAAAATAGACTTGCTCTTGATACCTTATTAGCAAAAGAGGGCGGAGTCTGTAGAATGTTGAAGGCGCAACATTATTGCACTTACTTTCCAGATAAGAGTGTTGAAATTAAGAAATATGTGAGAAACATAACCAATTTGGAAAAGGAGCTCAAACCACTAGAGGTTGACAGTGCCTGGAAGAGACTAACAGATGGTCTCTCCTCTGTAGGTAGTTGGTTTTTTAACTCTTGTGAGTAAAATACTGATGCCAATAGCAGGAATAAGTTTAATTGTGCTAATAACAATAATTTGCTGTAAATGTCAAAAATGCAAAAATAAGTATGCTGTGAATAAGAGAGGAGTGAAACGGAATGTTGATGAGCTTGAATTAGAAGAACTGAATAATCAGATTTACAAAAATTGAAGAATTCCCATCCTATTAAGGATGCAGAAAAAAGGCTCAATAAGAAGTTTGTAGACATTGAAATGGGTGAACTGTAAAAGAGAAAGTTGGCATCTGGTTCCATTAATAGTGATGATAGTAAATATCATCAAAGAGGGTATTGATGGAGCAAGGATTCTCATGTTACGCGACTTGCTCGTATTTATAAACCTCGAATAACATTAGCTTTATAACCAACATGTTCGTCTTATTAATATTGCACTTTTACACTACATGCGGGTGTCCCAGTGATGCTTGCCTATGTGTTTGCTAATCCTAACTACGCTTGCATAATAAATGGTCGCTGCTTTGCGGGATTCTAGTCTGCGCATGCGTCGGTCATACCCATGTGATGTGACGCACTCGCAGTTCTGGAGGGAACTTTTCGCTCATGCTCAGTAAAGCTAAAATGGCCGCTTTGTTTCTCACATGCTCTTCGCTTGCACTGCTTCTTTTGCTCAAGCCGTTTCGTTCCGCTTAACTCCTAATGCTATAGTTATTATAAAGTAAGGGATGTAGTATAGCCAATCATGGTATACAGTGTATTAATTTTTTCTGTGTTTCTCAATTGTTTTCGCTTACTTTTCATGTATCGATCCTTGTGGGCCTGGGAGAGGAGTACAACTCCATATTTAAAGCCCGTGTGGTACTAATCACGTGATGGAGAAAAAGAGAGTCTTGCAGCAATGGAAACTAGCCAGCTGGCTGCCGAAGCTGAGATGCTCATGCGAACCTGAACCATGCCCCAGCGAGAAGACTCAAAAGTCATACCTGCATTCGCTACATTGTAATACTGTACTGTGTGCACTATTGTATTCTATAAATCTTATGCCATGGGAACTGGAATGTAAGGGGTGGGTTCGAAAATTGAATATTTAATATGAGAAAGTTAAAATTATAGGTGGTGTCATGACCTAACCATCTCGCGTTGACGTAAATAATTAATTTACTCTCTTAATTTCTATGCAGGTAAGTACTTAATCAATAATAACTCAATTGGAATGAAAAAAGACAGAGTCCGTGGTGTTAGAGTTTCTAAGGGTTTTATTCCTCATAAAGGAATGATCTTGATCAGGATATCATGTTCTGACCACCACAGGGGTGTCAGAAGGGATAGAGCGCTCACGTTTATTAACAATACATAGCTTATATACTTAATTCATATCATAAAGAATAATGCAAGAGGCGTAACAGCTGAGAGAAGACAAGACAACAGTATACACGTGATACTAATACGTAATCAAGAGGCGTGAACTAGGCGTGAACCAGAGGTGTGTGCTAGAAACGTCACTGATAGGTGACGCAAGTGGGTGGCACCAAGGGGTGGTGCTAACAGAATTGTTGCGGTGTCAGCAGAAATCGGAAGCTTGGATGCGCGCGCAGCTGCATGACGTGTGATTGACGAGGTGCAGGGGATTTGACATTTACACTGACGGAAAGAGACAGAAGTCTGGCATGTCAGATCAACTTGTACTTCTATCATATCTGATATCTGATGTTTAGGAACTATACTATCTGGACGGAAAGGTCTCTAGGGCAGAAACTATTCTATGCTAACTGTGGATGCGTGTATAAGCGCCTAAGTGTCTACATGTGAAGCGTGGGGCACGGGGCCTTCCATGGAAGCATGGCAACAGAGGCTATGAATTACTTGCATTGAGACAGGTCGGCCCTTTGGCTCTGCAGCTGGAGAGGATGTTTACAGGATCTAGTAGGCAGGAATGCATTCTCGAGGAGCGGAACAGATAACTCGAAGGTTATAGTCAGTCTTGGCAGAAAGCAGGCTTGAGCTGAGCGCGAGGGGCCGCGCTGAAAGTAAGTCAGAGTTCACGGGTACAGAGGTAGCCTGGGAAGAGGCTGCCAGAGTCAGGAGCCACAAAAGAGGTTCGATGGCAGAAATTCAGGGCCTACTCTGCTAGAGCAGGAAAACATGTAAAGTGTACTACAAAAAGACGGTGGCATAGCATACTTAGGAACGGACTATATAATCCATTCATGGTGGATCTGAAGGAGGACAAGTTAACGTTGGACGCAAATGTATTTGCGTCTTCATAGCTGGCACAGGAAGGAAGTTACATGCACTTTAAGCCGGTACATGGAGTCGGTGGGGTACGCGCTAGGGAACATAACATGACCAAAAATTTATATTTCCTCATTCCCTCCTTGTTCCCTACGGACCCTTCATGATATATCGATCCTCATGAATCGATCAGTTTGTTCTTGTAACATCATTTGTTCTTCTTTCTTTCGTTTACGTTTTGAGAGAAAACTGGAGTGTTCAATACAAGAGGTGGCACACAGTCCACAAATCGCTGGCCCACACTGCAGGCACAGGCAGCAACTGAATACTAGGACTAGGCCAATGCCTAGGAAGGATAAGATCTTCCATCCCCAGGCTGTTAATGTTGTCCAGAACCAACCGGACCAAGTCCAGGTGCCTGGATTCTGATGTATCTGATTTGCAATTTTATGGAGACGGGTGATAGCTTGATATACAGATGGTGCGTTTTGTGGTATGAAAACACAGCAACTTGACCCGATGACCTTACAGGCTCCACCTCTATCTGCCAAGATGACGTCAATTACAAGACGATTCTGAAGGACAACAACCCGCATGGCGGACTGCTCTTCTGTTAGGTTACCTAAGGCGGAGGCAGTTTCATTCACTACTGCTTCAAGTGTTCTAGTTAATCTGCGTATTAATTTACTATTCTGGACAGGGCCTAAAAAGAAAAAGAATCCTTTATTAAAATCGGTGTACTGTTCCCATGCCGTTTCTGTGTAGTCGACAAGTGGGATATCTCTTCTGGGTCTATTCTTTACTAGATTGGTATTTCTATGGTAATCAGGAGGAGCTAGAAAAACAGGTGGCAGTAGGAATGCAATGTAACAGGTACCATCCCAATCTGGAGGTAGACGTATGTATGCGATATGACCACAAACAAAGTAAGAATGACTGATAGCTTTAAAGGACGATTTTCCATGATCACTGAATTCGACCACAGTGGTGCATTTACTATGACCTAAGTGTATTGAACCTTTCTTCTTGATACATAATTCACCAGTGACTGGCAATACTGACATAATGGGTAGAACTGGTGCAGCTTTGGACTCGACAGTAAGAATCATAAGGCTAATTGTATAATTACCTAATCCATATACTTCATTTTCTAGATCAGTTCCTATTCTAGTGGGGAGTCCCTCCTTATCTGGGTAACAGACGTCTAGCAGGACCAAGTTCAGGTTTCCCCAAACCCAACCCCCATCGAAAACAGCAATATCAGGATCTAAGGAATTAATTATTTTAAACCATGCTCCACAGGAGCCATTGTGAGTGAACGGATACGGAAAGAGAGGCAGAGCTCCCTTGTAATTCTGATAGGGAGGGAGTCGGCCACATATCCAGCAATTTGTAGCATTATTAGTTTGATGAGAATGATGTAGCATACTAATGAATGTATTGTTGCGCAGCGCAAGTCTGTAGGAAAGCTCGTGAGGAGGTAACTCACTAAAAGTGTGTTCAGCAGATACATTGTAAGCAGATTGTTCACGCTTGAAAATAGGATAATAGATAGGCAATAGGATGCTAGTAATGATAATTAAAACACTGAGAATAAACATTATTATTAGTGTCACTATGCAGTGACTACGAAGTGATTTACAATATGTACGTTTCTTTGCTTCTCTCTCTCTCTCTCTATCTCGATCTAGGGGATACATGTCAGAAACTATTTAACCGATTCACCTAGGGGAGGACTTAAACAATTAAACTGTCTGAATTGCTAGATCGTAATTTCATGCGATAATTTTCTTGAGGAGTTTTTTCTCGTTCAGATTCTGTAAAGTCTTTTTGTTCGACACAGTCTTTGGTGGGGGTGGACGAGTCTCGGTCAGGTTTCAGTCCAGAAATTTTTTTTATATGACTCGTGTGGACCCACCCCTTTCTTCCTTCTATTTTCACGGCCGTCCTTGTTGTAAGCAGTACGGTCTTCGGAGACTTCCAGCGGGGCTCCAGCGGACTTTTTCTGTCGAAATTTCGGACGAGTACCGTATCACCAGGACGGACGTCGTGTGGCTTTACATCAGTGTTGTCAGGGAAGGCTGCGGCAACCTGTGAACGACATGATTGGAGTGCAGACATCAAGGAGGCAAGGTAATCTGTCAACATGTTAGAATCAACATCAGTAATCTTTTTTGGAATGGGCGTCCCCCACATATTCGGTGGTCTTCCAAAGACCACCTCGTACGGGGATAGCCCTGATCTCGAATGGGCGACCATTCTCATGTAGAATAGTGCCACTGGCAGGGCGACTATCCAGTCGACCCCTTTCTCCTGACATATTTTGGCAAGGCGGATCTTTAGTGTCTGGTTATGCCTTTCAACAAGGCCTGCGGCTTCTGGATGTCGGACACAATGGAACTTCCACTGGTATCCCAGTAATAAAGAAACTTCTTTCATTAAGGCAGATGAGAATGGCTGACCGTTATCTGAGTACACGACACGAGGCAGGCCGTATCGTGGGAAGAATTCACGAACCAACTGCTTGGCAGTGGTCGGAGCAGTGTAATCTGAGACTGGGTATGCTTCGGTCCAGCGGGACAGAGCACAGACAACTACGAGAACATATTTAAATCCTCGACAACGGTCCATCTGGATATAATCCATCTGGAGGACTTCAAAAGGGTGATCGGGAGGATGAAATCCACCTTGCTCTACAGGGACGCTTTTACCTGGATTGAACTGACAACAGATCATGCAAGTACGCACTTTCTGTTTTGCGGCTGCTCGTAAGTGTTTATTCTTCCAGAGATTTTGCAAACTGTCTAGCATTGCTTTCTCTCCTAGATGTGCAGGACTATGTGCTGTATTTATCATGACTTGAACCATAGAGTCAGGGAGAAACCATGTAGATTTTCCCTTCGTCATCCAACCTTGATCTGTCTGGATCCCTCCTAGTTCGATCCATTTCTTTATTTCTTCTGCAGTAGCATGTGTCTGAATGTCGATAACATCTAGTGTGGGATCCCTGACTGTCATACAGTTTGTCGGATCTGTTGTCTTTGTCGTATCAGTTGTCTGAGTGTGAGTCAGTGCTGTATGTTTTGCTGTCTGATCTGCCAGGTCGTTACCCTGGGAAACAGAATCTGTGACTTTAGTATGTGCTTTACACTTCATGACGGATATGGCTGAAGGCAGATGTATTGCTTCCAACAGTGCTTGAATGAGAGGACCGTGTTGTATCTTGGCACCATGAGAGGTCAAAAAACCTCGTTCTTGCCACAGCATGCCGAAGTCGTGTACGACTCCGAACGCATAACGGGAATCTGTGTGTATGTTGACATTTCTGTTCTTGGCTAGAATACAGGCTCGGGTCAGAGCAATGAGCTCTGCTGCTTGAGCAGATAGTGTATCAATACGATGTGTTTCTTTAACTTCAGTTTCAGTGGTCACTGCATACGCGGCCACTAACTCTCCTGTACTTGTTCTCATGCATGAACCATCTACATAAAGTGTCAGATCTGGATTTGTCAATGGAACATCTGTTAAATCTCGTCGGGGCTTTGTTACTGCATTAATGATCTCTATGCAATCATGCGGAACTGGATCTGTCATATCTATAGGTAACAGTGTTGCTGGGTTCAGGATACTGCAGCGTCTGATTTCTATGTGTGGCTGGAATAGTGTCAATTCGTAACCTGTCAGTCGTGCTATAGTCAAGTGTTGAGTCTGGGTTCTGTTTAACAGAACCTCTACAGAATGTGGGACTTGTACTGTTAACTGATGACCTAGAACAATTGAATCGCTTTGTCTGATTGCTAACGCTGTTGCTGCTACTGACTTTAAGCACGCAGGGAGTGCCTGGGCTACTGAATCCAATGTACTTGAAAAATAAGCGCAAGGCTTATGTGAACCTGCTTGATCTTGAGTGAGGACAGACAATGCTGTACCATCACGTTCTGTAACAAAAAGTGTAAACGGTTTGCTGTAACATGGTGTCGCTAAAACTGGTGCTTGGCATAAAGCTTTCTTTAATTCCTCAAAGGCTTGTGTGTGTTCCTGAGTCCAAGGGAGGGCAATGGATGTTGCAGCCTCCTGCGTCGTTAACTGGATGAGTGGTTTAGCTAGAAATGCATATTGAGGAATCCATTGTCTGCAGTACGAGGTGAGGCCTATGAAGGCCCGCACTTCCTTTTGTGTCTGGGGTCGTGGCATATTTACAATTAACTGAATGCGATCGGGAGTGAGCTGTCTCCCCACTTTGGACAGCAAGTGACCCAAGTACACAACTTGCTGAACACAGAATTGTAGCTTCGAAGGAGACACCTTGTGTCCCTTGTCGGCCAGGAAATGCAAAACTGTTAACGATGCTTGTTCACATTCGGGCTCACTTCGTGCGGTGATCAGCAGATCATCGACGTATTGCAGTAAAGCGGTATTAACTGGCATTTGAATACAATCTAGTTGTCTTTTCAGTGCTTGACTATAGATGCTGGGGCTTTCTGTAAATCCTTGAGGTGCGCGGGAAAATTTGAAACTTCGTCCATTTAAACTGAATCCGAAGAGATATTGGCTCTCCGGATCAATAGGTACACTGAAGAAAGCGTTCTTGAGGTCTATTACAGTAAAGAACGTTGCTTCTGAATCAATAGCAGTTAACAGGGAGGAGATATCGGGGACCACAGGATACTGTGGTACAATGCATTTGTTCAGCTCTCGAAGATCAATCACCAGCCGATATACTGGCGGTGCATTGCGGTCTGTACGTTTAAGAATTGGAATGATGGGTGAATTACAGATATTGGAGTCGGTCTCTACGACCACCCCCTGGGCAATAAGCTCTTCAATGATTTTCAGTAAAGCCACTACAGCATCGGGTGGCAACTTGTATTGTCTGATTCTGGGTAGGACAACTCCTGTCTTGAGTGTAACACGATATGGAGTGATATGCATACAACCTACATCAGCTGGGCCTTTTGCCCATAAGTGATCTGGTACATTTTTCAATCTGACATCAAAATCTCTTAAAACATAATGACCCTTGAAATCCCGTAGAAAGAGTCTGACTCCCTCCGGGGAACAGCATATTATAGCTCCTAGAGCCTTCAGTGTTTTAATTCCTAACAGATTTTCTGGACATGATTTCGTAAGTAACAAATCTGTAACTCGGGATAATGGACCCACAGCTAATGGTACTGGTTCTGACACTTCATTTAGGCTGTCCTGAAAAACCAAGGGAAACATTCTGTGAGCCTGAGAGGGGTGCCCCTGGGACTTCATTGTGACTGATTGTAGTGCGACTTGCCCCTGTATCAATTAAAAACTTTCTGTCTTTTCCCAATACGTGACTGTGTACATAAGGACCTTCTTGATCTACAGTAATTTCAATAAGAGGCAAATCACTTTCCCTCTCTAGGCTGTTTCATGTGTATCGGGGGTAATCTGGATATGCAGATTGGGCATACTGGTACATCTGTTGTGAGACTTGTTGAGTCGCGGCAATGGGCTGTGGCTGAGGTACGGCTACGGTCTGGGCTGTGTGGGACTGAGCATGCGCAGGCTGCATATTCTGCATTGGTTGTTCGTTCTGCGAGGTCTGTTGATGACCATGTTCATGTCTAGGCGGATGCGGTCTTTCTTTAGTTTTACCTGTCGCGATGTTGTGTTTCAGGACTGGACATTCATGTACGTAATGACCTGGCTGCTTGCAGTAATTACATGTCCCTTTAACGGGAGCTGCAGAATGATTAGTCTGGGCCCCACCCTTTCTTTGACCGTCGGCTGGGACTGTCTGAGCTACTAGCATTTTCATTTTCGTGTCTTTCATACGTTTCTGTTCCTGATCTTGTTCTTCCCTAATTCTGTTCTGGTGATATTGTAACATTTGTAACATCTGGGATGGCGTATTTGCCTGCCAAGTACTTTCAACTTTGTACACTCTATTTTTGACTAATGGTAGGGAATTCTCTACTAATTTTGATACAAAAAGGTGTGGATATGACTCGCTACTAGGTTGTAGGCCACTATTTATAATGAAACATTTCTCGAATCTGGAATAGAAGTCACTAGTATCTTCATCTTGTTTCTGTTTACAGGACGAGATTGCGTCCCAATCTTCCTTTCTAGTTGTCAATAATCTTGGCAATACCTGTACTATTAATCCGGGCAATGCTTTAGTCCTATCCCCAAGGCCTACCCCTGGGATTCGTTTGCTTTCTTCGTCTTCTATTTCTGCCCATGCTATCTTAGACTCTCCCACCTCCCAATCCTTTTCCTTTAATTTCTCGTAAATGCCCGTGGGCAACAGTACTTTTAACATTTTCATAATATCATCATACGTGTAATCTCCCATCAGTAACATGTCTTTGAGCTCTCTGTGAAAACCTGCAGGGTCTTTATCGTGACACGGGACTAATTTCTTCATTTCTAACAGTTCTAACTTAGTCAGTGGTGTGTGAACATATACACGCTTCAAGACTTGATCCGCACCCATAACTGGGTGTACTTCTCGTAAGGGGTTCTTACTTTCAATGCCACTACCGCATTGCATGTGATACGTTTTTCTTTCTGGAGGCGGCGGGGGAACATATTCAGAGCTTATGAAGGTGTTATACTTACGTCGTTGTTCTAGAATTATTTGTATTAATTTGGTACTGAAACCTCTCCATCTATCCATGAGTAGTGCTTCTAATGTTTCGTGTAAGGGACCTGGATCAGAATGATGGTTTCTGAACTTGATGAGGAGGTGCTGAATCATGTATACACCTGCTATTTTCTGCTCTTCTGGGGAAAGGTTCAAGAATGTCTGCACTAACGTATCATCATTATATATGTCTGGGTTTTCGGCCCATAACACGGCTGACCGGGCTAGTTCCTGTTCATCCATAGAATTGAGTACATGGTACCCCATTCGGTCTTGAAGCCTTTTATCAGTTTCCTGGAACTGATGTTCAGAAGAATTCGGATTTGTTAAAGCAGAGAGAAAAACTCTCTTGTTTTCCGGACGGATGCCTTTCCTAAGGTAATTTCCCTTACCTACATACGCTATAGTGTCTGTAGACCTTCCTTGTGCTGTAAGTTCTTCTTCCTCCTCGGAGGAAGCTTTATCTTTCTCTTCCCGGTGTGCAGTTAATACTGCCTTTCTAATTTTCTGGGACATACTGGCTATGCAAGCCCCCCTATCATGTTTTCCTTCGGCTATATTTTGACCCCACTTGTTTAGTCCGTCTAATTCACTTTGATCTGTCTCGGGCCTGTCTCGTTCTCTTATTAGACAATTTATGAAAAATCGTAATATCTGGGCTTGAATGTCAACTTTCTGTTTATGGATGGCATCTTTGACACTGTCAGGGTCTTTCCCTGTCTGTACAAACTCGTATATTCTATCGAGACGCTCCTTCATTCCTACATAGCATAGCAAGCTATCGGTGGCAGATCTTAATCGTAGTGATGCCAATATCATTAGATCGTTCTTTCCGGGTACTGGATCATATCTACAAACTGACATGTTTTCCTTTAATGCGTCAAGACGCGACAAGTGGGGAGACTGGAAAGGATTCTGCGTGTCCCTTAAATTGAATCTGTGTGTCGGTGGCGGGGTCTGAGGACCCGCAGTCGCACCTCCTGAGACGGATGCTTGGGCATTATCTCTCCGCGGAGTCTGTATCTGAACTTGAATTTGTCGTTTAGTAGGATCAGGTAGGACTTGTTTCGGTAGGTCAGTCTTGAGTGCGGGAAGTGGCGGAGCAGGCGGAACAGGGGAGGTCTGTCGCGATACCGGCGGGACATGATCTGGGGGCGTAGTGCCACCCCCATCCCTGTCAGTAGGCAGGGCACGAACAGGCAGATTGGTGTAAGCTGGTGCTACATCCTCTAAATATGAATTTAGGAATATGTCTTTAGTAGTTTTATGCATTACTTTAGTCGGAACTAATGGTGTCGGTAAGTTTTTCGGTATTTCTGATAGGGCTTCAGATGTGCCATCTGCTGCAAGATACATACCGTTTACAAGATTATTTCGGGCACGGTCTATTTGTTCTGTTTTTACTCGGATCCCTTCAGTAACTAATTCGTTTTCTTGGTCTTTCTCTGATTCTTTAAGTCTGTCTTCTCTACGGAGTGCTTTGTCAGCACGCTTACGTGATTCCTTACGCCAAAATTCTATGGCATCCTTCTGAGATTGTCTAGCTTTCTTTTTCCATAATGCTTCTTCTACCCTCATGATGCACTCGGCATCCCATGTTCCGGTAACAGGCCATCTGTGTCTTTCGTCTAGGTGCTTGGTGTAATCGGCCCATAAATCTAGATATAATATGGCATCTATGCCATGCTTCTGGTACATAAAATTGCCGGGAGTGTCCCTAGGGGGAATGGGAATTTCTTCCTCCAGTATCCCTTTCCTAGTTCCTATCTGCTTTAACTTGTTGAAAAACGGCATTTTGCTTACTTATTACTGAGTGCTCGATCCTTACTACTTAATACTGGTTACAGCTAGTTGATACAAGAAATACAATAATACACGTTTAAACAGTCACATTCATACCACAACATTAATCACATAAGGACATTGAAGACATAGATGACTACCCCCCTATACTGGATGTACTGCTAAACAGTACAGATACACTGGTGTAACAGTGCAGAAATTCGGAATACTAGATATACTGCTAAACAGTACAGATACACTGCCTAAAAACAGTGCAGACCGGACTTGCGTACCCAAACCCGTCTAGATACGACCCAGCAATGGTACTCACCGGGAAGCACGGAAACAGAAGGCCTCGGAAAACTCGACTGGACTCGACTCGGAAAACTTCGGAAAACTTCGGAAAACTTCGGAAAATTTCGGAAAACTTCGGAAACCTGGTGGGCCTCTTGACACCTCGGACCTTGCTTCTTTCGGCTAGGCTCTGGTCGGGATCCTCCGCACTCCTCACCGCCTCGTCTGGGCACTGATCGCAGTCTTCGTCACCTCCGTGGGTCAGAGGGAGATGCAGGAAATCCTGCCAGTACGCGTATGTTCCATCTAACTGATGGCAGGGGACATAGCTTGCAACGCACCAACCGGCGCGTGAGGTGGGGGAGGGGTCCCTATTCGGGCGCCAAAATGACGTAAATAATTAATTTACTCTCTTAATTTCTATGCAGGTAAGTACTTAATCAATAATAACTCAATTGGAATGAAAAAAGACAGAGTCCGTGGTGTTAGAGTTTCTAAGGGTTTTATTCCTCATAAAGGAATGATCTTGATCAGGATATCATGTTCTGACCACCACAGGGGTGTCAGAAGGGATAGAGCGCTCACGTTTATTAACAATACATAGCTTATATACTTAATTCATATCATAAAGAATAATGCAAGAGGCGTAACAGCTGAGAGAAGACAAGATAACAGTATACACGTGATACTAATACGTAATCAAGAGGCGTGAACTAGGCGTGAACCAGAGGTGTGTGCTAGAAACGTCACTGATAGGTGACGCAAGTGGGTGGCACCAAGGGGTGGTGCTAACAGAATTGTTGCGGTGTCAGCAGAAATCGGAAGCTTGGATGCGCGCGCAGCTGCATGACGTGTGATTGACGAGGTGCAGGGGATTTGACATTTACACTGACGGAAAGAGACAGAAGTCTGGCATGTCAGATCAACTTGTACTTCTATCATATCTGATATCTGATGTTTAGGAACTATACTATCTGGACGGAAAGGTCTCTAGGGCAGAAACTATTCTATGCTAACTGTGGATGCGTGTATAAGCGCCTAAGTGTCTACATGTGAAGCGTGGGGCACGGGGCCTTCCATGGAAGCATGGCAACAGAGGCTATGAATTACTTGCATTGAGACAGGTCGGCCCTTTGGCTCTGCAGCTGGAGAGGATGTTTACAGGATCTAGTAGGCAGGAATGCATTCTCGAGGAGCGGAACAGATAACTCGAAGGTTATAGTCAGTCTTGGCAGAAAGCAGGCTTGAGCTGAGCGCGAGGGGCCGCGCTGAAAGTAAGTCAGAGTTCACGGGTACAGAGGTAGCCTGGGCAGAGGCTGCCAGAGTCAGGAGCCACAAAAGAGGTTCGATGGCAGAAATTCAGGGCCTACTCTGCTAGAGCAGGAAAACATGTAAAGTGTACTACAAAAAGACGGTGGCATAGCATACTTAGGAACGGACTATATAATCCATTCATGGTGGATCTGAAGGAGGACAAGTTAACGTTGGACGCAAATGTATTTGCGTCTTCATAGCTGGCACAGGAAGGAAGTTACATGCACTTTAAGCCGGTACATGGAGTCGGTGGGGTACGCGCTAGGGAACATAACATGACCAAAAATTTATATTTCCTCAGCGTGTCCAATCCGAAGTTGGGGATCCTTCCACTTGCAACATTGGTGGGTGGTACACTGCCCCGAAAACAGTATAACTAGCCTAGGTTTAGCCGGAGAAATTGTCGGACTTGTCCGAATAGCTGACCTGTCACTGACCCTACGAACTCTATAGGTGATTGATACAGAGAGCTGCGGAGCACTCTGTCCGTAATTTCCACAAACTCAGTCTGGGGTGGAGAAACCTTAAGTGCTGGCGAAGCACTTTGCTGGGAGATTCGAGAACCCAATCGGGGTTATTGGCAGATTCCTTGCAGAGAGGGAGTAGCGCAGGAGTTGCATCCGAAGCTGCAGGTGTTGGTCGTACCCTTTGGTGAGCCCAGTCCTGATTCCAAATCCTGGGGTGATCCTGTCCTGACTGTCCATGAGCTGTACCTGCTCGCCTACTGGCATCCTAAGTCCTTGAGGGTCCCTTCCCGCCTTTCTCAACTGACCCGTGGCCAGGGTTAGTCTCCATTCTGTACTAGGTAAATATAATTTCTGTGTGGGTGTTTGTCTATCTAAATCTTCTCTCTCTCTCCCATTTCTTAAATAAAACAAAACTTGCCTATGTAAATTTTCTCTGACATTTGACTCTCACGTAAAGTATTTTTCCTAGCATGTTCCATATTTTTCCCCTACCTTTAGTCAAACATTGAACTGTTTACATATCTAGTATGTTCCACTCTTACCCTCCCTATAGAAAATAAGTACATCTTGAAAAGGATCGTTTTCTTCTAAATCGTTAGTATATTCGAAAATCAGCATTGATTAGTATGTTCCCTTTCTTTACCCACCCTTAGTGACGTTGTGAAAGTCTGTTATACTAAAATAGCGTGTTCCTTATTTTTCCCTCCCTTTATTCTTTAATTTATATATGAATCTCACTTTGATTCATAGCTACACTATATTTCTGTTCTTAGTTATTGATAGTCTGATCTGTGTAAATTTCATTCTCATGGCATATGAAGAAAATGATGATTAGATAAAGCTTTGAAAACTTCTTGTGTTTGTGGTTATTACAAAAGTATAAACAATTTCCAAATGTATATGGTATTTTGTTAGTGTTATCTTCCTACCCCTGCTAGCTCCTGATCTATCGTGATCATAAGTACCTGTGACAAGGATTTGGTAAGTCAGGTACACGGAAATTAATAATAAGGAACAAGGATTACTGATAGCGGTTTGTAGGTTACCTGACCAATGAAATTTTGTGATAAATACGTTATGGGCCCAAGTGTGCATATTTGGTAAAATAAGAGTCAGGTGACCTGCGCTCTCTATCACTGGGGCCTGTAGTACTGCCCCGCATTCTTAAACAAAGCTTCCCTTGAAGCAAGGACCCCCCTCAGGTAATGTCATGGCATGTGAGATGGCATCAGTGATGTCACTGACCATGTCCTGAGTGATGTAATACGTGAGGTCATTAGCAGTGCATTGCGGGACGCGAGTTATAGTTAGCTCAGCAAACTATACCTGCAGAATTTCTTTGGTTTTGTGCGAGTGAAATGTCAGCCTAACTATAACTACCCAATAAACTTTGTTTTTTCTAATTATATTTCCTAACTATAATGTCCCTGTACTCTTTGTTTTTTTTCTTTGAATTTCTAATGTTTTTTATATGCTGATTCCTAACTATAATGTCCCTGTAACCTTTGTTTTCTTCTGTGAATTTCTATGGCTTTTAAAGTAGTAGTCATGTTTGCAGGTGGTGGAGAAAGAGTGTGGGTTTATAGCCTATAACTTAAATTAATAGTCATATTCCCATGAGTATTTATTTCCCCATATGTGCTTATGAACTCACTATGTGTACATTTTACTGAAATCCTAAACAAGGGGTGTTATGCTTACTATCTTTTAACATATTGATGTTTTTTAAGGATTGTTTTATATTTCTTTTTTTGTACCTATTTTATGGTATACTACCGAAATAAAGAGTTTTTGAATGAATGTTTATAACTACTGTCAAGATGGTACCCACATTTTTAATGAATGAATGGAATGAATGATAACCCATTTATAGAGTGCACAGCTGCTATAGAAGGAAGCATCCCGGCGCTCATACCATAGGCCAGTGGTAGTAGAATTTGATAAAATTCCCTCAAGTTTTCAATATAGATTTGAAAGAGATAAAATGCCTACCCCATATTTCCTTTCAAATCCTCAGGATGCAGGACAAACCTTGATTGGAAGAGAGAAGCATTCTTACTAAGCAAACAGTCTGAGTCTTCCCTCCAAGTATGGAGGCCTATTTTGGTGCACAGCTCGAAAGGAGATTAGCATGGTCTTATGTTTAACCCTTTGATTGAACGGAAGCCTGTTCAAATGCTTAAGGTTCTCTCTTGAAGATTATCATATTGGGGAGTAATTTGAATCACCTGTAGCTTGTTCTGGAGCCCTGCCGGGAGTACCAAATAAAGCACATTTGGATATTCCAGTTTAGCAATGACAGGGTGTCCACCACTGTTTTACAAGTCTTTCCAGGAAGGAATTTAATGTAATTTTTAGCAATGTTAACAGTATGATACTTGTAACTGTAATTTATCTTATTTGACGTTCAAAGGAAAGATCATTGTTAATTTTATGCCAAGGTGTATCACTTCAGATTTGGTGCCTAAGGTTCCCCAAGATCTTTAGGCCACAAGGTGCTTACATCAAGGGAGGTGAAATTACTAGATACTAGCATTTTGGATTGACCTGAGTCTAATTTTAGACAACTGCATTTCATCCAGTTGATCAAACAGCCCTGGACATTTTCCAAGACTGAATTGTCCATTTGCTGGAATTACAATAAAAGCTGGTTATCATCTGCATAAGATGCATTGTTAAAGTCCCATTATTCAGCAGCCTTCCTTGTGGATCCATATAACAAACATTTATTTTCTCTATCTAAGCTGTGGTCCCTAATTACAGTCTTCTTTCACTTTTCTTATTTTAAGAAAAAACAGTCATAAAAATATTCAAAGCACAGCTCAGCTTTGGGTTATCAGATGTTTTAACTAGATATTTCCAGCTAGGAGAAATAAAAGCCTTTTCCTTTTTTGACACTTTCTTCAAATTGTTGTTATTTTTGGTGCAAAGCCTGTCTACCTTTGTTAGTATATAGGGTTTAGCATCCAAAACCTAGGGTGGTTAGATGCGAACATGCATGTACCACCCACAGAACACCCATTGACAGGAAAAGCAAAACGGATTTTTGTATGTTTTTTTGCCTAAAAGAAAATCCCCCCCAAAATTTTGTAAAGGTTTGTGTTACTTTTGTGGGCAAAAAGAGAACAATGTTTGTACATAAGGGCTTCTATTTAACCTCATTGTTTCCTCTTTGCAATGGTGTTGCACACACTTTATTCACTTCTGCAATACAACTATCTTTTAACACATTTAAAGGACCTTTCGGGATAGGTATTAGCAATCTGCTTAAATAGTCTGCAATTCTGTTCTTCATACTCGGCATGTATTGTAACTCATAATTGTAGTCTATTAATTTAATAGAAATGAGAGCAAGACTGGCAAGGTGTTACACAACTCCTTAGTCACGAGAAACGTACCCCCAAATGCAACGAGCACCCTGTCATATAGCTAATCCTTTTCTATATACAGTGTTAAGTTAGCATGAGCTTATTAAATGTTTAAACGCCATTTTTCCTTTCTGCTTCATTTTGCACACGACTCATAATTGTTGTTTTAGCTTTCAACCCAGAAGAGCTTCCTGATTTACTTGAGAAATAATATGTTATTGCTCTGATGTCAGTTCTGCTCGGAACACTGTCTGAACAGTGAGTGCTGAAGGCTCCAAGGATAACTCGACACAATGTTGTTGTCAGGTCTGATCTTCGCACCTCCATAGACATAACACACATGCTGCTGCCAAAATCTGGCTCTAGGCGGGTTTTATATTGTTGTGCTGAACACACACGTAACACACTTGATGGTGCTTCTCATGCAGAGATCTGGTGGAAGATGATGTGATCCTCTGCCACTGAGATTTTGAGGTATGGGCCCGCCCTGCTAAAACCCAAATGAGACCTTCATAGATATAAAATACTATGCTAAATAGGGAGGATGAGAATAAGTTGTTGTTAATTCCTATTCATTTCAGCATCTTAGTATGCTGTCACCATTCGCCTTTTATGGACTAATAACTATGCTGATAACTTTGTTGCTTATAATATGTTTGCTAGTATTGTACAAGATACTGCGTTTGAGAACCTTGAATTAGTAAATAAATATTTCAAATATGCACGTGTCCTCATTTACTCCACGTTCTGGTTTGTAATAATTATATAACAAAAGAGTGTTCAGGTGTTCCACGATACCTGAGGTTCTCTAAGTTCATGTTCTGATCTGTCTAAGCATTGGGAGCTTGTTATGACCAATGAGACACTGTACCTAGCTCGGTAAGGGGATTTGGGGTACTGAGGTGAGTTTTGGGGCATCCTAATTCACCGAGGTTCCAGGTCTCTATGCACAGCTCTGTAGGAGAACGGAATTCCCGCTATGTGGCGCCCATATGTTGTTGACCTTATATCATGACACTCGAGTAGTATATCATTCAATCCTTAACCCCTTCACTGCCGTTTCCTGAAAACGGTGGTGTCTGAAAAACCTACCTATTTTTGATATAGGTCTTTTCAAGCTTGGATCTTAACTAAAACGGTTTCCTTGAATTACTACCCAGTTGTGCCACAAAGTTTACTTTGTTTTTCATATTTCTTGTGCCGTCATGGCTGCCGTGGACATTCCGCAGCATAGTCGCATTGCGGTGCGAGATCATTTGCGGATGTACAATGTGCCTTTGGAAGGCTTGGCGGTGATAATGGTGGTGAGTGCGGATGCTGCTTCCCCGAACTGTTTTATTCGTGGGTGACATTTCCGGAGGTGGACGCTAATTCTCGTGTGTTCCACACATACACTCCCACGGCTGTACCTAATGAGTATACTCCGTACAGGGCACAGGAAGTTCGTATTGACGTTTGGCAGCATCACGTTTGGTTTGGTGGTGCCCTACCCCATTCTTTGACAGCTCCGAGGTTAGATCCTTTGTTCATTCCAGGCGCTAGTTGGCCTGTTTTGGCTGGATTTACTCCTCATCCTCTACACAGCAATTGTAACGTGGCTGAACTTCGACGACTACATGTAGTCACAATTGCCGTGATTAGAGCCTTAGTGCATTACATGGGCCGCAATCTTCCGGGTGGAGCCCCGGGGGTGCGGAACTTCCAGCCGGACAGGGTGGTTTGAAACTCAGTCCCCTCATGGTCAATGCCGTAATGGGCAAGAAGCCCCAGGATAAGGATGATTTTCCTTTCTGGCTTGCCGAGAAATTTGACCAGCTGGAAGCTGTATTTCCTAACACGACTCCTGGTGAAAAACACCGGATTCTTAAGCTTAGTTTGCCGAAAGATTTGGCCCCTGAGCTTGTTGACTGTGAGACCTGGGGTAAGACTTTTGCAGCGGTCTATGCTAGGTGCTACAGCACCCCGTCCATGTCCGTGCTGTCTACGGTCCTTAAACGTGTTCAAGATGATCACGGACCGGAGTCTGCGGTAGAATTGGGCATGCGCCTGTGTGGCACCTTTGATGTAGTTTGCGATTTGATCCTTGCTAATGTCAAGGAGGATGCAGTGAACTTTCAGGTTGCTAACGCGTTGGCGGCGCTTCTCTGTGAATCCTAAATAGCGAAAAATACCGAATCGCTATTTAGAAATCGCAGAATGGGGTGCATCACCAAAATCGGTAAATATCTGCGAATCGCAACCGCCCGATCGCCAAATGCGAATTTGCAAAAATCGCTATAAATTCACAGATTCGGCTGTTTCCAACCCCCAAATTGCGATTTCGCACTTACCGAAATCGCAATTAGCGATCTCGCAGAGTGCGAGATCGCAAAAACGTGAAGTCGCATTTTGAGCACAATGATGACATCACTACCAGGAAGTAGCCTGCTCCATGCATCATTTGGATCACAGAGCTGGATACAGGAGTAGGCAGAGCACTGAGCTCCAAGAGACACACCTTGCAGTTCCAATACAGGATAGAAATAAATACCACAATGTCCCAGGAAGCTGCAGGACAAAGTGAAAAACCAAAGGAAGCGCAAAATAAAATTCTCAGAAAAAGAACTGGAGTACCTGATAGAAGGAGTCAGCAGGGACCATGACCAACTGTTTGGGAATCTGTCCCAGAAGGTGCCCAAGGCTACCAAGAGGCGCATCTCGGTGCACCACAAGGCTAAGGTGAACGCAGTTGGAGTCACGCACTGGTCCATCGATTACCTAAAAAAGAGGTGGTAAGACCTTAGAGGCCGTGCCAAGGAGCGCATAGTGGAGAGACTGGGGGAGAGACTGGCTATGGGAGGAGGACACTACACAGTCCCTGAGAACACACCCATGGAGGACCTAGTGGAGGACACCATCAACCCTGCAGCCTGCGTGGGCGTCACTCAAATGAACACCTCCCGCGCCACACACCAATCTCAAGGTAAGTGCCATGCTACTGCGACCCCGTACCCTAACAATGCCCATGCCCCCAGAGCAAGCCATATTTGTAACCCCAGTAATCCAGTTCCTGCTCCTCCCAAATGCCCAAATGCATTGTGGGACCTGTAGTGTGTCAATGTGCTCTTATAACCACACACAGTCAGAATAGTCAAGTGAAACAGACCCCTAAACCCAGTCAGGGAATGCAAGCCTGCATGCATGTTGCTACATCCCAGGTGCCTGAATCATATCATTAATCATGCACTCATTCACATCACAGGTGCTGCAGATGCTGACACGTATGACAGTGAGATACTCCACATTGCGGAGACACCTGATGAGACGGGGAGAGAGCCAGCCAGCACCAGCACCTGGACCAGCACCTGCACCAAGACACAGGGACACCCCTGCAGCTACAGGTGGAGCACAACCTCACCACTTGGCACGCATGGCAGTGGAGCAGATCCCACCCCTCCCAGGAGGCAGACACGACGCCCAGCAGGTGTGCAGGCCCACGCAAGCAGCAGGTTGAGGCTGCAGCACTCTGTGCCCACCACAGCAGATATGGGCCTGGACATTGAGGCTTGGACGCTTGCTGTGCACCGTAACAGGCGCAGCACATGTCAGCAATGCAGCTGCAGCTATATAAAACTGCATGCAAAATTAGTCTACTCACTGAGAGTATGCAGGAGCTGACCACAGCGGTGAAGGAGAGCAACTAGCTGATGGTGGCGCAGCAGGACATCACCTGCAGGCGCCACAGGCAGTTGCTCTCACGGCTATCAGCCTACACACTTTCAAACCACCTGATTGGGAACGCCACTTCCCAGCTCTCGCGCAAATCATTGGCCATGCAGATCCAGATGGTCCAATGCTGTGCTGATGTTGCAAGGGCCCTGGAGCAGGTCACCACCTCTGTGGAGAACTAACAGGCGGCCGACCATGGCAATGCAAGGGGGGGATGATGCCAGTGAAGGGACATCTAGTGTCAGCAGCCTGTCTGTGCCGTTGCAATCAGAAAGATGCCACAGTTCCCAGCCTAACACTGCATCACGACAAAACCAGCCCTACGTGGAGGGTGAGAGGTGACAGGGTGCGTCCGGCAGGAGGCGCTAGTTACTAGACATTTCCGGCAGTGCCGTGGTGAGGTAACCATGCACGCCTGCTCAGGTTACATGAGCCTGTATGTCTCAATACAGTTGCACTATTGTTTGCTGATTAAAGCACATCAAGAGCTCTTGAATTAAACAAAAGCTTTATTTTGAACACAAATCTTCCTCATGTCAATCATTCATGTGGCTTACATGAGTGCTGTGTGGTGTGAGGGGTATGGGTGCACTAGAAATAGTTCTGATGGGATGTTGGCGCGGCGCCTGTGACCTTCAGCAGGATTCTCGCCGGGTGCATGATGCACATGTGCAGGTGGCAGCTTGTCCCCCTCTAACTCACTACCAGACACCTCCACAGGTATATTCCCCTTGGTGGCAATTTTGTGGAGTATGGGGCACACGGCCACGATGCAGCATCAGATCTCAGGCTGGTATTTGAGGTCGCCACCAGTCTTGTGGAGGATGCAGAATCGACTCTTTAACATGCCAAATGTCCGCTCTATCACATTTCTGGTGTGTATATGTGCAGCATTGTACCGCCGGTCCAGTGGTGTTGCAGGGTTGAGGTATGGGGTGAGGAAGTATTCACGGAGGCCATAGGCGCTGTCACTTGAAGGGAGGAGCAGAGGGTCAGTGCCTGTTATGTGCGGCAACATGGTCTTAACATACTGTATGTGAGCATATGTACTTACCTAGGAGATGTCCCTCGCCAAATTCACCCCTGACCAAGCGGGTGTGTATGCTGCTGTGCCGGAAGATGAACAAATCATGCGTGCGCCCCAGGTATTGTGCCACAATGTCTGTGATGATGTTGTTCGCAGTGCAGACCATCTGGATGTTGAGGGAGTGGTATGACTTGCGGTTCCGGTACATGTATTCGGTCTCTGCGGGTGGACAGATGTGAATGTGGGTGCAGTTGATGCAGCCAATTACATGGGGGAATTGGGCAGTGTGATGAAAGTCCAGTTTTGTTTGTAATAAGTCCTGTTGGGTTGTTGGGAAGGTGATGTAGTGGTGTATCCGGCTCATCATGGCGTCCAGGAAACTATGTAGGCAGCGTGACAGTGTACTCTGTGATATAGCCCCTGCATATGCAACTATCCCCTGGAAGTTGCCTGAGGCCAGGAGGTGCAGGCAGCACAGGACCTGGACATGGGTGGGCACGGCATTGGTCTTCCGTGTTGGGAGCCTGTATTTGGAGTAGATCTCCTCTTCAGTCTGTCCCAGGAGTGTAATCCGCAGCCAGAAGATGCGCTCCTTGATCATGGGTCTGTTCTGGGCTGCAGCTTGGAGCCTCAGCCGCCTTGCCACGATGTAGAGACCTGGCATTGTGACTTTCCTCATGCTCCTACTGAGTCTCCTTAAGTGTGTTTGATTTACCCAACACCTGTTTCTTGTGTGCCATTTTTTCTTTCCCCAATTGGACTTCATGGTTACCCTCCTGTTTGGCTTCCCCCTAAATTGCGACTTGTATTTACCGTTTATGGTATTTTTGCTATTTGCGATTTACAATGAATGGGAATAGCAATTTATTAGCGATTTTGCAATTTGATTGCAAATCCGCTATTGATTCCGCTAAATGTGTGGGTAATCGCTGTTAAGGAATCGCAATGGGGGTTTCCAAATGGTTTAGCGATTCTTTGTTTTGCGATTTCGCTATTTGCTGCTTTTGTACTTGATGCGGGAATTGCAATCGCTGTTTCGCAGCGATTGAGATTACAATATCGCTTGATGCATCTATGCCTTTGTTAGGGGTTTGTGATAAGATCACAACAACACATGAGAATCCCATACAAACTGCCTAAAATGATCCAAACCCAAACACAAGCAAGTGCTTCCCGTTTGATCACAGACTATCTCTCCTCAGTGAGTGTGCCCGAATGCGAGGTAAAAGGCTATCCCTCATTCCTCACGATCTGAATTAAGTTGAGAAAGCAACGCTCCTAGACCTTTCCTGATGACATCCATTTTCACTTTACTTTTCATAGCAGAATCAAAACCCTGCACAGGCGGAGCACTGCATATATTGTTTTTGATATTATGAAAGGCATGTTGACATTCGTCACTCTAAGAAAATTCCTTTGTATATTTTAGTAATTGCCTAATAGGATAGAGTTTACTCAAAAAAAGTTTAAAAGATTTTGAGTAAAACTCTACCAAATTTACGAGCGCCCTTTGTCATCTTTACTCTTATGTGAAGATGAGATTTGTATAGCTTCAGTCAGTCCTGCCTTGAGTTAAATACCAATTGCACACACTTCATGACCCAATTATGTCACTTTCCCCTGCTCAGACGTTCACTAGGAATATTCAGCTGTGAGACCCTTTCTTTGTAAAATATACAACACTTGTAGCAGTCTTGTGTCATGTTCCTCTCTTGTCTTTCTCATGACTTAAATATCATCTTGGAAAAATATGACCTGTTCCATTCCACATAAAAGCTTATACATCTTTCCATGGAACATGGCTGCTGCCTATGCCAACCCAAATGGAACCCTTACAAATTGAAAACAATCAAATGGTGTATTGAATGTAGTTAATGTTCTACTATGAGGCTGTTAAGGAACTTGATGGTATGCAGAAGTCAATTCTATTGATGAAAATCATTTAACAACATTTTCACATCCAACCTTTCATTAATCCTGGGTAATGGAAATTCATCCACTAAAATATTTTTCTTTAGATCTCGAAGGTTGAAACACAACCTGATTTTTCCATTAATAATGGAGTGACCCCGTCTGAAAACTCAACTGGTTTAATAACTCCAGCCAACTGCAATGTGTTCCTTTAAAACTTCCTCTTTAATACTAATTGACATTTTTCTAACTTTGTGTACATAAGGTACAGCATTTCCCTTAAGAATTATTTCATGCTGAAAGCCTTCCAATTGTCCTTTCTTAGCAGAGAAAACCTCAGGATACAACTCAAATAATTTAGATCCCAAATGTTCTTTTTGAATGCATCACCAATATTGGTACTGCATTTTTAGGATCATGTATTATTCAAAGATACCCTTGATCCCTCCATCCCATAACTGATGGACCTTTTTTTGTAACTCAGACTTTACAAATGGCTTCACTATTCTTAAATGTATACAATAAACTCCTATAACCTATTATATAGTGAAACTTGTCGGTGAAATTTCAGATGGCTCTAAATGTTCACCAATACTATCATTAAATGTATCTAGTGATGCTTCCTCACTTACAATTGTGTATGGTGAACTTGATTTTGCAACAATTGCCATAGAGACCCCAAAAAGACTTAAGACATATAGGTTTCTATTTCCTACTTTTCTCTGTGTCCCAAACATTTGTTTCTATTCCAATGTCAATGCCTAAAACACACATATATCACTGTCTACTAAATGATCCGATTCTTGTCCCAAAATATTCGATAAAACTTTGACTGTAGCACCTGCCTTCTTCCGACAAACTTTGTAAAAATGCCCTTTAATACAACAACCAGAACAACATTTCTTGTTATTAGCATATTGACCTGAGTTTCTAAATCTGAAACATTTCGTATTAAACTCTGCACCAGAAGATGTTTTTTTCTTACTTAAGTCCCTTTTTAGCTTTTCTAGAGATTTTCTAGAGTCATTCGAAGATTCTGAAACAAAAAATGTCTTCTCAGGTTACATTATTTCAACAATATCTCCATGTTTTTCCTCGGAAAGAACAGCCTTCTTACATCTTCCTATTAAATTGTCTCTCTTAGCCTTGTCAATCACTTCCTGAAGAGATGACATTCCCTTACCCCATTAACTGTCTTAAATGTTGCAATTGTAAGCATGCATAACAATTTGGTCATAAATAAGTGCATCATGAAGATTACCAAACCTGCATGTCACAGCTAGGTTTTGTTAATGCTTCTACAAAATCCTCAATTGTTTCCTCTTTGCTGTGATTCCTGTAATTGAAATGTTATTTGACAAATGCTATGCACACTGTGAGCGCAAAGTAAGCATTAAGGTATTTTAAAGCATCAGTAAACATGTCGGCTTGACCTACTTGTCTCATTCTTTTTTCAAGTCTATTATACACCATGAGACCTCCTGGACCCAAACAATGTAACAATATCTCCTTTTTCTTGTCAGGAGTCATGTCCTTATCCTCATCAATAGTATTAATATAATGAACAAAGTATTCTCACCACTCCTCACACTTCATGCAAAATACACCAAAAGCCAGAAAGAAAGTTTGAGGTGGTGTTACATTTAGAACATGTGACGTAGCTGTAAGTAAAAGTACGAAGGTGCTTACCTACTTAAGCAGTGCAAGAAAGAGTAAACCAACTTCTCTATGCTAGTAACAACCAGTTTGTTACTGAGGAAAAATGCACATCCACGATAAATATGCTGTGTTTTTCATGGCGACGATCCTTTGCCTGTACTGGTACTAACAGGCATTTTCTTTTCCAATAAATATGGTGTGCGTGTCTCCTAATTAACAGACAATGCAGACTCCGAATGTGCCAGTAACTAGACCAAACTGGCACACATTTGTCGATAAATGGTGTGCCTCTCACCAACGTGGCAAACAACAAACGTATCCAAAATTATAATACTGCAAATATCTTTAAACTATACTGTGGCCTTCCCAACAGCTTATGATGGCTACCCTGGCATGCGAAAATGCCTCTTTTATGAAGCAATGGGATTTACTTTGCAACCACTATACTCGTTTTTGATGGCGGATAGGAAAAATCCTTCTGGCACTGTGCGGACACTATCAGAGGCACAAGAGTACGGTCAGCAAATCAGGACAAATTTCAGGTCCAAAAGGTACATAAGACAATAGACAATATATTTTCGGCACATAGGACATCAGACAATTTGTTCCTTGGTACCAGTATACATACTCACTTAACCTTGCAATCATGCACGTGGTTTACCACAGATTGTCTATTCTAGCGCAGCGGCTAAGTGTGACTGGAAAGGAGGAGTTTCAGTGTTAGCGATAGGGAGAGTGAGATAACGTGCGGCCATGTAGTGCAGTGCGAAGGCTGAGCAGAAGTGCACGCCGTCTCTGCGATATTGGTCTGGGAGCGTGTCGGTGGTCAAGGCCTGCCGCGGCTGAGGCCAAATCGGCGACTCCCCTCTGTGCAGCAGTGAAGACTTGGCCCCTCCAGCCCCTGAGTGCAAGAAGGGAAGCCCCGCTACAGTGGTGATCCCCTCCTACTCCAGCATACCGGACAGGCAAGAGGCGGCTGTCGCCTTTGGCCCAGTTAGCATTCGTGGCGATCAGTGGCATTGCAGTGGGGCAGCAGCGGTCGCTGGGCCTACACGCACAGCCATATTGACAGCAGAATGGAGCAGCACACAGAGGTGAGCCCAGTTGGGGGGACAGACAGGGCCTTGCGACCCCCCCCCCCCCCTCCGTAGCAGTGAAGCACAGTCTGTAGCAGCCGCTGAAGACGCAGAGCTGAACCTGGGGCTTTTCTAGCACTCTTCTGATTATTGTACCGGTGCATACTGGGACTTGTAATTTTGTAGTTCCTCACAGAGGTACATTGGACTCCCCTGCCTGCCTTGTTAAGTGAGTCTCACCGTCAGGACGAAGAAGAGCCCCACGCAGGCAGCAGTCGTGTAATCTGAGCGCTGCAGAGCAGAGCAAAGACAAGCAGAGTGGTGCTTTCTGGATTCCTGAATCTGTGGGAGAAAGCCTAGAGTCATATTCTGCCCTGCGTCCCTCTCCTGTATGCTGGATTCTCATGTTTGGGTGAAGTGCAACATGTCTCTAGAGCAGTAGTGGATACAGGTGTCCACCATGTGTGTAGGCATCTGGTCTGTTGTTCCTTGTGCTGTTGAGATGCAAACGCTTCGAGTATTCTCTAAAGGCTCTCTAGACTTTGTTCATTCTGGCCACTCAGTTGGGCGTTGCTAGTTAAGTAGCGCTAAGCAGTGCACGGTGTAGCATAAGTGGTGCACCGGTGCATCGGCGCTCAGGTGCATCGAGCCTTGAGAGTTATTCCTGAACAAAGCAATGACTGCAAAACAATCATGTTCTGGTAGATTAGTGAATACAAGAGCTTGCACAAAAATTAGAGCTAACTCTTTAAGGAACAACTCACTGCAAATAAACTCTCTGAGGTGTTTCAATTCCTTCCATTTCTTTTTTCCTAAAAAAGAAATAAGTTCTAAATCTGTAGGGATGTCGGAGTTTCTCCAAAAAGAATATGTTGATCGAGTAGAGATCAATGCAAGTCCTGGAAAGCCATTCCCAGGAGTACCTTCACCAGTAGTACCCTTCATTTCACCATCTATAATCAGGGGATCACGGCCTTCCAATCTTCAAGTTTCAGAATCTGGGGTGGCTGACTCTTTGCAGGCAAATCTAACTATCCACCCTTTTGTGAATGGGGTCTCTGAACCGCAAGGAGTTTCGCAATCAGTATCAAAAGCGGGAGAATATATAATGGAAGATTTCACTTTACTTGATATAAATTTAGATCAGCCACTAAAATTGTTCACGCTTACAACCAAGAATCATCCAGGGCTTTTACTTCCACCATTCTACCGTCCTCTAAGGATCATCCTGTGAAACTGCAGCTGTTCAGTAGTATACCAAGCGGAACAAGCTTATCAGATTCACAGGGTTCAATTACTCCTGATCTCTCCCAGGATTTTCTTTCTTCAATTTATAATCTAGAATCACACAGGCCGATGTCAGAATCACTGCTTTGTCTAGAAAGAGTCTTGGTCTCCATCGTAGCCCTAATGGAGAAATCAGTAGATAACTTCAATTTTATTTTGGATTCCATCTTAGCCCTGACAAAGCATATTGCCTCTGAACATAATATATAATCAGAAAAAGCTTGTGTATTTCCCCCTAGTATACCCAATCCAGAGAAATGATCTTCCATTCCCCTTCATTCGAAGGTAGACTCTAGTCTCACTCTACCCAAATAGACTCCTTTCCACATGTTAAAGGGGAAACTTTGCCACTCAGGCTGGCAAGCCTTTTTCTAGTTGAAATATCAAAACCAAAACGAAAGAAAACTGTGATATTTTTGATAAGTCACTTTCTTCTTCTTTACTGCAGATTTTTTTCGACTCTGAACCTTTAGCTGCAGTTGTCGCATCTTTGTTCCACCTGCAAACTGTGACGGAAAGTACAAATATAATTCAAAAGGTCTTACCTATCTTTCTAAAATCTGGAATTAATTCCTCAAAGCAGATTTTAAATTTGGATGCGTAAGGAAAAAGTTCTCAAGAACAAAAGTAGCAACGTACTTAAGACAAAGAAGAAGGAATAAAGGGAAAAACTTTGATGAATAAACAAAAAAAGGTCAAAACAGTTACTCTTCGACCCCAAACCCATCCATATTATATCTCCAAAGCTGGATTTAAATGTTCCGATGAAGGAAGAAGGACAGGAAGAGTTCAATCCATTGGGTTCTTATTCTCCGTCTTTGAACTTATTTGTTCCTATTAAATCAACCAAAGATGTACTATCATTAGCTTCTAATGTTTCTCCTATGGATCAGAGTACACTGAACCCTAATGCTTCTTTGTTTGCTTCCTCTCTAGGTACCAATGTCATTTATCGCTCCAATAATACCATCCCAGAGGTATCTAGCTCTGATAATAACTTCCAGCCTGCCCCTTACAGCTCAGATTTCTTGTTTATTTTTTATTATGAATTATATATGAACAGGTCTTTTTTGTTGGGTTGCTTTGCTGAAATTGTGGGCCTGCGGATGATTGAAAGTAATGACTTACCTCTGGTGGAGGTACAAAAATGTAATAATCTCAGGGGTGCATGAGTTACAGTTTTATCGAAAGCAATCTCCCACCTGTTTTGGCACACAGCGATAAACTACGCTTTTGCGGCATTGATGTTTTAATTCCCGAGGTGGAGCTATCTTTAAAAAAAGTGTCCCAAATCAAGCTGCCTAAAGTGATATAGAATCCTCCGGATGAGGTACACCGTTTCCAGAGAAAGAAAGTACTTTGCAGGTCTTTCTTGGTAAAAATGGTAGGAGGGTTTCGCTCCATACCGAAAAACATACTCAATATGTGCTTCCCGTAAAGGAGGAAGGTAAGAAATGGAGCTGGGTTGCTGGTGCTCTTAATTCAAATAGACCTTTAGGCCTAAGATGCATGAATTATTCCTAGCAAGGATATTAATGTGATATCTTGAAACCAAGGCGGCCTTAGCACAAATAAAAACGAACTTATATTCTTGAAAGAGCAGGATCCCGGTATTATTTACCTCCAAGAGACTTGGATAACTAAGAACTGGTCCACCAAAGATTATATTGTGCTAAGCGGGCCAGCGCTCCATGCAAATAGAGGTCATGCTAAAGGTGTTACTGCAATCTTGTTTAGTACAAGACTTAGTTGGTCCTAGAAAGAATTTTCTCACAACTCTAACCTAATTCAGGCAGTTAGGTTGGATCACAAGGTCGGATAGGTTCTGTTGGACTCATTGTTGATAATAAACGTATACTTACCTCCCAACGCATCCTCTTCAACCTATTAAAAGATCTTTTCTCCTTTATTTCCTCCATCCTGGAATCTGAAGACAGTAGGTACACAATATTAGTGGGAGATCTGAAAACTAAAGTCTCATCGCACAGTCTAAGGGTATTTTCTAACACTGAAAAAAATGAAGCCCTAAATATTCCCACTGCTCAATTCCCGAACAGTAGAAGAACAGATAAGGGAGGAGTATTACTTCTAGAAGATCTGAGAAGCTTAGATCTTATAAATGCTAACAGGAGGTTGGGTAAAGATATTCCAGCAAACTATACTCATAAGGCTCCTACTAGGAGATCAATTCTGGATTATCTAATTGTCCCTGCAGATTTTTTTCACTAAAATATGGAAGGCTTGGGAACTGCTTTTAGTGATCACATGCTGATTTGCTTTAAAATCAATTTGATTTGTGATAGGGTGGGCTCCTGGAATTTTAAAGGTGCTACTGTAGGGTTTAGTGTAACAAATGGTAGAAGCCACTGGAACACTCAAGCAACCACTAAACTAAAAGCGCACTTATCAACACTAATAAGAGATCAGCTGCTTTTAGAATCAGTTGAGTGTGACTGTATTCAACCTGATTTACTTGATGTCTTTTCCCATTACATTTACCTTTTGGCTAAATCTGGCAAATCAATTCATGTCCCTGTTCAACGGAGACCATATTTTAACCCATTGCTCACTTTAAATAGGAAGTAAATAAACTAGTGAGGGCTCAGTTCCTGTATTTTTCACATTCTCATGAGCGAAGCAATTCAATAAACCTGCTAAAGAGGAAAAGACAAAGTAAATAAGGGAAATAAAGGAAGATGGTGCATGGACACAGCTAAAAAAGGCAGCTTAAAAAAATAATTCAAAAAGGTACTGGGAAATAATAGCCAACTGCTGCAGCACTAGAGTGAAAGCTCTCCCCATAACCGAAAAAGAAGAGGATTGGAAACTTTATTTGCTGGAATTGTACTCTGTGAATCTCTATTCCTGCAGATTTTATAGTGTGGCATTGAATCAGCCTTTAATTTCAGTACCCAACAATGTCCATTCTATTGATGAAGTGGTCGGGCTATTAAAAAAATGAGATCCTCATGAGCAATGGGCCCTGATAAAATTCCCATGAGGCTAATCAAAAAGGAGCCTCTTTTGTGGGCTACCGATTTAACTCCATTATTTAATTTTTGCTACTCTAATGGGAAAATCCCACCATCTTGGTCAGGAAGTATTTTAATTCCTCGATACAAAAAGGGCCTTAGATAGCATCCAGGTAATTATCGGCAAATAGCCTTCCTGGATGCGACAGGGAAAATATTTGTACGTAGAATCCTCGATCACCTTACGGAATTGGTGATAGAGAAGACAGTCCTCCCCATTCAGATAGCAGGCTTTAGGAAAAATCACTCTACGCTAGATAATATTTTTTTGTTGAACCTAATAGAAGGAAAATACACAATCTATCATAATTCAAATGTATTTATGGCCTTTATTGACTTCTCTACTGCCTTCAATAAGGTATATCGACCTCTATTATGGAGAAAACTGCAAATATTGAGTTTGCTTTCCCCCCTGATATCCTTGATCGTAGTACTCTACTCACAAACTTGGTCCGAGATATTAATAGGTGGAAATCAAGGATTATCAAAAGTAATCCCTACTGAAAATGGATTCAAACAGGGTTGCTTGTTTGCACCGCTGCTATTCTCCCTATATGTAGCAGATGTACCTGATTATTTTGCTCAAGCTGATAGAGATGCACCTGAGATAAGTACCCGCCCTTTTGCATGTCTACTATATGCAGATGACATAGTAGTAATGTACTTAACCGATATTCGGTTGAATAGGAAGTTGGCTTCCCTACAAAAATATACTGTGGGCCACTTTTTGAAAATAAACATATCCAAAAGTAAAATTTTATTTTGAAAAAGTACTAAAAGTAGAAAATCATACAATTTTAAATGGGAAATCGGTCCTGAAAGGCTGGAAGTGGTAGATTCATACCTTTATTTAAGGAAACTTTTAACACCATCGATGCTAGTGTTATTCTCCTCCTGTGCTGGAACTTGAGATTCCCCATTGTTCATGACGAGCTCAGCTCGTCATGAGTGTGTGGAGGTTTACATCATGACGAGCTGAGCTCGTCATGAGCGTCCAAGGAGATAACAAGCAACTCAAAACATAAACCTCACATTTCACACTGCACTAGTAAATCGCAAGCCAATGGTTTGCACATATTGTACAGCGCTATGGGTAGAAGACATGTTTTACATTTATTGACAGTTTTTAAGGCAAAAATCCCTCCAACCCTGCTTTATGGGATTTAATCAATCCCTGTTAAGGACTGGAGTTTTTCTGATAAGGTTGAAGGTCTGATACTACGTAAACTATGTAATTTTAACACTTTAGTTCCAATGGCAGTAATCAGATTGGAATTTGGTTTGATAAGCTCTTATACTCAAGGGTTATCCAGGGGTTTACATTGGGGTTATCAGCTACAACATAGCGAGCCAGATCCACTAAGAGGTGTTCTATGCCATGAAATCTTTGATGCTAAGGCAGGTAACTACTCCTTTTACTGTGACTTCTCGTTGCACTAAAATCTTTTAGTATACAAGATAAACTAGTGCTCACCCTCCAATCATTTGGATTTAAGTCACTGCTAACAACTCTGAGTGGTAAAACTAGTTTCGATAGAGACATTCAATCCTGCAACTCTAAAGAAAGATTAAAACTAATAATTAGGACAAACTCACCGAGAATTGCACAAAAATATTTATTTTTGAATTTAGAACATGGTATTCGACGCTTGCTTATTTTAGGTCATATGAATCTTCTGCCTTTTAATGATCTTACAGCAAACTGGTTTCAGAATCCGAATAATGGGAACATTTGTAATTTGTGTATGCTGAGTATCCAGACTCTGGACCATGTTTTGTTTGTATGTCCAACATTGGCATTGAGCCGTTATCGCTGGCTTCGCCCAATGTTTTTACAAAACTCTGTTAAAAATGTGGCATCAGCCCGAGATTATCTCTTTGTCCTAACAACCAAGCAGTGTGTGTAAAACTATTTAATTATTTTAAGGTATTCATGTATATATATTAAACTTGTACTGGTGTTCTTACAAGATTGTGTAAAGACTGTTGTATCAACCCGAGACTATCACTTTTGAACCAAAAAGGAAGCAGTATGACTAAAATCTTTTAATTTCTTTTGGAGTTTATGTACATATTTCAATTTTTCCTTCTTTAGAGCACTTTTCAAACAGACGGCTATCCTATTAGTGTAGTAATCTGCTTCTTATGTAATGCATCTCCCTGGCCCTGGTTCTCTGCCTGATGCTCTAGCTATATGATGTCATTCGGAATGTTATGGATGTTTGTACTTGAAGGTGGAGCTGTTGGAGAAGATGGGCTGAGCAGCCAGGAGGCTCCTCCTGGTAGGGCTTCTATTAAGACTTACATTGGAATTTCCAAAGATGTAACTTGAAGAATAAACTACAACTACAAGAGCTGTCTTCAAGACTGTATTCATTTCTACACTTAGCTAGCCTCTCCATCTGCAAAGCCTCAGTATTCTAGTTTTTATTAATTTGTGTTTTGCACATTGATAGGCAGCTATTAACTGCTATTTCTTCCTATTTCTTCGCAAATTAGGGTTAGGTTGTGTCTGCTTCCATTATGTTCTGTTGTTAATTTCAAAAACTTAAATTTAGTGGGATTCAGGAGGTATTTTGCTTATGAGCCGGCTGTTATTGTACAGGTCTGGATATGCCCATGGTTTATCTTGCCTCTAATTCTAAATTAATTTTCTAGCTGATATTGAACTTTTGGACTTTTTTCAAATGAACAGTTAGCTTTTTAATGTCCTATGTACATCCTAGGAGTTGTAATGTGAAAATTCTAAGTACTTTATGATCTGGGCTCTCTGACAATATTGTTTGTTTCTACTTACAAGACATTTAGCTAATCTAAGGCAGCCTCTTGATAATTTTATGATGGTTTGTGTATTATGCTTGTTATGTGTTTCTCTTTTATTTGCAATAATATGTATGCATTTCATGTTGACCTCCTAGGAGTTCCAAATCTATAATAAATATATTGAATTGAATCTATTCTACTTGTGCTTTGAACATATGGGCTTGGATGGCATCCTCATTCCCAACTTTGTAATTAAAAATGCACACTGGGAAATCTTCAAGAACCTTTATACAGTAGTCACAACCTTCTATGAAGTTTAAATGTATTTGTATATTTGCTTATCCATATTTAAATATATTAATGTCTTCTTTGCATGTGTTTGATATGTGTACTAATATCTAAGTCAACATTTGTATGTAATAAAATGTAAATTGAAGTATCCGACTCAATATTTAAAAAGTTACATGAGTAATACATACTGTAATGATTATGCTGCTCTACCTGTAACTAGGCCTAGACACGATTTGTATTATGCTGGAGTAATTGGAGTAATGTCAGAAATTTCTCAGTACTCTTGTGGTGACAAATGACCAAAAATATGTGAATTAATTGGAAGCAAAAATCCTACCGCAGGAGCACAGGACCAGTGAACTAACAGAGAGCTGTTCTTGTCCTATAGCATATATTGCTGTTTTCCCAGCACAAAAGGCATCCTTGGGCACATTTTTGACGCAATGGATCATTTATCAATAACAAAATAGTGCTAAATGATGGATTATGCTTCCCACAGAGTTACGCATAAGTACAAAGCAATTTTGCAGTAATTGAGCTAGCTAGAATTACGCCAGTTACGTCCACCCCTAAGTATAACATTTGGAGATGACACCTGCCTTCCATGAGTACACAGAGAAAAATGGAAAATGAGGCCAGATCCAGAACATACACATCTCCACATCTGAAGTACAAAAGCACCCTTTCATAACGGATTCATCGTGGTTATGTCTAAGCAGCTGCTAGGATGGGGGAAGTCCTTGCAGAATCTCTCTGTCTTTGGAGCACTAAAAACCGTCTGGGAAGCCCACAAGTGAGCAGGGTAGGTGCTGCTCAGAAAACACAAAGCTTCACAGAGTTTTGACTGCTCCCATGGAGCAGGCTTCAGAAAAAGTGGATGAGACCGACCCTACAAATATTATTAGCCGCACTGAACAAACAACCAGGCATTGTTCACTTGGCCACAGATAGGAGCAGTGTCATGAATATGTGTCCTCTTCTTATCAAGCAAGGAAGATCTAACATTTATTGACACACTTTGACATCTCAGATCCCTCTGACATGCAGACAAGTTGTCAGCTCTTTTTTCTTAACTGCGTCTCCACAAAATAATCTGCAGGCCACATTACACTAAGCCCCTGGAAGAAACAACGGGTGTGTGTATTTGCTATTTGGTCTCCCTGGGCACTTTGGTTTTACAGAAGGGGCATCAGATGCATGCACAACCCATTCAATCAATCAATCAATCAAGAAATTTGTATAGCGCGCTACTCACCCAGAGGGTCTCAAGGCGCTTGGGGGAGAGGGGTCCGCTACTGCACGAACAGCCAGGTCTGGAGTTGTTTCCTGAAGGAGAGGTGGTCTTGGGTGTTGGAGACATGGATGGGAAGGGAGTTACAAGTCTTGGCCACCAGGTAGGAGAAGGATCTTCCTCCCATGGTGGCTCTTCGAATGCGTGGAACCGTGGCGAGGGCTTGGTTGGTCGATCGCAGTTGGCGGGTGGGAGTGTAGAAGGTCAGGCGGTTGTTCAGGTACCTGCGTCCCGGGTCGTGGAGGGCCTTGTGTGCGTGGGTGAGAAGGCGGAACGTAATTCTCTTGCTGACGGGGAGCCAGTGCAGGTCTCTCAGGTGTCCGGAGATGTGGCTGTGTCGGGGGATGTCTAGGATGAGTCGTGCGGAGGCGTTCTGGATGCGTTGGAGTCTTTTCTGCAGCTTGGCTGTGGTTCCGGTGTAGAGGGTGTTTCCGTAGTCCAGTCGGCTGGTGACGAGTGCTTGGGTGACCGTCTTCCTGGTTTTGGTGGGGATCCATCGGAAGATCTTCCGGAGCATTCGTAGGATGTTGAAACAGGATGATGAGACGGCGTTGACTTGTCTGGTCATCGAGAGGGAGGAGTCCAGGATGAAGCCCAGGTTGCGTGCATGGTCCGTAGGTTTGGGTGCGCTGCCTAGGGCCGGGGGCCATCAGGAGTCGTCCCAGGCGGAAGGTGATGATCCAAGGATGAGGACTTCCGTTTTGTCTGAGTTCAGTTTCAGGTGGCTGTTCTTCATCCACTCGGCTACTTCTTTCATCCCTTCGTGTAGGTTGGTTCGGGCGATGGCAGGGTCGTTGGTGAGGGAGAGGATCAGCTGGGTGTCGTCGGCGTAGGAGATGATGTTGAGGATGTGTTGGCGTGGGATGGCTGCGAGGGGGCTCATGTAGACATTGAAGAGGGTGGGGCTGAGTGATGATCCTTGCGGTACGCCGCAGATGACTTCGGTGGCCTCGGATCTGAACGGGGGGAGGCGGACTCTCTGGGCTCTTCCGGCGAGGAACGAGATGATCCACTCCAGTGCCTTCTCTTGGATACCGATGTTGCTGAGGCATTGTACTAGGGTGCAGTGGCAGACAGTATCGAACTCTGCGGAGAGGTCCAGGAGGATGAGGGACGCTGTTTCCCCGTTGTCGAGCAGGGTTCGAATGACGTCCGTGGCAGCCATGAGGGCGGTCTCGGTGCTGTGGTTGGCTCGGAAGCCGGACTGTGAATGGTTGAGGGATCCGTTTGTCTCTAGGAAGGTGGCAAGCTGTCTTTTGACGGTCTTCTCGATGACTTTGGCGGGAAACGGGAGGAGCGAGATGGGGCGGTAGTTCTTGAGGTCGGTGGGGGTCTGCTGATGGTTTCTTCAGGAGGGCGCTGAGTTTGGCATGCTTCCAGCTCTCCGGGAAGGTGGCGGTGTTGAAGGAGCAGTTGATGATGTCCCGGAGTTGGGGTGCGATGACGGAGTCTGCCTTGTTGAAGATGTGGTGGGGGCATGGGTCGGTTGGTGATCCGGAGTGGATGGTGTTCATCGTGTGGATGGTGTCTTCGGTGCTGACCGGGGTCCAGGCGCGGAGGGTGGTGGTGGAGGGCGTTGGTTCTGTGGTTGGGTGCGTGGACTGTTTGCCGAAGCTGTTGTGTATTTCTGCGATCTTGCTGTGGAAGTACAAGGCGAGTGAGTCTCAGAGGTCCTGTGAGGGGGTGATGTCGTTGTTTCCGGCGCTGGGGTTGGAGAGCTCCTTGACGATGCTGAAGAGTTCCTTGCTGTTGTGTGTGCTGTTGTCTAGTCGATCCTTGTATGCTGACTTCTTGGTGGTATGTATCAGCTGGTGGTATTTGCCGGTGGCGTTCTTGAGGGCGGTCATGTTGTCTGTGGTCGGGGTTTTTCACCAGGCTTTCTCGAGGGTGCGGCAGTTCTTCTTGGAGTTCTTGAGGTCGTAGTTGAACCAGGAGGCTCTCTTCCTTCCGGGCTTCCTGGGATGGTTTTTCAGGGGTGCGAGGTCATCAGCGCAGTTGGTGATTTACTGTGTGAGGTTGTTGGCTGCTTGGTTGGGATCCGTAGATCTGGTGGGAGGGTTATGGTTCAGTGATGTGGTGAGCTGGTCCGTGGTGATCTTGTTCCAGCTCCTGCGGGGAACCTGTTGCGGGAGGTGGTGAGTTGTGGTCTTTCTGAAGCTGAAGTGGACGCAGCTGTGGTCTGTCCAGTGGAGTCCGGTGGAGTGGCTGAAGGAGATGTACTTGCTGGAGGAGAAGATTGGGTCGAGCGTGTGTCCGGCGTAGTGGGTGGGGGTGTTTACCAGTTGCTTGAGTCCGAGGTTGGCGAGGTTGTCCAGCAGGGTGGTGGTGTTGTTGTCGTTGTTGTTCTCCAGGTGGAAGCTGAGGTCCCCTAGGAGAATGTAGTCAGCGGAGGGGAGGGCGTGAGGGCTGATGAAGTCTGTGATGTCTTCGCTGAATTGTGTGCGGGGTCCTGGGGGTCCGTAAATGAGGGTTCCTCTGAGTGTGGTCTTGGGGTCGGTGTGTATCTGGAAGTGAATATGTTCGGCGGCTGTGAGGGTGTCGTCGGAGTTGGTTGTGATTCTGTAATATAGGTCACACCTGCGTTACATGTTTTCCAGGGCAATTTTTAAGGGCATTCCCACATTTGCATGTGAGTGTGGACCCATGCAAATGAAAGAACACTTAGCCTAATCCAGCAAACTGTAGAACAGATGTGTCTCAGAGGCAAAGGGACTGTCAGGAGACACTCTGCCACATAACCCATCCATCAACAGCTATCATCTATCCATTCATGCATTTATCTGTATATCTACACATACCACCAACCGCACATCCAAGCATCCAGCCACACAATCATCCACTGACACATGCCTGTACACATCCATGAATCCATTCACATGAAAGGTCATATATCAGTCCATCCGAGTATGCATCCCATAATTCTTTACCTCATCTATCTGTGCAGACCCTATGTTCACCTGGTCAAGAAGTGTGCGCAAGACAAACTTGTGCCTATTTGTGTCATCTATGTGCACATGTGTCTACTTGTATTGCAGTATGTGTATGTGGAGCAGACACTTTTCCTTTTTATATTCACATGTTGTAGACCCAGTAGCTAACAACCATTTTATTGAGGGAATGTATCCCCCAGATATTGCCTGGTGTGGCCTAAATACTACCTCTTATTTTAAAATAGATGACACAGTGGCAGTGTTAGAGGCTGTCAAGTTAGAGAAAGCCCCAGGACCTGATAAGATTTCAGGTGAGATTTTAAGACATGATATAGAATTCTGGGCTCCTTATGAAAACTTACTTAGTAATGTGCTGGCTGCAGAGGGACCAATACCAGACTCATGGAAGGGGGCAGAAATAATTCCTATTTTTAAGAAGGGCAACTGTCAAGATCCTGCCAATTATAGGCCAATAAGCCTAATAGGTATTATACAAAACATGTCTGCGAAACAGATATTATCAAAGCTCAACAATTGGATGGAGAAAATGATATCCTCTCACAATACCAAGCAGGGTTTAGAGCAAAAATCAGGAAAATTGACCAGGTTTTTAGACTGTTGTGCATATACTGGAAGTGCACTAAACTAAAGGGAGGACACCGGTAGATAGCTTTTATCTATATGAAAGCTGATTTTGATTTTATCCATAGAAATTCTCTGTGGGATTGGCTAAAAACTCAGGGAGCTCCCAATGACCTTGTGACACAGATTGTTCGTCTTCATACAGATAATTATGGAAAAGTTAGATGGGGACCGAGGGGTGAGCTCATGGAAGCAATCCCGATAAAAAGAGGGGTAAGGCAGGGTTGCGTACTGGCACCAATCAATCAATCAATCAATACACTTGTAGAGCACGCTACTCACCCCTGGGGGTCTCAAGGCACTGGGGGAGAGAGCCGCTACTGCTCAAAGAGCCAGGTCTTGAGGTGTTTCCTGAATGTGAGGTGGTCCTGGGTCAGTCGTAGGTTGGCGGGGAGGGATTTACACGTCTTGGCCGCCAGGTAGGAGAATGATCTCCCTCCGGCGGTGGTTCTGCAGATCTGTGGGATGGTGGCGAGGGCAAAGCTGGCGGAGCAGAGTTTGCATGTTGGAGTGTAGAACGTGAAGCAGTTGTTGAGGTATTCGAGACCTATGTCATGGAGTGCTTTGTGTGCATGGGTGAGGAGCCTGAACGTGATCCTTTTGTTGACAGGGAGCCAGTGCAGGTCTCAGGCGGGCTGATATGTGGCTGTGGATGTCAAGCAGGAGTCGTGCGGATGAGTTCTGTATGCGTTGGATTCTTTTCTGAAGTTTGACTGTGGTTCCTGCATATAGAGCATTCCTGTAGTCTAGTCAGCTGTTGACGAGGGCCTGGGTGACCGTCTTTCTGGTTCTGGTAGGGATCGATCCACCGGAAGATCTTACGGAGCATGCGCAGGGTGTTGAAGCATGAAGATGAGATGGCGTTGACTTGCTTGGTCATCGTGAGAGAGGAGTGTAGGATGAATCCCAGGTTGCGTGCGTGGTCAGTGGGTGTCGGTGCGGTGCCCAGTTCTGTGGGCTACCAGGAGTCGTCCCAGGCGGATGGGGATGGTCCAAGGATGAAGATCTCCGTCTTGTCTGAGTTCAGTTTCAGACGGCTGAGTTTCATCCATTCAGCGACGTATTTCATTCCTTCCTGGAGGTTGAGCTTGGCGGCGGCTGGGTCTTTGGTGAGGGAGAGTATTATCTGGGTGTCGTCGGCGTATGAGATGATGTTAAGGTTGTGTTTGCGTGCGATGGTGGCGAGGGGGCTCATGTAATTATTGAAGAGGGTTGGGCTGAGCGATGAGCCTTGGGGTACACCGCAGATGATTTCGGTGGCCGCAGAGCGGAAGGGAGGTAGGCGGACTTTCTGGGTTCTGTCGGAGAGGAACGAGGTGATCCAGTCCAGGGCTTTACCTTGGATTCCATTGTGGAGGCGGGTTATTAGGGTGCGATGGCAGTCAGTATTAAAGGTGACTGAGAGGTCTAGGAGGATGAGGGCGGTGGTTTCCCCGTTGTCGAGTAGGGTCCTGATGTCGTCAGTGGCTGTGCTGAGGGCAGTCTCGGTGCTGTGGTTGGCTCGAAATCCGGACTGGGATGGGTCCAGGGATCCATTTGCGTCAAGGAATGTGGTCAGCTGTTTATTGACGATTTTCTTGATCACTTTCGCCGGGAAGGGAAGGAGAGAGATGGGGTGGATGTTTTTGAGGTCTTTAGGGTCCGCTGTGGGTTTCTTCAGTAGGGTGCTGATCTCTGCATGCTTCCAGCTCTCTGGGGAGGTGGCAGATGCGAGGGAGTTGTTTATGACATTCCGTAGGTGGGGAACGATGATGGTGTCAGCTTTGTTAAAAATGTAGTGAGGGCATGGGTTGAAAGGTGAGCCGGAGTGGATGGTGTTCATAGCGTGGCGGTGTCTTTGGTGCTGATGGGAGTCCAAGCGCTGAGGGTGGTTGTAGGGGCATTGGTACGTGGCTGGGGGTGGAATCTGGGCACCGAAGCTGTTGTGAATATCGGCGATCTTGCGGTGAAAGAATGTGGCGAGGGAGTTTCAGAGGTCTTGCGATGGTGTGATGTCGTTGTTGTTGGGATTGGAGAGCTCTTTTACGATGCTGAAGAGTTCCTTGCTGTTGTGTGTTATTGTCCAGCCGTTCTTTGAACAATGTCTTTTTGGTGGTGCGGATCAGCTGGTGGTGTTTGCGGGTGGCGTTCTTGAGGGCTGTCATGTTTTCTGTTGTCTGTTCGCGGCGCCAGGTTTTCTCGAGGGTTCGGCAGGATTTCTTCGATTCTTTGAGGTCGTCGGTGAACCATGTTGTTTTCCTGTTGCCTGGCTTCCCTGGAGGGTTCTTCAGTGGTGCAAGGGCGTTGGAGCAGTCGACGATCCACTGTGCAAGGTTGCGGGCTGCGTCGTTGGTGTCAGTGGTGGTGATAGGTGGGTTCTGGCTCAGTGATGTGGTTAGCTGGTCTGTGGTGACTTTACTCCAGCATCTACGGGGGATCTGTTGCAGGCGGTGGTGGGATGTGGTCTTCTTAAACATGAAGTGGACACAGCTGTGGTTGGTCCAGTGTAGTCCGGTGGAGTGGCTGAAGGCAATGTGGCTGCTGGCAGAGAAGATGGGGTCGAGCGTGTGGCTGGCGTAGTGGGTGGGGGGGGTTCACCAGTTGCTTTTGCTGTTGATACCATCTTAACATCACAAACACCTAAGGGTCTGAAAAACCTCTTAGACCCTTTTAATGACTTCTGTATGGCAAACGGTCTTGAAATAAACTAATAAACCTAAATATGTTGTCATAAACCTACATAAATCTTTTAAGAAAAATATTTGTGTCCAAAAACAAAATTTGGAATACAAGGTCAATTTGGAAAAAAACGTATCCATGAAGCTAAGGTTACTTTGCTCCAAAATTCCATAGCAATTATGAAATAACAATGGAATAGTACGTCAAAAGCAGTGTCACCTGCCTTGCAAGTCTATAAGTACAGGGCTCAATCTGCAATCCTTTATGGTGAGGAACTCTGGGGGGCCAGCAGCCAGAACATACTTGCTAGACATGAAAATACATTTATAAGAACACTATCACAACAACCAGTGCGTACACCTATGATCCCCATTTTCCAAGACATACATGTTAGGTGAATTGAACATCAAGCTGCAATAAGACCCTTGGGAGCAGATTTACAAGCCCACTGCACCTCTTTTATGCCGCCGTTGCGTCACTTTTGTGACGCAGCAGCGGCGCAAAAGATGCGCCATGGTGCAGGGTATTGACAATGTGACGCATCTCCCAGATGCGTCACGTTGTAAAGCCCTGCACCAGAAGGAGGCGTTCTATCGCAGGGGGGGCGTTCCAGTGCAGGAACGCGTTCCAAAAGTGGCTGAGTGAAATCTACAAGATTTCACTCAGTCACTTTTGGGCCCATGCTGCATCAAAACCCTGCGCCTGCTTGAAGCAGGCGTAAGGATTGACGCAGCATTGTGGAGATAGGGCCCCCCAGACCATTGCTAGAGCTGCGTCGTGCTTGCGACGCAACTCCAGCAATGCGCCACTTTTACGGCCCAGATGTGTCACGTATCTGTGCCGTTTTTGCCCGATGGTGCGCCGCATTGTAAATGCGGCGCATCCAGGTTGGCGGAGCTGCGGCGCACAATAACTGGCGCATCCCTGCTGATATGCAGGGATGCGCTAGTTATTGCAAATCTGCCCCTTATTGTTTTGGGTCCGGTTGTGGACCACGCAGGAACTCAAAACTTACAAAGAGGGACTGATAAGAGTTATTGAAACTTGATTAAAAGAACGCACTTCTGTGGGTCCGATATGTTCGTACTTGGTTTTATAAATTAGGCCTAGGTAGTTTTTGGGGCGCTCCCAATCTATTATCACACTTTTCAAAGACAGTCCTTAAGAATACTTATTGGACGTACATAGAAAACAGTATGCACCACTCTCCAAAAATAGGAAGGCTGACGTTGCAGTTTTTGTGCATAAAGCCATCTCCTGCCTTCGAGGTATACCTAGATGAAATACAATCCCCATTGGCTAAGTCACTTGACATGAAGTTTCGTTTTGATGTCCTATGGATAAAATGCAACACACCCAAGTGGATGGGCAGCAATAACGATGATAGAAAGGCTTTCTGCACTTTATGTTTTGAAAATGCTGTCGAAAATGATTCCCATATATTATTTTTTTGCCCTGCAGATGCTGTGCCTAGAAAAAAATGGATTAAACTGATCTGTCATAACATGGTGTCAAGTTACTCTTAGAAGCTTTAAGAATTTTAAAGACTGACACATGCCAGAGAATAGCTTTTAGGTTAGGTTGATATCTATTTGCTGTAAGTCTAGTACGTAAGGGAGGGGGCTGAAATTTTAGGGTACCTGGCTCAGTTTTTATTTAGCTTTTTTTAAAATTACATTTGAGCATTATATTTTGTTTATCGCATTTGCAGTTTGATATTTTATAAAAGAAATATCCTATTAATTTTGACAGAAAGCGAATTTTGTGAAAGTTACACCTGCACTTTTTAAATATATATGGCTCGAACTTGCACTTTATTGATATCCGAATTGGCATTATAGTATGAATATCGGATGCTTCTTAAATCGATAAATATTATATATTTGGTAGTATATGTAAATCTATCTTGTTTACTTGTTTGATATGTTTTAAATGTATACTTTGTATCTTTGATCATTTGTGATACCGAAATAAAGATTTTCTACTACTACTACTAGCAGTATGTGTCGTGGGGTCCCCATGTAACTGAGGCTCTGTTGCGCCGTATGCCCTGATGTGTCAGGTATGTTGGTCTGCATGCATGGTTGCCGGTGTATGTGTTGTGCTTTGTATACATATATGCTTGAATGTATGTTGTTATGTCTGCATGGATACATGTCTATGGGTTGCTCGGTTTACATGTGTGTTTGAATGTTAGGCATCTTTTTGTGCGCAAACACTACTTCAAAAGCTAAACCTTTGCCTTTGTCAGCGGTTGTTGTTTCACTCATTTTTATTCCACTGAAAAAATAAATTCACTCCCAACATTCGAGGACCAAACTGCTGTAATTATCATGAAAGCTACACGATCATTTCTCAGGAGTTAATGTCACAGCTATATAGAATTCTCTAAAAGACCACATAAGTGATGAAGAGACTCCAAAAAGCAATTATTCAACAAAAAGGGAGCAGAGTACAGAGAAAGCCTGCATTTTGTTGGTCACATTAAGGAAGCCATTAGTGCTAACTTCTAGGCTACAATGACCCGTCATTTTTGTGCTGACCCTGAAAAATATGGAAGTATGTTCTATTCCAATAATCCCTACTTTCTATTTAATAATGATACATACATTTCTAGGGCGAATGAAAGACCTTTGCCTTTCATCTGATGTAGCAAACACTGCTTTTAAAATGAGTGCGTGTGACAGAAAATGTAGAAAGACAATGACAAACTGCGTGCAAAATTGATAAAAGACTGAAGAAAGTAGAACATTTTGATAAAGTGCATTGAAGAGGAGACCAAATCTATTAATCTAAAAGACTTTTTTTATATAATGAGGACAACTCAGGATGTGATTTTACATGATCTTTGACTCTTACAGCGTCACAGGAAATGATATTGGAAGTCATAAAAAATATAGTCATTGCAAAATGAATAAACAATGACAATGTTATAAAATTTTGTAAGAAATTGGGTTGCTGATTGAGAGGGGTGGGAGCCCTTCTCAAGACGCAGCCACAATCCTTGTCAGGTTTAACCACAAGAGTTACTAAGTTAACCTGTACTTAACCCATGGTCTCCTGGCACAAAAGCAGCCAGACTTAACTTAGAAGCTATGTGTAAAGTATTTATGCAGCACCCAATCAGTAAGTGAACAAACTACACAAGAAAAATAATAGAGTAAAATTAAATACATTATTTGACACGAAAGCAACAAAAATCTAATCACTAGGACCGGAGAAATGCAATTTCAAAGATTTAACAGAAGTATAGTACCTAAAAGCACAAAGAGCCACTTTAGTTTATCTGATCGTGCAAGACTGAGTGAAAGTCACAAGTTCAGGCCAACCGCACTGGAGCTCAGGCTGGATACAGACACCTGGTTAGTCTTGTTAAAATAGTTACCTTCTAAAGTCCAGCGTGAAAAGTTCTGTTTGCAATGGAGGAGACCTTGAGGAATGGGGAGAGCTTTGCGGATGGTCATTGCTGTAGCACTGTTATGATTCTGAATGCTACTGCTGGACACTCGCAGAGAGAAAGCACAGGATGAGGAAGCACCCAATGGGCTACTGTTGTTTTAACAATAAACTGCAAGGAAAGTAACTTTTCTGCTTCAGTATCTCTTTACCTTTACAAGCATGAAAAGCAGGCTGGTCGCTGCGGTAGTGCAAAGATGCTGTTGAGCATCCCAGATGGTCATTGCTGAGGAATAGTGTTAGCGGTCGGTCGTGAAGAGACCAGAACTTCAGGATATCTCCTTTTCTTCTAGGAGGAACTCAACTGATATCACACCAAGAGTCTAGGACCTGGGAGGCACATATTGGGGAGCAGGAACTCTCTCGAGCAGAGGTGAAAGGTGCTCAGGCAGGGTCAGTTGCAGGACCAGTGCAGCAGGTCATCTGGGCAGCTGCAAGGAGACCTCTGGAGTTTGCTGTGTCCCAGTAGCTCGGAACAGGAGGCCAGCTTTTTAACCCTTGGAGTCACGTTTACCGGCAAGGGGCGGGGCTATCAGGGGGCGTTGACCAGCTGGTACGGTCACGCAGGGACTCTTGGCCTTCCAAGTCCCTGGAACGCTCCGCACCTGAAGCCGTTGGCCTTCCCCTCCAGCGCCTGGTTAACTATAGCGCCTTCTTACACGAAGAAGAAGACTGGACTTCGACATTCTGCTGCTCAGAAGACTGAAGAGAATCTCCCTTGTGGCCTAGGAGTGGCCACCCTGTGAACACAGGCACCAACCAGCGAATCGACGTCTGCTTTGCCGCCGCCTCCCACTGGAGCCCGAGCCCAGAGCCCAACAAGACCCAAACTCCCAGACTTCTCACAGCCCGATCCACAGTCCCTGCAAAGAAGGGACCCATGGAGGGTCCGAGAGACGTGGGACCGGACCTCTTGGAAGACACCCGAAAAGCTGACAGCGCAGCAACCGAGGCACCCTCGATGTTGTGCTTTGGGAACTGAGAACCCCCACCACCGAGCAGCCCTTGCACCGAAGATCAGCCCCCCAGCATCTCCCCGATCTGCGTGGGGCCCTTTTGCATTGTGCCACTTGACGCACCATCCTGGCCACTAGCCACGTGGTCAGCGGCCATCTTGGTGACTACAACTACAAACTACACCGCGGGTCTGGTTGCTCCAGACTTGCCCTAGCTCCTGTGAAAAGGAGCACCCGCACTGGCCTTGCTGGTCCGAGTGTTAAGCCTTTTTTGACTCCTGCGTGGCTTGCATTAGCCAAGGACTGTTTGCTCTGATCAAGTTGCTGACACCGCCAACAGCGAGAAGCCTGCGTGGGACAGCTTGTGACCGACTCCTGGACGTCCTTGACCCCCGGTGTCCACGTGGCTGCAGAGAGAAGCTACACCTCAACGCCTGTTTGCACCGAACATCGCCTGGTTCCAATCTGGTTCCACGGTAGTCACTGGCTAGTGACTTTGAACATTGTCCCCGCTGCTTTCAGGTCTTCACATCTTCAGATCCACCCTTGGATCCACCGGAACTATTCACCTCGAGACGCCTGCAGCATCTTCAGCTCCAAGCACCATCGACCAGCATGATGAAACCCGACACTACTTCGACCCTATGCACCCGCTTCCTGTGGGTGAGGTAACTCAGCTCCGCCGGTGTTCCTACACTGGTACACACCTCTAGGGCCTGTGTCTCAAGTTTCAGCTTTCTAGGTCACTCGGAAGGTCCCGAACTAACTAACTTTGTACTTTTTACGCACCATAGACTTTGCATTGGTGAGTGCGTGCACTTTAAACTCTGCACCCGAGTCCCGCGGGCCTTTCCCGACTTAGTCACTGCTAGTCTCGAACAGCTCTAGCGATTCCCAAGGCCCTAGGCCTGTTTCTTTTCCGATTGGTATCTCTTATACCACTTTCTTAGTATATGGTTCAGGTGGCCCCTAGGGCTCATCCATATTGTGCAACTTTTGTGTATTTTAAACTGTCTTGGGTTTAACGCTTGTGCTTCTGTGCTCATAAAGAGTCCAGGGGATACTTTTAGTTCATAAATCAATATATATTTCCAATATATATCTGTGTGATGTCCTTTCATTTGGTATTCAAGGGGGTTGTGTATGGTAATACAGCTGGCTTCACATGCCTTTCAGAGTTTAGCCTAAGACTGCTTTGTCCACATTACCACTAGGATAACTGGTCTATAAGGTTGACTTACAACCAATCATCATAAGGGTTGCTTGGCATGGTACAAAGTGATCACTAGAATTAGTGAGCATTATATACCAGGCCAACTTCTCACATTGGTGAGCAGCGGATTGGGATCTGAGCTTGCTGTTGTTTTACCATTACAATCTTTGAGATTATCATTTGAAAGATCATACAGGTACCTGCTAGGTACATATAAAACAAGACTAGTATACTTAAGTTCTACTGAACTTAGTTGTTGTAGAGCAAAGGGAGTAGCACACCCTGACTACAACTACTAGATAGGTTTAGTAGGTAAACACCAGTGTAGGTAGATTGCAACAAATCCACCCACACTAGAGCAATGTCTGGAGCAGAGGGTTCCACTGGGAACATCCCTGTTGAGAGTGACCCTCCAAGGGCACCATCCAAATTTGCTATTTTTTCCTTTAAGGAATTAAGACAGCTTTGTGTCTTAAGGGGTCTGAGGACAGGGCCTTCCCCTACCACAGACCACCTTAGAGAGATCTTCGACCAGTCTGAGACTCTAAAGACCTCTAAGGCAGACCCCACAGGGAATGCTGAAGGAGGCCATCCTTCTGAGGATGACACTGTAGAAGCCCCTGTCCCTATCATCCTAGTAGATGAGGAAGCCCCCATCACTGGAGCTCCTCAGGTAGATGAGGAGGAAGAAGAGGAAGAAGAGACAGAAAGGGGGAGCAGTGAGTCAGATGATGACAGAAATAGTCAGGTGCTGGTCAGTAGGCTGAACCAGGCTAACTTAAGCCTATTTGGGACTGAATCTGGTAACAACCCATTCAGACCCCCAGGTGGACTTAACCAGAAGCCTAGGAGGAGAAGGACTCACTCAGATGACTCTGACAACTCCCATGCTTCTAGAGGTTCTCATGGTCACTCCAGAAGGGAGATGACTAGCCCTCAGAGAAGGGAACATGAGGCCAAAATGAGAGAGGCTGAATTGAGGATCCGGAGACAAGAGTTAGAGGTTGCCCTGGCCCAAGAGAAACTTGCTAGAGCAAGACAGCCTAGAGAGAGTGGGGTAATAGAACCCACTGGTGGCAGCAATATCCACAAGGATAAAGACAGGTCTTTTGATAACAGAAACCTGAGTAAGATTGTGCCCCCCTACAAAGCTGGGGATGATATCCACAAATGGATAACTGCAATGGAGAGAGCCTGCAGAGTACAGCAGATCCCTCAGGAGCAGTGGGCAGCAATCTTGTGGCTCTCCTTTGAAGGTAGAGGCCGAGACAGACTCCTCACAGTTAGTGATGGGGATTCTAGAAACTACCTGGTCCTGAAGAGTGCTCTGATTGATGGGTTAGGCATAACCACTGAACAGTACAGGTTAATGTTCAGAGATACCCAGAAGACACAGACTCAGGACTGGTCTGAATTTGTTAAGTGTGCCACTAAGGCTCTGGAGGGATGGTTGCTGGGAAGCAAGGTTACAGACTATGAAGGATTGTATAATTTGCTGATGAGAGAACAAATTTTAAATAATTGTCAGAACCAGCAGTTGCATCAACATTTGGTTGACTCAGATTTGACCTCTCCCCAAGAATTGGGAAAGAGGGCAGATAAATGGGTTAGAACCAGAGTTAAGCAAAAGAACCAGAACCAGAACCAGGGTGGTGACCAGAAGAAAACAGACCAGAAGGGTGGGGAGCAGAAAGCTAAAGACCAGAAGTCTTCAACAGGGCCCCAAACTGATACAGAGGGTGGGTCCCAAACTTCCAAGAAAAAGAAGAAAGAAGGTCAGAAGAAACCCGGGTGTAAAACTTGTAAAAACACCTCTCACTGGACAAGTGAGTGTAAAAAGGGTGGAGCCCCCAGCACTGCAGCCCCTAAGGCACCTGCACCCACTAGTACAGCTAGCAGTGCTGGTCCACAAACCAAGGGGGTAGTGGGTATCACCTTGGGAACTGAAGAAGATTCTGACCTAGCCAGAACCCTTACACAGGCTGTTCTGATTTGTGAAGGGGACATAGATTTGACCCCTGACATCAGTCCAAGTAACCTGGGCAAATACAGACAGACGCCTTTGATTAATAACAAAGTGGCTCAAGCTTACAGGGACACATGTGCCAGTGTCACTATGGTGACACCTAACCTTGTGGACCCTGGACAGTACATGCCAGGTGATAATTACCTGGTGACCAATGCCAGCAATGTCACTACTACACATAGTGTGGCACTTGTTAACTTTTCCTGGGGAGGGGTAACTGGCCTAAAAAGAGTTGTGGTTAGTGCTGATCTCCCAGTTTAATCTTTGTTGGCCAATGTCCCGGAGAACTCTCTATGGTCAGAAGTTGAGTACAGGACTCATGCAGAGATGTTAGGGATATCATCACATGTCCTTGCTGTGACCAGGTCACAGGCCAAAAAGTGCCTCTCTGAACCTCAGGTCTTGGATCCTGGAACAATGGACCAAGCTCCTTCCAAGAAGAAGAACAGGAGGGTTAAGGCTGTGCCTTCCCAACTGCCTGCAAGTGAGGATCAAGCTTCACAGGAAGCTGGTCTTGAGACCCCTGAAGGAACTGTCTCTGAAGAACTTGAACCTGACCAGGTTGAGTTTCTGGGGACAGGGGGACCTTCTAGGGCAGACTTGGGGCAGGCTCAGTTAACCTGTCCTTCTCTTGAACCCCTCAGACAGCAGGCTGCTGCTGAGGCTGCTGGGAATGCTCAAGGTGCCCATGAAGTTTATTGGGATGAAGGACTCCTTTACACAGAGGGTAGAGACCCCAAGCCTGGTGCAACCAGGAGGTTGGTTATACCTCTGCAATTTAGGGGTTTCCTTCTCACCTTGGCCCATGATATTCCTTTAGCAGGACACTTAGGCCAGAATAAGACCTGGGACAGGCTTGTCCCTCACTTTCACTGGCCTCACATGTCTGAAGACACCAAGGAGTTTTGTCGCTCCTGTAAAACCTGCCAAGCCAGTGGTGAAGCAGGTGGAACCACAAAGGCCCCCCTAATACCACTACCTGTGGTGGGGGTTCCCTTTGAAAGAGTGGGGATTGATATTGTAGGTCCAATGGATCCCCCTACAGCATCTGGGCACAGATTCATACTGGTGGTGGTGGACCATGCCACCAGGTACCCAGAGGCAATTCCACTTAGGACCACAACAGCTCCTGTTGTGGCCAGGGCCTTACTTGGAGTTTTCTCCAGAGTGGGGTTTCCTAGGAGGTAATATCTGGCAGAGGTGCCAACATCATGTCAGGATATTTGACAGCTATGTGGAAGGAATGTGGTGTCAACTACAAGTTCACCACTCCTTATCATCCACGATGTAATGGGCTTGTTGAAAGGTTTAACAAGACCCTAAAGGGTATGATTAAAGGATTACCTGAAAAGCTCAGGCAAAGATGGGACATCCTTCTGCCCTGCCTTTTGTTTGCTTACAGAGAGGTCCCTCAAAAGGGGGTTGGCTTCAGCCCCTTTGAATTGTTGTTTGGGCACCCTGTAAGAGGACCCCTGTGTCTGGTGAAGGAAGGATGGGAGTTACCTCTCAAAAAGCCTAAGCAAGACATAGTGGACTATGTACTTGGTCTCCGCTCCAGGATGGCTGAGTACATGGAAAAGGCATCCAAAAACCTTGAGACTAGCCAAGAATTACAGAGAGCTTGGCATGACCCAAAAGGCTGTCTTGGTTGAGTTTCAGCCTGGACAGAAGGTATGGGTGTTGGAGCCAGTGGCCCCAGCAGCACTCCAGGACAAATGGGCTGGACCCCATACAATTCTGGAAATGAAGGGAGAGGTTGCCTACTTGGGGGACCTAGGAACTCCCAGGAGCCCCCACAGGGTGCTCCATGTCAACAGATTGAAGGCATATGTCAGCAGGGCAGACATGGGCTTGCTCATGGCTACAGATGAGGGACAGGAGGAAGAGAGTGACCCTCTCCCAGACCTGCTCACTCAGAACCCTGAGGATGGCTCAGTTGATGGTGTGGCCTTAGATGGCAGCCTCACTGAACATAAGCAAAATGACTGTAGACAAGTTCTGCAGGCATACAGGCATATATTCTCATTGACACCAAGTCAGACTAACTGGTGTACCCATGTGGTGGACACTGGTGACAGTCTTCCTGTAAAGAGCAAGATTTACAGGCAACCTGATCATGTCAGGGACTAAATAAAGACTGAGGTGCAAAAGATGCTGGAATTAGGTGTCATTGAGCCTTCAGAGAGCCCCTGGGCTAGCCCAGTGATTCTGGTCCCCAAACCTCACACCAAAGATGGCAAGAGAGAGATGAGGTTCTGTGTGGATTACAGAGGACTCAATGCTGTCACCAGGACAGATGCACACCCTATTCCAAGGGCAGATGAGCTCATTGACAAGTTGGCTTCGGCCAAATATTTGAGCACATTTGACTTGACAGCTGGCTACTGGCAAATCAGGTTAGCTGAGGAGTCTAAAGCCAAGACAGAATTTTCTACCCCTAGTGGGCATTATCAATTTGTGGTAATGCCCTTTGGTTTGAAAAATGCACCTGCCACCTTCCAAAGGTTGGTGAATCAAGTCCTCACTGGATTAGATAACTTTTGCGCAGCATATCTGGATGATATTGCTGTCTTTAGCGCCACCTGGGAGGATCACCTGGTCCACCTGAAGGAAGTGCTTGAGTCTCTGCAAAAGGCAGGCCTCACTATCAAGGCAACAAAGTGCCAGATAGGGCAGAGCAAGGTTGTATACCTGGGCCACCTTGTAGGTGGAGGCCAAGTTCAACCACTGGAGAGTAAGATCCAGACCATCAAGACTGGTCCCCTCCAACTACCCAGACTCAGGTCAGAGCTTTCTTGGGCCTGACTGGGTACTACAGGAAGTTTGCTAAGAACTATGGGTCCATTGTGACTCCTCTTAATGATCTGACATCTAAGAAGATGCCCATAAAGGTTCAGTGGACAGAAATCTGTCAAAAGGCATTTGATGACCTGAAGAAGGCCATGTGCTTTGCACCTATCCTTAAGAGTCCTGACTACTCAAGAGAGTTCATTGTCCAAACAGATGCTTCTGAGTTGGGAATGGGAGCAGTGCTTTCACAGCTTAATGTAGATGGCCAGGACCAGCCCATTGCTTTTATTAGCAGAAGGCTGACCCCCAGAGAGAAACGTTGGTCAGCTATTGAGAGGGAGGCCTTTGCTGTGGTGTGGGCCCTGAAGAAGTTGAGACCATACTTATTTGGCCCTCACTTCAAGATTCAGACCGACCATAAGCCCCTCTTATGGCTTAATCAGATGAAGGGTGAAAACCCCAAACTACTCAGGTGGTCCATTTCCCTACAGGGGATGGACTTTACAGTGGAGCACCGCCCAGGGACTGTCCATGGCAACGCAGATGGTCTCTCCAGGTACTTCCACTTAGAACATGAAGACACAACTGGTCAAGGTTAGTCTAATGTCCCTGCATTTGGGGGCGGGGGGGGGGTTGTGTAGGAGAGTAGGGTCTGCTATCCTATGGTCACCCCAAATATTTTGCTTTTTGCTTCACTGGTTTTTGACTTAATGTGGCTGTGGGCCTGCTAATCAGACCCACAGCCTGCTGTTCTCTCTCTAAAATACTGCCAATGCACTCTAGGTGCATTACGAATTGGAACTGGTTCACCTTATTGGCCCCTGTAACAGTGTACCCTAGGTACCCAGGGCATAGGTGCTTCCAAGGCCTACCAGGGGCTGCAGCATGTATTGTGCCACCCCTGGCCTGGCCTCCATATTTGACACAACTGGCTGATCACTCAGCTGGGGTAAGTTGGTGTAATCACCTCTTACTTAGATATAGTATCCCTATATCTACCCTTAAACTGGACACATATGTTCCTATCAGCCACTCCTATGGAAGGCCTCTTCAATCCTGGAGGCAGAGTGCTTGGAAATATGTGAGATGGTGCTCTGGCATGAGCTGAGCCCGTCTGCAGCTGTCGGGAACCACTCCCTAAGCTGTTCCGGGATATTGCCATACCATATACTCTTAAGTGCATTATAATCCTCGCGGTTATATGCTATCTTTGGTTTGGCTTTATCAAAACATGTCGAGTAAGGTGTCATACGAATTGGAATACTATCCCCTCGACAGTTCTGTCGACGGGGATAGCATTCCCCCCTTCTAGAGGGACACGACATGTGTGTAGCCTTAACCCCGGTTAAAGTTAACCAGAGCCTCAGCATCACAAAATGGATGCTGCCACCACAGACACGAGTCTGACCCCCTGCTGCTGGGAGTCCTTCCAGCGAGGGAGGCTTGGACAAAGGGTTTCCTGCCTTGGGAGGTGCGAGCACCACCCCAGACAGGGTTTTGTGTATTGGGTAGGACAGGGCTGAATAGATTGAGACATGCCCGGGGCACACAAGGTGTCCCCGTGCATAAGCCAGTCCAAACCGGTCCTGGGACTTTCCAGACCCAGGCCTGGCGAGGAGCTGGACAAAGGAAAGGGGGTGTAACCGCCCCCCTTCCTGGTTCCTCCCAGAGGAGGGACCTAGTAGGTGATCCACCCCTCAGATTGGGAATAAGAGTGGGAGCAGTGCCATTGCACAGCAGATCATCCTGAATCAACTTTACACGAAGAAGAAGACTGGACTTCGACATTCTGCTGCTCAGAAGACTGAAGAAAATCTCCCTTGTGGCCTAGGAGTGGCCACCCTGTGAACACAGGCACCAACCAGCGAATCGACGTCTGCTTTGCTGACGCCTCCCGCCGGAGCCCGAGCCCAGAGCCCAACAAGACCCAGACTCCCAGACTTCTCACAGCCCGATACACAGTCCCTGCAAAGAAGGGACCCGTGGAGGCACCGAGAGACGTGGGACCGGACCTCTTGGAAGACACCCGAAAAGCTGACAGCGCAGCAACCGAGAAACCCTCGATGTTGTGCTTTGGGTACTGAGAACCCCCACCACCGAGCAGCCCTTGCACCGAAGATCAGCCCCCCAGCATCTCCCCGATCTGCATGGGGCCCTTTTGCATTGTGCCACTCGACGCGCCATCCCGGCCACTAGCCACATGGTCAGCGGCCATCTTGGCGACTACAACTACAAACTACACCGCAGGTCTGGTTGCTTCAGACTTGCCCTAGCTCCTGTGAAAAAGGAGCACCCGCTCTGACCTTGCTGGTCCGAGTGTTAAGCCTTTTTTGACTCCTGCGTGGCTTCCATTAGCCAAGGCCTGTTTGCTCCGATCAAGTTGCCAACACCGCCAACAGCGAGAAGCCTGCGTGGGACAGCTCGTGACCGACACCTGGACGTCCTCGACCCCCGGTGTCTACGTGGCTGCAGAGAGAAGCTACTCCTCAACGCCTGTTTGTACCCGACATCGCCTGGTTCCAATCTGGTTCCACGGTAGTCACTGGCTAGTGACTTTGAACATTGTCCCCTCTGCTTTCAGGTCTTCACATCTTCAGAACCACCCTTGGATCCACCTGAACTCTTCACCTCGAGCTGCCTGCAGCATCTTCAGCGCCAAGCACCATCGACCAGCGTGACGAAACCCGACACTACTTCGACCCTATGCACCCGCTTCCTGTGGGTGAGGTAACTCAGCTCTGCCGGCGTTCCTACACTGGTACACACCTCTAGGGCCTGTGTCTCAAGTTTCAGCTTTCTAGGTCACTCAGAAGGTTCCGAACTAACTAACTTTGTACTTTTTACGCACCATAGACTTTGCATTGGTGAGTGCGTGCACTTTAAACACTGCACCCGAGTCCCGCGGGCCTTTCCCGACCTCGTCACTGCTAGTCTCGAATAGCTCCAGTGATTCCCAAGGCCCTAGGCCTGTTTCCTTTCCGATTGGTATTTCTTATACCACTTTCTTAGTATATGGTTTAGGTGGCCCCCAGGGCTCATCCATATTGTGCAACTTTTGTGTATTTTAAACTGTCTTGTGTTTAACGCTTGTGCTCTGTGCTCATAAAGAGTCCAGGGGATACTTTTAGTTAATAAATCAATATATATTTTCAATATATATCTGTGTGGTGTCCTTTCATTTGGTATTCAAGGGGGTTGTGTATGGTAATACAGTTGGCTTCACATGCCTTTCAGAGTTTAGCCTAAGACTGCTTTGTCCACGTTACCACTAGGATAACTGGTCTATAAGGTTGACTTACAACCAATCATCATAAGGGTTGCTTGGCATGGTACAAAGTGATCACTAGAATTAGTGAACATTATATACCAGGCCAACTTCTCACAGCCGGGTCCTGGTGAGGGGTTGCGTGGGAAATCCATGGCTGTTTTAGGGCGTTGGTGTCGACGGTGTGGTGGTCCTCTCCGGCATCACAGATGTGTTGTATTATGTGCGCTGCTGCAGGTGTTGTGTGCCCCTCTGCAATGTGAAGGGGAGGTGCATGTTGCCTTTGTTTTGGCATATAGGTTGGCACATTGTGCTGGTTTGAATGCAGACAGTATGGCAGTGTACATTGCGACTGTTTGGGGGGTGCTGGATTCGTCTGCCGGTATGTGTACATTTGGACTGCATGACGAATGTGAGGTTGTTCTCGTACATTCCCATTTCACTATTACTGGCTCTGTCAGCTGTAGTGGGCATGTTTCGGTGCATGTGTGGAGCCAGTTGTGTCCTCTGTTCTGCAGTGTCTGCTATGCGCGTAGTTCCATGTTGTCGTCAATGTGGGTGGGCTGTTCATGCTATGTGTGTGTGCTGCAGTGTGCCAAGGGGATCTGGAACATGCTCCTGGGTCTGTGTGTGTGTGTGCAGTGTGCTACGCCTCGTTGTGCATGTGTCCATTGTGCCCATCTCCCCCGTTCCCACAGGCTCTGTTGGTTGCACTCCCTGTTGGTGTTGTGTCTGGTCCTCTCGAGCTGTGTCCATACCCCCTACTCCTTGCACCATCTCCACACTGATGACTGTGGCCTGGGTTTCCTCCAGCTCCTGCGCTTGCGCTGGACTGCCACCTCCTGTCGCCATTGCTGCCTTCCTCGGCAGCAGGTTGGTGCCTGGTTTAGGTTGTCACGTCATGCTGTCGCCTATTGGCCTTCTGGATAGGCCTGCCCGGCACCCCCAGTGCATTCCAGGTGGTCTGCTTGTGCGTCATTTGCTGGTAGTGTTCTGTCACCTTTGTGACGTTGGTCTTGTTTTCCTGCGGTCTGCTTCCGGTCTTCCTCTCCCTCTTCTCCTTGGCCTTCCCTGACCCTGTTCTTCCTTGCTGGTGGTCTGTGGGGGTTGTGGGGTCAAGTAGGGCTCTGCGCTGGGTCAGGGTGCACACATGTTGCTACGTGCTTTGGCTTGTTTCTGGTGTATTTTTCACGGGGATTTTATGGTACATTGTCCAGCCAGATGTGTGGGATTAGCAGGCCTGTGGCTGGTTTTCTCTCCTTTTTGTCCCGTGGTTAGCTGCGTTGATTTTCCCACGGACATTTGCCGCGTTATCTGGTGTCTATTGCATGCTACCACCTTGTTGTGAATTCCACGTTGACAAGGGGTTAATTTTCCTGAAATAGGCTGCGATGTTGAAAGTTGCGTTACACTACTCTTGCTGTAGTTATCACACCTTCTTGTGAATTTACCCCATAGTCATGGAGAACCATGTCCCTTGCATTCCATCTAAGTTTATATTGGATCTGTTTCCAATCCCACTCAGGAATGGAAGTTAATCAAAGCATTTGCTGGAGTAAAACATTGACCAGAGAATATACTTGCGGCATAATTTGCATTTTTTGATGCATAAATTAGATTCCCTGGCATATAATTTGGCCCTCCACTGCCTCCTAATTCTACTGGCCCTGACAATTTTAAAGCACACAAGAGTGATTTATTAGCTTTAAAAATTTTGTACATATTCAAATAAATGCTTACAATATAAAAAATATAAAAACATAACTTCGTAACATGCAATAAAATATATATTTCAAAATAGTGGTAAAAATGATTTAAATAATATTTAAAAATTAAAGTATTATTTAAATATAAATTATACAAAGGCTAATAATAATTAAAATTACAAATACATGATATTGAAAACATTGACGAAAATATACAATAACAACAAAATACCAACATTGATTCATGTAAAAAATTATTACACAAAGTAAATAATAACAAATAAATTCAATTAAACTAACGTTGAAAACTAAAACACAAACTATATATATTAAAACATTTTAATAAATCAAAATGAAAACTCAAACTTCAAATTCACTACATCTACATCAACCTGACCAACAGTGAGGAAAGTTTGAGACTTTATAAGGGCCAGATATATGATTCCCACTCTGACATAAGCAACTGTAGGAAAAGTGTTGTACTTTGGAGGGGTCAGATTTACTATTCACACTCCGAATAGAACAATAGTAGGGAAAGTGATGGATGTTGGAATGGTCAGATTTACTATTCCCACTCCACTCAGAAAAATAGTAGGACATTTTAGACTTTGGTAGGGTCATATTTACTCTTCCGTCTCCAACCTGATCAAAAGGTGGAAAAGTGTTTATGTTTAGAAAGGACACTTTTACACATACTATTTCAATGTGAGTAATAGTAGGGAAAATGTTAAACTTTAGAAAGCTCAGATGTAATCCCCCTATCCTAAATAAATACAAAATACATTTCATAAATTTATAAAGACTTACATTTCAAAAATATGAACTTGACAGATACAATTGTACATAACATTATATTAAAAAATGATATCAAATAAAAAAGGTTTAAAGTACTCCCCACCACATAACCCCACTTTTTCAATGACAACAACATAAATTACATTATTAACAGAAAAAACTTACATATTATTTTAAAAATAATAACACAATAAAATTATTATGCAAAAATTAAACATTATAGAGTTAATTCATATAAAAATATTTAAAACATATAAGTAATTACCTCAGTCAATCATCTAATTAACCAATCAACAAGTGAACAATTATACCATAATTATTTTAAATGATCAAATACATAACTAAACATTTTTCTAAATTAGTTATCAAGTAAATATCATAAAATGTATAACAAATGTATAAACAATTAACAAACATATACAATCTTCCCACCTTACTCCCCTATACAACCAACAACCTGCATAAAACGCCATGAAATACAAAAAAAACTTAAAATAAATTACTGAAACCAAAATAAATAGATACTAAGAAATAATCAAACATAAATAACATTGAAAGAATAACAACTTATATAAAACATATTTAAACAACGAAATAAATAAAACGGATATTATTTATAACTATATGAAAAATACACAGTCTTAAATAAACGACATTCTTACTTTTTAAAATCTGTGCCACAATATTTTTGACATCACAAGTTTTTTTGACAGGATATTTGTTTGTTATGATATTTGCGAAACCTTGTTTTGGTGCAATACCCACTTTCAATACAAATAAAACAACATTTTGAATCTGGCCCTTAATCTATTGATCCAGGTTAATGTATATCTACTGCTTTTTATTACTTACCTTTTATATTTTTACTCGTACGGCAAGATAACTATTGCTACTTATCCAGCACTATGTTTGTTTTCCTAGTTTTTTGTTTGCGTAAATGTTGAAGAAATCAGTGGTGTACCTTTATGACGTATAATATGAAATTGTTCAAATTTTCTAGGTAAAGATGTTATAAAGTGCATCATAATTTATAAAATACGTGGAAAAGAAGCAAGATGGCGGCCGCTACTGCAGCCGTGTGAGGAGCTGCGCATGTTACCGCTTGTTTCCGCCCGTTGACCGACCCACCTGGCTTAATCAGCGGTGTTTGCTACTTCGGCGTCTGCGATTTCTGGGACTCACCGAGGCGTGGTGCTTGTGAGAGGGAGACCGGCTTGTTCTCATCAGAGCCGTTGAATTTTACCAAGACTGCCCGCTTTCTCCCGCTGTGACCCAGGCGGGATCCAAGTGTTTCTACGTTGCAATGTTTCAGCTTCGCTACACCTGTGTTTCTGGGTTTGAACCGGCTGCTGCGTGGTGTGCAAGGACGCGATTCAAGGCGTCTGTGCTGATGAAATCTGGTACAGTGTATCGAAGCAGGAAAGCTCTTACGTTGCTGCAACAGTGTTGCAGCTTGGCCGATTTTCCGCGGCGCTTGGACTGATTGCTGTCTTGGGCGCGAGGACGCGATTTAGGGCGTCTCTGCTGAGGAAGGTCGGAGTAGGCGGTGGGGGCCACGAGATCAAGATCATAGCGTCTCAGCTGTGTTTACTCCTCGTACCTGTGGTGTTTGGACGCTGTGTGGAGCGCGAGGACGCGATTCAAGGCGTCTTAGCTGGTGAAGGTGGCAAGAATCGTGAGGCTAAGACCAGGGGACTGAACTCTAAAGTCCTTTGAAGCTATTATTCCAACATTGTAGCAGTTTCCTGAGCTTTTTCACGTTCGGAGTTGCAGAAGAATCAGCCGGTGAGCGGATACATTTTTGCTAAGTCGTGGTGTGTGAATATCTTTCCAGCAGCAGGTAATAACTGACAAGACATAATTGATATAATTGAAAGAACAACTTTTATTTCTTCAATTTTGATATATTAATTGAGAATTTAACTATGGCTCCTAAAGGCAGAGTAACAAAAAAAACACCACTAATTTGGCTAATTCTGCAAATTCTGCAAATACCACCCCGGAGGTGGCTGAGAAGTCAACTACAGCAACAGTAATAGATCCAGAAAATCGCAATTCGCAACCAAATGGCACAACTAAAGAGCCCATTATACCTGATCTATTAAAAGAAAAGGCTACAACTTATCCTAACAAAAGTATCACAAATGAGCCAACCCCCTCTAAGGTTCTACCAAGTATTACCTCTAAAAAAACTGATGTAAGTCACCCAGCTAAATCCCCTGCTGTTTTAGCTCTACATGAGGAAGGAGCCGGAGTAAGAGGGGGAGCGAATGATGACGTACTATCTGAACTTTGCCTCGCTGTAGAGGGAGTTAGAGTCTCACCCAGGCTGATTGAACAACAAGATGCAGAGTCTATAGAATCAGGGGGCCAATTTTTTTCAATGTCTGATGTATCAATAGCATCGAAAGGAGATCTTGATGAAAAACCTATAAGCGTGGGGCATCTTCATGAAAAAGAATGGGCGGATGATTGTGATCAAATCTCAGAAGAAGATATGCTTGGTTCTGATTTTTTAACAAATGAAGGAGTCTCAAATACTGTTCGCAAGGTCATAGAGGAGAAATCTAATGAGAATATAAGTGCCATGAGTCAACCTCAATGGGATGGGGCCGGTGCGAATAATGAAATTGATCCTGAATCTCCAGAGTTATTAGAGGAAGCTGAGGAGGTTACATTAAAATCCATATATAAGCTACAGACTTCAATGTATCGTATGATTATGACACACAGAGAGGAAACTAAGGCTGAGGGTCTCCGGACTCAAGGGGCTGTACGTAAACTCCAGAATGTTGTTCGACGATTGGCTAAGTCTAGTACGGATACTAATTTGAGAGTGCAAGAGACTGAAACGCGCATATCTGCAGTAAAGGATGAGCTAACGCTACAAAAAAACTCAATTAAAGACTTGGATAGTACTAGGCAAGATGTTGACTGGAAATTAACTGATTTAGAGAATCGCGCAAGTCGTAACAATTTACGTATTTTGGGAGTGGCGGAAAAATCAGAAGGGAAGGATGTTCGACGGTTTGTAGTAGAGATGTTTTCAGATGCCTTTCAGGATCTTAATGGATGGGACTGGGACAAAGAAATTATAAGAGCTCATCGTTTTCCTTTCAACCAAAAACCTGATCAGGAGGGGAGGAATAAACATCCAAGAGCCATTCTCATCTGCTTGCAGAATTATCTTCTCCGGGAGATCCTATATGATCTGGCTAGGCCATCCAAAACCAGAAAAGGTTTGGGGCATGAATTCTTTGTCAGACCAGATTTTTGCTCTGCAACGGTTCAACAACGCTGGAGACTTAAACAGCTAATGGCACCTATGCAAGCTAAGGGGGGGCAAACCTTCTTATTGAACCCAGCTAAGCTTAAAGTTGTGCATAAGGGAAGAACTTTATTTTTTATTTCGGAGATCAAAGCACAACAATTCCTAGAAATCATGTAATAATGTTTTATAGGATAGAGGCTAGGGATAACATTGTATTTAGTTTGAGTGGGCCGACCCCCTAGCAGTGTCTTATGTTATTTTCTCTTTTTTCTCTCCTAGATACATTCTATTCTCTTTTTTTTTTCAGGTTGGACTGGCCCGGGCGGAACTCACAGCCCATACTCACATACAATCAATGAGGGCAATAACCCTTACGCTTCTGGTGGGGGGGTGTTGGGGAAAGGGAGGGGTGGGGGGAAGAGTGGGGGTTGTGGGTGGGAAGAAGTTTTTTTTTTGGGGTGCAAGGTCATACAGCTAGAAGAAGTATTTGTTCTGTGTTCAAGATCTACTTACGGCAGGTGCCGAGTTTTGGAAATTGTTGTTAATGTATTTCTGTTTAGGCAAGGTTACCTTAAAAATGATGGGGAACATCACTTACAACGCATTTTTTACAACGCACTACCATTACATCGCAACCATTACAACGCAAACCATTACAACGCATTGCGCTGGGGGCGCTCTAGGATAGGGAATATATTTAATTTACTATCCGACACCTTCCCTGCTATCCACGGGGACTGGAGTTGGAATAGTAAATTAAATAATTCACTATCCAGCGCCTAAAAGCATTATGCGTTGTAATGGACTGCGTGGTAAAAACCGCGTTGTAAAGGCATGCGATGTAAAAGCATGCGTTGTAGTGACACCAATCCAAAAATGATATACAATGGCTAAATTGTCGATATGTTCCATTAATGTATGTGGCTTGAATGATAAAAGAAAAAGGGGTATAATGGCTCAGATGTTAAAAACTATGCGGTGGATGTAGTCTGCATACAGGAGACTCATATTGCCTGGTCTAACAGAGGGAGCTTAAGAGATCTCGGATTGGAGGTGGTAGGGTGCTCTCGTCAGAATTCTACAATAAGAGGGGTTGCAATTCTTAAGAGATATGGAATGGGGAAATAAAAAAAGTTAAAGAAGACTCATCTGGACGATGGGTGATTGCTGAACTTAAATATGGAGGACTGATTATTACTATATGCTCAGTATATGCATCTATAATGGATGATCCCGCTGCGCTTAATCATCTAAGTGTAGAATTGGCACAATGGTCTTTCAATATTATATTTTGTGGAGATTTTAATTTACATTTGGATGAAACATTCGACATTCATAGTAGCACTCCATATAAGGGTAGGAAGAAGAAGGTATTTGCAGCACTTAAAGGGATCATCCAAGAATATAGACTAACTGATGTAGGGCATGAGAAAAGGGCAGGGATGTTTGGGTATACTTTTTTTTCTGCTCCGCATTAAAGATTTTTTAGATTAGATTATTTTTTTTGTATTTAAGGGCTTATACAATGACCTAGCTCAAGTGGAATATGAGGTTCTTCCAAAAATTATCTCAGATCATAATCCTTTAATGTTTAAGTTTGAATTGAATATTTCTAATACCACTCGTTCATGGTCTTTTGATCGTAAACTATTGTATGACTTATCTTATATTGACCAAATGAACACTTGGATCCCAGAATTTTTTTCTAACAACAAAGGTACTGCTTCTCCTGAAATAGTCTGGGATGCTTTCAAATGTGGGGTGAAACATTGAGTTATTCAATAAGTAAACAAAAGGAAGCTAGACTGCAAGAAAGTTCTGAAATTAAAAATCTTAGATCCCTAGAGGTTCAACTTATGCAAGCATGTATCCAAGGATTACCTACTGAAAGTGTTATAAAGAAATTAACAACTCTGAAAGTCAAGATACATCAACGATTCGCTACAAAGTTTGCGCAACAAGTCTCTGCCTTCAGGACAGAGGTTTACGAAGTTAGAGAAAACTCTGGCAAACTATTGGCAAAGAGGGCGAGACAAAAAGCAGCATTTGCTAGTATCAATAATATAAAAAATCACACAGGGACGACTGTTAGCAAATTGGAAGATATTCTTAGAGTATTTAGTGATTTTTATTCCAAGCTGTATGCTGATGATGATCGCCCCGATTGCTCAGATCAGAATAATCAGTTTGTTGACTCAGTTTTGAATTCTACCCTATCTAATGAAGAGAAGGAGAAATTAGACTCACCATTCACTTGGGAGGAGATTGAACTCTCTCTAATGTCGCTAGCTTCAGGAAAAGCTGCAGGACCCGATGCCATTCCTTTAGAATTTTATATATTCTTTAGGAATGTTCTAAAACTAGAATTATTGGATTTATGTTTGAATGCACAGCAAGGTAACGCCTCTCAATCATGGCATGACTCTATAATTACGGTGTTTCTTAAAAAAGGTAAGCCTCCATTATTACCCTCATCTTTTCGTCCTATATCACTTATAAATACCCACAGTAAAATCTTTTCTAAAATTTTAGCGTTAAGACTATCTAATATCATCTCCCCTTTAGTTTCCAAGTACCAGCATGGCTTTATTCCAGCTAGAGACACTGCGGATCACATTCGGCGTGTGATTTCTTTCTTGGATTGGTCTCAAGCAACTCGGTCTAATATTGGACTTGTATTTCTAGATGCTGAGAAAGCTTTTGACCGGGTTGCTTGGGTCTACCTTTGGGAAATCCTGTCCAGGAAGGGACTAGGACAAGGTATCATAAAAGCTTTAAAAACTTTGTATATTTCCCCTAGAGCGTATATCCGTATTAATGGGCAATTATCTTCACCTTTATTAATTACTAGGGGTACCCGTCAGGGATGCCCCTGTTCTCCCCTACTTTTTGCTTTTTATGTTGACCCTCTAATTAATCGGGTTTTTTTAGAATCTAACATTAAACCCATACACTTAGCTAATATTAATTATCGAGTCCTTGCCTACGCCGATGATATTGTGATTACTACTACGGACGTTCAAACAGCTTTACCTATTATTGATGAGATAGCTAAACAGTTTGGGGTTTTTTCTGGCTATAAACTCAATCTGGAAAAAACACAAATTCTTTGTTCAGGAGAAAACCCACCTGTAAACATCTCTATCACTTCAGAAGTCACATACTTAGGAATCAAAATCTCTTTACCCATAGAAAAGATACCAGAATGCAACCTAAACCCTATAGTAACCCAAATTAATACTTCATTGCAGCGCCTGGATCATTTACACTTATCTCTCTTTGGCAGACTTAATATTTTAAAAATTTTGATTCTACCAAAAGTTTTATATTTGTTTTGCACAATACCACTAGATTTTCAACTGCTTTCCTTTAGAAATTTAGAGAGAACTATTTTCCGATTTTTATGGGGTTATAAACGCCATAGGAAAGCTGCTAAGAAAATGATTCTTAGCAATGAATGTGGCGGATGGAATGTCCCTTACTTTCTTTTTTATTATTTTTCTGCCGCTTTGCAATACATTGGCACCCTAATTATGGGAGATAGAGTGGAACTGCTGGATTGTCAGACTCCATCAATTTATCAAATGATTATGGGTGAGAAAGTTAAGGGCAGCTTTTTGAGAATGGTAGAACTCAGTTATCATAAGAAAACTAAGTATAAGACATTGAAGTCAGCTTTTGGAGTCTGGCAAAAAATTTGAAAACATATAAAATTAATGAAAATAAATTTTTACACTCCCCTTACATCAAAGGATCTATTTCCAGAAATGTTCTATGATTTAACCATGTATAGATGGCAGCAGAAAGGAATAAGGTATTTGGGTGATTTATTTTATAATGGTCAAATGGTTTCATTTCAGGATCTAAAGATTAATTTTTCTGTGGGAAGAAATTATTTTTTTAAATATCTTCAACTCCGTAGCTTTCTGCAGAATCATCCTTTAATTCCTCCAGTTAAAACTCCATTGTTAGAGCTCTTGCAAAAAAAACCCCGTATAGGAGCTATTTATTTAAGTTTAATGCAGGAATATGGGGATGACTTAGGTCAATGCCAGTTGAAATGGGCTAACAGTTTAGGTATTCCAGATGTTGATATTTTACTGTCGATTAAAATGGCTGCAGAGTGTCTTATAACCGGGATGATGAAATCCCAACATTTTATGTGCATCCATATTCTTTATTACACTCCAAGTAAAATTGTTAAGTGGAGCACGAAGGCAGGTACGACTTGCAGTCGGTGTGGGTTATATGCAGCCGATGAATTACACATATTTTTCTTTTGCCCTAAACTTTCATTTCTGTACCAACATATTGAAACCTTTTTATCTATTATTTTGAAATGTGAGATTAAGATAACTACCGAATTATTATTACTTGGTATAGACCATACTGTTACTAGGCCCAGATCAATTTCTTACTTTCTTTTTCTTTGTATGGCTGCAGTCAGATCTTGTATTACTAAGGAATGGATTAGCCCGGATCCCCCCACGTTTTTTATGTGGCGGGAAAAATTATTATTTATGTACAACATAAAATCTGCTATATATAAGTTGAAGGGGGTTAAAAAAAGAATCATGGGGGAAAAAATTTGGGCACCAATTGCCGAGTGGATTTAACCTAACTTGCTTTATTGTTTCACGTATTCTTCTTTTTTCGTGTATTTTGTCAAAAACTGTTACATATTTTTTGAACATATTGGGTTATTTTGTCTACTATGTTTTGCTGTATTTCCTTGCAATAAAACAATAAAACTTTAAAAAAAAAAATTATAAAATACATTCTTACCTCTAGATATGTGCTTTAGCTAGACCAATAGAAATTTTAATTATGTCAGCATAATTTCCATAATTTCAGGAATTTCGCAATGAACTTGTCATATAATATTCCCCAAATTACGCTTCATTGCATAATTGTGCCAAATTCACAGCAACATTTATATGTAACAGGGCAGGAACAGAATGAATAACCAGAACAGGAGTGGCTATCATTCACAGTACTTGTGCTTTTAGTACTATGTTTTTTAGTGTAAAATGAGCCTTGGGATCTAAGAGAACACAAGAATGAGTTAAACGCTAAAATACAGCTTTAGGTACCTTATTTACATTTCACATAATTTTGGATACATTTCCTGATATTTTACTCAATTATCCAGATGCAGATTATGCAAATTTCGCACACCCCTAGTTTTAAGTTACTGAATGTAGTACTCAATTGCTCTTGTCTGGGTTTGCATGTGTATTTAACCTGGTAAGATGAACAGACATGATAAAGCTGTTCGAGTTAGAAACAGTGCCAAAATAAAACTCTGCTTCTGCAAGGAATGATGGGAGCAGTGCTAAATTGCAAGAACTTTACTGGATAAAATTGACAAAATAGACGTCCAATGAATCAGACCTAAGTTGTCTCAGCTGGCATCTTAAATGCAGGAAAATGTAATGTCATTTGTATGTGTTGATTTGAGACATGCAGGGATCGCCGATTTTTAATGAAGTAGAACGGCCTTCAAAGGCACATCTGGGCTTTGAAGAGGTGGGCGCAGCAATGTTTCAACTTTATCCTCAATATAAAGTTGAAATATGTGTCAGTAAGCTTTATTTCCAGAAACTGGTTGGCTTGATAGAACGATATACAATGCCATTAGCCGCAGCTCTAAACTGCAATAACAGCTGTTCCCTTGTATCTGTGGCAGAGAGCAATGCAGCTGCTCTAATACCGCATGTAATTGCTTCACTAGAAATTTTATTACGCAATCTCCCTCCTAATAAACTATTTCTCATTACTGGAGTCCGCAGCAGGCGGCTTCTGTTCCACATCGGGCGCAGGCACACTGATTTGAAACATCACGATGCTTCTTTATTAGGGCAGGAGGAGCTCTCCAGTTCATTTTTCATTAATGTGGAAGATGCAGGCGGCCTATCCATAGAGGAAAAAGGTTCATGTAGCCTTGAAGTGCCTAAATTGCGTTTATGATCTCACTCTTATAGTTTCAGGCGGCCTAAGTTGATGCATACATATTTTCAATTACTGCCAAGTAGTCTTCATTGAGGGCAAGATCTCGTTTTTGATTTAGGCATTATGGATTTTGCTTTAGCCACGTGTGCTGTCTGTTATTATAATAGAAACAATGAAAGCGCGTGAGAAAAGGAAACCAATATATTTGGAAAAAGCAGGAAATGTGTTGCGCGCCCAGCATTGCATGTGGATGTATTGGACATTGGCATTTGACATGACTCTCCATGGAGGGTGTGGCCAGCACCATGGCTGACTAGACGTGTCGTGTCCGCCGGAGCTCCGGCTGCCCCACAGTAATCCGCACTCTAATCCTGCCTTAAATCATTAGTGAAGATAATTTACATTACCCTGAGATTTGTACTGCCTGAGACCACGGAGGCGGAGTGGGTCCGGCACGAGAGAAGCTGCAGAAGAAGGCTGGACTGCTCAGTGCTGGGAAGACATGGACAGGCCAAGATGGCGGCGGGCTCAATACAGTAACTTGTAGCTACACGTTGAGCCTGAGGAGGTCGGGCTGCCCTACACCCTGGAGCCCGGAGGACGTGTCGGTGGAGGCTGTGGGACGAGATCACACCGACTTGTGGTGCCCCCGATGACAGCGGCTGTGACTGTCGGTTGGGGGACGCCATTGGACACAACCAGAAGAGCCCCTCCCTTAAGATAACTGGGGTTAAAGGCATCAGCAGAGGGCCCCGGTCGCGGCCTACCACAAGTGATGAAGATTGATATCAGGTAGGCTGGGCACCGGGAAAAGATCTGAGGCTGCGAGCCAGGAGACAAGACGTCCGCCCGATGCATCTGTTCCTGGCGGCGACTCTTGAATGCTGCGGTAGGGAAGCAGTGGAGACCCCAGAATTTGGCTGGATGTGCATCGCTTTTGAACCTTAACGAGGGTAATTTGCAGGGAGGGCTCCCTGAACGAGGCCTGGGGAGTGGCAGGAGGCGAGGCCTGCATTTGAGGAGCCAGAAGTCGGGAAGGTGAGGAGGGTTTGCTCCGGGATGCCAAGAGGGGCGGGAGGCTCTGAAAAGAGCCTGACTCCGAAACACAACTAAAAGGTCCATCGGAGGCTAGGGAGAGAGAGCACCAATAGTTGAATCCACCCTGGGAAGCACCTGAAGGGGAACCTGAGACTCAGGCTGGAGATTGCGAGCTGGACACAGGCAGCCAGAGGTTAGGGTGATTTGGGGGCACACCGGCGTCTGAGTGGATTTCTCCTCGAGGCGCCCATAACTGGTTGGCTAGACGTGGATGAGGAGACACACCAGCAGGCAACAACGTGTGTGAAGAGACCCTGATGAGTACAGTGAAACAAAGGCTAGAATAGAGGAAAGGGACCCTATATGCAGTGGAGGAAGACCAGAGCTCCCCTCCCAGATTGTGACCATAGACTAACCCGGAGATCCTGGAACAGGCGCGCAGAGCCAGGCAGGCAAGCGCTTACTTTGGGAGCCCATATATCCAAAGATCGCAACACCTAAACTCCAGTAGATGAAGAGTAGAAATGGATCTACTTATGCCACACATAGACACTGAAGTAACGGAGACAAGTGGAGTCAGAGAGAGTGCTAACGTGAGAAGCCCAATGGCATGAGTCAGGTCCCAAAGCTTGTTGGTCGGGTGGACACCCCAGAGGTGCTCGGGCGGTGGCATAGTGGTATGGGACGCAGCTTTAAGATGGCCAAGGATAAAGAACGTAAGCCCCAAAGACAAGGGAAAATGGACCGTTGCAGTGGCTGCACTGCTTACTGAGGCGGCCGGACAATGCTGCCCTCCTACAGGCAATACAGGCATCTTGTGATGCTTTGGAGGGGAAAATAGCTGAAGTCCGTACCGATGTGACACAGTATGCCGGCCGCCCGGCTACTGGCGGAGTCACCCCACAGACCAGTCATAACTCGATTCTTAAATTATTACGATAGAAATCTCATATTACGCAAAATGAGACACCTGGGTGAGGTCCGGCTGGAAAACGTGAAAATCATGGTGTTCTCGGACTATTTAAGAGAAGTACAGAAATTTAGAAGAACGCTTTGACTCGGTCAAGCAAAACTTGAGAAGCTTACAAATACAATACATGTTACTTTTCTCGGCCAAGCTCAAAGTCATGTTTCAATCCAAAACATTTTTTTTTCAAACACCTGAAGAAGCCTGGTCGTGGATCGAGGAGCGCCCTCACAGAAGACGAGACACGGAATATCGAGGCTCACAGGGCCGTACCCCAGAGACAGTTGTGAGGCTAAAAATCGTGAGAGCTAAGATCAAACGTTGTTTGGGTCGTGGGCAGAGGTCCCAGGGTACCACCCCTAGGGGATCTAGAGATCTGAAGGAATGATCAAACAGAGACTCAGTCTCAGGGGAGGACTCGATGGGGGAATCTAGGAAAATCCTGCGGACAAGTTGTCGACCACTGAGACAACTCTAACCAGATCCGCCATATCCTGATCGGTCGGGGGAATCAGACAGCGCACATCCACTACTAAAGAAATCACTCTGCAAGAGGAGCTAGACGTCGCAGATGTGTTGAGGAGGCTCTGTGTCCTGTGTCGCCAGTTGAGAGTAAAGTAGGCGGAAGATCCATGGCATTCTGAATGCCAAGGGACAGTAAGAACATACTAGGTGGCAGTTGAGTCTGTCACAGCCTTGACTGGATGGTCCCGGCTAGACGCTCTGCAAATTTTCTATTTTGATTGTTTTTTGAATTATTGATGGGGAGGGGGGAAGGAGGAGGGGACACAAACCTCTCAAGCTGATCCTACAGCAAAATTGTCATGTTGACGTTTGGGGACACTGCGTGGGACGTGGGAAAGAGTGGGGGGGGGGAGTTGGGTGGGTAAGTTTTCACAGGGGGGCACAAAATGGAGGGAATTCTTGCATTAGCAATGAATCAGCGAAGTACCCTAGTGCAAATCTAGACACTACGCTGGGGCATGCCAGTCAGGACGGGTTTGACAGGAACAACCTCAGGAGCAATGGCTGAAAAGAATATACAGTCCTGACATGGAATGTCAATGGGCTAGGGAGCCAAATTAAAGAGGCCTGGTAGTGAGATATTTAAAGAGACTGAAGCCAGATATAGTATTCCTCCTGGAGACACACTTGAGAGGGACATAATGTGCGTTCTTGGGGAGGAGCATATACACTACACTGGCCCATATGGGGTTTACTTCAGGGTCCACATGAGTGGCAATGCTCATAAGGAAAACTGTGCCATTCCACATCTCTAACATATTGACTGACTCTAATGGCTCATATGCTGCGTTGCAGGGACTTTGGGGTCACAGGGACATTACATTAGTTGGTGTCTATGCCTCCCCCGCTGTTGCAATGGCAGGCACTGGAGAATGTGACATAAATTGTCAACTGATTCTCCCTTGCATATAGTGGGAGGAGACTTTAATGATGTGCTACACCCTGGTTTGGACAGATCAGGGAAATCCGTCGGAGGGATGGGGAATACAATGTTGGCCGAATTCGCTCATACCCTGGGCTTGCAAGATATTTGGCGTAGACACCACCCAATGGACCGGGCATATTCCTACTTTTCGGGCGCCCACCGGGTGTTCTCTAGACTGGAATATTTTTTTGCCCGGGTGGGTGAATTAGCTATGGTGACAGGAACAGATTATTTAGCAAGAGGACTCTCGGATCATTCAACCTTGTGGTTAACGGTGGGCCGAGGAGCCTACAGTGAACCCGGTGGGTGGAGATTGAAAGCCTGGGAACTCAGAGACCCGCAAATAGCAAAGGAGCTGAGGGTAGAATCGGAGCTGTATTTTCTAGAAATACTAGTATCTGTATCTTCAGCAGCAGTTCTATGGGAGGCATTTAAGACAGTACTAAGAGAGAGAACACAAAATGCGATCGCACATAAAAGCAAGAAAGAAAGGCAGGATATGAAGAAGCTGGAAAATAAAATTTGGCGATGGGAGTGCGAGATGGGGGAGTAATCCACCCAATCCATTATTCGCCAGATATGTCGAACACTGACCGAATACCAAGCGCTGGCATGTCAGGAAGCAAAGTTGATGTATCTGGCTTTGAGACATCACCTTTATGAAACAGGAGATTGGGCAGAAAGGCTGCTAGCATGGTTTGACAGAAAAGAGACAGATGCCAGGTTTATACAAGCTATCCAGTGGGAGGGACAAAACCTCACCTCAGCAAGGGACATAGCTAATGCCTTTGCAGGATACTATGCCACCCTTTACAAAGCCAAGCAGCAGGTGGGAGAGGCTCAGATCCAAGAATACCTTGATGGGGTAGTTTTACCAGCTGTGTCCCCTGAGCAATGGGATGATTTAAAGGGGAGATGACTCTAGATGAGGTCACAGGGGACATTATAAACAGAGGTCAAGAACCATCCCGTGACCCAATGGTATGTCTGCGGAATTCTTTAAGGCTAATTTTGCACTCTTCCGACTGCACCTTCTTGAAATGTTACTAGTGGCCCGAGAGGAGGGTACCTTGCCCCCGACTTACGAAAGGTGACGGTAGTCGTAATTAATAAACCTGGGAGACCGGCTACAGACTGTGATGCTTACTGGCCAATCTCTCTCCTAAATGTGAAGGTGAAGATTTGGCATCCATTCTGCCCAATAGATTGGCTGCAGTGATTACCTCCCTTATACACGAAGATCAATCAGGATTCATGCCAGGTAGGGCAACAAGGTTTAACTTACCCAGACTAACAATTTGGATAAGTGAGGTCCAAGACAGCCCGGAGACAGACTTGCTGCTGTCATTGGATGCAGAAAAAGCATTTGATGCAGCCCACGGGCCTTTCATGTGGCAGACATTACAGAGGCTGGGGTTCGGCCCTAACGTCATTTCATGGGTCAAGAGGGCACCGAAGGCAAGGGTGCGGGTTAATGGAACGCTGTCTACAGAGTTTGAAATAGAAAGGGGAACTAGACACGGGTGTCCACTATCATCGATGCATTTTGCATTGACTTTGGAACCCCTAGCGTGCATTATAAGATCACATCCAGGGCTACAGGGATTCACAGCACATGGGATCGAAGAACGCATATCACTATATGCAGATGATGAGTTTCTATACGTCATTGACCCCTCATCTCAATTGCAACCCTTTTCCAGACACTAGAAAAATATGGGGAACATAAGGGCTTAAAAGACCAATTGGAACAAATCAGTCCGATATCAGGTGGGCTGGCCCCATGAGACGTATGACCTCCCCAGGGACCAGCAAATATCTATGAAAGGCTTTAAGTACTTAGGGATATATATATCCACAGATAACAAGCAATGTCTCACGGATATTCATAGAGTGGTGGCAGGCTTCTGTGTGGATGTGGAAAGATAGAGACGTTTACCCCTAACATTGTTGGGCAGAGCGGCAATGTACAAGATGGTCACGCTCTCCAAGCTTTTATATATTTTGCAGGATACGCATTACAAAATTCCGGAAGATGTATTCGGAGCAATAGATAATGGGATTCGCACACTCCTATGGGATGGGGGACAGCAATGCATTGCGCTTCGTACTCTGCAGCGCAATCAATACAATGGGGGCATAGCACTCCCAGACTTTAGAGCATAATATATTACTGTGCTCCTTATTGTAATCAATGAGTGGGTACACCTACCATGAACACATCCGACATACACATTGGAGCAGGGACAATTTGAGATACACTCCCATTTATACCACATGGGAAACATCGGTTACATCGCTGTGTTCACACCACAACACATTTACAATGCGGGCATTACAACGCAAGTCCTTACAATGAATTGCGCTGGATGGCGCTCTAAGCTAAGGAATAGTATCATTTACTATTCCAACACCTTCCCTACTGTAACGTAGGCTGGAGTTGGAATAGTAAATCATATTATTCCTAAGTCCAGCGCCCACCAGCGCAAGTCATTGTAACAACTTGAGTTGTAATGCCTGCGTTGTTAAGGTATCCCGGTGTGAACACCGCGATGTAATATCATATATTCATACTACATATATGGATGGAGGGGAGTTAGAAGTCTGATTCTGGCTACCCAGAGGGCATTGGAGGGGTGGAAGGCGGCAGAGAAGCAAATGGGATGGGCCAAGAAAATAACAAGGCAGACCCCACTGTGGGAAGGCATGCTCTTCACAGAAATCGGGAAATTGAAAGGTTTCAAAGATTTGGATAAGATTGGCATTTCAACTGTGGGGGATGTAATAAAAGAAGGCTTGCTTATCTCCTTTGAGGCCTTACATCAAGAATTCCAATTAGGCGATAGGCATAGGTATAAATACATGCAACTGCGACACAGTTGGAATGCAGAAAAGATAGACATTGCAAAATTTGCAGGTATCCGTGAATTTTCTCCGCGGGAGGGCAGACTCCTGCAGGAAAAAATATCAGAAAAGGCGATATCCTGGACCTATAAGACGCTTATTAATAACATCCCTGATAATCTGGTAGCTTTGAGGAAGACGTGGGAGAACTCCTGAGGTACCCTGGAAGACATGGATCAGGAGGCCGCACTAATGTACCCGAGAGAGGTAGCCATTAAACTGAGATTAAGGCTAGTTTAAATTAAAATCCGACATAGAGCATACGTAACAAGAACCTGTCTCTATAAAATGGGGCAAGCGGACTCCCCGAACTGCTTACGGTGTAAGACAGAGACCGGTACATTGGTGCACACACTGTGGGACTGCGCACATATACAAAGATACTGGGAGAGTTAAGCGATATACTCGGGTACCAGCTTCCGAAAGGTACTAAATATGTGTTGCTAGGCATACCGTCAGATATAGACTTGCCCAGGAGGAGTCTGGTCTTATGTAACTTAAGGTTGGTGGTAGCAAAGAGAGATATAGCTAAGAGATGGGGTTCCCCAGGACTCCCTACTTTGACGGAATGGAGAGCGGGAATGGATATGTATATGGGTGCGGAATGTGTAACATATAAAATGAGGGGATGCCACAAAAAGTTTTTAAAGATTTGGCGTCCATGGCTAAAACATTATGGACTAGAGCTGGAGGGTGAGTAAGGTGGGTCTGCGAACCCACACAGACTTCAGGAAGAAATAAATGCTAATGATCATTTATCAGTGTGGGCGAAGAGATGAGATGCTTGGTGGGGACTCACTGCTATGTTCTCAATGGTGTGTATATTGAATTGCCTAGAATCACAAGTAATGTATAGACAATGGAGAGATGTGCAATGCAGGGTGACTTTCTATGTGCCAAATGTTTGTTTGATGTGTACAGTAATGAATACAAATAAAAAAAAATTAAAAAAGATGACTCTTCATTTGTACAGGTTTTGGTCAGGTGGGCCCATATTTATTAAAAGTCAAACCGCGCAGAGCTGCGCTAAAATCTGCAGAGCTCACGTCGCAAGCTGTGATGATATGGCCAGGTATTGCTAAATCCCCCACCCCAAGTTGACATCCCTTCCCCATCAATGGCCTCCTGGGTACCCCAAACCAACTCCCCTTTACCCCAAGTCAATACAATACGCAGAAAACCCCTCCATCAGTACAGAATACACATACATCAACCACATTTTCTTATACAATGTATTTACTTTTACAAAATATTTGATGGCTAACCTTAACATGTGCTTTAATACATAGCCAATCCTAACGTGAAACTAAATTATGTAAAAGTTTCGTTTTCTGCGTATCACGAATGAGCATACGGCAAGGTCATGACTGGTCCGACTACGAGCTAGGTCCACCCCTCTTACTGGAGTGACCTTGAGCATGAGGCCCAGTTGCCCAGAAAATTACTTCCCTTGGGCACCCCCTACGCCCTCAAAGGGACTGTAATGTTATGCCAAGTAGGTGCACATGCGCCTGTGCAGGGATTGGCCCAAAGGCCTGAGGAAGCAGAACTTCCCACCACCTGCACCCTCCAGGATATCGGCTGTAAATGCCCCCTGGAGACCACTGTTCCCCCCATTAACAACGGTAAAATTCCCTGCCAATCATGACCTTACCGCAGACCAAGGATACAATCACATAAAATACGACACATGACGCCGCCCTGCAAGAGAACATTCTTGTTAAGTAAACAGCCATCCAATGTTTGAAAAACAGATAACAACCTGGAAGAGAAATATTCAGACAACCTTTAAAGGAAGACTCATTAAATCTGCTGCCTCAGGGGATGGTAAGCGGGCAAATTAGAAATAAAAAAACTCCATCGCTTGGACGAAGTAGCCTGAATGGTGCGGAGTGGAGAGGAAAGAGACCATCCTGCCGCCCTGTAGCTAAGCATGGGCGAATTTTGCGGATCTCGCGTTCGCGGATTTTGCGGATTTGCGAACTCGCAATCTGCAAAATCCGCGAATTCTCGCGAATTTGCGGATATTTTTTTTTTATGTTCGCACGGGTTTCTACAAGTTCGCGAGGGTTTTGTACAATTTTGCAAATTGCGAAATTGTACAAAACGCGTGCGAAGAAGCTCCTGGTCACAGTAACAGCACGGGGATTGCGCTCATGAAAGTCAAGGATGCAAAGGCCTCTACCCAGCATCACAGCTGATTTTCCACTGTAGATTTGGGAAGAGGCACACCTGTCCAGCCTCGAAGACGCTCATGATTGTTTTTGGGCTAATGAATGAGTCACTGAATTTGAGCATTAACTAGTTCGAGCGACCATGATTTGCGGATTTTGTGGTGGGGGGGGGGGGTGCTTCCATGCGAGTTCACATGCCTCTTGTATGTATAAAAGGTCAGAGAAAGATCGGTTCAGCAGATGAAGAAAAAGAAGCTCCTGGTCACAGGAACAGCACGGGTATTGCGCTCGTGAAAGTCAAGGATGCAAAGGCCTCTATCCAGCATCACAGCTGATTTTCCGCGGTACATTTGGGAAGAAGCACATGATTGTTTTTGGGCTAATGAATGAGTCAGTGAATTTGAGCATTAACTAGTTCGAGCGACCATGTGTGTGTTACTATGCAATCGCCCTGAAGGGCGCAGGGGTCCCTTGAGTGACCTGTAAGGCTGTGCTGCCCTGTAACTATTTTACAATGGTGCCAGCAAGCTGCCAGCGCCGTTGTAAAATAGTTACAAAGTTAGCTTGCACAGGAAGCACCTGCTTCGTTTTATCTAGTGGTTCCTGTGCAAGCTAACTTTGTAACTATTTTACAACAGCGCTGGCAGCTTGCTGGCGCCATTGTAAAATAGTTAAATGATTGTGGGTTAAACTTTTGAACCCGTTACGTTCGCTGATTTTTTTTTGCGGATTTTGCGGGAAATCCGCAAAATTCGCCGATTGCGGATTTCCCGAAAATCCACAAAATCCGCGAGCGTAACGGATTTCACGCTCATGCTTACCTGTAGCCCTCTTTAAAGGACCCGAGAACACAGTCAGTGACCCAGCAAAAACCTTGTGACCCAGCTTGCATGCCTTCAGGAATGGCACTCTGCAGCCGCAGCCCTCAGATTTCTCGTGATGGTGCCCCCGGGAGCTGCACGTTTTTGTATGCTTGTCTTTTGTCCCCTAACCCAAGGGAACTCGGTGGCACTCCGGGAGTCGCATAAGTGCTGCGGAAGAAAGGTTGGGGGCGAGTGGGAGGGGGGGGATCAGGCAGGTTTCCTCAGCAGTTTGAGCCAGTGCCTGGCATTACATCGAGTGGGACGGGTGTTATTGTCAGCAGTAATGGTGTTTGTCCTCGCAGGACCTAACACTTAGGGGCAGATTTACAAGCCCCTTGCGCCACATTTACGCCACCTTGCGCGACGCAACAGTGGCGTAAACGTGGCGCATCCCTGCGAGGCATTCTCAACGTGACGCATCTAGGGAGATGCGTCACGTTGTAAAGCCCTGCGCCACATGTGAGCGTTCCGGCGCAGGGTGGGCGTTCCGGGGCAGGTGCGCCTCGCAAAAGTGGCTGAGTGAAATCTACAAGATTTCACTCAGTCACTTTTAAGCCAATGCTGCGTCAAAACCCTGCGCCTGCTTGAAGCAGGCATAAGGCTTGACGCAGCATTGGACAGATAGGGCACCCACGAGCCTTGCTGGAGCTGCCTCGCGCTTGCGACGCTACTCCAGTAATGCGCCGGCTTTACGGCACAAATGCGTCATGCATCTGTGCCATTTTTGCCCCATGGTGCGCCACATTGTAAATGCGGCACACCATGGGTGGCGGAGCTGCGGTGCACAATACCTGGCGCATCCCTGGGGATGCGCCAGTTATTGTTAATTTGCCCCTTAGTCCTTTCTGGCAGTTTCTTTTGTCGGCTCAGAAGAGAGTTATATAACGTTTTTAAGAATAGTAAAGGAACAAAGGGGAATGTATCTGCCAATCCCAATACATTGACGGGATATAGATTTCTGGCGTTGGCATATGCAATGACACTATAAGGCACTGGATGGTCAATCAACGCCCTCATGTCTTCAAGGCGACGTCTGTTACTGCCAGAATACTGACTTGGGTGGATAAGGTTCACAGCTCATACCAGAAAGGGGGTGGGGTCGCACACCACTCACTCACCAGCGGGATCGCCCCTAAGGACTATGGTCAGTGTAGTTTTGTATTCCGCGAGGTTTCTTTCTTCGCCATCCCTGGACACGTGTTTCGGGGTATTTACCCCTCATCAGCAGGGAATAGGCCATCTTCTTATCTTCTGGGGTTGCCGGTGGCTGCCAAATATTGCCAGGTCTAGTACCACACAGGCGCGCGGGTGCGGGGTCCCAGGCTCGTCAGCCTGCTTAAATATTACAAAAAGGGGGTGGGGTCGCACACCACTCACTCACCAGCGGGATCGCCCCTAAGGACTATGGTCAGTGTAGTTTTGTATTCCGCGATGTATCTTTCTTCGCCATCCCTGGACACGTGTTTCGGGGTATTTACCCCTCATCAGCAGGGAATAGGCCATCTTCTTATCTTCTGGGGTTGCCGGTGGCTGCCAAATATTGCCAGGTCTAGTACCACACAGGCGCGCGGGTGCAGGGTCCCAGGCTCGTCAGCCCGCTTAAATATTACAAAAAGGGGGTGGGGTCGCACACCACTCACTCACCAGCGGGATCGCCCCTAAGGACTATGGTCAGTGTAGTTTTGTATTCCGCGATGTATCTTTCTTCGCCATCCCTGGACACGTGTTTCGGGGTATTTACCCCTCATCAGCAGGGAATAGGCCATCTTCTTATCTTCTGGGGTTGCCGGTGGCTGCCAAATATTGCCAGGTCTAGTACCAAACAGGCGCGCGGGTGCGGGGTCCCAGGCTCGTCAGCCCGCTTAAATATTACAAAAAGGGGGTGGGGTCGCACACCACTCACTCACCAGCGGGATCGCCCCTAAGGACTATGGTCAGTGTAGTTTTGTATTCCGCGATGTATCTTTCTTCGCCATCCCTGGACACGTGTTTCGGGGTATTTACTCCTTATCAGCAAGGAATAGGCCATCTTCTTATCTTCTGGGGTTGCCGGTGGCTGCCAAATATTGCCAGGTCTAGTACCACACAGGCGCGCGGGTTCGGGGTCCCAGGCTCGTCAGCCCGCTTAAATATTACAAAAAGGGGGTGGGGTCGCACACCACTCACTCACCAGCGGGATCGCCCCTAAGGACTATGGTCAGTGTAGTTTTGTATTCCGCGATGTATCTTTCTTCGCCATCCCTGGACACGTGTTTCGGGGTATTTACCCTCATCAGCAGGGAATAGGCCATCTTCTTATCTTCTGGGGTTGCCGGTGGCTGCCAAATATTGCCAGGTCTAGTACCACACAGGCGCGCGGGTGCGGGGTCCCAGGCTCGTCAGCCCGCTTAAATATTACAAAAAGGGGGTGGGGTCGCACACCACTCACTCACCAGCGGGATCGCCCCTAAGGACTATGGTCAGTGTAGTTTTGTATTCCGCGATGTATCTTTCTTCGCCATCCCTGGACACGTGTTTCGGGGTATTTACCCCTCATCAGCAGGGAATAGGCCATCTTCTTATCTTCTGGGGTTGCTGGTGGCTGCCAAATATTGCCAGGTCTAGTACCACACAGGCGCGCGGGTGCGGGGTCCCAGGCTCGTCAGCCCGCTTAAATATTACAAAAAGGGGGTGGGGTCACACACCACTCACTCACCAGCGGGATCGCCCCTAAGGACTATGGCCAGTGTAGTTTTGTATTCCGCGATGTATCTTTCTTCGCCATCCCTGGACACGTGTTTCGGGGTATTTACCCCTCATCAGCAGGGAATAGGCCATCTTCTTATCTTCTGGGGTTGCCGGTGGCTGCCAAATATTGCCAGGTCTAGTACCACACAGGCGCGTGGGTGCGGGGTCCCAGGCTCCTCAGCCCGCTTAAATATTACAAAAAGGGGGTGGGGTCGCACACCACTCACTCACCAGCGGGATCGCCCCTAAGGACTATGGTCAGTGTAGTTTTGTATTCCGCGATGTATCTTTCTTCGCCATCCCTGGACACGTGTTTCGGGGTATTTACCCCTCATCAGCAGGGAATAGGCCATCTTCTTATCTTCTGGGGTTGCCGGTGGCTGCCAAATATTGCCAGGTCTAGTACCACACAGGCGCGCGGGTGCGGGGTCCCAGGCTCGTCAGCCCGCTTAAATATTACAAAAAGGGGGTGGGGTCGCACACCACTCACTCACCAGCGGGATCGCCCCTAAGGACTATGGTCAGTGTAGTTTTGTATTCCGCGATGTATCTTTCTTCGCCATCCCTGGACACGTGTTTCGGGGTATTTACCCCTCATCAGCAGGGAATAGGCCATCTTCTTATCTCATACCAAGCTGCAGAATTTTCAGAGTTCGAGCTGCAAGGGTTTTTTGTAGACAAAGTTGCATGGTAGTCAGAAAAGTAAAGGAGGGGAGCAGATAACAAAGGCTGTACTTCGAAGAAATCATAGCATAAGGCTAGATCTGCCTTTTTTCATGCATGAGAAAGCAATTTTGAGCCTGATATCCACTTAACAATGTGTGACGTAATGTAACTGGCTCTCATGTAGCACCTCCTACTTTATGCTATGTAAAACTAAAATGAATCATTTTAAAGTTACACCAGAAGCAGGGTCAGGTGCTATTAGGCCAGAAATAGGCGTGGTTCACCAATAAGCCCATAAAAGGGTGCAATTTTGGATTGAAGATGTGGCGGTAGCCTGGGTCGATGCTCCCCTTTAGTACCAGATTTTCATATTCAAATCCCTATAATCAGGGTTTGTGATGGCGGTTTTTCTACCTTTTTAGTGGATCTGCTATTGTAAACCTAGTATAAAACGGATTTTTCTGAAAACGGAAAGGGGAGGCTCAAGAGAATCTTGATGGCCTAGTGGTCAAGGTCTGATTCTTCTAAATGAGTCACTGCAGCCTAGTGGTTAAGGTTTCCGACTCTTACTCCAAAAGTTGTGTGTTCAAATACTGTTGTTTTCAACGGTTACTGAGTTAAAGTATGCTCAAGGCTACGTGTTCAATTTCTGGTGTGGTTTCTTCAGTGAAATGTGTATGCAATGGCAAATTATTTGACAAGGTTTTGAAAATATTTGTTCTCAAACCTTTCACCTGTAACAAGATATTGCAACATTTGCCCCAATGTTAAACCTATTAAACACACTGAGGGGCATATTATCAAGAACTGCGATAAAATTTTGCCGCTTTAGCGGCAGGAAACTGCCAGTAAAAAGGCGATAATGGGCTTGATTAGGCGAGGGGTGAGTCTATTTTCCAGCACATGCGCAGGGATTTGCTCCCACATGCATCAATATCGGCTTTTGCGATTTCTAAATTGCGAAAAATAGCGATTCGCAATTTAGAAATCGCAAAAGCCTATGCATGATTATTTTTTCCGTTTTTATGCAATTCGGTAAAAATCGCTATTTTTTACCGAATCGCATAAAAAATGCGATTTTCACATTGCGAATTCGCAATTCCCATTCATTCCTATGGGCCAAAATGCCCATAGGAATGAATGGGAATTGCGAATTCTCAATGTGAAAATCGCAATTCATCAATCCATTTCAAGGGTGGAGAGGGGGGTCTAAATGATCCCCCCATGCACCCGTGAAATGTATTTTTCCCATCATGTTGCACACACACATGTCCTAAGGACATGTGTGTCCGTAACATGAATGTTTTAAAAATGCATTTTCTGCTTTATTTACACTTTTTGCAAATTTACCGAGTGGTTCAACTACTCAGTAAATTTATCCCTCTAATTGCGAATTCGCAATTTAAAAAGTAATCATGCATTGCTTTTAAGAAATCGCAAATTTGCGATTTCTTAAAAGCAATCGCAATTTTAGAAATCGCAAAAATGTTGCGATTTCTAAAATTGCTTGATGCATCCAAAAAAGCATTTTTGGAATCGCAAACGGCCGATTCTAAGGAATCGCACCGTTTGCAACTCCAAAAATGCTTGATGCATGTGGGCCTTAGTCTTGCAATAATGTGGTGGGTAGAAGGTGAGGGGGTCCAGGGGAGGGAGCTGCAGTTACACCAGTGCTGGGGGGATTGCTCACGGATATATGTCTGTCCTTCGGCCTGCTCTGCACCTCTACTTGTCCTCCTGCAGTATCCTGCACCGACCCTTAGTTATGTTGTGCTCTTATACTGGTTGTCGTTTGGGCGCCGGGCAAGCACATTGCTCTGCTTTTAAGCCCTGCTGTGCACTTTCGGATATTTCATTCCCATGGGGGAATCCAGCTCCCGCATTTTTTGGGCATGCGGGGCGCACCTGCTTATCAGGGAGGGCAAGTTTGGCATTTCTTTTGAAACAACTACAAAGGCGGACACAGTTAAACCAAAGTAATGAGTAACCTACGGGTAAAATGGTTGCCAGCACAAGCAATTGGGCAAAAAGATGGAAAACAAAAGCTTCCACCTCACGCACACAGGAATATGAGCTCTGGATATGTGCTTAGATCGTACAGTTGAATACATACACTCAATTTTAAGTTACACTGCAGTTGTTAATAAGAAGCGCGGGAGCAGAAATGATTCTACTTTTGCATATTTGTTTTGGTCTTTCATGTATATATTGTTGGCTACATTCTCAGTTGCCCTCAATAGACTGTTCCATTCTACCCAGATGCGTTATTGCGCTCTAGGCATAGCCTTGAGAAACCAAATTATGAGCAGCCCCTCGCAAAGGCAGCCATTGGCTACTTGATCCTATCCTAATTGTTGTGCAACGGCCAAACGCTGTTTTTGTTCTCTCTGTAAATGGGGATTTGCATGCTGCGTAGGTTACGCCTGCCCGCACTGACAACCGCCGTAAGACATGACAGGACCCTCCTGACAGGACCAATTACATTTTTAGAAAGTGGGGCCAATTCTTCCGCTTGTACGGACACTGTCATAAAAGAAAGGCCAAAGCATATCCATAATGGTATGTTACAAAGTGTGAGTTTAGAACCTTATTCTACCAGTGTCTCATAAAGAAATAGCGGAGCCATTTTTTCCATTATGCTGGGGTGCAACTCTCACCTCTGTCTTCCTAAATATCAACCCGGGTGTCAAGAGCATGATCTTGGCAATTACAAGTGGCGGTGGGAAGAAAATCAACATACTGTAAATGTGCATTATTTAAAAAAGCCATCCCCGGTTAGCAGTTCGGTGGGAGTAGGGAGGACAATGGTGAGGGACCAAAAATACTTTGCATTTCGCTATATAAGAAACAGCTGCAATGCACTATTAGGGGCTTGGGCGTAGGTTCTACTTGGTACCTTAAGCATACCCCACTGGTTAAGAGAGGGCCAGGGGTTTTGAGGGCATGATTCAAAGGGGGACAGTTCTCATATTAAAGTGCCCTTGGGCACCAAGGGTTGTGGGTCTGAATAGCTTGGGTCCAGTATCTTATACTGAATGGTGAATAAGGGTCTATTGGCATACTATGTGACCAGCTGCTGAGTTAGTGGTTGCCTCTTTGACTGCAGATGCCAGTGGCCTGCCGTGGAGTCTAGTAACAGGGAATTGATATAGCAAGACTGAAGGCGCAGCGCAGGCTGGTCCGGGCTACTTGGGTCTTTGCCTTATTGTGAATTTAGGCACTAAGCCTATACCACGGATTGGCCTATAGAAGTCCCTACTCAAATTCTGGAGGAAGGGGCAGCTATCCAGGTAGTCAGAGCGCAGAGTTGGTCTCTGACAAAGTCTCAAATGCAGAGTAGGCATATGGGAGGGATTGGAATGTTTTGCAACAAATGCCCCTAGGCTTGGTGGCACGTGTGATGCTTTTGTTTGGTCATTATGGCCAAGGTCATCAACTTCGGTATAGCTTAGCAAAGCTGGATTGCAATGCCTCCCATTGCCGCTCATGTGAAGGTCAATACAGCATGGTTGGCATACCACTGACACTGAGTAGACCCGTGGTCGAATGACATCTGGGGACCATTGAATAGAACTAGCTGGAAGGCATCTTGGGGAGCCTGAAGTAGGCAGGTGTTTTTTGTTTTTCATCACCAATGACATATTGCCTAGGTTTCCGGAAGGGGAAGCAGTCAAATCCTATTTTTTTTCTCAATTCCCCTTTCTATTAGGAATTGGGCCGCCAACGAGGCATGGCCAGGGGCTTGTCAAGGCGGCAGTCCAGAGGCAGTGGTTGTTGTTTTTCTAATGGTCACAAGTGTTTATATGTGTCTGCATATGCTTTGGAGAAGTGTGGCTCAATGGTTAGAGCGGCAGACCCTGATGCAGGGGTCCGGCCTGGACCAAGGTTCAATTCCCGCCTTGGCGGGTCTGGGGCTCAATTTCCCCAGACCTGATAATTCTCGCCTCTGTGCCTATTCTAATCATGGGTCCCACTCTGCAACTCCGGGCAATAGCTTGCTTAATGTCCACAACGGCCCCAACAGCGCTAGGATGCCTGGCTTCATCTTGGGGGTGCCCAGGAGTGGGCACTTCACAGGGAAAGGCCACTAAGGGTTCCACAGCAGTATGTGCACAGCGCCTTGAGACCCCTTTGGGGGTGATTTGTGCGCTATATAAAAACACTACATCACATTGGATGAGGCCATTTTAATGATGTTTTTGGTTTTGGTTTATCACAGTTTTCATGTCCTGTGCCACAGGAGGGAAGCTCGCCATTATTGGCCGATCACCGGAAGACCGCCCTGTCCAGGTACCCGCCTTGGGGGGCGGGTGAAGCGGAAGTATGGATAGTGGTCATTCATGCATTAACAGGTTGAAACAAAAATGTTTCGCAGATAAGTATGCGGTGAGGGCCCGTCAGGCTGGTTGCAATGTTTCCATGAAATTGGCAAGGAGGTTGCACCTGGGGCAGTTGAGGAGTGCTTTGGAGTTTTTTGCTGGGTTAGAGGCACAAGCCGCCACTGATGTAAGGATGCATCTGTGAGGCAAGGACCTGGTACACGGTAAGCCATCAAAATATCGACATTTTAATATTGACCTATACTAATATCGAGTTTTTAATATTATAGGGACAAAATATCGTAGTAAAGAATATCGTTGACCAGAATATTGACTGCAAGGAAATTATTATCGATTTATTTAATATCGAAATAAGAAATATCGAAGTAAATAATATCGTTAGCAAAAATATCGTTGTAAATATTATCGAATTTTATTTAGTGTTATGTATTTAGTATGTATTTTATATGTATGTTTGACATTTTTAAAATGTTTTTTCATTGTTTTTTAAATATATGTACTAAATGTTTAGAAAATAGTAATTTAACATTTTTTTTGCATTTTACTATTAGAGCGGGTTGAGGGTTTATAGGGGAATAGGGTGGGAAGTAATTTAATTATAATTAATTAACTAATATGATTGTATTTATTGTTATTGATTGTTCATTTGTTGTTAATTAATTATTAATTGGTAATTTGTTTTTATTAATTGGTTAATTTATAATTATATTAATTATAATGAATGTATAGTATTTTAGTTATTAATTAATTTATTGTAAATTAATTAATTGGTAAGTATTTTTTATTAATTGACTGATAATTAAATTAATTTTGTTATTTTTAATGTGTAGTGGGTTGTGAGTGTATTGGGGAATAGGATGGGAAGTAATTTAAATATAATTAATCAATTACTGTTTTTATTTATTGTCATTCATTATTCATTTATTGTTAATTAATTATTAATTGGTAATTACTTTTTTTTAGTTGGTTAATTTTAAATTATATTAATTATAATGAATTTATAATTACTTTTAATTTTGTGTTGTTAATTAAATTATTGTTAATTAATTTTTAATTGGCAATTCAGTTTTATTAATTGATTAATTGATAATTAAATTATTTGCGTTATTTTTTGTGTAGCGCGTTGTGTGTTTATAGGGGAATAGGGCGGGATGTCATTTAATGCTATTTAAGTAAATATTAATTTAATTTAATAGGAATGTATCAATAGTTTTTTTAAAAATAATTATTAATATATCATTTATTTTATAAATATATTTAATTGATAAGTATGTCAATTTAACTTCTATGCTATCCAACACTTTTTCTGCTGTTGCACTCCCTGGAGTGGGAATAGTAATTTTTACCCCTCCGCTATCCAACACTTTCCCTACTGTTGCACTCCCTGGAGTGGGAATATTAATTTTAACCCCTCAGCTATCCAACACTTTCCCTATTGTTGCTCTCACTGGAGTGAGAATAGTAATTTTTCCCCCTACTATATCCAACACTTTCCCTACTGTTGCACTTACTGGAGTGGGAATAGTAATGTTAACCCCTACGCTATCCAACGCTTTCCCTTATGTTGCGATATGTGGAGTAAGTATATATATTAATTTATATGTAGATGTTTAATTAATTTTAACATTATATGTATTAGTTATTATTTTTCAAATGTTTTAATATTTTTATCTAGAATTTTTCAATTATATATATTATTTACTTATTTTTACATTATTATTAAAACATTTTAAGAAACGATATATTTAACATTGATATTTTTGACAACAATATTTCCCCCCAATATTTTTATACTTACCTTTATGTAGATAGGTCTTTGATATTTTTGTCTTCGATATTTCTGTGTCGATGTTTTTGTAGGTCGATTTTTTTGTCTGGCGATATTTTGTCAGACATTACTGGTACATCTAAATAGGAAGAGCATGTTTTGAGGCTCTGATCCCCGAGAGGGGATGGTTGGCTAAGAGTGGCCCACAAGCTGGGTTGGCATGGTACCACATCATCTCCAGGTCTAATAGCTGTGGAGTGAGTCGGTATGGGCACTAAACCACTTGGTGAAGAGAATCAACAAACAAATGAACAAGTTGCTTAGATCCACCAAATATCTCAAAAGTGGCAGTATGGTACATTCTGCAAAACTTGCTAGGCCAGTTGGAGGGGGTGAGAAGCAGGGCATGGCCTTTGGAATGTGGGGGGCCAGTTAGTCGGTCAACTATGCTGGCCTGTGGCAGTAAGGTCATGATTGGTGGGCATGTTATGGTCCTTAATAGGCATCACCATGGACAATGGGGACCCCTGGGTAGACAGTGGTCTTGCATGGAACTCCAGGGGGGCAGTTACAGCTGGTAGGCTGGAGGGTGCGGGAAGTTCCGCTTACAGTAGGCTTTTGGACCAAACCCCACACAGGAGCATGGGCGAAAAAGTTGGCATAACAACATGGCCCCTGGGAGATTTGATTGAGGGCATAGGGGGTGCCCGGGGGATATAACCTTCCGGGAAAACTGGGCCTCCTTCCAAAGGTCACTCGGGTGGGAGGTGTTGGACCTAGCAAGTAGTTGGACCAGTCATGACCTTGCCAGTAGGCTCAACTCAGAATACGCAGAAACAAAACATGTATACAATGTAGTTTTATGCAGGAATGGCTATATATTAGAGCAAATGTTAAGGTTAGCTATCTGAAAATAATGTAAATACATTTTGTATACGAATTTTGATGTCATAATATGACAGATTGACGGATGGGTTTTCTGCACATTGTAAATATGAAATAAGAAAATATTTAATTGGTTTGTATGTTCTGTAATAAAATACGTCCGGGTTTTACGACCCCTAACCCAAGACTTTGTGTTGTTGTTTATCTATACCGTGGGGGGGAGTGGAAGGGGATGGAATACCCAAGGGGTCATGGTTGGGAAGAGTTGTCTGTACTGGGGAGGGGACTCGGCAATACCTGGCCATATGCCAAGGCGCCAACTGGGACTCCGGTAAGCCGCACTTTTGGCAGTTTGTGTTGGTCCCTGACTCCACAGGTGGAAGAGTGATGGGCATGCAGTGCCGTGGCCGACATCAGCCCCGACTATGCATGCTTGGCCCAGAAGCACTCAAGTGCTTCCAGGGCACAGAGGGATGGTTTAAACCAGATACTGTCGGTTTTCAAATGAAGGGACATTAAAAGGGGCTGTGGGGTGGCAGGACAGTCTCTTCCTTCGCCACTCCACAGCTGACTGACAGGAAGCTGGCTCCACAACAAAGCAATCCTGTTTTTCCCACCATCCCCTGAGGCAGCAGATTTAATGTGTGCTTGTTCCTTGTTCTGTTATGTTTTCAATTGCAGGTTGCCTGATATTCTTTTTTCCAAATATTATTGTTTGTCTTCTAAAATTCGTTTTCAGGTATTTGTTGGTACGGTTAACATAGCAAAGAATTATCTCACTGGACAGCGTCATTGTCATATTTTTAGTGAATCTATCCTTGGTCTGCGGTAAGGTCATGATTGGTGGGCATTTTACGTCCTTAATAGGCATCACCATGGTCAATGGGGACCACTGGGTGGGGGGGCAGTGGTCTCTAATGGAACTACAGGGTGCAGTTACAGTCGGCAGGCTGGAGGGGGTGGGGGGAGGTAAAGTTGCACTTTCGGTAGGCTTTTGGGCAATCCCCGCACAGGCGCATTGGCGTAAAAGTTGGCATAACAGCACAGTCTCTGGGAGATATGATTGAGGACGTAGGCGGTGCCCAGGGGATATAACCTCCCGGGAAAACTTGGCCTCCTGCGCAAGGTCACTCCGGTAGGAGGCGCTGGACCTAGCATGTAGTTGGACCAGTCATGACCTTGCCAGTAGGCTGAACTCGAGATACGCAGAAAAGAAAAATGTATACAATGTAGTTTTATGGCAGGATTTCCTATGTATTGTATAACATGTTAAGGTTAGCCACCTGAAAATAATGTAAATACATTTTGTATACAAATTTTGGTGTCGTAATATGAAAAATTGACGGATGGGTTTTCTGCATATTGTAAATATGAAATAAGAAAATCTTTAATTGGTTTGTATCTTCTGTAATAAAATACGGCTGGGGTTTCAAGAACCCTAACCCAAGTCTTTGTATTGATGTTCATCTATACCAAGGGGAGGAGCAAAAGGGGTTGGGATACCCAAGGGGTCATAGTTGGGAAGAGTTATCAGTACTGGGGAGGGGACTCAGCAATATTATTATTATTATTATTATATTTATTTTTGTAGAGCGCACAGCTACCCTAAGGTTTTTCGGCGCTAAAGACAAAGTGAGCGAAATACAAAAAGGGGACAGTGGGCTATTTAAAAACAGAGTTATTGGTTGAACAACCATGTTTTTAGGTTCTTACGGAATTGGAGGTAACAATCGTTCGTGCGAAGCTGAATTGGGAGAGAAATCCATAGAGAGGGGGCCAGGTAGGAAAAGGAACAACCTCCCTGTCTAACTCGATTGATCCTGGGTATCTGGAACTTGTGTTGGCTAGAGGAATGTAGGATTCGTGAGGGGACCTATTGATGGACAAGGGTGCACAGATAGGCAGGGGCCTTGCCAGCCTTGATTCTATGCATAAAACATAGAGCTTTACATTTTGCTCGTTGTTCAATACGGAGCCAATGAAGACTCCGAATACCAGATGAAGTTGGGGATTTTTTTGGTAGCATGCATATCAACCTAACTGCTTCGTTTTGCACTGTTTGAAGTTTCTTAGTGACTTCTTTACATGCCCCCAGATATAAGATGTTGCCGTAGTCCAGTCTAGATGTGATTAGAGCTTGGACTATGGTTTTTAGTGTGTTCTGGCGGAGCATCCACCTGATTTTTTTGAGCCACTTGAGTATGGTAAAACATGTGGCCGCCACTCTGACCGCTTGTTGTTTCATGGACAGGTGTTCATCAAAGATAATGCCCAAATTGCGAGCGGTTTTGGAGGGGGTGGGTGTAGGTCCCATCTGAGGAGGCCAATGTTGGGGGCCCCATAGGGTAGTGTGTTTCCCAAACAGAAGCAGTTTGGTGTTTCCTCCGTTGAGTTTTAGTTTGTTCTCAAAAATCCATTTGGCAATGTTATTAAGACCAGAGCAGAGGGAAGACGGGTTGGAGTGTGCATTCGCAGAAAGTGAGTAGATAATCTGGGTGTCGTCAGCGTATGAGTAGATCGTCAACCCAGATTTTTCGGCTAAGGTAGCAAGGGGACTGATGTACAAATTAAATAAGATGGGGCTGAGAGTCGAACCCTGGGGAACCCCAAATAGTGATTCATGAGGTTCAGAGGAGGATGTGGAGGAGAAGACTTGAAAGGTTCTATCGGAGAGGAAACTTTTTAGCCATGCCAGGGCAGGTCCAGTTATGCCACAGGTTTGCAAGGTGTTAAGGAGGATGGTATGGGACACCGTGTCAAATGCGGCAATAAGGTCGAGTAAGATGAGTGCCACGGTCTCCCCCTCATCAACTCGCCGGCGTATAGTTTCGGAAACCCCTAGAAGGGTAGATTCAGTTGAAAAGCCTGCCCTAAATCCCGACTGGGATGTGTGAAGGAGGTGATTGATTTCTGTGAAGTGAGAAAGTTGGGTGACAATAAGTTTCTCCAAGATTTTGGAGAATAGGGGTAGCAGCGAGATTGGACGGAAGTTAGCGGGGTCATCTGGATCCGCGGTGTCTTTCTTCAGTAGTGGTGAAACCATGGCATGTTTCCATGCCTTAGGGACTATGGCCTCTCTTAAGGAAGAGTTCAGGAGCTCTAAAATGAGCGTGAGGGAAGGGGTGTCGAGTGCAAGGAGGATTTGAGGGGGAAAGGGGTCAAGAGGGGAGCCAGATTTGATAGTTTTGTGATTTCATGCAATGAGGCCAGGTTGAGCGGGTCCCAGTTGGCTAGAAGCTGAGGGGGGGCACGTAAGGAAGGGTCTGGTCTAGCATTTTCACAGTTGGACATGCTTATAGGGGAGTCTGGGACTAATGGAAAAGAAGTTAAATCTTTGAAGTCTTCATAAATTTTGTCTATTTTGTTTATGAAGAATTCTGCCAGAACATTGCACTGTGCAGAGTCCAGACAGGGGGCTTTCGGTTGGCAAGATGAACCCGAGAGTTCCTGGACTATTTTTAAAAGTGCTTTGGGCCGATTTTGAGCATTCTCAATGGTTGTTTTGGCATATTCAGCTCTAGCAGATGAACAGTTACCATGATATTTCAAAAGGGCTGCTTTATATAATGACTTTCGTGCAGGGTCATAGTGGGCACGCCATCTATGCTCTAGATTTTTACAAGCCGTTTTTTCAAGTTTAAGTGCATCTGTATAGTTAGGGGCCGGGGGATGAAGTGGGGTTTGTTTTTTATTTCTCTGTGGAAGGCAAACATTGATGGCAGAGCTGAGCCAGTTGTGAATGGCTGCGGCTTCCTCTATGTTTGTTATATAAGTAAGGGGCCTGGTGTCGTTAAGATGTGTATTCAACTTGGTAGTGTCCAGTTTTTTCCAGTTTCTTAGTACCCTTGGTCCGGACGGGGCCTTCTGAGAGGTAGCCGGTCGAGGCACGGCTATGGTAAATTCCACCAGGTAATGATCAGACCAGGGGATAGGTGTGGGTGGTTTACAAACAATATTGTCGTGGTTGAAGAAGATTGGATCCAGAAGGTTGCCAGCCTTATGGGTAGGACCCGCGTTGTGGAGGGTGAGGTTTAGGGCAAATAGATCCGCTATAAAGTTAGTACTGGTGTGACATGAGGTGTCATTTAGATGGATGTTTAAGTCACTGACTATCAGAAAGTTAGTGGTATCTAACAGAAACGGTGCAATGAGCTCCGGAAAAGAGGATGCCCAGGTGCTGGCTGTGCCGGGAGCACGATATATTAAGATAACGTGAAGTTTGGGGATAAAAGGAGCTTGAAGAATCCGGCTTCACAGTTAGGGATGTCAAGATCTATCCATTGACATGTATATATGTTTTGAAAAATGATAGCGATTCCACCTCCCTCTTTATGGAGTCTATTTTTGCTAATGTAGCTGTAATTAGCGGGCAGCGCAACTGCTATGTCTGGTCCCGAGCTATTGTTCAGCCAGGTCTCCGTGAGAAAAAGTGCAGCTGGTTGTGATGACGTGAGTAAATCAAAGATGTCCCTTTTATGTTTAGGTAGTGACCTGCAGTTCAGGCTTATAAAAGAGAGGTCATATGAGGGTGGAGTAGGAATTTTTATGTGCCGTGCCGGTGGAAAGTCGGCAGTTTCCAGATCAATTTCGGAAGATAAGGAGTGAAGACAAAGATTGCAGTCAGTGCATGTGGAAGGGGTGTACATGCAATTTATAACCTTGCCTTTTGAGCATAGAGGAGGAATACATGTCAAAAGAGTCTCTTTGGAGTAAGTAATGGGGGTGTTAATGGTTGAACCAAGGTTCGTGGCCCCTGGCCCCGTCTGGTCGCGGACGGGCGCAGACAGGCTGGATTTTGGCTTGACTTCAGTGCGGCATCGGCGCGCCCGCTGCGCGCGTCCGCTGCGCGGCCGAAGGACACATGGGTTAAATGGATAGGGGCGGAGTCAGCTGCAAATCGCTGATTGGTTGGGCGCAGGAAGTAGCAATCACTTCCTCCATGGTGGGCGTGGCGCCGTCCCTCCACACAAACCAAACTTTTGACGGTGGACCGGGGAACAAGTGCGCTTTACAAATAATCAAGTGAGTGCTTACAAAGGTTAAAATCACATTATTTTCACTTTTAAAATCGTGTGAAATGCGTTTGTTACCAGCGCTCGAGATAGCGTTGTCTCCTGCTTGTCTCTGCGCTCAAAGAGTCAACAAAGCGGATGGTGGGAGTGCCTTAAGAGCCTGTGGGGAGTTAGCTGCAAATCCCTGATTGGTTGGGCACAGGAAGTAGCAATTACTTCCTCCGTGGTGGGCGTGGCGCCGTCCCTCCACACAAACCAAACTTTTGGCGGTGGACCGGGGAACAAGTGCGCTTTACAAATAATCAAGTGAGTGCTTACAAAGGTTAAAATCACATTATTTTCACTTTTAAAATCGTGTGAAATGCGTTTGTTACCAGCGCTCGAGATAGCGTCGTCTCCTGCTTGTCTCTGCGCTCAAAGAGTCAATACCTAGCCATATGGAAAATGCTCTGGAATGGCTGGTACCCTTGAAGCACAGTCAGTAACATGCTAAGCCTTTGCTTTATATGGCAGATTGTACATCCTCTGTTAAATAAACCCATTCTTATTACAGTTCATTCATCCAATTATTTCACTGATGTATAGGGGAACATACTGCAGATCTTTATTGAGGTTTATTGTTATATTTCATTTAGGTTTTTTATCCTTACGAACGAATGCAATTGTCACAAAAATAGCTGAGATCACATTGTTAATTGCAGGTTGGATAAATGACCTCTAGGGCATTAGTAACATGAGCTTTGAATTGTCGACGTGTCAATCATACTTGCAGTGATACAAACTCTTGCATTTCATCTTTGAACATATAGTCTGTTTCTATTTAATGACTATCTGAATAGCAGCACTTCTAGTAGAGCCTCTATTTTGTCTTCTCATCCTTTAATATGTTCTATTGCATTGCATCATAAAACATTTATTATGATATCTGGTGGAAAACCATCTGACAGCTCGTCAGAGGCATTCAGCCCGTCATCATAGGTTTCCCTACGACCGCCCTATTATGATACTGGAGGTCAGAGGGTAACCCAGGGGGGAATTCCTCTCTTCTTCCAAGGGGATTACTGAGCCCGTTGGGGCAGCGGGTGAAATAGTAATCCCACAATTGCAGAAGAGCCAGCCTCAGCTCTGCTGTCGGAATTGTGATGTCGCTTTCTGCTTGCCCTTTCATGGTGGTCTGCCCACCATAAAAGGGTGCTAACTGTATAACTTGACCATAGGCTTAGATCAAATGTTATTGCTGGAATAACCATGTTTTCAGTTGCTTCCTAAAGATGAGCAGATTGTGAACCTGTCTCATTGCTAATAGCAGGCCATTCCAAAGCTGCGCGGCTTGCACCTTACAGGAGCGGCCGCCAATACGGGCGCAGGAAACCATGCAGTGCCTGCCAAACGGTGCAGGGATCTTTGAAAACATCAGTTTTTCTAATGCAGCTTGTGCTGCCGCCCGTATCCAGCCGCTGCACAAGCTGCAATAGAAAAATGTATGTTTAAACCTCCCATAGGGTGGTTGCATCCTAATACTGTGGATAGAACTATTGACTAATATTCAGGCGTTCCATTCTGCAATGCAGTCGGCTGCACGCTTGTCTGACCGACATCATAATCAGGCCCAAAGTTGCTTTTCATTATCAACTTGTAAAATGGAAACAGGTATATTCATAGTCTTTCAACTATGATCTTTCTCTGGGATAGTCGTTATATGTACAATCAAATGATTTAAGTGAAAATTTCTGATGAAGGTCATGGAGGTAAAGAAGCTCGCCACATTTTTTATTGCATTGCCATGTTTCTTATGGATTAAAGGAGAAACATAAACTCGAATGCAGTGTCTATGGGCTGGTGTGAACCTTCCCTTTCTGACAGGAGGAATGTTTATAATATATGTATTTATATGATTGCACAAAATGCTGTGGTATAAAAACCTATATTTCACATGAAACTATTGAATATATGGGAAACATTTCAATGTGCCTTGTAAAATATGGCTTTCATCACCATAATGACAGCTCTCAGACCGCTCTGTAGAGCTTTACCCTTGTCAGTGCTACTAAGGAGATTCCACAGTGGGGGTGGACACCAACGCATAGTAAAGCATAGGAAAAGCTAAACAAAATATTTTTGAACATGAAAATAAATATTGTAAATATTTTATGCTAAAAATTAATTTATATTCATTTTTTTATATTTATTTCAAGTGTAAAACACACATTAAGATGCTACAGCACAATTCGCTTATTATGGAATGACAACGTTAATAATTAGAAATATATTAAATTGAATCAAAATTATTTTACTGAAGTTTGTATTGAAAACTAAATTACCAGTTAAAAAACTAATATACATTAAACATTAAAAAATATCTGTAGGACTATTCAAAATTAATATAATATAATTATAGGTTTATAAAAATGATTGCTTTTCTAAAATGAATTGTTTAATTCTAAATAGGGCATTCAAATATGATAATAATATGTTTCTTTATCTTTACAAATTAACATTTTTTATATGTATAACAATTTTAAATCATGTAATATAATATAATTCAATATAATTTTTGTAACATAATTTCTAATGGGTCCCCATACGTATGGTGTTGCCCCTTTTTAGGGCATTTCTCAATTATGAACTGGAGTCTATTGTTAAACCATTCTTTTTCCCCTTCTTTGCTGTCATTTGTAGGTGCATAAAACTGGATAACATTCATGTTGATCCTCTTGTTCCTTGTGTGGGAAGGTTGCTGTGCTGATTCTGGAATTGTGAGCTTCCAATCCAATCAGAACTCTGTTGACTGTTGACATTGTTATGGGTGGTACTGTCTCAGAATGAAGGATGTTCTCTCCTCCGAGTCCAGAATACAGCAGCATTTCCTCCTAGATCCAGTCTTTTCTGTCCTAGCTGTGTCCATCCGGCCACACTGATGCCAAGCAGGGCAAACTTGTATCCTTTCATCTCTACTCCCACTTGAACTGTCTTGTCTGTCTAGTACATGATCCTCACATTCCATGTCCCGCTGGTGATTGTCTTCGTCAAAAGCAGGTGGGTCAGCTTTGTGGCTTCCAGCAATCTCTAGCTTTTACTACAAGGTGTCATGGCTCTCCCTTCCCAAGGCCGGGATCTCTTTTGATCTTTCGATTGATGTTTCTGTAGCTATGATTATTTTACATTGTGTGTTAGCTGGGCTTGGGACCGGCCATGGCTGGCAATGGGACATTAATGCCAAAATTTGAAAGCAACAACATTGGGTTTGAATGCAACCATGGCCGTGGCGACATGAATGAGAATGGTGAGAGGCTTGCAGACCTCTGTACCCTCAATAGTCTGGTGATAGAAGGTCAAGTCGACACTCAGTTTCGAGACCAGCAAGCTGACTTCTGAAAAGATAGAATCTGCACAGACCAGATTGCAACACTGAGCATCATCCTTGAGCAGTCAATAGAATGGAACTCCCTCCTCTATATCTACTTCATCAACTATGAGAAGGCATTTGACACAGCAGACAGAGAGACCCTTTAAACTCCTGCACCACTAAGGTGTGCCAGATAAACTTCTAAAAATTATCAAGAAGTCTTACAAGGGAATGACTTGATTGATAATCCATGGGTAAAACTCTAAGAAGTCTTCTAAGTGAGGACTGGAGTCAAGAGAAGATATGGGATCTAGTAGGTACCTTGGACGCAGCTTGACAGCATGGACTTTGCACACAACCTAGCCCATCTGCAGATGCAAGATAAGACCAACAATGTGGCAGCCACATCAGCACAACTTGGCCTCAACATCCACCTCGGAAAAATCAATATCCTAAAGGCTTACACAGCCAGCCCAATTGCAGTCAGTCTTGCAGGCAATGCACTGGAAGAGACTGAGGCCTTCACTAATCTAGGCAGTGGAATAGACAACAAGGGCACACAGAATCTGACATACAGGCAAGAATTAGCAATGCAAGGGCTACATTCATTCAGCTAATAAAGATCTGCAGTTTCAAGAACATAACACTGCAAACTAAGATCAGCCTTTCTAACAGCAATGAAAAATAGGTCCACCAGTGACCACCACCAACATAGACTAGACTTTCATCAACACCTGTCTGAGGAAAATCCTCCAAAACCACTGCCACAAACCATCAGCAACAACGACGTAGAGGAGCAAACATTTCGACACCCTGTTCATAAAGAAATCAGGAAAAGACACCGGGGCAGGATAGGTAACACCCTCCTCAAGGCAGCATCAAATACCACCAGGTGATCATGACCTGGAACCTTCAAAGGAAAAGGAAAAGAGAAACGCGTAGAAAAACCTGGTATCAAGGCTTTGAGGCTGACTGAAAGTAGATGGGTTACACTTGGAGTCAGACTGAAAGATAAGCCCAGGACAGAAATTGCTGGAGAGTCCTGGTTGATATCCTTAACCCCAGGAGGGGTGTTAGGCATAAGTAAATAAGTTAGTAAGTATTTCCCATGGGGTTTTATTTTAATTCCCTCCCTCCATTATTTTCTATTTGAGTGTGTTACAGTTCCCAGGCCTGGGTGGAGTTCGCAAAGTTCCACTATGCGGAAATCCGTGCAGTGACCAAAAAACCACACCATGCTAGGCAGAGTTCCACAAGAGGTAGAGTGCATTTGATCATGCTGTTCGCATTGTTTTTCAGCGCCGGGTGTTTGTCCTGCTCTGTAAAATCAGCACAAACAGCACAATGCTCAGTTTAAGAAGTCCCTGCTTCTTTTCCTGCAGCTCGAGTAGATTTTCTACCAGAGCGGCAGCTTTCTCAATGTGAACAGAATGTTTCTCAATGTGAGCGGTTGCGACCATCCGCGACCACGCGTGTTGAGAAATCTGATTGCCCATGTTGAGAAATCTTGCTGAGAAGTGGATTTTCCGTGCTCTCGCTCGTTAATTTGACGTTGGCGAGTGGGAGCGAGGAAAAAACTCAAATCCACTATGCAGAGCAGAGTTTTTCAGAACTCTGTGTGCTACGCAGAGTGCGGAAAACTCCACAAACGGAATAGAGTTCACTGCCCAGGCCTAGCAGTACCACTGCTTGGCAATGTGTGGCGCTTGACTTGCTACTCTTTTTTAGTACTAAATTAGACTCAGATTTTGGTGAATATGCAAAAAGTACTAACCCTACTCAAAAATGTAAATTACTCAAAAGTGTGAATCAGGTTTCTGTCTGACCATCGCTTCTCTCTTCATTGAGATAGGACTGTGACAAGCCAGAGTTTGACTTGGATTAAAGGGATTACCATAAGTAACTCTTTACTTGTTGGTTTTTCTACAGTGCTTTCAGTGGGAAGAATAAAGTGGAGGCCTCTAAAAGAGGATAATTAAATTAAAAAAGGGATAAGTAATAAGAGTGTGAAACACTGAAACTACATTTCTGTGGCTCTCATAGTGTGCAATCTGACCAGTATTTTGCCTCAACTCTTCCCTATGTGCTGAACTTATTGTTTGGGACATTAGGACTCTGTGCACTTTAGCACTGCTCACCATTGCTAAAGAGCTTGTGCTCTCTCCTTCAAACATGGTAAGATTTACCTATGCCTAATTGCCACATTTAATTTACTTGTAAGTCTTTAGTATATGGTACCCGTGGGCCGGCAGTACTCATTGAGCCACCCACTAAATAGCCTTCTCAAAACATGTTTCGGTCCTACCACTGCAGTCTGTAGTGCAGTCTTAAACTGCCATTTAGACCGTGCCAAATTCCTTTTTAGTACCTATAAGTCACCCCGGAGGCAGACCCTAAATGCTCATAGGGCATTATGCATTGTATTTAAAAATTGGAACATGTGAGTTCAGGATTTACATTTCCTGGTAGTAAAAAACTTGTACAGTCATTTTTCACTGTTGTAAGGCCTATCTCCCCCACTGACCCATTGACTTTTACCTTATTAATTTATTAAGTGCTTGGATTAGGAGCAGGTGGGAATATGCAGTTTACATGGCAAAGTTGGATTTTAGTTCAGAATTCTGAAAATACCACTTTTATAAAACTGCCCTTTTTGTGTCCCACCCATTTGTGCCTCTTGCCAGTGTCTTGGGTCACAATACTGTGAATTGTTCTGCTATTGGGGGTTTGTGTATCGCTTACAGACAGTCATACAAAGTGTGCTTAGGTGTGGACAGGCTGTGATATACTGGAAGGAACTGTCCCCAGCCCCACTTACACGCCTCCTGTCCACACAAAGGAATCAGCACAAGGTGACACCAGGCCTGCCAAGCCTTTTGTCAACCCCAGAAGGTTTGTACTCTTCACAGGGGAAGGGTGAGTGCGTTCCAGAACCAGATGTGAGGGTAGGGCAGGTGTTCCCTCACAAAAAGGCTGGCACCAGGTATAAATATTAGACCCCCAAAGCCATTTATCAGAACACTGGACCTGTGCAAGTTATAAAAGAAGGGCTGCCCTGCTACTAGATGATTCCCCTGCTTGAAGGACTGCCTTGCTATCTGAGAAGGAATATTAGACCAACCTGCCTTCATCTCAGGCTAACCCGAATGACTCCTGGGGTCAACTGGCAGGCTTACTGTGTGAGCTACAGGGACATAACAAGCTTCAGAGGCCTTTTGCCAATTGCCTAGCTGACATGCTGCAACCAGGCCTTTCTGAACCTACAATTGGTCCTGTCTGAGCCTGCTGGCATCTGCAGGAGTGATTCCCTGATCCCCAAGAGTTGGCTCCCCAGGTTATGGACCCTTGGTTTACCTCAGAGTGTACTCTTCTGAAGACAAAAGTACAAATCCTGAAGTTTGGGCTCTTTATAATTGCAAATTGGCCTGTTCACACCAAGACGCTGCCTCCCATGACAACTGCCAATGCGAAGCTTGGGTAAGAGCCACTATTTGCATAGACAGCAACTGCCAGCGACAACCCTTAACACAAGACCTGCACTTTGTGCTACAGCAGTGACTGCCAATGAGAAGTTACAGCAAAGAACACCTCTTTCCGAAGTCAGAAGGTACATTTTCAGCTGGTCTATCCTGGACCTTTTATCCAACACACACTCCATTGAAGTTAGCCTGACCTTGTGACTTTTCCCCAGTCTATTGTGACCAAATCACTGTGAGTGGAGCGTTGTACTTTTGAGGTGCTATTTACACTGAAAACTGTAAAATTACATGTCTTCTGTTCTACTGACTGGATTTTTGCCATTATTGCATAACGTTATTTATTAAAATGTACTCTATTCTTCTAAATTGGTTTGGAATTGTCCTTGTGTTGTGTTGTTAATTTATTACTGTTTGTGTGCCCCATTAAATACTTTACACATTGCCTTTAAGTGAACCCACACTGCTTCTGTAACAATCTATCAGAGGGTTGAGCACAGGTTAATTTAGTGACTTTTGCAGTTCAAACTGACAATGCTAGTGGTTGCTTCCTTATTAAAGATTCTAACTTTTCGCACCCAATAACCTGGTTTCTGACATGCCTCAGCTCAACTGACTTCTTTGCAAAATGTTTAAAATCAAGGGCAATTGCAGTGTTGCAGCATAACATGAGTAATACACATGTCTCATTATCGGAGTTCAGGTTTTCATCAAAATCCTTTGATTATGCATGGTGACTTTTTCATATTACCCCGAATTCAAACAACTCTCAATGATGGTGCCTGATGGAGTATGAGAACTGAATGCTTGGCGCAGTACTGGAGGTAGACACTAGAGAGGCGCATATGTAGTTGGTGAGGTGAATGGCCACCCTTTATCACTTTTGATAGTTACTGATGTTACCCACTACACAGTACGTTCCATGGAGGTCCCAAACCTATTCCTCTCAGGAAAAGAAGTCCAAGTAGTAAATAACAAACAGATGTCTATTGGATGATGCCACAACTCTAACTCATGATGAAGCTTTTGAATTCAAAACAAAATCACAAGAGTCAAATGATCAGTTCACAGTTTTTACAAAAGAAGATTTACATCCTGATTTAAGGCACACAGTGACAGAAGAGGTATGGGAATTCACAGGTAACGAATTTTGGATTAATTAAAATGCTGAGCCAGTAAAGACTATAGTAAAAACATATCCAGTTTACTCTAAAAACCTGTCAATATAACCTTTCACTAGAAAAACAATGGTGACTGAAGCCCATCCTTCAGAAAACTATAGAGCTTTGAATTCTGAGATAGGTGCTTGGTAGTCCTCCCAACTCTCCTGTGATGGGTAGTGACAAATGGAGGGTGGTTCCGAACTTTAGAAAGATCAATAAAATGGTAGTTTCATATTATTCCGTGACACCGAATCCTGCTGTGATTTTCTTTCAGAGTTCAGCGGATGCAGAATGGTGCACAGTCATTGACTTGTACCAAGACGACTTCTCCATTCCTCCTCATGAGGATAATAAATACCTTTTTGCATTCAAATTCCTCAGTACAGTTCTTGTTTGGTTTCATATCCCACAAGGGTATTCAGAAAGTTCTTCAATCTTTAGTCAGAATTTAAAGAAAGATTTGAAAAATTTGCTGCTGTCCTGTAACTCAATGCTGGTGTAGTATATAGATGACAAGAAAGTCGCTTGAAAGGCAAACAGAAGGTTGCCAGCATCAACAACAAAAATGCAGTATTATACTAAAGAAGTGATCTTCTTGGGCCAACACATTGAGAAATGGGCAAGGAAAATGCCAAAAGAATGTGTTTCTGCAATCCTAAGAATTAATCATCTGACTACCCAGAGGGAAGTGAGGATGATTTTGGGAATAGTTAACTAGTGTCGTCAGCGGAATCCAAACTTTTCCTTGATTGTGAAGTATATAGTAAGAGCTACTCCCTGCAACATAGTGGATCCGAACCCATGTAATTGTGAATACATGAATATCTACCTTGAGCAGAAAGACAAATTCTGCAGCGCACCAGCTCTAGACATGGCAAATTACAGGAAGGACTTTTTGGCTGTAATTTTGCTAAAAAGAGGGGTGTGCACTTTCAGTCTTGATCCAAACGCACGGTAACACAGAGCATCTGTTGCTTACTTTTCAGCTACTCCTGTTTGTCTGATATCTGTAGCAGCAATTGTAATTGCAGTATGACAAAGTGAATGAATTGTGATGGGTTACACACTTAGGGCCTAATTACGATGTACATTGGAAAGCATCCTACCACAGGTCGAAGGCTTTTCAATGTACATCGTTGCTTTCAAATCTGACATCCTTATTACAATGAGGGTTGTCTGAATTGAAACTGGACGGTCTGACCAACTGGTTTCCGAAGGTCTCAAGGCGCCCATCGATCAGTCAAAGATCACTCTTATTGTGGTAGTCTCACATTCATATGATATTTTGTTGACTCGCATAATATGAACTCAGCACATGACAAACAACTACCTGACAAAATATGAGAAAACAGCTGATATTTCAATCAGAAGGTAACATACTTTAAATCCTGCAATAATGCTGCTGATTTCACAGTTGGTGGAGAATGTGACCATGGCTGTATCTATATAAAATAATGGTGTAACAAACCAATACCATACATAAAAGACACTCCACTTGAAGTAGTTGATTTAACTCAGTTTGAAGATGGTGCTTGTTTGAGAAGATATCATGCAATACTAAGAGCAGGATATGTAGTCTGTTCTGTGTCTGAAATTGTTGAAGCATCAATCTTTTGCAATGTAACTTCAGCACAAGAAGCAGAACTGATTGCCTTGACAAAAGCACGCGGTATGTGTAATGAACTGAGTGTGACAATCTATATGGAAAGCCATCATGGTTTTGGAGAGTCATATGATTGTGGGCTATTATGGTCCCTAAGGAGTTTTATGACATCCTCTGTTACTCCACTCAGGTATGGGACATACATTTTCACCTTCTTACAAGATTTGCAGCAATCCAAAGAAATGTTGATCATAAAATGTGTAGACAATAAGACTGGTGTTGGTACGGTCATATTGGGCAATAAATACACTTATGAGGTTACTATATAATGCATTCTTTCAATTGTAATGATCAATTCGAAGGGCAGGAAAACTCTAACTCTAAAACTGAAACTGATGAAACTGACAATATGAACTGTTTTTGTTCAATCCAGTACAAGAAATATTGAGTGAAATCAGAGAACTTTATAAAGAGGTACGAAAGTATGAAAAGAAAAGGTGCGAAACGACTTGTCAAACGGCTGCAACTGGATCAGACTGGAGCAAGCAGGAACTGGAAGCCACAGGAAAATGGCAGTCTAGGTGTTCAGGTGATAGTAGTATGGGCATGTTGTGGTCTGCATTAAGTAGGCCCTCTGTTAGGAGAGGCTTCTGTTGGTGAGAAGAACGGGGAGCTGGAATACCCCAGTGGGAAAACCTGACCGGGAAAACCCGAGCATTGGTGGTGTCACTTGGTCAAACAGTGGCAACTGGAATTAACCGGAACTGGAGGCCACATGCAAGTGGAGTGCTAGGTACCCAGATGCCTACTCTGGCTATTTGACTATCTTTAGTACAATACACACCTTTGCACCATAGTGTGAGAGTGCATGCATGACTTCTAGCTTAGGTTTGTACTGGAAGGGTATAACATATTATACCTTATCAAACATTAAAACTGTTCTTGCATTGTATATGTACTGCACAGAGGAATACATATCAAAGCAGGAAAAGCTTGGAGAAATGAAAGCATTTCTCCAAGTAAAGGCCACTCTCGAAAAGGTGGTATTTTTTTAAAGAAAACTCTGTCTATTATTGTTAGTAGATAGATTTTGAGTCAAAACACATGTAACACCCAGGGAATGCACCTGTCAATCAAAGTAAAGCAGTGCAAAGTTCTGCTTTTTGGTATTTTCAGTCAACTTTTCAGAATAAAACAAGCTTTGCAGTGGGCTGGATACATTTTGCACTGGTTTGTACCACTTTTATGATGAACGCCCACTGCAAAATGTTAGTAAATCTACCCCAAACTGCCCTGGGGTTGGTCGCAATTTTGTGGAATCTTTGAAATCTTCAACGGAAATTTATTTTTAAAATCCACAACCTCCTTGAGTGATATCCATGTGGATTTGGAGAATCTAGGAGATGACTGAACGTTTAGAAAATGCAGAACTTCAAAAATAACATTGACAAATGACTATAAAACTCCTCCAATAGAAATTTATTTGTAAAAAAACATGCAAATGACAGTGCATATTCGCAAAGGCATTTTTGAGTTCGTAATGTATTACTCCTGTAATACTGGTTTATGTCCTCTAACATGCCTTCATGAATTGGCCCCAAAGTGTCAAAAATGGGAATTCATTGCACCATTCTTATACAATTAGTACAAATAGAATGGACAGATAGAATGCAGTGTGCACTTTTATAATTAGGAAGTTGGACAAGAATGCTCACAAAGTCAAGCTGAAATAAATGGGTTCTCTTGTAGCATAGCTTTCCTTACTCCTAAATGTTTTTTTAGACATAATTATGCAAGTCATATTGTAAAAGGCATGCTCTGAAGGTGGATAACCACTGATAACTTCTCTTATTTTGCTCTCCATTCATATTCCATATAATTGGAATTATCAATGTGTTATTGCTTGTACAATGGAAGACCATAGGGAACCCCCTGAATCTCACTTCAGTTTCCCCTTTGCCTATACAGGGGATTTTGCCATCCTCATAGTTGTCACATTCACTTAAGTTCCCCAGTTTGTTGAAGTGTGTGTTGACACAAACGTATTATTATATACCTGACTGATTAGTAAAGTCCTTTATCACGACCACTCCAGTGCTTGAGAGTGCATGACAGTTTAAAAAACGACATAAAGAGCATACTTTCTCTGGAAATTAATACCACTTGGCTCCCACTTGGGGAAACGAAGTCTGTTTAAGAGGAGAATCGGGGAACTGCCCAAATGCCCTCAGTGTTTGGTTAATGGGTAACTCATAAGTATGTTACATAGGAAGACAGCAGAGCAGGTCACATATGTCCACACCATCAACTTTAGTATTTTGATCCACTGTCTCTTTCCTTGCCACCTTGTTGCAGATATGGGATATCAGAGTAATAAGGCAAAGATAGGAAATACATTCCATTTATATACACAAGTCTAGGGTTTGCATTGGTCTAATGAAGGTAATGTAAGTGGTACCTTAATCACTGCACTAAGGGCTTGATTTAGAGTGTGGGTGGATGGTTCTTGTCACAAACATGGTGACAATCCCATCCTTCTTATTACAAGTCCATTATATCCCAATGCACATTGGATGCAGTGGACGGGAAATCCTTCACATGTGTGACTCTAAGTCTAAATCTGGCATAATTCTGAACATGCGCAATGAACGTAGTACGTAAATAGGATTGGGGGGACACTTCCATACTGTTAAGCTGCTGTGTTCTTGAATAAATTAAAGAGTAATGTTATTATTTACAAACAATAAAGTATATGCAAGCTTTCCTACACATCTGTGGTAACTGGGGCACAATATAACTCATTACAGTTTACTCTAACGTGTGTTTCCTCTGTTGTATTCTATGCATGCTTGATATGGGATAGGGAGAGAAGTTCGACATTCAATACGCAAGTACGCATACATAAATAATGCAACAGCAATTACCTAAATCAATTTGCAGTGCATAACAATAATACAGTGTGTGCATTTACATTTGACAAATGTGCAAATAATGACTGCATAAAGCACTTGTAAGTTAAGCGTGCAAATTTAAATAAAACACATCCTTTTAAAATAAATAAAACTATCCATGATGCTAAAATGAATAGTAAGATATATCTGCCTCATGCATAAATACAACATGCATATAAAACATACATTTATGTACTCTATACAGAAATGTAAAACAAAATCACTATGCTTAATGGTCAATGTTCATTTTTTTTATCAAGAGCATTGATTTGTCATATTAGAAAACCATGGGCCCAATTCACAAAGGTAAACTTATACTTAAGTTCAAGTTTACTACTTTTTGGTATTCACAAAGATACGTTACTGCAAGTAACTTTACAATTAGTAATTTTACTAGTAGTAATTTTAACACTAATAACTTTACTGCTGGTAAGTTTACTAGTAGTAAATATACTGAAGTTACTAGTAGCAACTTAACTTTGTGAATACCAAATAAGTAGTAAACCTAGACCTAAGTGTAAGTTTACCTTTCTGAATCGGACCTTAAATTAGTTTTTGTCAGCCTTAGGGCTCTGTGCACTTTACCACTGCCAACCAGAGCTAAACTGCTTGTGCTCACTTCATAATAATATTAATAATTAAATTATTAAATGTTAATTTAAAGAGCGCCTACTTACTTCTTACGAAGTGTCCCTTCGCCAAGGTTTTGCTCCCAATTACAGAACAGGAAACATGATAAAAATACAGACCTAATCAGATCGATCTGAACAACCAGGTGTTTACATTTTTTCCAAAATCATAGTTCAGTTTTTTCCTGTCTGAGTGAGAGGGAAATGAAATTCCAGTTCTTGGGTGCTAAAAACCTAAAGGAATCCTTCTAGTAGAGCATGGTTTGACAAAAGAATGCAGGTATGGAGGGCCCTTATTGTTAAGAGACCTGTAGCATGGCTCAAAAGAAGAACCTTTTCTTCAGAAGTAGACAGTGCAGTTTAGTGAGTGCAGGGGCAGTGCTAAAACATTGCCTTAAACCAGCTTGGCATAAATAATTTACTATGGTAAAAGTAGAGTACCATGTACCTATGGCCTGTAAATTAAATGCTACTAGTGGGCCTGTAGCTCTTATTGTGCAACTCAGTTCAGTAGCCACTTAAATTATGTCCTAGGTCTTCCATTGCAGTCTTAATGCCACAGAAAACAAACCTCTTACCAAGCTTTAAACTCTCCGTTCATTACATGTAAGTCACACTTAAGGTAGGCCTAAGTTAGCCAGGATAACATTTGGTTTCCTTATTACTTTTATTAACTGCTAACAGCTAAACATTTCATGTCTGGTGTCTGAGAAACTGTAATTTAAAACCCTCTGTAATGGCTAATCCAGATTTTAAGTTAAAGTTGTGAAAATGCCACATTTAGAAAGTTTAAATTTTCCTGTTGTAACCATTTGGTGCCTGCAGCCTGTTCCTGAAGTCACACGACTGGGTATAGTTGGCAGTTGGACTTTGTTTATTTCTCCCAGACAGCCACACAATGGAGGGATCAGGCGTGACTGGATGGGCCATCACTGGCATGATGGGGGGTGGAGTTGGGCACAGCCCACTTGCAACTCAATAGACTATGCCCTGCCTTCACACAAAAGACTTGCCACCCCATGCTTGTTCATGCATCCAGCCTGGGGCCACAGCAGTGGAGGCAAAAACTTCAAGCACCTCAAAAGAAATTCTCTAGAAAAGTGTCATACTTTAATGAAGGCACCAGGCATAAAAATAGGACCCTCAGACCCAGTCTTCACTTCACTTTCTGGACCTGCAGAATGACTCTCAGAGGACTGCCTACTGTTGTGGTCTGCGGTGTACTCCAAAATACGTATTTGCGGCCCCTGGAAGGACTGCTTTGCTGCCTGGGTCCTGCCTTGAACCACAGAGGCCTGCTCTTCTGCTTGGGGCCTGTTCCACTCCTTGAATCTAAGACTACCAGGGTGACTCCAAAGGCTAGTTTGCTGGCCTCCTTATCCGAGCCCAGGCACAGAAAAGGCTCCAACCAGTTTGTAACCCACACCTGGACCTAGCTTAAGTGAGTCCTAAGTTCCCAAGTGGTGCCCCTCCCAATCCTGGAACCATGGTCCCAGATAGCCAAAATCCAAAACTCAGGGCTTAAAAACAGTTTGGCTAAAAACTGCTCTGAGAACCAAGAGTAGACCTCAACCAACCTGCTCATCTATCTGCTCAAGGCACATTTTCAGTTGACATAACTTTGCAGCAGCTCCTGTTACATTATTCACCACTGCAGCAAAGCCTGTTCCGCCGCCATTCACCAAATGGGTGTCCAACGTCATGGAACTCTCATCAGCTACAGCCTCCAGCTTTGTCCCACTGGAGATTTGCAACTTCCAAAAAAAGAGACTAAGTCCGAATGTAGAAATGTTCAAGGTGACTTCTTCCAGCAGCTCAACGACAACAATACCTCCTCCTTAGACACTATCTGCAGGCTTGCTCTGCTCAACTTCTGCCTTCTCAGAAACGTTTCCTTTTAAATGACTTCTAAGTGCAAAGGTAACCACCTGATCCACTTTTTGTATCTGACACACCATTGAAGTAGCCATATTGTTCAACTTTGCTCAGTATCATGCAACTAGATGTCCGTGGACGGTGCTTTGGTCATTTAGGGGCTAGTTTTCACCTTAAACTTTAAAGTATCTTAACTCCGATTCCACTGATTGGAGTTTTGTTGTTTTGTTGTCAAATAATTAATTTAAGTGTACTCTATTGCTCTAAATTGGTGTGTCATTTTTCTTGTGTTGTTTTTTCACTTCATTACTGTTTGTGTGCAGCATAAATACTTATTACCTCTGAGCTAGGCTGCTTTTGTGCAAAGCTACCAGAGGGTTAGGTAAAAGGTTAATTTAGGTATAGCTTGGGCAGAGCCAACACCCCACTTAACAAAAAAAACCAATCTCTCACTCGCCTAAGTATGTCATCGTCTTTACAAGCAAGCCCCAGGCAAGCAGATTGCAATACTCCACTCTAAGATGCAAGTCATTTTGTTTGAGAAGAAGAATGAGGAAAAGTTTTAAGAGACCAAAATGTGTGGGTTTATCTGCCACATCACCCAGCATGGTGGAGCCCATAGGCTCCAGGAAGAATCTGTCAGGCCCTAATAAACATCTGGAAATTAGAATATTATGCCATATGGCTGGGTAGCCTTACCATGTAATATTATCACAATACCCCACAGATGGTCCTTGGATTGACACGAATACCTCCTTAGCTCAGTGCGGGTAGAATGGCAAAGAGTAGTTAGGCTTTACCAGAGAAACATGTTTTAAGCATTTCAGAGTACTAACATGGACGATAAGTAATTGGCATGACTCAATAGAAATCTAACACCAATTTATACAAATAGAGTGTGTTTTTTATCAAAATTTAGACACCTAAATGTATGGATTAGCAGACATATAGCATACATATAACCGAAGTAATGGATTTTTCAAGCAATATTAAATGACTGCAATAAAATACAAGGGAAAGATAACACTGAGGTTAATGTTAACTAGTGCATATCATGTTGCATGGTACCCTTGCAGGGTAAAGGTGATACATGTCCCAGGACCAAGCCAGGAGAGTCAGTTCAATTTTCCTGGTCCGTGGAGCGCGGGTGCAGAGTTGCCCTGGCTGTCCATGGTCTTGAACGGGAGCCACGGGAGAGCTACTTTCCCAACTGAGACGATGCAGCGAGGGAAAAAGTGGAAACAATCAACAACAGAGAGGTTGGTGAAGTTGGTCACAGGTTGGTTGGAGTTCCCTCTTGAAGCAGGAACAAGTAAAGGGGTTGATTGCCAGATTGCCGACCAACAAGCCTTGGCAGGGACAAGTACGGTGAAAAACGTCTGTAACTTTATGTGGTCCATGGGTAAGACAGAATGACCTGACACTGCGAGCAAATAAGACTACAACACTGACAGTACACTGGACCATCTGAATGTGTGCAATCCCACAGCGCCCAATGGCCAGGGATTCATTGGATCTGGTGAGTGTTTTTACCTGCAGTTTGCAGGGGACTGCTGCACTAGTCTAGGGGAGACTGAGGGTGCTTCTGGCTTCTACAGGGGTCTCTCACTTCAGAGTGCTACGTTTTTGCCAAGGACATGGGTTGTTCACTCAGTTGCAAGTCTGTTGCCACAGGGATAGAGTATCTCTCTTTTATTTTGGTGCTGTAGGCAAATTCCTATTTTGGCACCATGAGTCTTCTCTTGGTACTTCCTTGAAGTAAGTTGTTCAGATCTGAGGTTCTGGTGCCAGGGGGGACTCTTAAATCCTAGAGTTAGGGGAGTTAGGAGTGTGGCAGCTAATAGCCAATGGGCAGCAGGTACCCGCAGCAAATCTGTCCTTGAGGTGACCCCATCTGGTTGTGTAGATCACCTTTTCTACACAGAATCCACTATTTCTGCCCTCCTAAAAATGGCAACATTCGATTTTAGGTTTGCAGATCAGGCTACCCACTCTAGATGTGTGACCATCCTTCTAAAAGTGTATAGCTCCTGCACATATATTTTCCTGCCTTGCTCAAAGGTAAATGTGCCTGGGACAGGGAAGTGATGTTTCCTCCCCTGGGAGTCAGCTCTGATGTATATCAGAGGCAGTTCACCTTTTGAAGCCTACCACCTTGATTTGCCACTTTACTAGCCTGCTTGAGAGGAGGCAGGTGTGACCTCGTTTTCTGCCCATGTCTTTGTCTCTGACTCCTGGGAGTGATTACACTGCCTGGCAGGAGGTCAGAATCATGTATTGGCGGCAGCAGGCACAGGAAAGTGCAGGCTGGATAGCCAGAGCACAGTAAAGCTGTGGCAACCAGGTGTGCATGCCATGCAACCCAGGGCACGAGAATCATGTCAGGGCTGAGAAGATATGTTCTTTAATACCAAACATAACATATGAAGGCATGTTCTTTGATACCAAACATGACATATGTTAGTGTTACCATAATGGAGCTGCCAATCTCAAGAGTGTCCGGTTGGCAGCCCATGTTATCCTATGTATCATTTACACCTTTTTTATTTTATTTTTATTAGGATCCAGGTATTGCAGTATCATAGGTATAAGTTTCAGTAAATGTTCATCATAAATTACACATAGGAGTCTTCAATACAAATATAATTTCATATGATATAAATAGAAAAAATACCCAGGGTTCAACATCTAATGGTGAAAGAATTTCACCATAGCAGAAAATACTATAAATGCTCTGAATCTCTAAATGCATTTGACTTAAAACTAGATAAAAAGAGGGAGAATAGCTCATGAAAATGCCTTCATTAGGATGAGGAAGGAGACCTAGGATAGTTTATCCAGTCCCTTTCATGCCACTCTTACATCTTCAGATTGGAAATATTGTCCCCAGAGTTTCTCAAACTTCCTAACTCCCCCAGATCGTATTGCATATAACTGTTCACTGTTCCTTACTTGTCTCATTTTTTTGTAGCCAATCCTTCATTGAGGGAATTATCTGAATTCTCCAATTTTGAAGTATAAGAGATCGAGCTACAGCTTTTGCAATGTATACCAATTTACCCACCGTTTACCAACCTATTGGACAGGTCCAATGCCGGGATGTAACCCAGGAGTTTCAGACAAATAGTTTGTGCCAGATTGACCCTCCATACACTTACAAGGTACTGAAATATTTCAATCCAAAATCCCTGTGTAGCTAAACAGTGGCTGATAACATGTTTCCAGTTTGTTTGCCGGGGAATGCCATATACAATGGGGACAATTACCTGGGAGGGCCGGGTTAATGTATATTAAAAAAGCAGGGGTTCTATATAGAAGGCATTTAGAGAAGGAAACGCATCCAATGCCATTTGGCTCCCCATAACACACTTAATTTAATATATGGACTTCCTTACACGTTTTATTTGTCATTTCGAGGCCTTCGTATATATATCCCATTTTTTGATTGTTTATTGTGTGGAATCAAGGCCTTCACATACTGAAAGCATTCTTTTCCATTTCCCTGGCATTTTTTAAATTCCATACTTGTTCAGAGCAGATGCCACCTATCTGGTACTAAGAATCTGGCCTAAATCCAAATCCAACAGAACTTTATTGGCTATTCTAAATAAGCCAGAGAGGAGAAAGCAATCCTATATACACTGTCTTACTTCCCCTAAGTTTTGCCATCTCTCTGTCTCATAAGGAAGTCTAATATTTTGCAATATCCTGCTTTACCCACCTTTCAACAATTTCAGGTGAGAGCTCTCCCGGTTGGGCCTTTATCCACAGCAGCCAAGAGAGTTGCTGCATTAATCTGGGGAATTAAGTATCTCCAGTAGAGATCTTCACATTTCAGAAAGAGCCATATCAAACTCTCATAACATACTCTTTTAGGCAGCTTAATTGTCTTTTGCACGTCCCGGATACTAGGCTCTTTAAAAATCAACTGCACAAAGGTATTTATAAAAAAAACCTGAGTATCTTTGTATTGCACTTAGTCATCAATTCTGCAAAATAGGCACAGTAGTAATCTCCTAGATTGGGGAGCGCCAATTCTCAATTCTCCTGTGATTCATAGAAAGAGCTTAATGCAATTCTGGGTGATTTTTTTTCCACATAAAAGACGAGATCATGCACCCAACAGTTTTAAAAAATGAGGTAGTTAACAGGCCCAGGGCGGCTGAGAATAAAAAATTTAATAAAGGCAGAACCAACATTTTGATTTGACTCTCCCTAGGATAATCAAAGGAAGAGAAATCCACAGAGAGAATATGTTTTGTATCTTTGTGAGAAGTGGAGAGAAATTAAGGTTATACCCTTGACCCTAGAAGCAAACCTTATCTCCAAATAGCGCTTTGGTTGGGAATTAACGCAAATAGCCAAATCTGGAAGCCGAACATCGGAAGTGCAGCCTCAGAGTGTTAATGCTGTCTTCCTCTTATTAATTCTATACCCTCCCAGTGCCTCATATTGAGCAGAAATTTCAAAATGCTTTTCTTGAGTCTCCCTCTGACTATCTAAAAATAACATGATGTTGTCAGCATATAATTTCATTTTATTCATTTGTGGGACTGGAGGGTGGATACTTTTATTTGCTTGGATTGCTCTAGCTAGTGGCTCAATGAAGAAGGCAAATAAAATAGGGGGAAATGAACATCCCTGTCTTGTGCCCCGCAATACCTTCATTTGCCCCACTTCAAATTAATTAGATGTTATGATTTGTACCATGACATTATAGTTCTGTTCATTTATTTGTTTATTTATTTCTTTATTTTTCTCAAATATGTGTAAGTAAGTTTCCTTTTCAGGTTACTCTCCTATGAGGGTTGACGGTTATCCACAGGAGATAGACTGACTGCAATGTGTAATGATTATGCTATTTTAAAAAAAGAAAAGGGAAACGTTTATTTGCCACGGACCTAGTGAAGAAGATGAAACTGACATGTGAGACCTGGAACTCTGGGCTGCTTTCTTTTTTTCTTGTATACCTGACTAATCTTGCATATGTCATGCTTCTGTTTCACTCTCTAATATAATTATAATAAAAAGAATTTGAAACAAATGAATTAATGATAAAACTTGCTTCAGCTTTACAATTCACATTATTCTTTATTTCAACCAAAGGCCATAAAAGATTTCATAGTAATATAATCGTTCATAAAATAATCTAAAATACATCGAGTCATATATTACAGAGTTTCAGTAAAAAGGATCAGAAGTTGCCAATAAAACAATTTAAAACAATGTAGGACTGTATAAACTGGTCACCATAACATTCCATTGTTACCACCTCAAAACAAAAGTCATTAAATTTTTATAATGCATTAAAGGGAAAAGAGTCTGGTTATTTATACAACCCGAAAGGGTTTACGCAGTGATAAATATCTTGATCTTTAGCACATCACAGGTTTAACCCCATAGTTTTCCTTATTAGTCCCACTAAAAACAGATATCTAGATAGGGCAAATATAACGTGTGGTAAGGTGCTAGTTGTTAGCACCCAAAGTGGGATGTACGACTTTACAACGCGTACTTTTACAACGCGTGCCGTTACTATGCAACTTTTACAACGCAAGTCGTTACAACGACTTGCGTTGGGGGGTGCTGGATAGTAAATATTTTAATTTACTATTCCAACTCCAGTCCCCGTGGATAGTAGGGAAGGAGTTGGATAGTAAATTAAACTATTTACTATCCTGGAGCGCCCCCCAGCGCAAGTCGTTGTAACGACTTGCGGTGTAAAAGTTGCGTGATAACAGTACAGCGTTGTAAAACCTTCGTTGAAAAGGTTGTTCCCCCCCGAAGTGCCTCTTGGTGCTTTCTGAATCCCATTGAATTACATAATGGTCGGATCTATTTCCTCCTTGCCCTATCGTACGCTAGACAGAAGAACAAAATATGTGCTGTGTTTTCTGTACTATCTGTAGACCCTAAAGTGTGTGTAGTGCATAAAGTGCAAGATGGTCTCCCTTGCCCCCCCCCCCCCCAGTTTGCAGTATGGCTCTTATACTGTAATATGTTGCATCTTAGCTTTAAATATAAGGTTCTGGCTAAGTACAGGTGTACATGGTCGAGAAAATGCTCACAATTTGGGCTTGGCGTGATAGAGAGGAATTGAGTTGTTAACCTTCCTAATCTCTGGTCACAATAGAGTGCATTCAATGTATCTTTCCAATAAGTTCTCTTCAGTGTGTCTTTATAGCTTGATGTTAGACTGTGCAGATTGGTCTAATATGATTGATTACCTAGCTCTATGAGCCATTTCCGTTACAAATTTTAGCCATGGGAATTTAAGGCATGTATCAACAGCCAATAATTCACGGACACCTTCTCTACATACTAGTAGTTCTGGTGTTATCCATAGCCCTATCCAGTAGAGCAGTGGTTGTAAAGTTGTTAGAGGCCATATACGCTTCAAATTTATGTCGTGAAACATTGGGACAGCTCACAGCTTGTGTTGATTGGGGTAGCCCCAATAGTCTCCTCGCAAATTTGTTCTCACCGATTATCAGTTGTTTGGTATCACTGGTACCCCATAACTCTGATCCATACAATGCTGCTGCCTGGACTTTGCATTTGTATTGCTCAAGCGCTGGTATCACAGATTTATTTGTAAATGAACTATACTTCTTATGGATTGCCCCAGGCCCTTAGGCTAACCGTAGAACTGAGAGGCTGACTTGCTGTTTCCAGGCTAATTTGGTGTCTATTAATATGACAAAGTAAGTAAAGTTAGTGGCATATTTTATTCTCTGATTACACAGCATAAGGTTCTTTTTAAGGCCCTTTTGTGGGATTACGGTCAAGCACTTGGTAATTTTTGCATTTATTTCTAAACCCTTTTTGATACAATAGCTGTTAAAACCCTTCAGCATGTTTTGTAGCCCTTTTATGGTCTGTGATATCAGAATGGTATCGTCTGCAAAAAGCAGCGCTGGTACCAAGTTCAGTTGTGGGGGGGGTAATTTGCTTGGTCTTGTAAGTGATTTATCACGTCATTGATATAGAGTGAGAACAGGGTGGTAGCAATTACGCAACCCTGTCTCACTCCTCTCTCTATCGGGATTGGCTTTGTGAGTTCCCCATTTATGCCCCAACAGACTTTAGCATAGTTTCCATTGTGTAGCCTTTTTTACTGCGTGAAGAGGCTGGGGGGAGCTTTTTGTTTTTCACGTGAATCTCATAGTAGACTTTTGGGTACGAGGTCGAAAGCTGCCCTCAGATCAACAAATGCCACATCAATAATACCCTTTCTGAAATCGACATATTTCCAGATAATGCACAAGAGTCTGAAGACTTGGTCTATTGTACTAGTGCATGATCTGAATCATGCCTGGTATGGAGACAATATGTTATTGGTGTCTTTCTAGTCATTAAGCCTATTCAGCAGTGGCCTGGGGTACATTTTTTGAAGTACGTCTATCGGGCTAATTGGCCTGTAATTTTCAGGTTTGTGTTTACTGCCTTTTTTGTGGATAGGGACAATTTCGTCCCCTTTCCACGTTCCCGGTATTGGAGCACTTGCTAATATTGCGTTGCTAAGAGCATTAACATATGGGACCTATACCTTTTTATCATGTTTGAATAAATCACTGTGGAGTCGGTCTAGTCCCGGTGCTTTTCCCGGTTTGATGGTATCTATAGCATACTTGTTTTTTGCAGGGAGAAAACAATCACCCCGCTGTCTCCCTCGCTATTAACAGGCCCTCTATCTCCACTCTGGGCTCCAATGGGCCACAAACTGGAGTAAAAGTCTGTGACGTGGTCGGTCCAAACTGCTGAGTCCAAATGGTGCTCCATCTTTCGTACCTGGTCCTTGCCCCACCATGCTATAATTTTCCAGAACTCTGCCGAATTATTAGTTTTTGCTGATTGCAAAAGATCAGGCCAACTGTTTTCCTACCAATTCCTCTTGGCAGTAGCCAATACTTTCCGATGAGCATCCCTGGTGCTCCTTACTGATTCTGCACTTCCCTTCTTTATTGATTCAAGTAGAGCGGTCTTGGATCTTCTGCATTCTGTTGTATACCATGGATTTGCCTTGAATTCCACTTTAGGGTTGGGTTTCGAGGACTCCCCAATATTTTTAGTTAGGAGGGGCTCTAGCTTTGAGACCAGGGTAGTGTGAATATAAATGTTACAGGCAAATCACCTATCTTTAGGTGTGTACCCACTACTTCGGCAAAAGTATTGTAGATACTTGTCATGATCTTAGGCCACTTGATGGATCTTGGATTATTCCCTACTAAGGGGTGCACATTTTGCATGCAGATATTTGATTGATCATCCCTTACTAATTGGCCTATAACTTCCAAACATAATGGTCGGTGGTCACCGGCGTCCCACATCTCTATTTTAAAGCTCACTATTCTGTTCCTACTGTGGATGCTATGCATTATATGGTCAATTCTAGACTATGTACTGCCGCGCTTGAAAGTATTAAGAGAGGCTGTTTCATCCCCATTGCTAAATGCCCTTCCATTACATGCCCTTAGTCGGTGTTCTATAGTAAACTGTACTATCTGTAGTGAGGCATTAGTGCAAGGTTAAGATGGCCCTGCCACTAATTGAGGCAAGCCTAAGGCCATATCCTCTTCTTCGGTGGCGTTTTCTAATCCATTTAGTGGCTCATAGGCACAAATAAAATTACCACATACAATTACAGTGTCACCAGGGTCTACAAGATCCAGGGAGCTGCCTAATTTATTAATAGTCTCAGAATTTACTGTCTGCCTACTTGGTCTATTGTAGATGTTATACAAATACAGTTTTTCATTGTTATCATTTAGATACACTGCCAGCAGGTCTGGGGAATCTATAATAAAATGTGTAGATCGCATCCCGGGTGTTATTTTGATGCATGTTACAGGGTTCCCCGATGGTCTCCCTCTCTGCGTGGGAATTGCAGTCTTATAATATGTTTTGTAACCTAACTTGTGTGGAGGTGTAAGTAACCATGTCTCTTGGAAGAGACATAGGACTATGTAGATATGCCAATCGGGGTCATCAAGCTTTTGTTTTAGGCCAGCTACATTCCAAGATACTATAGCAAGTCTTGTTTGCCCTATTGCAGAAGTTTTGTGTATTGAAATATTAAGATCTGTAGTAGAGTACGCGCCCTCACTTCATGATGCGCCCTCCGGCTCATTTAAATCACTAGCAGCGCTACTTGTGCCTATGACAGTTTGGGAGTCACCGTCGTATGATTTGGGCACCTTTCATTGAAGTTCTCTACTCAGTCTAATATCACCCTGGAGTGGAGGGGAGGATGAGATCCGCAGTATGGGTGAGTTTCCTCCAGAAGTCGGTCATTGTGTTCTAGATTAGAGTTACTAGGTCTTCTGTCTTGCAATAATAATAGCTGGGATGACCTGTGTGTGAGACAGCACTTGAATTGAATCGAAGAGGAGTCAGAGGAACAAGTACAAAATTCTAGGGTGAGTAGATTTTCGACCAAATCTGGTCCTGTTAATGTCTACTCTATACAATCTAGGGCCAGATGTCGCTCACCAAATACCGGTCGGTAACGGCCGATTTTGGCCGTTACCGACCGGTATTTGGAGTTTCAGACGTAGAGGGCCTTAAAATTACCGATTCGGTATATTTACAGAATCGGTAAATTTACCGATTCTGTAAATTACTGAATCTGTAAATTTACTGAATCTGTAATTTGTGATGTAGGTGGCACAGAAAACAGTGCCACAGACCCTTCAGAATTCGTTATTTACCATCAAATACTATTTGATGGTAAATAACGAATTCCTGTGTACATGCACATCTGTGCATGTACACCTGTGCCATGTGGCACACATACATGCCCTAAGGGCATGTATGTGTGCCACATGGCACACAAGCCTGAATCAGGGGTGCAACAGGGTGTCAAAGTGACACCCTGTCCCCCTTGTCAATTTGGTAATTTTACCTAATCGGTATTTACCGATTCGGTAATTGCCATTGGTTCCTATGGGCCTCAAGACCCTTAGGAATCAATGGCAATTACCGAATCGGTAAATACCGATTCGGTAATTCCCGAATGTTACGGATGAGGTAATTAATTCAGTAAAAATACCTACATAGCATTTACCGATTTGTAAATACCGAATTGGTAAAATTCGGTATTTACGAATCGGTAAATACTAATTACCTACGTCGGGCCCCTACTGATTGTCCTGGTGATATGCACCTACGCACCCTGATAATGTCCTTTCGGATTATCGAGCGACAGCCCCTGACATGGCAGATCTAATGGGTCGCTTTGTTAATCAAGGAATCTTCACCCTCTGGCACCTGCCTTGTGCCTTGTTTTGGGACATTCACCATGATAATTTTGTTTGCTACTGACAAATGTGAGGGGTGCATATACTGGATGATTCCTACTGTAGTGAGATGAGAACTGAGTTTGAGGCAAATTGCGAATCCTCTGGTAGTTAAATGTTTCATGCATAACTGCTCGTGTAAGTGGGCAGTTAGCGGATTTCCCATTAAGGTCAGAGAATTTTTGAGTAGGATGAACAGCAGCTGCTGGCTGTGGTTGTGAGTGCCACTGGATTCAAAATGTCCCCTGGGTGATGTTTACTTGGTGTGGCTGACAATGGCTACTAGTGCCTTGTGATGCCGGCTGAGCTCGCCCGGCATTAGCGCACAACTCCCATGTAGCCGGAAATGTAGAAAGAGGGCTAAGTTGTAATAATGATTTAACTAATGTAAAGAGTCCCTCGATCATTGCTCTCAAAGACCCTACTTCTCTCATCAGGTCCTTGATGATCTTATCTGATGGGGGCTTGAGTTTGTTGAATTTACATTAGGGGCAACAGTTGTAAACTCTATGGATTTGGGACAATGTTGGAATTGATCTTCCATTGCTTTATCAGCTAAGGCCATTAGGGGAGTAAACCTATTAGTGCAAGGAACACTAGCTTATTATATTTAGGCATTGTGATCTGGGATGGAATACCAAACCTTGTCAAGATATTGAAAAACAATTCCCAGACCACAAAGTCAAAAGCTTGTTCTGCTTCTAGTAGGAGCAGCAGGGCTTGTATCTTGTTCACAGCAAAGTTATCCAGAGCTTTTGGCAAATTATTTTTGTTTGTTTCTAGCTGCCTGCCTGCTAAAAAGATGATCTGGTCTAAGTGGCTCAATCCTGCGGCTGTGAGATTGACTCTATTTGCAAGTAGCTTTGTACCTATTTTATAATCTGTGTTTAGCAATGTGATAGGGTGGTACGAGTTAGAAACTTCAGCCTCCTTGTCTTTCTTCAAAAAGCTTACCACATTCCCCTTAAAGAAAAGTAGATGATATATCACCTCCCTGTAACATTCTATTAGCTGAAGATAAGAGAGGATTGGCTAAAAAGTCAGAAAAAAGTTATACAAAAATTCCGCAGGGAATTCTATGTGGCCACAGGCTTTCCCTTTAGGCAGATTCATAATGATCTCTATAAATTCCTCCCTAGAGAAGGTTTGAGACATATTGGCTCCCTCTAAGCCTGGGGTATCACAATCTACTAAACATATTTCTAAAGAGAGTCTATCAATTGACTGATTCTGTAAATAAATCTATCTATTAGGGTTTAACATGATTTCTCCCACCTTCCCTGATTCCCTACTTATTATTCCGCTGATTGGACATTTCAAGGCATTTATCCGATTCTTGGCTGCTTGTTCCCGTGCCTTCCATGTTACAACTTTGCCAGTGAAGTTACTTTCTTCATAAAGTTTTTGCGAATTAATTCGGCAAAGTGCGGCACATTTAGCATTGTATGTTTCACTCATTGCCTGCCTGGCAGTGTTGAATGCTTTTTTGTTAGCCCTGGATGAATTCTTCAGAAACCTGGCATAGCTCTGTTGTACCTTTTCTTCTAAAATCAGTTTTAGGTTTTTGGGTTTGAGGCTAATCCTAGCATCCTTACTTATTAACATCCCTTTGATAGATGCCTTAATGGAGTCCCAAACAATATCCTCTGGTGCGGTCTCATTAATCATCAATAATTCCCTAATCTCATCTTTAAGAATTTGTACCCACCCTTCCTCTTGCAGATATTGCATATTTAACACCCATCGTCTAAGGCCCAGTAGGGATTTGGTCACATCACGCTCGAGGCTAATCATTGTATGAGTAGAGAATCCGTTAGGCACAGTGGGTTGAGACTTATAAATAAGACCTCAAGAGATAAACAATATAAGAGAGGAGGTACGAAACCTCCCCAAACAGCAGATTTATGCACTTTCTGTAGGGCATGCTGCCCTCCAGGGATCAGTTAGAGCGTAAATATACTTCTACTTCCTAATGATTCTTAAGGATTTTGGTTTTGTCCTTTTTATTGCCTTAACCAAGGAATCCACTCTAGGATCCTACAACAAATTGAAATCACTGCCCATAATCAATCTTCCCGGGTTTTGCATAGGTGACTGGAATACATTCACATATGGAGTATTGTTGTCTTCCGCTAGGGCATAAAAACTAGCAAATGTAAAAGGTTTTGACCCTATCAAACAGCAAACCCAGCACTAGCGACCCTCTGTATCACTGGCACTGTTAACCACTTCTCCACCTGCCCATTTTGCCCAAAAAAACTTGCTGTGCCACAATGAGCGACTTGGGCAGACGAAACACCAGTTTTTGACCATTGAGAAGCCCTACAGTTTACCTGCTAGGATATGGGTCTCCTGAACCAAGATCACTGCCGGGTTCTCAGCTAAAACCCAGCTTTCTGTTGCCTGAAGTTTCTTAACGTTGTTTAGTCCATTTGCATTACAGGACAATACCTTCAGGAAATTACTCACACTGATGTTAAAAAATAAAATAGTATTTCCTATCTAGGCTCCCTCTCCCTTAGTCCGAGGCACTGTAGAGAGAAAATCATCTTTCTCACAGAGAGACAGTACACAATACCCAATTTTATCCCTCCTTTCTCTTGCAATGAACTAATAAAATGGAAAGGCCCTCACTACTGATTGCCAGACTAACATTCTGTTCTACATTCCTGACTGCTTAAATTAAGTAATTGCAAAACTGGTTCCATATTTTTCATTCTTTTCACCCCTCCCCTCCACCTAACATGTGCCCCCGTCCCCTCCTTCACCTTCCCCACTTCTAAGCTTTGGTGAGTGGAGCGCCATCCCACTCACACCTAACATGGTTACCTCTTCCAAGAATCTGGCACCCTGGTCTTCTGCCCAGATTGACCGGTCTATCCCTACTCCCCTACCATGTCAGCAAAAGGTACACAGACAGAGAAAAATACGAAAAAAAGTAAAGAAGAGGAAAAATAGGGAAAAGCAAAACGAAGAGGGGTAGAGCCCCCCTTACAGACATAGACACACCCTTGCTCCGAGGCCGCTAGACCTCCTCCTCTCTTATGAAGTCTCTAAATAAGACTCATCAACTTTTTGGTAAATCTTATAAAGATAGGGCAATAAACTACAGCCCTGAGAGTCAACATTCAGTCCCTAGAGAAAGGGAGAGATGCATATTATCATCATGGTTCCCCAATTTAGGACTGCTGAAATGCCCCATAGTCCACTTTTTTGATTGCACACTCCTTGCTTATGGCTTTTCTGATATTTGTTGTAATAGTTCTTAAGCCTCTGAGACTTTACAGAAAACATGGAACCGGCCCTTTACTAGCACCTACAGCTCCGACTGCTGTGCGATCTTGCCTGTGCTCCATGCGCCTTAAAAAGATGCATTATCTTTACAAATTCTTTCCTCCTCCTCGCTGCTGAGGCGGACATGCCAGAAAAATTAAGGCAGAGAGGGATTTCAGGGGGTACTTAACTGTTGCTCTTTGATAGCTTTAGATATCACTAACTCCTTATCCCTGTAGTCCCCAAAATTGACCAGAATTGTGTGAGGATATTTTGAATTTGGAGGCAGGCAGAAGTGCGGGTTACTTGGTGGGTTATTGTAAGTGTGAGATAACCAGGATGTCCCGGGATTACATATTTTTTAACAAAGGTGTTTACCCATTGCAGCATTTGCTGACCCTCCAGTCCTTCCATGACCCCAACGATGTACAGAATAGTGCATCTTGAGTAATTTTCCAACTCCTCCAACTTGTATTCAATCAAGTAAATCTGCTTCTGGAAGGCATCTGTACTTTCCTGTAGGCTAACTACTTGATCATCTAGCTGAGAGAACCTTCCTTCTGCCTCTCTTAGTCTCTCCTGGATCTGGGCCACAGTCTCCTCAATTTTCGAAAGACATGCATATAGGGCAGCAATCTCAATGGCTTTGAGGCTTTCAAGTCTGTATTTCCTCCAGGATGAGGTATAGCATTGGCTTGGCATCCCATTGCATCATAAAAGGAAACCTGCCCTGGAATGTCTCATTATTTTAAAGAGGTGGATCATGTTGCACCTTGTTACATCCTTGGCCTTCCTGCTCAGGTGCGGGCAACCCAGGGCTGTAACTGACTCGGTAGGGACTGTCAAGGGTTGAAATACCAATAGTTTGCCCTTGGAGGAAAATGCAGGTGAATGTGACTGGAGCCGTGGCGACTGTGGAGGCAGTGGAGACTCTGCAGACTGTGGGAGATGCACCTTCTTGGACTGATTCGTCTCCTGGGCCACACTTGCTCCTGGACCTAATTTTGTCTTCATAAAAAGGTGGTATTCCATAACCTATTTGAATTTCAGGAGAGCAGTCTCTGGTTCTGATTCTGAAATAGAGTCTCCTGGTTCTTGCATTGAGATCTGAGGCGGCGTCACTGATATAGATTCCGTGCTGCCATTGTTCTGCCCAGAGCTCATTGAGATTGTTTCCTAACCCCCGCTCCGAAGAGTTCTGGTCCACGCTATTGCTTGCACCTTCGTCGCAGCAGTGTGGATAGCTTATGCTGTAGCTTGCCCCACTTTTTCTTAGCCCGTTGAGTTGGGGCGGATGTCTCAAAATGTGTTGTTGTTGTGCCGCCAGAGGCCTTGGGATGGCTTTGCATTTCTAATACTCCCAAATCCCAAAAACCTATTTGATCCCTTAATTTAGCCCTTCTAGCAAATCCATTCTTGTAAATATATCAAATTGTTCCCAAAACAAGGCAAAAAGGAACTATTGTGGCCTTCCCCAATGACCCTCTGCAGGGTAGTGCTAAAATCCTGCCAAAAAATTAAGCAGAGCGCGCGCACTTACCCCCCGGAGAGAAACCTAGAGACCATCACAAGACAAAATCCTCTCTGCCTCTGGATGTGGACACCCCTGATATCCCCCAAAAAGTGCAAGGGAGAAAACAGGCCTCTCTTAATGCTATAATCCTAAACAGCTCCCAAAAAGCTCCACACTTCTCGCTCCACGCAGCCCTCCAGGGCCACACCTGCAGAGAACTTATCCCATTTATCTCTGCCACTCAATTTTGAGCCCTAATCTGATCCTTGGTCAGAAATTCATATTGCTGCTCTAATTGCGGCCAATTTCAGGGCTGCACGCAGCCGCTGAGAGCAAGTAGCCGACAGCCAGGCGATCACCGGCATGCGGTGTCCTGGCATCTGATGTGGCAGAAGGGCGGGTGTTCGCGCTTCAGCCGATCAACTCGCCTCCCACGACCGTATCAACAACACTTATAGTAGTTTCCAATGGGGAACGTAAATATAGAGACATATAGGATTGTAATTAAATGTCCTCACTTTTAATATATTGCACCATGTATACTGGGCTGAGGAGGCCTATCTTTGGGTGCCTTACATATATTTGAGGCTGTGTATGTGACTGTGCCGCACAAGGTGGGGGCACACTCGAGTATGAGCAGTTTTCACTGCTGCTGTACTCTGTAATAGCAGGCCTGCTGTCAGTAGTTTGCTTGGCTCAGTGCAGCACAAGACCGTGCTGCAGCCCTGGGGACCTTATTACCACCAATGCTCTGGGTACCCCTTGTACCTTATGCTAGGAACTTAAAAAGGGGGTAACATCTTTGCCAATTTGGGATTACCAAGTCAAACAGAACAGTTTTAGAAAGGAGTACAGGCACTGGGTTCTGAGCAGCAGACTCCAGTTCTCTAGCAGAGTCATAACCATCAGCATTTGGAGCAAAATATGGTGGGTGACCATACAAATTGGGACACTTTCCTACATCACCCCGCTCAGATGAAAGGTGATGAGCAACTAACCTATCCTCTGGTAGTTCTCATCATCTATGTGGAAAACCTGGAAAGGCCATCTTCATTGGCATGGTCAGTTCCAGGTCTGTGTTCCAATGTAAAGTCCATACTAAGCCTATGCGGAGATCATACCACCATGCTACACGGAGCTCAGCAAGCGGCGGAGTGCTTTAGATAAGTGCTGTTTCGCAGTGATTTTCAGTGCTAGATGCTTGTCCACACTCATCGCGAATGGCACCATGCACTACCAAGTGGGTGCTGTTTTCTTTCTACCGCTCGAGAAGATTTTTACTCGAGCAGCAGCTTTCTCAATGCGAACAGACAGTTTCTCAATGTGAGCGGTCGCAAGCATACGCTACCACTTGCAATGAGAAATCTCACCGCCAGCGTTGAGAAGTCTCAGCGAAGTCTCGCCGGGAGGTTGATTTTCTATGCTCGCGAACTTGATGTTGGCGAATGAGGAAAGATCTTGCCGGGAGGTGTATTTTTCTCGCTCTCGCTTGCCGACTTGACTCTGATAAGTTTTCCGGAACTCCATGAGCCCCGCGTAACGCAGAGTGCGGAAAACTCTGCAAACTCCACAAGCAGAGCAGAGCTCACTGCCTAGACTTAGTCCATACCTGTAGGGAAATGGATCACCTAAACAGTTTGGTGTTTTTCTCCTCTCATCTGCATTAGCCACCTGAGAGGATTTTGTTTGGCTTGTACATTGAAGTGAGCACCAGACAAATAGGGTCTCATCTTCTTCAGGGACCAAACCACAGCAAAGGCTTCCCTCTCAATGGCACTCCAACGCTGCTCTCTATGGAGTAGTTGCATGCTGGTATAGGCAACTGTTTGATCTATGCACTCATTATTGGTTTGTGCTACTATTGCACCAATCCCATGTTCAGAAGGATCTGTTTGGACAATAAACTCCTTTCCATGGTCTGGTGCATTCAGTGCTGGTGCAGGGCACACAACCTCTTTCAGAGTGTCAAGGGCCTTTTGGCATCCTGTGGTCCATATGAATCTTTAAGACTGCTTTCTGGAGGTAAGTTCTTTGATTGGGGCCACAATGTTCCCATGCCCCTTCACAAGCCTCCTGTAGAACCCAGTCAAGCCAGGAAAGCCCTGGCTTGAGTCTGCGTTTTAGGAGCCTCCCAGTCCAAAATAGCCTGAATTTTGGGTTGGAGAGGTTGGACTTGGGTGTGCCACGTACACAATAGAACTCTGCCCTATTTGGCCTTTGCTGGCCTTGATAGTTAGGCATGCCTGATGCAGCACCTGTTATACATCCTTGTGGTACACCAGTGATGCTCCCAGATTGTGTTGAAAACAGCTATACCTGGACAGAAGTCATCCAGGCCTAAAAGGACTCTATTCACCAACCTCTAGAAAGTGGCATATGCATGTTTTAATCTGAAAAGGCATCACTCTGAAATGGTAGTGGCCTTTTTGGGTCGAAGATGCAGATCTCCATTTTTGCTTCCTGAGGGAGGACAATCTGCCAGCACCCTGAGGTTAAGTCAAGGGTTCTCAGAAACTTTGGCTGCACTCAGATTGTCAATCAATGCATCTGCTTTTGGAATGGGGTGAGAATCAGTTTTCGTAAGTGCATTGAGCCCCTGTAATGCACACAAAACCTCATCTCAGGTCTGCCACCTTTTTAGTGAGGCTTGGGGACCAAACCCACTAGGCTCGCCCAGGGACTGTCAGAAGGTTCAATAACTCCAAGCTCTAACATTTTGCTGACCCCAGTCTTAACTCAAGCCTTAACTTGGTCTGACAACCTGTAAATCTTAGTTTTGACCGGGAGGCAGTCACCAGTATCCAAATAATAGGTACACCATGTTGTCTGACCAGGGGTCAAGAAAAACCGCTCAGCAAACTTTCCCAGAATTTGCTGGCAGTCAGATTGTTGTTTTGCAGTGAGGGTATCAGGCAAAACAGCATGTGCAACTGACCCATCCTGGAGCCTGTTTCACAGCAGTTCAGGGAGGAGCTCACTTTCCTCCTCCTGACCTCCAATGACTGTGAGCATGACCATGTCGGCTCTGTCATGGTGGGGTTTTAGGCGATTTACAAGGAGAACTCTGTGATTACTCCTTGGGGTGCCTCAGTCAAACAGGGAGGTGACAGCCCCCTTCTAATCCAAGATTGGATAGGGCCCAGTCCACTTGACTTGGAGGGCCCTAGGAACCACAGGCTCTAACACCCACACCAGCTGACCTGATTGGTACTCCGCCAATGCTGACTTATGTTCATATTAGTGTTTGATAAGCTCATGGGTGGCATTTAGCTTCTTGTTTGCCCTATTAAAATCCTCTGCCACATGAGAACACAGGCCTAATACACAGTCCACTATGTCCTCCTTGGGCTCTTGGAGAAGCCTTTCCCAGTCTCCCCTTACAAGACTCAAATGGACCCCTTATAGAATGGGCAAACAAAAGTTCTAATGGGCTGAATCTCACCCCCTTTTCTGGCACCTCTCTGTATGCAAACAGTAGGCAAGGTTACAGGATATTCCAGTTCCTTCTATGTTTTTCAATGAGGCCCATTATCATGCCGTTCATGGGTTTGTATCAACTAAATCATTTGTCTGAGAGTGAGAGGGGGTAGTAAACTTGTAGCTTACACCACATTAATCCCATGTATATTTTAGGTAGGTGGACACAAAATCAGTCCCTATATTAGATAATATCCTGGTTAAGATTCCAAGGAAGGCCTTTGCTACTGCAGATGCAGTTGCAGTCCTGAAATGCCTCTGGGTATCTAGTGGCATGCACTACACTACAACTAGCATACATCAACTCCCAGATGTAGTTTGAAGGTCAAGGGGACCAACAATGTCAATCCCTACCCTCTCAAAGGGAGTCCCTATCCTTGGTAGTGGAATTAGGGGAGCCTTTGGGTGTGTGCCTGTTTTAACACTGGCCTGACAGTTCACACTGGACTGACAAAACTCCTTCACTTTTTGAGGCATTGGTGTCCAATAAAAATAGGCAACCAACCTGTCCCAGGTGTTGGTTAGTCTCAGATGTCTAGGCGGATGTCATGCACCAAAGAAAAAATTAACCCTGTTTATTTGGGGGGGCACCATTCTCCTGGCACCCCTGGCTTGGGGTCCCTTGCCTCAGTGAACAGAAGCCCATCCTAACAGTAGACCCTGTGAGTTCCACTGACTTATCCCTCTTCTTGCCTTGCAGCTTGCTGCCTATGGGCTTCAAGAGTAGGGCACTGATTTTGCCCTAGGCATAGGTCCTCTCTGGAGGGTCCCCTGCACTTAAGAGTTCTGATGTTCTATCCTCATTCTGCAAGCCCTCTCAAAGGCTATTCACTAAACTTAGGGAAAATCCCTTTGAGCATCTTAGGGTCAAAGGATTCCTCCTTGTCCATGATACCATTGTTGCTGCCAGCAACTTTGTGCCAAAGGCCCAGCATAATCATCATCTATTCAAGGGCTAGTCTCCTCTCCTCAATTGCAAGCTTTTTCTCCTCCAGGGAGATTTGGTCAAGCTAATCCTCAAGAGTTCCTACCACCCCACCATTGGGGGAGCCTAGAGTGACTTCTATCACTTTGCACTGGTGAGAGGGTCTGGGAAAGGGTAAAGCGTTGATGTCTTCACTGTCTTCCCTATAATAAATGTGAGTTGGTGTGTGAGTCTCTGAGTGGGCATGTGAGTGTGTGTGTATGCTCATTCTGCCCGTTATTTTGCCTCTTTCTGCTCACTCCTGACCTTTATTCTTCCTCTTTGTGCTAGATTTTGACCTTTATTCTGCCTCTTGCTGCTCGTTTCTCACCTCCATTCTGGTTTCCTCCGCTTTCCTGACCTCTATTCTGTGTCTCCCTGCTCATTGCTGACCTTTATTTTGCCTCTTTGTGCTCATTTATCACCTTTATTTTTCCTCTTTTAGTTTTCTGCTGATTTCTTGCTTCTTTCTACTAGTTTCTCACCTTTATTTTGCCTCTTGCTACTGGTTTATGACTTCTTTTTTGGCTCTTTCTGCTCGTTTCTGATATTTATTCTGCCTCTTTCTGCTCACTTCCGACCTTTATTCTGGCTCTTTGTGCTCGATTCTGACCTTTATTCTGCCTCTTTCTGCTCATTTCTGACCTATATTCTGCCTCGTTCCGCTCTATTCTGACCTCTATTCTTCCTCTTGCTGCATATTTTTCAGCTTTATTTTGTCTTTTTCTGCTCAATGCTGACCATTATTATGTCTCTTTTTTGCTCGTCTATGACCTTTATTGTGCATCTTTCGGCGTGTTTCTCACCTTCATCTTGTCTCTTTCTGCTCATTGATAACCTTAATTCTACCTCTTTCTGCTCGTTTCTGATCTTTATTCTGCCTCTTTCTGATCATTTCTCACCTTTGTTTTACCTCTTTCTGCTTGTTGCTGACCTTTATGTTGCCTCTTAGTGCTCTTTTCTTACCTTTATTTTGCTTCTTGCTGCTGGGTTCATACCTCTTTTTTGCCTCTTTCTGCGTGTTTCTCATCTTCTTTTGCATCTTTCTGCGTGTTTCTCATCTTTATTTTGCCTCTTGTTGCTCGCTTCTGATCTTTATTCAGCCTCATGCTGCTCGTTTCTCACCTTTATGTTACCTCTATCTGATCTTTTTGCTCTTCTTTAGTCTGCCTCTTTTTGCTTATTTTTGACTTTTATTTTGCCTTTTTCTGTTCATTTCTCTCCTTTATTTTGCCTCTTTCTCCTTGTTGCTGTTCTATATTTTGCCTCTTTTTGCAAATTTCTGACCTTTATTTTGCCTCTTTCTGCTCATTTCTAATCTTTATTTTTCCTCTTTCTGAACTTTTGCTGTTCTTTAGTCTGCCTCTTTTTGTTTGTTTCTGACTCTTATTTTGCCTCTTTCTGCTCACTGCAGACCTTTATTTTGCCTCTTTCTGTTCTGTCTCACCTTTATCCTGCCTCTTTCTGCTCTCTTTTCACCGTTATTCTGCCTCTTTCTGCTAATTTCTCACTTTTACCATGCCCCTTTCTGCTCATTTCAGACCTCTATTCTGCCTCCTGCTGCTCATTTCTGACCTCTATTTTGCTTCTTTCTGCTAGTTTTCAGCCTCTATTCTGTGTCTCTCTGCTCATTGCTGACCTTTATTTTGCCTCTTTCTGCTACTTTCTCACCTTTATTTTTTCTCTTTTAGCTTGTTGCTGATCTTTTTTTTTTATTCTTTCTGCTTGTTTCTCACCTTTATTTTGCCTCTTGGTAGCGGTTTATGACCTCTATTTTGCCTCTTTCTGCTAATTTCTGATCTTTATTCTGCCTCTTTCTGCTCCTTTCAGACCTTTAGTCTTCCTCTTACTGTTCGTTTCTGACTTTTATTCTGCCTCTTTTGCTCATTTCTGACCTTTATTTTTCCTCTGTCTGCTCCTTTCTGACCTTTATGCTGGCTCTTTCTGCTTGATTCTGCCTCTTTCTGCTCATTTCTGACCTATATTCTGCTCATTTCTGAACTGTATTCTGCCTCTTGCTACTCGTTTCTGACCTCTATTGTTATATTCCATATAGGTACCCTAGATAGGCATAGGTAACATTGCAACCTTTCATCTATATTCTTCCCTATATTACATACACAACGGTTCTTATGGACTGACCTTTTACCTAGATACGACATCATTCGGAACGCGGGTTTTTCCCTAGTTCAAGTCTCATACATTATGCATGAGACTTCTTGGAAGCACATCAGGACTAACAGCAGTACTAACATCTCCTGTATAATATCTCTGTATAAAGTTAAGGCCCAACGTCATCCTTTAGGCCGAAACAGTAACACAGCAAGGTAGGACCCCTGGGAGACCTATGGGTATACATACATTACATCTTGCTTAGAAGGGGAGAGTAGACCAAGACTTCCCCGCTGACACACTGACCAGAGACGCTGAGGTTCCTGTATGCAGACATTTGGTCGAAGTGGTCTAACATCCCTCGCGGGGTGTCCAACTCGAGACCAGGATGGAGACCCATATTCTCTCATTCTCAGGTAATTGAGTTGACTAGATCATAGATGGATTCTTTGCATAACACCTACACAGATGCTAGGTACATTTAATTACATCTAGTTAGGGAGGCATCGTAAGAGTATGCACTTTTTATCATGTGTTTTATATGCTTGTTTATAATCATGATTATTGCAAGGTGGTAGAACTGTACCATCCCTTTACTTTCGTTGTACTTCTAGTCATATATCTCTGCTACTGTCTAATAGTTGTTGCAGCTGGATGTATGATGACGTTAGCACGCATACATTTACCACGCATACCATTACCACGCATTTTTTACAACGCAGGACCCTTTACAACGAATGCCTTTACAACGCATTACACTACAACGCAGATACTATTACAACGCATACCAGTACAACGTAAGTATAGGTAAGTATATAATATTTTAAAATAATGTAACTAATAATTATTTAATTATTTTAATTAATTATATTATTTTTGATTTAAGAATTTGTAAATATACATGTTAAAAATACCCCTATACCCCTGTACCCCAAAACCCAAACCCAGCCCTGAACCCTAAAAATACCCCTGTACCCCAAAACCCAAACCCAGCCCTGAACCCTAAAAATACCCCTGTACCCCATAACACAAACCCAGCCCTGAACCCTAAAAATACCCCTGTACCCCAAAACCCAAACCCAGCCCTGAACCCTAAAAATACCCCTGTACCCCAAAACCCAAACCTAGCCCTGAACCCTAAAAATACCCCTGTACCCCAAAACCCAAACCCAGCCCTGAACTCTAAAAATACCCCTGTACCCCATAACCCAAACCTAGCCCTGAACCCTAAAAATACCCCTGTACCCCAAAACCCAAACCCAGCCCTAATCCCTAAAAATACCCCTGTACCCCATAACCCAAACCCAGCCCTGAACGCTAAAAATACCCCTGTACCCCAAAACCCAAACCCAGCCCTGAACCCTAAAAATACCCATGTACCCCAAAACCCAAACCCAGCCCTGAACCCTAAAAATACCCCTGTACCCCAAAACCCAAACCCAGCCCTGAACCCTAAAAATACCCCTGTACCCCATAACCCAAACCCAGCCCTGAACGCTAAAAATACCCCTGTACCCCAAAACCCAAACCCAGCCCTGAACCCTAAAAATACCCCTGTACCCCATAACCCAAACCTAGCCCTGAACCCTAAAATATCCCTGTACCCCATAACCCAATACCCCTAATAAATGTTTTAAAAAAAAGATAAACTTACCTATACTTACGTTGTAATGGCATGCGTTGTAATAGTATCTGCGTTGTAGTGTAATGTGTTGTAAATACATGCGTTGTAAATACCCTTGCATTGTAATGGTTTCGTTGTAACAGTACTTTGTGATAAAAGATGCGTGGTAACGGTTGTATACCATTGCAGCTCATCTATTCTACACTTGAGTAACAACTGTTCAATAAATTCTTATTGAAAACGCCCAGCCTGTTTATTCTGTGTATCTCTGAGACAAACTAAGTGAGCATGAGTGACTGAGCGAAAGGTAGTATATTGTTTCCATGATTCTGAGGAATCAGGGTTGTCATGTTCTGAGGTTGCCAAGAACTATTCTGTCCCCGATAAGAAGAGATTCTAGTGGCACTGTAAGCTAGCTGATACAGACAGGCTAAAATACCCAGTGGGGGTGCACGGAATCAGTCTGCCACCAAACCCAGTTTGTGTTATCCAAACGCGCAGATTCTGTGTAGGTTATATAGGATCTACACGGCATGGCACTACCAACGTTGGGTGGGTACTTAATTAACAGTTGAAACTGAGTAGTTCAATTGTGCTATTCTCAGAAACCAATACTTACAAAACTAGAGGCGTCTGGAGTGGGTGGGCACAAACTCCGCCCACAGCTGAGTAGGCGAAAAAAGTCCTATTTATTGACTTTTGGTTAATCAAGCTTGAAGGGCACATTGTTCATAAAATTGTGCATAAAACCTTATATTAGTTACCTTGGAAAGCTCTTCTTTATAGAAATGACCAAGGACAGAGATAACATAATACAAGATCTACACCTCTCAGCCGGAGAAGAAGATGCAGACGCAATACATATTGTAGAACATTTTAGAAATACAGTCACCCTGAAACTGCTAGAGCATGGTTTAACACCTAGGGGTGGTATAGTAGTATTTGTGATTGAGGCGCACACATCATACAGAACAGAGATATTTTATATGTGGCTTACATTCCAAGCATCAAATGCAAGAATGAAAATATTTCACTCCTACACAGAAGGGGATGCACCAGCAGAATAATCGGTTTGAGGACATTGAGGTTCTGCTCACGTACCAGGAAGACTTATACTGGTTTAAAGGTGTCCTGCCTCACATAATAAGAAGAAGAGCGAGACTCGGCTCCCTCGGAAGAGAAGGGGCAACATGGCCAATATTAGCGGCCCATACACAACATCCTGACATTGAAACAGTGCCACCAGGAGACAAACTCACACAACACAAAGAATTGATAAAAATCTACAGGAACTTGATGCAATCCGTCATGAGGACACTTACAGTCCAGCCACCAATGCAAGAAATGGAACTCAAGCTCAGAGTACAACAACTAAAATCACACCACAAACATTACACGCGGTGATTGGTAAAATGCCCTCAAAACGTGAACAAATGCCATTCTGGGTAGCCCAGAAAATAGCACAGCTAGAGGCAGTAGTCCTGAATACTACCCCGTATGAGAAACACAGAATGCTAGCAATCTGTTTTCCCATAGGGATAACACCACATATAGAAGATTGTACCACTTGTGGTACAGTCTTTTCTGCCATTCATACCAGAACTCATGGTATTCCATCATTAGCAGTGATACCAGATGTATTGAGACAAATACAGAATAAGTACGGGGCACAGCCTGATCTGAACTTAGGGCTGAAGTTACTAGGTAACTATGCCCAGGTATCAGCCATAATATTAGCTAATATGAAAGGGGAAGCAGCTTCAGTGGCTATCCGCCAACATCTCAATCCTTTAGAACAGGAACACGAACTACCGAAAATAATTTAAACTGCATATGCAGAATTGGGCAGAGAAAGTTTGGGTGGGAAAGCTTCAAAACCACAACTGATGGGCAGTCCTGAAAAGGACACATCCAAGCAGATACCTGCTTCAACAAAAAAGAAGTGGGACAATATGAAACAAGAAAACTTTAAAGGAAAGGGATCTCAATCCAGGGGTAGATCACCGCCACAGGAGCCCTCCGAGAAGAGGTATAACCTTAGGAATAGGGATAATATTAGGAAACCTGTCAGGTACTGATGCACGTTCGTCTCGTTCCATTCAGGGTTCATCGAAAAACTCGGAGATGGAAAGACGGCAGCCAAAAGTGATGCAGCACGCGCAACAAAATACATTTTTTTGTTGGTGCTTACCTGAAATCGTCCGTTTCCCGCATTTGGATTCAAAACGAGTTTAAAGATGCAAAAGGAGGGGGCGTGGCCAAGATGCCGACGTGAGCAGACGGAGGTCTTCCGTGCTCCCTCCAACGGCCGACATAGCTGCAAATCCCAGTCACCCCGGGGTGCCTAGACTGGGAGACCAGGTGTAGCCGGAGTCAGGAGGTGTCCGAGGTGCCTCCGGTGCCGCCGGTGTAAAGTGCGGAGTCGCTGGGAGGTGACGAGTAGTGCAGCGGTGCTGCGGCCTCCCTGGGGCTGGTAGCGTGGTGTGAGCGGCGGAGGAAAGGGGCCGGGGGAGTGAGCTGGAGCCGCCGGGGTCCAGACCGGAGTGGCGTCCTTGGCTGCAGGGCCCTGAGGGAGTGGGCAGCGGTGGGGGCCGGCACCGTGGAGAAGTGTGGCTCAGGGGTTAGAGGCGGCAGACCCGGAAGCTGAGAACGGCCCTGGACCAGGGTTCAATTCCCCGCCTCGGCGGGTCTTGGGCTCAAAAATTCCACGGACTCGATAATTCTCGCTCCGGTGCCTTCTCGACTCACGGGTTCACACTCTGCGACTCTGGGCAATAGCTTGCTTAATCTCCACAACGGCCCCTCGCGGCGGGATGCCTGGCTTTCACCTTGTGGATACCCTGCCGGGGTTATCTCACAGGGGAATACCAGGACGGGTTCCCTAAGCAAGCGCCGGGAAACCCTTTGTGGGTAGCTGTGCGCTATATAAGCTCAAATACATCAAATACATTTACCGATAGGAGGCGGAGGACGGAGGCACTAAGCGGCTGGGTGACATCGGAGCGAACAAGCGCTGGCTGCCATCTTGGGTCCGGCGGAGCAGAGCCGGGTGGAGCAGGCGAGTGGTGCAGGCCTGGACGTCCCTGAGGTGCTGGAGGGACCCCAACGAGACAGCTGTGGCCCTGGAAGCTAGTGCGGCACTGCTGAGTTGCTAGGAGGCGGCGTTTGGGGCAGAGAGGCTGTGGCTTGCCTTGGGCCTGCAGTGTGAGGCGAGGGACAGTGCAGTTACTGCCCCGGGACCGGTCCCGCGTGGCTTCCCCTTGAGCAGGGACCTGAGAGAGGAGGCAGCGGCTGTGTCTGGCACTGCCTGGCAGCGGAGGACGGTGGCAATTGGCAGCTGGGGGACACCGGAGCAGGCCCCAGCTGCCATTTTGAGCTGGTCAGAGCAAAGCCGGGAGTGGCTGGCGAGTGGAGTTGGCCGGGGCTCCCCAAGGTACCAGGAAGATTCCGGCGTGGCGGCGGTGCCCCGTGGTGAATGCACGGATAGGACGACACCTGCAGTACGGTGAGCATCGAGGGGGCCTCCTACTAGCAGCCTGTGAGCAGCGCGGTGGCAGGGACTGGTGAGCAGGGGCCGCTCGGGCCTGGAGTCAGTCAGCACTCGTGTCCGGTGAGGAGCAGTAGAGGGTCTCTGCCCCGAGGTGGGGGCTGGCACAGAGGAGGACGGACCAGCGCATCGACAGCCAGTGATCCTTGGGGCCGGAGTGGTGCAGGACCGCCTGGGGGTACGGACTAAGGTGGTGGCGTTGGACAGCGGCGATAGGGGAGCAGTGGTGGGACACTGTGGACAGTCCTGTGTCGAGATGTGGCCTTGAGGAGTGGTAGGCCTGTGGTCCTGGAGAGCGTGCTACCACAGTGAGGCCGGGTTGCCCACAGGAAGGATAAGCGGTGGGGAGCGGCGAGGACTGGACCTGCAGCTGGCGGTGGCCTGAAGGGGGCCTGGTGCTGAGGTGGAGCGACAGTTCTGGGCGCAGCCTGGAGCTGGAGAGGTGCTGTTTGGGACATTCTGCATTGGGCCAGCTGGTGGAGCAGGTAGCGCGGAGAGCTCACTCATAGCGGAGCATGTTTGGCCATATCCGAGGGCACGGAGTAGAGGATGATGACGGAGTGCCAGAGGTGGGCACCGGGGCGACCGACGTGCAATGTCTACTGCCAGAGGCCGCAAGGAAAAGACGGTAAAGGAGCTCTTCGCGAAAGCACAAACAGCCCAGCAAACGGGTGCGATGGTGTTGGCCGTGGAACAGAAGGGGCCAGAGGCAGAGGCTAGCTCAGAGCCTATCACGAAAGCGTTCTTAGATTCCCTCTTCACGACTTTGAGAGAGGACATCCATGCGTCAAAAACAGAGTTTGCTAGAGATATCAGGGATGTGAGGAAAGACGTGGATGGGATTGGTGAGTGGGTGGTGGATTTGGAGAGCAAGAGTGACAATAAAGACATTGAACTTGCCGCCCTAGAGCAAGAGATTATCCGCCCCCACGATCAGCAAGTAGACCTCCAGTTGCACATGGAAGATCTGGAGAATCGTTCTAGGAGGCATAACATCTGCATTCAGAATGTGGCACTGTCGGAGACCACCAAGGACCTGTTTCAGTTTGCACGGGAACTCTTCAATCACGTCCTGCATCGCGCACTGGAATCTGAACTACGCCTTGACAGGGCGCACCGTGTGGGCCCTCCAAAGGCGTCTCCGGCTCCGCCGCCGGACATTCTGGTTTGCGTCCAGGATTATCGCACGAAGGAGTAGATATTGCAGAAAGCGTGACAGATGCAACCCCTCTCATTCCAAGGCCACCCCCCACTGCTGTTTCAGGACTAGGCGGCCCTCACGTTGCACAAGCGGCGTTTCTTCAAGCCGGTCACGGCCCATTTGCAACTGCAGCGGATACCCTATAGTTGGTTCACCCATTTTGCCTGGTCTTCAGGCTGGATAACAAGCAATATCAGCGACGCTTGGTATCGGAGGCCTGCCCTCTGTTGGGTATCGATCCACCCACCAATGAGGAGAAAGGTCAGGGGTCGGTGCCGGAGACGGACGACTCCAAGCCCAGATGGCAACAACAGAGGCGACGAGGGAGAGTCAAGAAACCGCTGGCGAAGGAAATAGCGGAAGGCTGAAGGTCTGCGGTGGAGGCGGTGGTGGCAGGCGGCAGCTCAGACCCCAATGATTGACTGGTCAAGCTCATTGTTGAGCTATGATTTCCTAATTTGCCTGGCCGTTGGCGGGAGGGTGGCCACAGGAAGTTTTGGTGTACTAACCCGTTTCACATTTTTCCCTATCATCTGTAGATGAAGGACTTATGGTGCTTTTTTTGTTTGGGGGGTTCTGGTGGTTGGGTAGGGAGGGGGGGAATGGTTCATGGTCCACCAACGGTATGGGTCTGTAGTTAGTGTCCACTCCAGGGGCCCCGGGGCGGGGCTGTGTTCACATGCTGTTACACCGTATGCTTCTTTGACCTTGATATGGTTTGTCCGATGTTCCTTTGGTTAGATGCCTGTCGGGGATCTTATAATAATTACACTTAATGTTCAGGGGCTGAACAACCCAGTCAAGCGGAGGGCAGTACTGTCATGTTTAGAGCATTCACAGGCTGACATTTGTCTCCTACAGGAGACACATCTCCTCCCCAAGGATTGTCATCGCCTTAGATCACGCAGGTTCCCCTATCAGTTCTTCTCCTCGAGCCCCGCTAAGAAGGCCGGTGTTGCGATCTTGGTGGCCCAGAAGTTATGGGGCAGGGTGTTACACAAAATTGGGGAGATCAAAGGGAGACTGTTAGTCTACAGCTTTTTGATATGGGGCTCTACTCTCACGATAGGCACTGTATATGGGCCCATTGAGGGCCAAGAAAAAGTTCTTCCATAGGGCACTCACAGAGATCACGACCGCAGCCGATCGTTATATAGTGCTTGTGGGTGACTTGAACATTGTTTTTGATAATGCCCTAGATAGGTCGTGTCAGCGCACTTCCCAGACGGGGGCTCTTTCATCGGAGAGCCTGGAACGTTTGGCGGAGCAGGGCCTCCACGATTTTTGGAGTAAATTTCACCCTGGTGAGAGGGATTATACGTATTATTCCAATGCACATCAGTCCTATGCGCATTTAGATTACTTGCTCGCATCAGCCCCTATTCAGGCTCTTGTTACTAGGATGGACATAGGTACTGCCTCACTTTCGGATCACGCCCCAGTGACATTGGTCCTCTCCATGCCGGTAGCACCGCGATCACGCAGGGTTTAGAGGCTGCGGGATACTTTACTACACAGGGAGGAGGTGGTTGCTAAGATTCAGGGCGCGATTGCAGACTACCTTTTGCATAACCACAATGACGACACAACACCTTCCACGCAGTGGGATGCGCTTAAGGTGGTTCTTACAAGTATCCCACATTAGAGGGGAATTTATCGCTATCACAGCAGCGGAGAATGTAGAGCGTCAGGCTAAGAGAGACAACTTCACTCAACAGACCAGGGAGCTGGAACGGATACACAGGATAACGGGCGCCCCGAGAATATGGAGACAGTTGAAGGCAGCACAGCAGCAACTGGTGGCGTTAGACCTAGATAGGGCGGAATACGCGGCCCTGCGGGTGCCCCATGCGTACTACACGGGCAGGGACAGGTGGGTGCGACTATTGGCGCACAAGCTACGGGAGGTGACGCAACAGCGTACAGTGCGGGAGATAGTTCGTGAGGATGGCATGCGGGTCACGAAAGATTCTGACATTGCCAGCTCCTTTAGCTCCTTCTATGCGGACCTTTATTCAGCCGAACCCCCGGCTGACGGGGAGGAAACTGATTTTTTTGCCTCAATACCCCTCCCAGCTCTTCTACAGGAGCAGGTGGAGCATTTGGAGAGAGATATACGACTGGAGGAGGTCATTTCGGCCATTTCCCGTCTTAAAGTAGGAAAGGCCCCTGGACCGGATGGCTTTCCGGCGAGTTTTTTCAATACCTTTTGTGCCCAAGTCACTCCCATGCTCACAAGCTTTTTTAATTCTTTCTCGGAGCAAGGTTCGATTCCTGGGGACCTCTTGGAAGCCTCATTCACGGTGATACCCAAACCGGGTAAGGACCGTACGAAATGTGGGGCATACTGGCCTATCTCCCTGCTAAACGTGGACCTCAAGCTCTATACAGGGATCCTGGCCGCCCGCTTGGGTCCATACATGGGTGGCCTGGTGGATCCGGATCAGTCTGGGTTCATCCCGTAGCGTCAGACCTCCGACAACACTAAGCAGGCCTTCCATCTCTTAGAAAAGGCCGCACGCACGGAGGGGGAATACATGTTGTTGGCCATTGATGCCGAGAAGGCGTTTGACCAGGTCCACTGGCCTTACCTTGAGAAGGTCCTGGTGAAGGCAGGAATGGGCCTCAAATTCCGTGCACGGGGTGATGAACTGCTACAAGTTCTATACAGCCACGGTCCGGGTCAACAGGATCACATCTCCCAGATTCGCTATTGAAAGGGGGGCTAGACAGGGATACCCTTTGTATCCCCTGTTGTTCGCCCTCTATATGGAACCCCTGACGCAACTTTTTCGATTAGACCAGAGAGTGCGGGGGATGAAATTTGGAGGCAACATGCATGCAATTAGCTTGTATGCGGACGACGTTCTGATCTCGCTTTCTAGTCCAAGAAGGTCCTTACTGGCGTGTTTCGAGGACATGAAGAGGGGTGGGGGGGGTTTTCTCTCCGGGGCTTTGTATTATTTGCTAAATTTGCATACGTGTACCTGGCCGATGGAAGGAACTCACTGCCAGTGCTCTATCCAGTGAAGGTTTGTGGGGTTGTCGCATGGGTATGGATGGGATTTGCAACCTATTACGGTCTTCTTGATCGGCCGGTTAGCATGCAGCCCTCTTACTGCCTTGCCCCTAGCCTGAATACGTGGCCGGCCCTGTAAGGATTGTAGGCGGCTTACTCTGTTTCATTTCGGACACCCCTGGAGAGACCCTTTTTTAAATTTTTTTATTTTTTTACAATTGTCATAGATCTGAGCTTCAACGCCGGCCCGCTGGGTTGTAGGCGAGCTTGATTGTTATTTCTTATGCCCAGTTTTTTTGTCAATAAACAAATTTAATACTAAAGATGCAAAAGGTGGCACAATTAAGCACAAAATGCTGTGGGAACTGGTAGTGGAGTTGAGAACTTCTGAGGGCTCAGGTGATACATAAACTGAGTCATCAGCGTGATCGCGTTCACATTGAAGGGAATTCATTAACTGATGAAGCCGCAAAGGGGGCTGTACGCATGGCTTACGCAGCTGCAATTAGTCTTTCTAAAACAAGAATAGATGGTGAGAATATGGAGGTTGTCGTTGTTTCACGCAAAAACAGCAATGCAGTACCAAAAAGGTTTCCACTCAAGTACTCCTTCGAGTTAGATGTCAATAACATTTCATTTGCTCAGATTCCTGGAGTGGGGGCTAGAGTAATGCCAAACATGGATTGTAGGTTAGGTTTAATTCTAGCAGCACACGAAGGGATAAGTTCTGCACATGCAGGAGTTACAGCAACTGGTTCTTTATTGAATCAATAGGCCCATAGGAATGAATGAGAATTACTGATTCTATAAATACTGAATCGGTAGATGTTGGTCTCCAGCATAGGACAAAACCACCAATAAAGCATTTTGTCCGATGGGTTTTAAGGAATGGGATAGATTTTCTTTTAATAACCTCAGATCATCATTTGTAGGCCTTTAAGTATTAGTATGGGGCAAGGACATTTTAAAATCTATACAGTATTTTGGATGGTGTGGTCAACAGGTGCCATTCACCCAACCCAGGGTAGTATGTTTGTATGGTATGCTTGGAGCTCTTGCTGAACCTCTGAGTAGTATTGTGTAACTGAGAAGGACCGTTTTGGAACTGGGCTAGGTAAATTATTTGCCACCTATTACTCTCTGGGGAGTATCAAAGTTTCAAGCTTCAAACTCATGGAAATTAACTATAAATACTCAAATTTCTTGTTATTCATTCAATGTATCGATGGGTTGGTGAATAATACTAAAATGTAATCTGCATACATTATCAATTTGAAAGTGCCCTGCTCAATCTTGATGCCACTCACCCACTCATTACTCCATGTGTAAGTTTCAAGAAGTTTCATTGTCAAAGCAAAGAGGATCATCACTGCCTAATACCACCCCATTCCAAATGTAGATCATTTGGAAATAACTCGGACCCTAGTGCATGCAAGCTTTCCATTACCCACATTTTAAGCAGGGGCTCAGGCCAATCACTTCTAGTATCTACTACAGAAATGACCAGCTCACCTAATTAAATGCTATTTTGGTATCTAATGCACCTAAGATTGAATGTTTACAGGTACATGCTACATTCTTCACAAGTTCCCAATTTGTGAAGAAATTTGTGTTATGGCGGTTGGAACTAGGTTCCCAACCCTCTCGCTCTCCCTTCGTGACAAAAACAATTTGACTGAATAATTAAAACCTTACCAACTGGAACAGGTGTGTGGGCTTGGGATGAGCATTGGGTGATAGGGGGAAACCTTTCAAGGGTGGCAGGGCGTCACATTGACACCATGTTGCACCCCTGAAGAGTGCATGGGTGTACATGTCGCACACATACATGCCCTAAGGGCATGTATGTCTGCCACACGGCACTGAATAAAAAGCGAAAAAATGCTTTTAAAAAGGAATTAGTTATCTACCACCAACTTATAGTTGGTGGTAAATAACGAATCCCTAAATGTAAGAAGCACTCACTTGAGTGCTCCCTACATTACAGATTCGGTAATTTACCGAATCGGTATTTCAAGAATTCGGTAATTTACAGATTTCTTAAATTACCGATTCGGTAAATTACTGAATCCTGAAATGTAGCCTCCTACATCTGAAAAAGCCTAATACCGGTCGGTAACGGCAGAAATTTGGTAATTTCGGCTGTTACCGACCGGTTTTAGGCTTCCTACATCTGGCCCTAGGTCTTTAAATACCACATTTGCCAGCAGATGAAAAGTTCCACCATAACACGTCCCGAGCAGACTCCTTTATCAATATCTGACAAACCACCAGTGTGAGTTTACTTGGTCCACTGCAGCCCTTACAAAGAGAAAGGGCTTACAGGTATATCATGGTTGCTGTGGATTCCTGCTCAAGATTCCTATGGGTGTGACCCCGATGCTCGGCTGACGCTCGAACTGTTATAAAAGATTTGTGAGTCTTTATAGGGACATACGCAATTGGCACATTACATTCTGACCAGGGCCCTGCGTTTAGCTCTCTGGCTTACAAGGAGGCCATGCAAGGATTGGGTGTAGCATTGCGGTACTCCTCCCCATACCATCCTGAGGGAAATTTGATTGTGGGGAGGAAAACCAGAGACTTAAAGCACTCTTTTAACAGCTAGAGTATTAGGCACGAGTGAGAGCTGGGTAAAACATCTGTATAGAGTGCAGCAAGCATTGAATAACATGCCAAGATCAAGGTCCTATTTCGGACAAGAATGTGAGTACCTGATCTTAATTGTGAAGGTGCAGTGGTGGATGAAAAGCCTTTTGACATCCATGATAGTTTGGCTGTTTTACAGGATCTAAATGGATCCAGGACACAACAAAGTAATAATGTCTATGTTATGTTATGTTATGTTATAAAATCTTATATAGCGTGCAGCTGCCCCAGCTAAGGGGCGTCCCGGCGCTTTAATAGACAGGAGAGTAGGCTGCCGTAGAGATGGACATACGGCTATAACTGACTTACGGCCATCTGAATCAGAATGCCATTGGGGAAGTCAAATCAGTCACGGAAAGACCATTCTGGATCCCAAAAGTTGGGTATCTGATCAGAGAGAAAATAGTGGACAAGAAAGAACTTGGGCCATCATACAGAAAGCCCATACAGGTCCTAGCAGTTGAAGGAACAAGAACTGTACTTCGACCGCCTCTTGCTGGAAAAAGGAGAAAAGATTTGTCTCAATCGACCTAATCAAACAAAACTATGTGGCCGATACTGAGTTTTAGGCCATGTGGACTCCAAAGTAGCAAACACCCTCCTCTTGCTACAATTCAAGAAGTTCAAACTGAAAGACTCATCATGTTGGAAGAGTCCCCTGCACGGAATGATGGACTATGCAATAATACTATGGAAATCATTCCTCTTGAACCTGAAGTTCAAATTCAGAATCAAAGTGAAAGACAAATTTCAATTCAACCAAATATAGATGTCTAAATCAACATGCCTCAACAAGAGCAAACTATGATTTCCACAAATCCTGATGCAATACCAACAAGTGATCTAACTGCTTCTGGCTACTTCATAAACTTTGATGCGATTTCTTTGGATCCAATTGAACCTGAAACAATGCCAGCCCAGCACTCATGCAAGCAGCAAGTTAAAAACTTTCTAAACTTTCTTTAAAAGATTTATCTGATGTCACCTTGGGTAGAACTATGGGTAATCACTGGGATACTTTTCTTTTTTTTCTGGTTAGGCTTAGTAATAGTGTTTAGCATGCTTTTTAATGGTAAATACCTTTGACAAAGCTCTGCAGCCCAAAAGGTGAATTTAATTGTAAAACCACACCAATCATCTCATCTAGAACAAAGAGGCTTGTGATCAGTGAACATTACAGCAGTTCCTATACCTGATGGTATAGTTTGGGAAAAGGTTGATTTCGACATCTTTGGTCCAACCAAACTTTTAAGAATTCCTCATTTATTTAAAATATCGATGATTGGGATTTTGAAACTGTAAATAACCTGTTGTCGGATTTGGAAAATCTGCTGCATTTTATAATAGTGAAACATTGGAAAGCAGTTTAGATTTCAAAACAATGTATTGTTATCAACACTACAGAGTCCCTAGATTCACAAATCAAGTGCTGGAGGTAATTAATGAGCATGGCACCAGGCATATCGAATCCAAAGAGATACTAGAACAATTCTCAAATCACTACTTAGCGCTCTACCGCTCCTGTGAAAATGATACAATGGGGTGGCCTCTTACTTTGAGGACACAGCACTGGGCTGGATAAATAACTCCAGACAAGTATTCCTGTCAGAAGACATCGAGGAAGACTAAATTTGTGCCGCCATAAAGGGGCTGCGATCTGGTAGCGCATCTGGACCAGGCGGGCTCCCTATCGACTTTTACAAAGTCTAAATCGACCTGCTGACTCCCATTCTTATATAGGAAGTCTTGCATATAGCCATGTCTGAACTGGGGTGGCAGAGTGGGCTAAAGAACGGTGATGGATTAAACCCAGATCTTTTGACTGGGTTTGAGTGTTTGATTGATTCAGATGCTCTGTCCATCACCACTTCCTTTTGTACCGCTTTTGGCCGCCATAAGTGTGGCAGGGTATGCTCAGACGTGAGTCCCTTGCTCATTTTGCCACTGGATTCAAGGAAGCCGGGCTGAAGACGGCTGGAATGCCAGAAACCGGTCCTCGGAAGCTTGTTTCCGGTCCAGGGAAGACATGGCTTGGCAGTTCGGGCTGGACTGTTCCCATGAGGCACAAGGTCAGACTGATTTGCATATAGCCATGTCTGAACTGGGGTGGCAGAGTGGGCTAAAGAACGGTGATGGATTAAACCCAGATCTTTTGACTGGGTGTGAGTGTTTGATTGATTCAGATGCTCCGTCCATCACCACCCCCTTTTGTACCGACTCCCATTCTTAAGCAGGTTTTTTGAGGAAGCTTCAGAAAAGGGCATTCTTCCTCCATCAATGCGCCAGACTAGAATAATCTCACTTCTCAAGACTGGTAAAGAGGCAACCAATTGTGATGCCTACAGACCATTGTCGCTTATTAATTGCAATCCATACCAAGGTTATAGCCAACAGACTCTCATTGTTGATGGAAGGGCTGGTTCTACCAGATCAAGCAGGGTTTGTCCTGGGAAGAGCCACGTCACACAACCTTGGAACTACCTTTGCACTACTACATAACAGAGACCCAGACGACTCTGCTGCGGAAATCTTCCTGGACGCTATGAAAGCGTTTGATTCCCTCAAATGGGGCTATATGTTCTCAATATTGGGCAGAATGGGCCTCCCCCATTTCTGGGATGGATAAAGCTGCTCTATACCAAGCCGGAGGCAATATTGCAAATCAATGGAACCGATCGCTATCACTAGGGGCACAAGACAAGAATGCCTGCTGTCCCCCTTATTGTTAGCCCTTTACATTGAACCATTGGCCACAAAAATTAGACAGCATCACAGGAAACACGACATAGCCCTCCCGTCAGATATTGATATCACTCTATGCTGATGATGTCACCCTCTTCCTCTGTAACCCAAGCATTAGTCTAAATCCGATTCTTTGAGAATTTAAACGATTTGGCAACTTATCTGGCATTAAATCAAACTGGACCAAATCCCAAATCTTTCCACTCACCCCCAGCACTGCATGGTTTCTTCCAGACTACCCAATAAGCTGGTGTGATCAGTAAGTCAAGTATCTTGGGGTGGTCATTACCAGAGACAAAGATGCAACACTTTGCGCCAACTATGGCACAACAATTGAAACTATCCTGTCAAGGATAAACAGATGGATAAAACTGTCGCTATCATACCTGGGAGAGTGGCATTAATGAAAATGAACATATTACCTAAGATCCTCTATTTAATATACCATACTACCCAGGTCGACATGTCTTTAATACAATCTGGTCCCTACTCATTAAACTAAAATGAGGTGGTAAGCAGCCCAGATTGAGCTGGAAGGTCCTGACACAACCTTTCTCCAGTGGTGGGCTGGAAGCGCCCGATATGGAACTTTACTCTCTCAGCGCGCAGGCACACCATGCCGCCTATTGGTTACATCCCCCACCCTTTATGCCACACTTATCCATCGAACAGGGATACATGAGAACCACTCCCCCTCAGTCCTTTCTTGGCACAAAAGTACCAAGGGAAGGAGTCAAATTTCACACTGTGAGCTGTACGAATTATGCATAGAAGAAGCTATCCCATACAGTGGATAAACCAGAGCTATATTCCCAGCTTATGCCGCTTCCGTACTTGCCTAGCGCGCCAGTCACACAGGAGGGGGCATGTTGAGACATGCTCCAGAAGCGTGCCCTCAAGACGTGGGGAGATCTCTAACAGGAAGGGCAATTCAAAACTCAACTGGAACTGTTATCGGGGGAACGGGTCACACCGCTAAAGACATTTGTTTACATATGCCTAAAACACGAAATACGTGCAAACATCCATGGGTTCCATATTGAACCACCGGTAGGCGAAACCCTTCACGCACACTGAAATTATCTGGGCCTGCTCATGCCATATCTAGAATATATAGGGCGGCACTAGACGAGAGGCCGCAGGGAACACACAGAGCTCGAGGGGCTTGGGATACAGATCTTTAGGAGCCACTAACAGATGAACAATGGACATACTGCTGCCTGCAAACTGAGGCCATCACTGCAAGCAGTAGGCTACGCCTTACCCACTTTAAATTATTGAACAGAACATATTGTACCCCTGCCAAACTGCATAAACTTAACCTCAGGAAAGACTACTGCTGCTGGCGCTGCAGGAGGGAGGGAGCAGACTTCATACACCTTGCATGGCACAGCCCGAGCATAGCCAACTACTGGGAGGAGGTACTGAAGCACTCTCCAAAATGACTGGCCTAAATGCCCCCAAAACCCCCATGGTAGCGCTGCTAGGCTACACAGCAGACATACCAGGGACATGCAGGAAATTCTTCTCATTAGGACTATTACTTGCTAAATGCCGGTAGGCGTGTCGATGGGGCAGATGGTGAGCACCAAAATTCAAAGGATGGATGACCAACATGATATATTGTAGGGACCAACTTGCCACGCATGCTGAACTTCTCCCAACTTCTCCTTTGGGGGGGCAGCACTTTGCCAGGGCCGGTTTTGGTTCCCAGTCCGGCCCTGGGTGCAACCCTTGCTTGGCTAGCTGCCAATATCTGGGGGAGGTGGCACTGTACCGAAAAAATGAATGCGGCCACCTCTGCAATGCCAAAGACAGGGCAGGGCTGCATCTCTGCCCATCTCCATTGCCCACATGGGGGTGCAGCTGGCATGCCCTGCTGCATTAGCAGCATTGTTGCAAGCACTGCTTGCTTTGATCTTGGGAGAGAGGAGCTGGGATGGGAAGGCAAGTAGGAAAAATAAGTACAAAAAAGCAACTAAAAAGCACACAGAAATGTCAAATATATTAAATAGTAACCTCACATGGAAGTCTTTATTTTTTTTTTATGTTTTATTAAGCATTTATCAATTTTTCTGCAAAAGTACATTTCAAATTACAGCACACATCATTATTTTTTACATATCCAAATAATTAAGATATATTCCTATACATAGGAGGGATAAAAATCTCAAACCAGAATAGCAAAGAAGATACAAATAATCCGGATTGGAGAAATCTACGTACACTTAGTATTATACCTTATAGAGCCATTGCCAAGGCCTGCACTTCGTCAACCCTACCATTTTTCCAGCTAGTTATAGGTTGCCATATCTTCCGTCCTAATATCTTAGCTCTACGCCCCTTCCTATCATATATTGCTTTCTCCAGGTTATACATAGCAAGGAGGCTTGCAATCCATGTTTGGAAAGAGGGGGGAGCCTTATCCAACCATGTCCTTGCTATGCAAATACCATAGACTGCAACAGAAACAAACACATGGAAGTCTGAAAGTAATAAGTAAAGTAAGATGTAGAATTGGTTTGAGAATAGGATGCGTTGGGCTGGGTTGGAAGAAGGATTAGCCTAGAGGATCAGGAAAAATAGAAGGGAAAGCTAGGAAGGATAAGGCTAGATAAAACAAAAGAGTACATGGTTGAACACCGATTGGTGTCGTTCACATACATTATCCAGCTTTGAACTCGCAACTGGCGTAAATCGCAGCGCGCGAGGTGCATTTTGTGCCCGTACATAAAAAACTGCGTGAGTTCCGCTCAGGCCTAATTACGGCACATCTTTTCATTTAAAAACCATATCTATTTATAATAGCCGGCAATCTTCATAAATCTATGAAGCGATAATTGAAACAGAATTAAGTGGCTTGCATTCGTTTTTCAAGAATTCTTATTCGAAATGGGACCCTCCCAATTTATTTCACCTGTATATTTCTTGATGTCATTGTGCAATGGGGCTGCGCGCTCCTCTAATAAATAGATGCATCTCTCGAGTCATTCAGACAAATATACATGTCGTTCTTAAAAAAATGGGAACCATGAAAAATGCCAGAATGTGCACCAAGACAACATAGTGCTATGTTAAATAAGGGTATTCATCGCACATGCAGAAATATTTCATTTCATTTTAAAATGACTATGAAGCTTCATTACAATGTTTCCTCTCTAGCAATGACATATTGATTATAGTTGTTATTAATATGAACCAGCAAACATATGATCATTTCCAGATTGATGGCCTAGTTATTACTCTGTTCTTTATTATTTGTGCAAGGAATTCTCAGTTTCCGGTCCTCTAGCAGCGCCTTCAGGGCTGAGTAAGAAATGATGCAGAAAATAGCAGACGTGAACACAGCAGCATAGGAAAATGTAAGACTGAAAATGATCAGAAATCTAGTAAGGAGCATTTTTCAGAACGAGCAGGCACACGGAGAGGAAGCACAGCAGAAAGAACACTGAAAATGAAAGAGAATGTCCGCACAGCTTCTAAGAAACACACGAAAGAAAAAAGTGTTTTAAACCACCTTTCATAGGTTAAGAAATATGGGCTGGCCGACATTGCAACAGGTTATAGGTCAACAAGCACACGAAAAGAATGCTGCTGATCTGTCCCAAGGGACCAACAAAGAACTGGGGGGCATATTATCAAGGGGGTTTATCTCCGCTTTTTTGGCTTTAAAAGTCACGAAAGCGGAGATAAAATTATCTCCCTATTACCTAGCTGTCGCTAACACCAGTTAGCGACAGCTAGTAGGAGATAGCGACCATCTTGGGCCCCACTTTGCATGTCAGTGATATTTATCACTAATGACATGCAAAGTGGGCGTGCCAAGGTGTTAGCGACTGGAAACAGTCGCTAACATCGCTATCTCCTATTACCAACTTTGGGAGATATTCGCGCTAAGCGCGAATATCTCCAAAAGCTAACACCTGCCCTGAGCAGTTCTTAGCCATGTTATCCAATGGGAGGTAGATAACATGGCTAAGAGCTTTAGCTCGCTAATGCATGAAGAGCGCTGACTTTTTAGCGATCTTCATGCATTGCGGCCGATTTTTATCGCATTTGCGATAAACCTTGGTAATACCAAGGTTTATCTGCGATAAAAATCGCCACAGCTCGGCGATAATTTTTTCACGCTAACCAAGCAATAGCGATAATCATCACTATTGCTTGGTAATATGCCCCTGGCTTCGGATATAATAGCAAAGCATTAAAAAAAAGTCCATAGGACTGGATTTTTGTTGGTAAGTGGGTCTCATTTAGATCATTACGCAAAGTCTAAATTCAGAAATAAGTGTTTTTGCAGATAGCTTTTCTTCTATTTTATATTGAGGCACGTTCGCCCATTTTACGTGTATTTCGCTTGTGTTTTGAGGTGTTAGTGCATCATTTAGAAGTAGTTATAACTTGCATGCATCTTTGTATTGGGCTGTTGTGTGACACTCATTTCTGTTGCATGTTTGTCTTTTTTATGAAATATATTTTTGCATGTTTGCTCTCAAAAATGCAACAAAAACTTTTGAACAAAACTGTTCTCAGATATTAATATACAACTGTTTCACACTCTCATACTCCATGTCCATGGTTAGTAGTGGAACGACACTGGTAGGGTGCCAAGCATGCAACCACAATTACTGGTACACTGGTAACACCCCACCAGTGCCATGCAATTTCAAGTTAAACCTTAGCAAAATCATGAAACCAAAGCGTTTTTCCAGCATCAGAGATCACACTAAAAACTAACAGACTGGCACAACAGGAAATGTTTGATGACTACAAAAATCACAGCAAGTGACATAAAAACTCTATAAAAGCTCCCCCGGGTGCCATCTCCTATACGTTGCTAATGCACATTTCTTGCATTTAGCCTGGGATTATATGGGACATGTAACAGGTCAAATAATTTCATTGGAATATGTCTGAGATTTGTCCGAGTTTTGCTGCTCGACTTGAGCATCTACCATAACAGCTATGGTCCCCATATATGTGCCAGACATTTGCACATATGGAAACTGACACTTGACTTATACTAATGCAACATTACCACAAGACAAGTGAAAAAGTCTAACGGCCAGATTCATGAAAGACCCGTTTTGCGAGTCTGAAATAGCGATTCATAAGGAATCGCTATTACAGACTCGCAAAACGGGATTCATGTAGGAATCGCAAAATTAAATGCGATTCCTACAGATTCCTTATTTGCGATTAGCAAATTGCTAATCGCAAATAAGGAATAACTCCCCATTCATTCCTATGGGCCAAAAGGCCCATAGGAATGAATGGGGAGTATTCCTTATTTGCGATTAGCAATTTGCTAATCGCAAATAAGATAGCGATTTGAAGGGTGCCAGGGGTGTCCAAAGGACACCCTGTAGCACCCCTTAAATGCACATTTCAACAGGTGTTGCGCACACACATGTCCTAAGGACATGTGTGTGTGTGTAGCATGCAACTTAGAAAAATGCTTTTAAAAGCATTTTTCTAAGTTTTCGCTATTTACCACGAGGTTTGACCTCGCGGTAAATAGCGGCCGAAATTTGCGATTTCGCAATTTTAAAATGTTTCAAGAATACCATTTAAGGAATCTCTAATAGAGATTCCTTAAATGCTATTCCTCGCAAATTTGCGAGTTTCTAACTAGCGAATTTTGCATTTGGGATGATGAATCCCAAATGTAAAAATTGCACTCGCAAAGGGCCAGATTCTCAGAATCTGGCCCTTTGCGAGAGCAATTCAGCTTGATGAATCAGGCTGTAAGAGTATTGTCAGTGCATCCAGGAGAGGAGTGGTGTGTGTGTGTGTGTGTGCGTGTGTGTGTGACATAAGTGGCTTGTCTGCCTTGCTACACACTGCATGTTCCAATGATTCCGTGCTCTCACGCATTTCCTGTCACAGGGACTGCACCTCACCGCCAGTAAATCTGCTCCCGATTGACTAAAAGCACTGATGGCCTTGTCACACACTAAACACCCAGGAATCAAGGGCATCAATGAAATATTTAACAATGATAAAGTGGATGGCCTTTAATAGTCCTCTGTTCATGTTGTTTCTGCAGCAGTCTAGAATTAAGAATGCTGAGCTAACTGATCACCGCTTCCTTGGTTGTGTCTTTTTGAAATCATACGAGTGCTTTATTCGTGGTGGTTGCGGATGGGGCCCACAACACTCCTTTTTGTGAACCAGAACTCATTTTTCCAAGTTAGACTTTGTCCCAGACTAAGAGAGAGAAAGTAGGAAAAGGGTGAAAGAAAGAGGAAAAAAAGTGACAAATGGAGAAGGCTGCTTTAAAAAACTGCAATAGTTAGATAAAGGGGCAAGGGGTGTACGGTGGTGGAATGCAGAGAGGTATGAGATAGAATCAAGACTATGCAGCCTTGTCATTCAGCAAACTCCAACATTTGACATCCTTTCTATGGGTTTCTGTAGAACAGTTTGGACACCCACGCTTATTATTTTACAGATTAAGAACTGGATATGATGTCTGCATTGCGTCTCTCATTCCCTAATTGGGCCTGAAACCATATTTTCAACAATATCATATGTTATCATAAAATGGTAATCAATTAGCCAAATGCTGTATCACAAATCATACACATGTATCAATAGTTGTGCAGTCACATGTCAATGACATGTTTCAAGGGGTGCAGGGATTGATGTGTTCCTGCTCTTCCAAAAAGATTGTTTGTCGATGTGTAATTCCCAACAACAGGCGTTTAGGAGCTGTCACCTATGTGGTACTGTAGGCAGTGTTATATAGACCTCTGCAGTTGCATATGCTTGCTCATGTTTATCAATATGGGCAGGCGTGCACATGTTTGTGTGCCAGGGCATCACATGAATGGCATGAGTGATGTGCTATCAATCACAAATCTGCACACAGAATTTAGGGTACAAGGGATGTCTGCCCAGTCCTCATACAACTATAAAATCTACTTGTAAATCCATAACTATAGTCAAGTGTATGCTTGTATCCTCATTTAAACTACACATTCCCATGGAAAGATTCACATGGAGAAATGTCAGATAAGATGTGCAGTTTTTCGATTGACTATACATCCTGTCCCTGCCTGAGTCAATATAGTTCATACAGTGTTTCTGGTGATGTCCTTGCTTTCTTCCAGCATGATAAAGCTTGAAGCCCTTCGTCTCACCGTAGGTTTTACAATACATCTTTACTTCTGACTGCTGAATGTCACACCATCTTTTTTGAGTCTCTAGGTGGCATGAGCCATCACCCTAAAAAAAGAATTCCCAATGTAGTTTCATTAAAAGAATTGAAAATACATAGCCAAATTCATTTTCTTTGCACGTTTAGAGCACAAAACTGCCTGTTTATATAGCTTATCGGTTTTTTGTGTTCCCTATAGACCCCCCAACATCTTCTGCTTATAGGTAGCCCTCACAAATGTGGAGTGGGGGTAGAACAAACAAAAGAGGCCATACCAACTCTGTTATTCCTATTAATGATTGTTATGCTTATCAAGAAAACAAACAATCAAGGGAGACGTCCTCTCAACATAGCAGAAGATAGCTGAGGGAGGTGGAAACCTGAGGTACAATTTTATCCTCTTAGACACAATGAGGTATATTTATGTAGCTTTCACGCAGAGCAGCACATCAAGCCATCTTGCTGCACTGAGCTAGTCTAGGCTTGTGCAAAACCTTTGTTACACTCTCATGAATTTTTACATTCGCAATTTATGGGAATTGTCACAACTCATGACAATGTGACATTTCATATATTCTTGTTGCTCAGGAGATTTTCCAAAACAAGTTTTAAGGGAGGCTGGTTCCAGCAGAAAATGTTTTTTACCCTAAACATTTATTCCTGAGTTAGTTCCCCCGCCAATATGTTTGAATGCATAGTACATCCTCGTGTTTAATTTGAGGTGCCACAAAGTGCATTTGCAAAGTTTACATTTACAAGGGGGTTTATCTCCGTTTTTTGGCTTTAAAAGCCACGAAAGCGGAGATAAAGTTATCTCCCTATTACCTAGCTGTCGCTAACACCAGTTAGCGACAGCTAGTAAGAGATAGCGACCATCTTGGGCCCCGCTTTGCATGTCAGTGATATTTATCACTAATGACATGCAAAGTGGGCATGCCAAGATGGTAGCGACTGGAAACAGTCGCTAACATCGCTATCTCCTATTACCAACTTTTGGAGATATTTGCGCTAAGCGCGAATATCTCCAAAAGCAAACACCTGCCCCTGAGCAGTTCTTAGCCATGTTATCCAATGGTAGGTGGATAACATGGCTAAGAGCATTAGCTCGGTAATGCATGAATATCGCTGACTTTTCAGCGATATTCATGCATTGCGGCGATTTTTATCGCATTTGCGATAAATCTTGGTAATACCAAGATTTATCTGCGATAAAAATCGCCGTAGGTCGGCGATACATTTTTGTCTCTAACCAAGCAATAGCGATAATTATCGCTATTGCTTGGTAATATGCCCCATAGTTTTACACATTTTACACAAAATTCAACAAAACTTTCATTGTGAGTAATTCACTAATTTTGCCCGCCCCAATGATTTCCTTCCGATCCTCAAAACGGGCTGTCTTTTTTCCAACAGGCTACAAATGATAATCTTACTGGACTTGTTAATACAAACTGCTTTGTAACAAAGTCAAATATTTTTTCCATACGGACTTCATGTGTACATTACTACAAATCTTTAATTAGCACCAACAATGAGAACATAAGGAGAAACATGTACAACAATACACTGGCGCTTTGATAAGAACATTCTTGTACATTTGTAACAATGTTTTTTTTAATGTTTTTTTTTTTTTTGCGTGGTGCAGTGTAATTAGGCTACTCTGTTTCCACACTGCTGCTTGAAATATCCTTCAGAGGGTTTGTATTGATCGTGCCGCTCACATTTCATCATGAATTCTAATGTGAGCTCTGATCCATCATGTTTCATTTAAGCAAGTCACTGGAAGAAATGAGAAGGAAATTGTTATGAATTTAATGTTCCCGTCTTTGAAGCCGTTGAGCAGAACCTGTGATTTATTTTAGTGATGGGTGGAAGTGGCGCACTGCAAACAAAGAGAGGAGAAAGCCAAGGCGCGCAAGAGGCATGACATGTTGTGTTCTGACACTGTCTTTTACCCCAAGAGAACAGGATTGTAAACATTCTAAACTTCAAGCGGATTTCAAATTGAATGTAAAGAACATTCTCAAAAATAAAGCAAGTAGAGCGATAGAGACAAAGAGAAATTGTTATGGAATGCTACACAAAAGTCTACTGGTGGTACATGGGGAGTAGAAATGTGATTTGGGGCGATCTTTGCCAGGTGCAACCTCCAGGAAGAGGCATGGCAGTAGCTGTGCTTGCTGGCACGTGGAGGATGCATGTGTGAGGTCTGTGCGGTTCTCCCAAGTGATAGCCGAGGAGACACTGCACTGCCTTTTACTCTGGGATTCAAGGGTTACATTTGTGTTTTGTGCATTATAGCAAATTTCACTACATACACAAAGTTGAACGACTCTAGGAGTTCATTTACCTTGGCGTAGACAGGTGTAGATCAGAAACTTAATTTTTTCAACTTACTCTTTGAAGTCGTCTCTTGCTAGTCAGTTGCTTAATGCAAAATATGGGTCCTACCTGCAATATGCGATGAGCGGCCCTTAAGTCTTCACTTATTATTCATTGGTTTTGAGCTCACCGAGGGCCCCTTGAAGGGTTGTTGGCCCTTAAACGGATGGGGACCCATATGCTTCAGGGGCTGCAGTGGAAAGTGTTACGACCCTGTCCCTATTGTATAATGGTCTGACTGGTTTAGAGGCAGGTAAGCAAAAGTAGCAGGCATACCATATGTTTCTTCCTGTATCTGGAACAGTTTAATGCTTTTCTGAAATCATAAAGAATTGTAGGTTCAGAATCAGGGCCAACATGTTCATGTCCAAATAATGCGTTTGCACACCTCGTTTGCACAGTGGTAGAATTCATACCCGAATCATCACTTTATGCACATGCCAGCAGTTGTGATTAGCATAAATACCCATAGGCCTTTCTCATCAGTTCCTGTACTTTTCATGAGGACTTTTTAGCTCAGAACATAGCGAAAGCGTGTCTTTCCCTTTTTTACCATTGCCAGAGTTAGGAATGATTTCATAAAGTATGAAGTTATTAATGAGGATTGTAATTTGGTCATCTGCCACAATCAAAATAGAGAGCTAGTGAGTCGGCTCATAAATCATAGAAAATAAACTGCACTTGTGCCAACTTAGGTGTGCAAAATTAATTTTACAGAGGCATAGATTTCTAGAGCTTCTGCTTTAAAATAATTACACATACCTAGTTTCCAATGGGTGGAATCCACAAAGGTAAATCATCCATATGTATACATTTGAGGATCTAATGTTTTTATTTTTTGTCTTCACTAGAAAAATATCTCTCCTTTTGGAGAAATTCTTTCACAAGAAACCCATAAAATATATTGGTGTTCGCTTCCCTTTTCCAGGCTATAGATGGATTTAATATTGCCTTTCACATCAATACATTTGAATGTGTATCCAGGGTGTGTAACTAAGCCACCCAGCACATTGTTGAAACAGTGAAAACATGCCAGGTAGGTGCAATCTCCAAAAATACAAATGAGGATTATAAATTCCCGCAAATTTTAATTTCTAGTTTTAAGAGTTTCATCAAATTCCATTAGTATGTCTACATGGTTCCCTAGTTCTGTTCCCAACAAACCTCTATGGAAAAAATAAAGATCTATAAACAATTAGTTACCGTTTATTAAGAGTCACCCAAACATTTGGACGCCGGCTGATCTAGTCACAAAGGGAAATTTACACATGAGTAAATACACACTTGCAGATTTACTCTTAAACTTTGAAGTAAATTTGCTACTTTTGGCTATTCACCATTTACATGTGCACATTTATTGCAAGTGTAAACTCGCATGTCCCCACCCCCTAATTCGGGAGTGTCATAATTGGGATTTCTGGTTGCCTAGGGCAAGCGCCTAAGCCAGGCAGAAACACCACTCTAGCCAGGGCAAGGGAGTTACACACTGAAGATAACTCCTGCTCACCCCCTTGGTGCTTGGCAGAAGCAGTCAGGCTTATCCCAGAGGCAATGTGTAAAGCATTTGGGCAACACACTCACACAGCAGCGACACACTAGGCACACCACAAAAGAAACTCCAAAAAAGGTTATGTAAAAATAGCCTTTGTATTATCCATAAAACACATTAGAATTCTAATCACAAATGTACACTGTGCCACCTGGCACTAGGCAATAATTTACAGGGGATTATATACATGACAGGGCCAATCGGGCAACTGTCAGAACCACCAGAATTCAAGTAGTGGATATAAAACAACCAGTAACTACTGGTACGATACTGTACTCAGCATAAACACATTATGCATAAACAATGGGCATAAACACATTATGCATCCTCACATTAGGCATAAACCACATCACGCCTCATCACATTTGGCTAGGCACCCCTTCAGGGCCTTGCACCACATGAGTCAGTGTTCCCATGTGGGGGCCCTGTCCTGTGCTCACCCCGCAATGCCCCCTTAGAGCTAACCTTCCCTCACAAGACCTTCACACTGGCTGATGCAGCCACAACAAATGTGTGCAATGGGAAAGGGGCGGGTGCAACTCACCCCGTTCACCTACGAAGAATGCCCCCACGGTGCAGTTGTCTACCCTCTGGCGGTGCAGCTGTGAAAACCGCCACCACAGTGCCTTGGGAGCCCCCTCCTCCCGGGGCTCCTCTTTGGGGAGAAATCAGACACCCAACACTTGGGCACCAACAGTGCTCCCCCTCCAGCTCGACTCACCGGGACACCTCTCCTGCAGAAATCAGGCACCAACAGTGCGCCTGGCAGGCCCCCGCTCAGTGGACTTCTTCTCGCTTCGCCGGGTCCCCTCCGTTTGCACACACAAAGGTGGGGCAGGCTCCCGCCTGCATTCATGCTCTTCTCCCATGGAGCAAAGTCTCCGTTGTCCTTTGGCACCCACTAGCATAGGGTAGGCTCCCACGTGGATTTCAGGCTTGGTGACGTCTCTTAGCTTTGGGTAACTGTGAGGTGCTGGCTCTAACTTCGGCCGGGCCCTGCCCATAACCAGGCCCTCGTCACCTGACTTCCTCTCCCTGCCAACTTCCGGGCAACCTGTGGGCTGCCCCTTTTCACATGGGAGCCCCGCCCACGGTCAGGTGCAACCTTGCCTGACTTCTGCCATTGTCGTCGCTCGGGCAATCCCCGACCAGGATTCCCTGCTGATGGGCTCTTCCTTGGGAAAAAACAGTGTGAGCCTCCTCCTGGACACTACACAGGGGACTGACTCCTCCACACGGGAGCCCTGCCCTTATCCAAGCCCAGTTGGCTCCACTTGGCTTCCAGTGCATGGCGCAGTTCCGCCCACAACTAGGCAGCCCACCTGGCTTCTCGGACGCTGCAATTTCACAGAGAAAAAGTCTCAGTCGATTTTGATATTTTCGGGTCACGGCGCCCGCTGCCCTTAGGAATGATGAGCCCACTTCTAGGTCTGAAAGGAAAAGAAGCAAAAGTGCTCAGCACGCTCTCTCTGCCACTCACCCCCCTCACTAGGGCTCAAAGGTAAAGAAGCAAAAGCACTCAGCATGTGCTCCCTGCCAATCATCCTCCCTCAAGTCTGGCCAGTGCCCTCCTCACACAGAGTGCGCTCTTCAGGGCACTTAGTCCAAAGTTATCAGGGGCAGAGCTGGGCACAGGCAGGCCAGAATGTCGGGACCCCCAGGAAGAAGCAGCTGGGTCCCACGGTGGTTCCTCCTGGCAGCCCAACAGGCTGCAGGCCACCAGTTCCACAACAGGTACAAAGTAGCACAATTCATGGGGTCACAGCCTCAGTACCTATACCCCATATGTCTTAGCTCTCCCTCCCCCTGGCACAGACCTAGACCCGGCCCAAACCAGTTGTGGGGGGCACTCCAACCTTTCTATGCAGTGCTAAAACACCTTCATTGTTAGATTAGATCCTGGCCCCAGACACACCAAGTTATCAAGTTTAGTTTATTATGTTTTGGCTCTCAACTGAGGGCCACATAAAACATATACAATTATACAATAATAGTAACAAATGAAAACATAGGTTACAGAGTTAAGAAACCACAGCTTATTCACTGGTTGAGCAGTCATCTAACACTTCTCCATGAAACATTTAATAAATTTCTAAAAACCCCCTGAAGAAGTTAAAAATTCTAAAACAGAACATTTCATTTGGCGGACAGTAAAGTGCATGGAAAAAAGTTGTAACATTTAAAATTCCCAGTTGTAAACAAATTGGTTTTAGCCACTTAGAACGCAAGGGGCGCAATGCCGGACAAATGAACAAGACATGATTACGATCCTGTATGGCATTACTACAAAGGTTGCATATCGGGGATACACCATACAATTTCGCAATGAGGTAATTAAGGGGGAGCAGATCATGTCTTAGAAGGAACCACAATCTACGGACTCTGTGGGGAATATTCCAGGTAAGATATTGTTGGGCAAGTTTTGGTGTATATGTACTTAACAGTAATTGCCTTTCTTTATTCCCTTGTTTAGCGATCATATCCAACTTAAAACTGAGCTCCCATGAAGCGCATTTTAATTTAGACTTTAGTTCAGCAGGAGTAAGTGAAAACAATAAGCTTTCATCCAGTTCTAGCAAAACTACAGCTTTTCTAAAGTTCTTAACCAGCATGGAGAACTCATTAAAGTGGCCCAGAAGTTCTTTTTTGATAGCTTCCCGTAAGGTATCCGGGTTACTTCTCGCTAAACAGGCCACCCACCTTACAAGGGCAATCAGCCCCTGTACCCAACAACTTCGAAGTCCGAATTCTAGTCTGCATGCGGAGACTGAACAAGCTGTATTTAGAGAAGAAATTCTTCTTAGTATCTTTCCTTCTATTTTTTGCAGGAATCCCCAATAATTTAGCTCCACTAGTTCTAATCCATAAAGTAATGTGGCGGGGATCTTTGCTCTAAATACCTCTAGAAATGGTGTAAAGTGTCTCTTCCCTGTAGCATTATACAGGGAACTTAACCCCATACCATGAGCCAATGCTTTATGTGCATTGTGTTCAATGTGGGGTTTCTCACTTAAATTAGCTGAGATGATTTTGCCCAAAAACGTATAAGTTTTAACCACCTCGAGTTTTTGTCTTCCTATGGCCCAACAATAGTTTACAGATCTACATTTTTTCTTTCCAAAAATGCACATTATTTTACTTTTAGAGACGTTAATCTTCATATAATGTGCTTCTGCAAATTGATTCAATGCCTGCAGACGGTTGGACAAGCCCTTTGGTGTTAGATCTAGGACAAGAATATCGTCTGCATACATTAAAACCGATATCGCAGATTCTCCAATTTTTGGGGCTTGCCCCTCACAAGCAGAAATAAACTTAGGAAGGTCTGCCGTATATAAAGAGAATAATGTAGGGACCAATATACACCCTTGTTTCAAACCATTTGGGGAAGGTATGGATTGGGAGAGTCCTCTCTCTCCACCATATAACACCTTGCACCATGTGTTCGAGTGAAGGGCCTTCACAAGCTCAAGAAGCTGTATTGGCATACCTAAAGCTACAAGCTTTCTCCACAGCGTTGGACGATCTACTTTGTCGAACGCTGTGGAGAAGTCTATAAATGCCACGTAAATTCCACCACCTCGAACACGTACATATTTATCGGTAATCACCTGCAGTGCTGTCAAATTATCTAATGTTCCATGATCTTTACGAAATCCGGTTTGTTCCAAAGGTAGAATACAATTAAGTTCTATCCAATCATTAATCAAAGTTAAAAGATATTTAGCGAACACTTTTCCTATTGCATCCAATAAAGCTATTAGACGGTAGTTTGCTGGATTCTCCCGTTCTCCCTTTTTAAATAGGGGAATTAATATACTTCCTCTCCATGAGTCAGGGACAGATCTTGAAAGGAGACATGCATGAAATATTGGAAGAAGGATCTTACTCCAGGAGGTGACATCTTGTTTCAATAGGGACATGGGTAGTTCATCAGGACCCATAGCTCCGGAAGAGCGCATACTCTTTAACACAGAAGCTATGGTTTTCTCAGTTGGAAGCTCTATATTGTTTTTATTATTCAGAACTATATCCCCATTGTCACCCACTGCACCATTGGAAGCATATAAACCAGAGATGAATTTTATCCAAATATCTTCAGCAATAGCAATGGGAATAGGGGTAGTTCGTACACCACATCCCGTCCCTATTATTGACCAAAATTCTCTGGAATTATTAAAGGCTAATGCTTCCCTTAACTTAATCCAGAGGGAGTTTTCTTTATCTTTTTTTAATTTTATTTTCAATCTGACCCTCCTTCTCCGTAGTAAGGCTAATTTCTGTGCATTTTCCTTGGTTCTACTTAGGTACTGTAGCCTCACGAGTTTATTTATCTCCTTATTTAAGGGTAATAGTATGCCAGGAAGGGAATACGACTTTTTGGTATTTTTTGTCTTCTTGGCTAACGTAGTAACCTTTTTCTTAAAATTTTCAAAGTTTAAAAATTCCCTACCCTGCCATTCTTCTAATTCCAGAATGGTTTGAGCTAGTATATTTTGGACTTCCTTCATACTGGTAGGATCCCAAAAGCACCTTCCAGATTTGGAATGAATAGAGACTCCTTTATTAGTTATAGACCAAGAGTCTGTATCTGGAGGTTGTAGCGAAACAGTTAAGTTAATCATATTATGATCACTTAAGGAAGACTGAGAGATCCTTATATCTTGAATGAAGGAAAACGTATCGTAGTCCGTGATCACATAATCCAAGATGGATTCACCCCTAAATGACCTATGTGTATACTTGGCAGGAATGTCAGAAGGCATCCTACCATTTGCAATTAGACCCTCAAAATAGCTAAGTTCTTCAAGTAATATTTTTCCTCTTTTATTAGATTTAGTGTTGCTAGGAAAAATTGCTTGAGGTATATTATATGCTTCTTCCTTGTAAATATTTCTAAACATATCTATACTTGCATTAGAAACTTTGCTATTTAAGTCACCCATAAGCAAAATATAAGGAGGCTGATCCTGCTCTAACAACTGTTTTACATAAGAAAACATTCGCTTCAAAACAACATTAAAAGTATCTTCAGGGGGAATATATGCATTTAAAAGTACAAGAGAAGAACGATTGCCTACTGTCTCTATATTATTAATAGTTATGGACTGGAAAAGATTACTGCTGTCCTTGTAGTGGGAATACTGCCATTGTAATGTATTTAATAAAAAGCAGGCGATTCCACCTTTTGCATGGCCTTTCTTTACAGATGTAGCGGCAGCCTCACGGACAATGTAGTCTTTTCCTCCATCTATACTGTTTTTACACCATGTTTCCTGAATACATAACACATCAACATGCAAAGATAGTAAAAATTCTAATTTCTCAGAACAATTATGTAAGCCTGCGGCATTCCAGGATACTATTTTTAATTGACTGTTAAAGATGTTGAAACAGTCTTGGGTTGTTCGATGTGTTATTAGACAGAACTCCTGGTAGCCAATTCCATAGCTGATTATCTTCTGCTGGAGGCTTATCCATATTCACAGAGGGAGGTAGTACCTCATAAACCATGCGTTTGCCTCTGGATACCCAAATTTTTAAATCTTTACTATAGGAATAATGATCTTCCTTCCCACAACCCATTTTAAAGGCTTCTTCTCTGGGAGCGAAACTCTTTCCGTTGTTAATAAAAGGAAGCACATCGATCCCTCTGCACTGAAATGCTTCTGCTTGTTGGAGAACTAAATTAGCAATAATTTTAGAACAAAATTTTACTCGTGCTCGTTGTTCACTTCCAGCCCTTATTATGGAGACCAGGTCAATGTCTCTGGACAGAATAAGTTTTAGACTTTCAATGTCTTTGAAAGAATTAATCAACCATGATCTATTCAAGTTTAGGTCAGAGTCAAATAAGGGAAGGAAGTCCAATGTCAAAGTATCAATACAGAGGTTAGAAATTTTTAAGGGGACACAAGAGATGTTCGTCTGTTCCTCAGCAATGGGGCAAAAATTAGGAGCAAACGGGTTAAGTACCCTTTTTTCAGTATTAGAATTATTTCTTATGGCCTCCTTTGCTGGTTCCATAGCGATTATTTCAACAGCTTTACAGTTTGATGGACCCTCATTCATGATACTGACAACAGGTAGATCTTCTGCACCAGAATTAATAGCAGGAACAACAACCACATTGGAGGACGTATCCAATAATGATCTATCTACTATATCTATTACATCACGGACTTCTGTGTCAATATGCTTTTGAAAAATGATTTGTCTCTGTTTTTTCTTATTATGCTTTCGAGTAGGTTTCCTATTTTTTCCCTTATATTTTCTACTTTTTACTTTTACCATCCCTTTAGACAATGTAATTCCTTCAGAATCTTTTACATCCTGATTAAAAATAGGAAAAAGATCTATCACGACAGATTGGTTGGCCTCTGCCGAGCTTACTTCCTTCAGAGATGGTTCGGATTCATTTCTCCTTTGTGAGGGGAGTGAGGGAGGAGCCACAGAGGGCTCATGGATTTCAACCTTTAATAGCTTTTCCATTTGTGCATTTTTACTCAATGTGGGATTACTGACCAAGTCCTTCTGGACTGTAGTTTCAGTATGTTCGGTAACCCCAATCTCAGAATTTTTAACAAGCAATACTTTCAATATTTCTGTCACCGAGTGTAAAATGCAATCCGAGCTCCCGACAAATTTACCTAGTAAAAGAAGTATGGAGGCAAGTAAATGTTCGAGAGCTATCAGAGATTCAGAGATGGGTTTTTCATTTTTTGGTTGTTCTGATGCAATGAGAGAACAAATCCCAGATAGATTGAGCTGAGGGGAGTTCAAATTGCTCTGCAATGAAAAGATGTCATTTGATGCAATAGAAGGAGTGCTACTGTATAACAATAAACCCGATGGTGTTGCTCCATTTGGAGTTTTACTGGTTTTTGATTGTTCCGGTATTTTCTCGTCCAAGTAGCGACCACAAAGTTCAAGATCAATACTGGATGGGAAAGAGAGATCATTTATATTCATTTCCTCATTTTCTGTGTGTTTAGGAGTCATGGACTGAGGAACTTTGGTGAGATCAGAATTATAGCCTTTAGATGTCCCAACTAAGGGGGTTGAATTAGTATTTGGGAGAGAAGTAGATATATTTTTTTCTAAAGTCAACTCGGGTTTGGTAATTTTCACTACTTCCAACTGTGTATCAACCATAGTTGACGATGAAGCGTTAGTAATAATTGGCACTTCCATAGAATTATTCGCTGGTTTTTCCCAAATTTTCAACAACTGCATCTGACCTTTCAGTAAAACGCTATTTTCCTTTTTATGCATTAAAGAATTTGATCTGGTTTTTATACAGGGCTTTCCACCTAGTACTCTTCCGGAGCGTAATGTCTTTGTTGTCATAGTATAAAGGTAAAATATAGGTAGCTCAACTACAAAACACTAGACAGTTTTTTTTTTTTTTTTAAATTCAAGATCAAAATAACGGGGCCCAGCCCAGCCTACCTCAGCCACTGAGGGCCACAGAGGGCCCGCCCTTGTCCCGGGCTTCTCCCGGGCGCTACCCGCGCGCTCCCGCGCAGCGGTGTAGTGACACGCTAGATATGGATTGGGAGTGGAGGGGGCGTGGCCTACAGGGAGAGCGTCACCAGGTGGATCGGTGAAGGAAACTGCAGGGACTCTTGGGAGTTGGAGTCCTGCAGTATTCTAGCTCGCAGCCCTGTCTGCCAAGTATCCTCACTGCGATGTCACCAGGATTCAGCGAGTCTCAGCTCCGTGAAGCGGGACCCGCGGAGCGGGTCCGGCGAAAGGTAGCGCCTTACAAAGCGCTGGCGGTGAGCCTCGAGACGCTTCCACAATCCTCCAGCGTCAGGCACAATCTCCAACACAGCAAGTAGCAAGCAAGGAAAGGTATCCACCGACGTTTCAAGTCCAGAGTCTTTTTACTGATTTGCAGGGGGGCGTGGCCTACAGGGAGAGCGTCACCAGGTGGAATCGGTGAAGGAAACTGCAGGGGCTCTTGGGAGTTGGAGTCATGCAGTATTCTAGCTCGCAGCCCTGTCTGCCAAGTATCCTCACTGCGATGTCACCAGGATTCAGCGAGTCTCAGCTCCGTGAAGCGGGACCCGCGGAGCGGGTCCGGCGAAAGGTAGCGCCTTACAAAGCGCTGGCGGTGAGCCTCGAGACGCTTCCACAATCCTCCAGCGTCAGGCACAATCTCCAACACAGCAAGTAGCAAGCAAGGAAAAGTATCCACCGACGTTTCAAGTCCAGAGTCTTTTTACTGATTTGCAGGGGGGCGTGGCCTACAGGGAGAGCGTCACCAGGTGGAATCGGTGAAGGAAACTGCAGGGACTCTTGGGAGTTGGAGTCCTGCAGTATTCTAGCTCGCAGCCCTGTCTGCCAAGTATCCTCACTGCGATGTCACCAGGATTCAGCGAGTCTCAGCTCCGTGAAGCGGGACCCGCGGAGCGGGTCCGGCGAAAGGTAGCGCCTTACAAAGTGCTGGCGGTGAGCCTCGAGACGCTTCCACAATCCTCCAGCGTCAGGCACAATCTCCAACACAGCAAGTAGCAAGCAAGGAAAGGTATCCAGACACACCACAGGGTGGCGAAGCCAGCATTGTACAAGGCAGGCACAGACCTACTCAGGGTCAGGGACTATTCCTCCCACTACTCCTCAAATGCAGATCTGCCCCTCTGGAGCCACACACCTCACCAGCCCCTGTCACTCCAGAGCAAGACATGCAATACACACCAGGCAGGCACAAAGACACAAAGCACACAGAAATGCAAACTTCTAAAAGTGATATCAAAGGGGATGATGGACGGAGCATTTGAGCAAATCAAACACTCACCCCCAGTCAACTGATCTGGGTTTAAGCCATCATCATTCTTTAGCTACCTCCACCAACCCAGTTCAGACATGGCCATATTCAAACCAGTCTGTCCCTTTGCTTCATGGAAACAGTCCAGCCCGAACTGCCAAGCCATGAATTCCCTGGACCGGAAATAAGCATCCTGGGACCGGTTTCTGGCTAATCAGCCGTCATCAGCAAGGCTAGCTTGAATTCAGTGGCAAAGTGAGCAAGGGACCCACATCTGAGCATACCCTACCAACTTACGGCGAACAAAGCAATAACAACAAAACAATGGATTTAGGCCCAGATCTCTGTACTTGGATGAATGTATGACATTGCTCTGCATTCTGTCCATCAACTGTTGTTTTTGCATTTGTCCCCCCAAGTGGGACGGACATGCTCAGACGTGAGTCCCGTGCTCTCCATGCCACTGGAATCAAGCTATCCTGGCTGATGACGGCTGAAAGCCTGAAAGCGGTCCCAGGATGCTTGTTTCCAGTCCAGGGAGGACCTGGCTTGGCAGTTCAGGCTGGAATTTCCCCATGGGACACAGGGTCAAGACTGATTTGCATATGGCTGCGTTCAAACTGGAATAGCATGGTGAGCAAAAAATTGATGGATTAAGGCCCAGATCTCTGTACTGGGATGAATGTATGACATTGTTCTGCATTCTGTCCATCAACTGATTTTTTTACATTTGTCACCCCAAGTGAGACGGATATGCTCAGACATTTGCCTCGTGCTCTCCATGTCACTGGAATCAAGCTATCCTGGCTGATGAGGCCTGAAAGCCTGAAACCGGTCCTAGGATGCTTATTTCCAGTCCAGGGAGGACCTGGCTTGGCAGTTCGGGCTGAACTGTTCTCATGGGGCACAGGGTCAAGACTGATTTGCATATGGCTGGTTTCAAACTGGAATGGCTTGGTGAGCAAAAGAACTATGGATTTAGGCCCAGATCTCTGTACTGGGATGAATGTATGACATTCTTCTGCATTCTGTCCATCAACTGTTTTTGCATTTGCCACCCCGAGTGGGATGGGTATGCTCAGACGTGCGTACCGTGCTCTCCATGCCACTGGAATCAAGCTATCCTGGCTGGTGAGGGCTGAAAGCCCGAAGCCGGCCCTAGGATACTTGTTTCCAGTCCAGGGAGGACCTGGCTTTATAGTTCAGGCTGGACAGTTCCCATGGGGCACAGGATCACAACTGATTTGCATATGGCTAGGTTCAAACTGGAATGGCATGGTGAGCAATAAAACAATGGCTTTAGGCCCAGATCTCTGTACTGGGATGAATGTATGACATTGTTCTGCATTCTGTCCATCAACTGTTGTTTTTGAACTTCTAAAAGTGGCATTTCTAAAATAGTGATAATAAATCTGTGCACGCCATTACACAGCATTTATTAATACTATTACAAACATTCCAAACTTGACCACGGTGCTCCTCTCATAACAGAAATTACCACTGAAACACTTATCGGGGAATCCCCAATGCATTCCAATGAGAGTGCAGCCTCACAGCAGTGAGAAACCAAAATGGCTGTTTGTCACTACCAGGACATGTCACACAATTAAAGTAAATGTCCTTCCTTTTACCTACAATGCACCTTGCCCATGGGGCTAGCTCAGTCCTACCTTAGGGGTGACTGACATGTAGTAAAAGGGGGGTCACAGATGTGGCAACCACTTTTTGTGCCACGTCACAGTGGCAGTAAACTGCGCGTACAGGTCCTACAATTGCAGAGGCCTGAGACAGGTTTGAAAGGCTAATTTGTTGGGTGGCACAATCAGCTGGCCCTGGGTATCTGAGATACCACTTTACAAAGAACTGACAGGTCAATTAAATACGCCAAACATGTGTAGAGCAATCTTACCATGTTTACCACTGAGAGCACACACACTTTACACTGAACAGCAGTGCTAAAGTGCCCAGAGTTCTAAAACCACCACCAGGTCTGAAAAAAAGACTAGGAGGAAGGCAAAAAGTTCAGGGATGACCCTGCAAAAAGGGCCAAGTCCAACAGGGAGGATACATTATGTGTACAGTTACTATTAGAAAGTTATCACACAAAGGTGGAAATCTCCATCACAAACATCTCCCTCTTTGGTAAAGTATAGGGAAAAGTTTAAAAGTTTATTACAATTTAAAAAAGTTATTTTATGATAATTATTAATATTCATTATTTGATATACTTATTTTAAATGTAGAGCAACGTAAAATAATACTCCAGTACGAATTTCCAATTTTTTAACTAAAATGTCAATTATTATAAATATATTAAATTAAACATTTTTATTTTAAGATTCCTAAAACAATTCTTACTCAAAATAAAATGTTTATAGAAAGTACTCAAAATTCTGTATAAAGTTAATCTATATTAATTTTAGCATTTTCAATAATTGAAATTAAATTAGATTTAAATGAAAATAAGGTAATTAAATATGCATGAATGTATGTTTATTTGTGTACATTTTTAACATTTAATTAAATATATATATATTTTGAAAAAGTCAACAAAAATTAATGTATTTTAATATTATTTCATATTATTTCCTAAAGGTCTTTTTTGAAGCCCCAGTCAATATTATTTTCTATGGGAGGCTATTGCAGTACCAGTGGTTTGCCATTGGGCCTACTAACAAATTGCATTTTCTAGTATGTTTAATACAATAGTTTGTCTAATGCAGTACAAAATGCTACTCAAAAACTTAAATGCAGAGGGCTCTGCTTTTGCCACTCCTAGAGATGTGTACCCTAGTGCGGATTCTCCGCATACGCATGCTTATTTTTTTGGGACAGGGGGAGTAGCTGGGAAATATTTATGACAACATGGGAAGGATTTAGGGAATAGTAAGAAGAGGTTAAGGGAGGACTATGGATTAGTTTAAGGAAGGATATGCAGCCATACAAAAAAGGGTAAGAATAGAAAGCTGTTAGATTAAGGAAGTTTAGGATTTCTGGTTGCCCCAAATCAAAAGTGATGGGGAGAATGAAACACATTTCTCTATTGTGTAGATGTTATTTAAATGTCAAGTTACTCCTCCCTACAAAAGCTTTGAAATGCATTTTTCATTTTAAGTGAATCAACAGGAATGGTGAAGAAAAGAATGATCTAGCTCTTCCTTTGCTTACATTTCAGTCTACATTCTTTGTATTTAGTTCTCAAGCAATTGTATGTCATTGTCACAATCCTGGTCCAATATTAAAAGGACCTCCTTTAGTAGCTCAGTTTTTGTGACTCACCAAATTAATTTGCGCCATTTTTGGTGGATTGTGACCAGACTAATTTGTTGTACACCAGTAAGCCGCCTTTGTGCTGTGTACGGCTCCCTGGAATTTCATATTTTTAGCTTTCTCTTTATTGCGTCTTCAATTTTACTCTGCAACTGTTCCATTGTCTGCCCCATTTATTCACAACAAGTCTGAAGGAAACCACCCATTCCACATTGTCTTCATTGACTTTGTCCAATTACAATCAAGTTGAGATTTCTTCTGTTTATAAAGTGGAGAGACTCGAACAGGGCTTCTGGAATGGAACCAGATAAAATAAGTGATTTCATCCCTGGGGAAAACTTACCATTCAGTATCTGGCCAGCATTGGAGGGGCTGAGAATGTAGGATTATGTTTACAGTGGGTATATTAATCTTTTGCGATAACTATGATCAGACAGTGGGCACAGGTGCAGGGGGAACATGGGAGCGGGCTAACGCTGGTCGCTGGAGCTCCCAGAGTGAGGAGAGAGTGCAAGTGCAGGTTGGGGGCTAATAGAAAATGCATGAAAGGCTTACCGGGTGCTTGAAAGCCTTTTGGAGTGCTCCCAGGGGAAACCTCTTGAGCAGCGGCACGGTGAGGGTGTTTTGCTCTGTTAGAAACAGGTAGCATGGTGCAGAGCGGGCGGGCCAAACTCCGGAGGAAATGTGTAAAGCATCAACGCAGCACACACAGGCGACACGCAAGGCACACTACAAAAAGAGATCACACAGTTTTAAGTGCAAAACAGCATATGTATTATCCAGATCATGTTAGGATATCACCACAGGTATGAACACCGTGCCAACTGACATCAGGTAACCATTTACACAAGGGGACTATTTACAAGGCAGGGCTAATCAGGCCGCTGCCAGAACCATCACAAGATACAATTAGGATAAAGGTAAGTGCAAAGAATAAATGTAAAGTCCATCAGCTTTCGATGAGTAACAGCCAGTGGCTATTGGCTAGATCATGCACTTAGCATAAATCACATTAGCATTGACATAAACATGCAAGAGGAAATCATATTAGCACACAACCATTAGGCCTAAACACAAAACCAGCCATGTAGGCATTAACATGGGAACATAGCGGCAACACTGCAAGGTCATTAGGCATGCATCATATTAACATTGAAGGGACAACCTTAGCATGCAGTATCTCCATAGCGTAGATCACATTATACATAAATCATGGGGCTCCTCCTGAAGAACCGAGCCTTATGGGCCTGGCAGCGCAGGGCACGCCTTAAATCTCTGAGTTCACCTGCCTTTTCAAACAGAGACATGAAACACTTTGTTAGGCCTAGAAAACCAGGTTTATTAGCTGCAGCTAAGCACAGTTGTCCCAGAAGTACAGAGTTGGTTCTTAGGAGACTGCCACTTTATTCCGTGGTGCACAATCTTTTATACCACACATATTTACAACGTATACTCCCAATACATACAAGGCTAGCCAATAGGAAAAGTTGGAAAACAAGCTATCAAGTGTCCCAAATACGCCCTTCTTTCAGACCCTGTGTGTCACCCCTCCCCACAAGTTAATCAGTGCTAGTGCCTACAATCCAATTTGCAGGTGGAAGGACGTACTTGTGTGCCTCAAAGGATAGTTGTGTAACAAGAGAATACAAGGAGAAAATAGCGAAGGCCAGTCGATAAGATAAAGTAAGGAAAGAATAGGGAGAGCCAAACAGTTAGTCGAGACAGGGATCAATCAACCTAGACATGGATTAGTGGACTCAGTCAGACCCTGACATCGGTTTCGTAAACAAGTGCAGGGGGTTACTTTTTAACAGAAGAGACACGTAGCAGCTGGAAAAGGCAAAAACACTCCGTTCGCCATGCTGCCGGAGTGAGGGCAACACAAAATGGCAACGGGACACAAAATGGCTTCCGAATACAGGACAAAGTCGAAAACCGAAGAACCTCACTCCCTAGGCATAAAGGCACACCATCAGGATGGGTCCTACACATGAGGCTTAGAAGGAAAACATCCCTGCACCATCAAATCAACATCAAAGCATGAGCCTGGGAACATACGGGCATGGAGGCATAACATTAGGCATGAACCTCAGCAGTGAAAATAACCTTAACTTGAAAGGCAACAATACATTTGCACAGCTCAAAGTAGGCCTGCAACATGAACAATACATTAGGTATCCTCCTGAGCATAGCTCACATCATGCGTAGCATGAGTCCTACTCCTTTTAGCGTAGGGCACAATCGCGTTTGCAGTAGGTATTGAATGAAGACCCTGTCATGCAGATCTGTAACAATGTAGGACTTAGGGAGAAAACATTATTATTAGTGGAAATACCTCCCGCAGAGATCCGGTTAGCTCAAGGCCAACATGTGGGGACATGGAGGCATCATCAGTAGCATACAGGCCACAGTAGGTCTGCCAATTATACTCTGCACCAATCCTAGGGTATAACATATTATCCTGTGGCACCTCTTTCGCAGGAACACAGCAGGCCTAAAATCAGCACTGCAAACCAGAGGGAAAAGCATTAGGTATCATCCTAGGTACAAATGCATTATGCAACAATATTATGCCATAAATCATATGGGGCAATAGGCCTCGCCAGCATAAACACAGTTCGCCCCAATCGGGGGCACAACACTCTGAAACTGGACCCAGGTCAACTGGCCTCTCTCCGGGGCTCAAATGCCCTATGTCCCGCAAAGTCAGGGCTGGCTGCAAAAACAGCAAAAGCAAAGTGTGCAAAGCGCTGATGCCGGGCAGGAGTGTCTCTCACTCCTCTCTCTCGTCTCCTGAGGAGTACAATGTCCCAAAATATGTTGCAGCTGCCTGCGCACTCACAGGGCAGCTGGGAGTCAGGCCCAAAAACAAGCACTGGCACCACTGTTCAGTTAGGAGCCCATCTCCAGGACCCCTGAAATTCTCTGTGCTCCCCAAGGTTGCAGTTGCCAGCTGTCAGACGGGGCAGCTGTAAGGTCAGCACGGGCACCACAGTGCCTTCATAGCGGCACCGGGGGAGGCGAGCACCGACAATGTGCCCCAACACCACCCCACCAAGCTAGGACTGAGCCCTACTCACCGGGCTCTCTGGAGTCCTTGCGCAATCTCTGGGCACCCCCACTATAAAGAAGCGCTCTGGCAGCATAGCGCTGCAGGCCTCAACTTCCTACCTCCTTGAAGTACAGGCCTTCAAATATAGCGCTTTGACAGCACAGCGCTGCTGGCCTTAGCTCCTCCTCTGGCAACCAAGAAAATTGTGCCTTCAAGGCACTAGGGAGCTGGTGAGGATCCCGAGTCCCACACAAGACAGTAGTGCCTACGAGGCTCTAGGTCCCAGGAATGCCGTCAGGGTCCCACAGAATCAAGCTGCAGAAAAAATGCGGGGAATTTAATATATATTGCTTTAGCAGCACAGCGCTGTATTGATAATAACCAGCTCTCCCTGGCAGCTCACGCAGTGGGTTCCAGGCACCTTCTTCTCCTGGGCAGGTGCTGGAGGCAGAGCTCATCAGGCGCTAGAGAGGCCCAACAGCTTCAGGGACAACAGACAGAGCTCATCTTCTCTGGCAATGTAGGGAATGGTGCCCACACGGTGCTGGAGGGTGGCAGGAAAGCACAGTCCATTCAAATATAGCGCTCCCAAGGCACTAGGGACCTCACAAGTCCAGGGTCCCACAGAAGAAGGTAACGCCCATGCTCCTCCCCTCCTTGGAGTGCAGGCAGACAGACAATAGTGCTCACGAGGCGCTAGAGCAGGAGAGCAGGCAGGCAATGCTGGGCCAGATCAGGAGTCAGTGGGCACTCATCAGTACAGGACAGCAGCTCTTAGAAGCAGTCATCTCCCATAAAGTGGCACTCCTCCTGGCACCGCAGTCTCCACTCCAGCAAAGGGCTCCCACTAGCCCGGTGGACAGCAGAGGGGTACAGTTGGGTACAGGGGCCAGCACACAGGCCCATGCGGCGGTGGCTCCTGGCAGAGTGTACCGTCTTATTCAGGTCCACGCTCAGTCTGAGCATATCTGCTGCTCTACATATACACCCCTCCTCCCACCTACCAGAAAGGGCTGGAAGCTTCTAGAAGGTCCCTGGCAGTTCCAGCCTCATCTGTCACTAGGGGAAGTGTAGAGCACCTTGTCACTTCAAACACAAGACCGCCAACCCACCTCAGGCAGGCGGCACAAGAAGACAGAAATGGCGTCCATTTTAAAACTGACATTTCTCCACAACAGCACAAATAAATCTGCGCACGCCCCTGCACAGCAGGTATTTTCTCGCACATGGTAAAAAGCTAGGGGGAAAAGCAAACATTTTTGGGGAAAATGGGCCAAGTCCAACATGCTCCATTTGCTTTTCTCTGTCTCTGTGTGAGGTGAATGGGAGCTGAGCAGCGTCAGACCGTCTGGTGCTTGGCGGCGGCACTCTAGAGGAGGTCCCGTGCTGTAGCAGCTCTCGCTGCTTTCCAGGTGGGGCCTGGAGAGAAAACACAGGGCAGCAAGCTGCAAGTAAACAGCAGCAGCAGTATGAGGAGCCATACGAGGTACATGAGCTGCAAAAGGAGGATTTGCAGAAACCTTTTAAGAATGGCTTCATAGTAGTGAAATGTTCGGACCAGAGTTTGATGAGCTGGAGGAAAAGGAAGAAGGGTAATTGGAGTGGAGAAGTGTGGCTCACTGGTTAGAGGAGGCATACCCTGAAGCAGAGGTCAGACCCAGGACCAGGGTTCAATTCCCGACGCGGCAGGGTCTTGAGCCCAATTGTCCACGGAGTCGATAATTCTCGCTTCGGTGCCCACTCTAAGCACAGGTTCACACTATGCAGCTCTGGGCATTAAGCTTGCTTAATCTCCACAACGGCCCCCCGCGGCGGGATGCCTGGCTTTCACCTTGGGGATGCCCAGTACGGGTTATCTCACAGGGAAAAGCCAGGACGGGTTCCCAATGCAAGCGCCGAGATGCCCTAGGGTAAGTCGAGCGCTATATAAGAACACACATACATACAATTGCAGCAGGATATAATTTCATCAGGTACAGGAGGACCTGATGGAAAGACCCTCCCATGCAGGTACATTTTACAGTGAAAGAGGTTTTGAAGAGGGCAGAGGAGGTGGTGATTGGAGGGGTAGGTACAGATGTAAGGAGAGGAACAGGGGAGGTAGATACCTCAGCAGACACACCACAAGAGTCACAATTAAGGATTAGGTATCAGCTAAGTTCGGGCCCTGATAAAAAAGGGAGAGTAAGGGAGCAAACGACTTACAAGGCGATAGCTGTGTCACCTATCAAGAAGCTCCTAAAAGTGGTAGGGAAACAAAAGGGGTGTAGGCTGAAAGAGACACGTGTATTAACTAAACCTTCACCCTCATTAAACTCGTATTTCAAAATTATGGAACAAGCAAAAGCTGTGACACCTTTTCAGACAGGAGGAGGTGGACTAAGTCAAAGACAGGGTGTTTCAAGAGAGACAGTAATTGGTGTCCCACTTAGTAATCGATTCTCTCCCTTGGATAGTCTGACAGAAGGTGAACAAGATGGGGTTGGTGCAGGGCAAGCCAAAGATACTGCAGGGGCCCCAGTGGGGGTAACACAACTCAAGGGGAGTGTAGTCCCCACCAGGAGGAGAGGCCTGAAAGTCCACTGGAAAGTATCTTGCTGAGTCTAAGGCAGGACATTATCAAGAAATTCGAGGTTTCAGAGGTCAATCAGCGTGACATCCAAGAAAGTGGGGTGTTGGAGGAAAAGTTGGACAATATAGCGCGTCACACTACAGTGTTGGAAGGGGAGGTGAAGGCAATTTCGGTAGGAATGACCCAGAATTCCCAAGAAATAGAGGCCCTGAAATTGCAAAAATAAGTTGTTACAAGATGATCTGAAGTGCCTAGAGAGCCAATCTAGGCATAATAACTTAAGGGTACTCAATATTCCAGAGGGCGCAGAGAAAAATGATATAAAAGGATTTATCTGCAAACTGCTAAAAGAAGGGCTGCTGCAGAATAGACTGGGTCTGGATCTGGAAGTGCAATTCGAAGAGTCCATAGGGACCCTTTTAAGATAAATCCCAACAAGAAGACACCCAGGAAAATCTTGGTTAACTTTCTCACATATGCGGTTAAATGAGAGATCCTTCAAATTTGAGGATGTTCACTATCAGATGAGATCAGACATTGGGAGGAAAACAGCGCAGAGACAATGGGATCTGGGTACCAGAATGACCGACCTGCAGAGCAAAGGTGCTCAAGTCCAGATGAAGTTTCCGGCTATGCTAAAAATCATGTGGAGTAACCAGGAGGAAGTTGATACCTTATTAGCCCAGATGGAGGGCACGAATGGGTAGATTGTATCACCTAGGGATAAAAAGGGAGGGGGGGTTCCCCAGGAGGGTGGGGAAGGGTTGCACAGGATGGGGGGAGTATAGGGGAAAAATAAAAAAAATATTTGTCCTCATCTTGCTAATGTTTACCCAGTTTTGCAAAACTCTGGGGTTTTATCAGTACATTATGTCTAAGCAGAAGAGTAGGTGGACAGTGTTAAAACAAGACAAGAGGAGAATCAAGTATGAGTAATCTTAATATAGTTATGTTTCTGTCTTGGAATGTCAATGGATTGAGATCTAGGAAGAAGCTAGCCCAAGTGGTAGAGTATTTGAAAGATAGCGGAGCACATATAATATTGCTCCAGGAGACACATTTGGAATGGAAGGATTGAGTAGATTGGTTTAGCAAGAAACGCTGGGTGAAGGATGTGGTCTGCTTGGATCAGAGAGGTAGCACTAGGGGAGTGACCCTAGTCCTTTGAAGCAATTCAGGAATAAAGCTACTAAATTATCAAACGGAGACCTCGGGTAGGTGGTTGGTGGCTAAGTTAGGCATCGAGGGTAGGCCTTTATCATGTACAACATACTATGGCCCAAATAATGATACTCCGTATGCTTTACCAAGGTTGGAATCTTGCCTTCTGGAGACGTGCCTTGGTTTGGCTCCCTCTCACAGCGCTAAGAGACCTGGCGCTGATTTGCGCTCTAGAAATCCCAATTACAATTACACAGCCCCAAATGTATTGGGAGGGGAGTTCAATCTAGTTTTAAATAAAGATATGGACAGAACATCAAAAGGCAAATATACGGGTTATTCAAAGACACTAGCTAGTCTAAAACATGATGATCAAACTTAATCTGTTTGATATCTGGCGTAGAAAGATGGGGCAATGAGGGGCTTTACATTACATAGTAAAAAAATATGGCCACCATTCCCGTATTGATTACTTCCTGGTGGAGCAGGACCTATATGATGAAGTTAAAGAGGTAGCCCATGGACCCGCTGTTCTTTCAGATCACTCTCCGGTGACCTTATATCTAAACTTTTATCAAAACCCGGGCCAAAGAAGATGAACTGTAGACAGAACCATCTTGTTAGACGATAGAGTGGTATTAGACTTAGCTGACAAGACAACTGACTTTTTAAACAATAATAGGGGTTCTGCTAGATTACAAATAGTTTGGGAGGCCTTTAAAGATTATTTAAGAGCTATATTAAGTGTTATAATGATAGACAAATGACGGGCGGTAAGGCAGGAGGATGAGGAGGGAATTGCAGAAATTAAAGCTAATGAAAGTGAACTCCAGTTGGCCTCATTGGCAGGATCTGTGGAGGTACCAGGGCTACGAAGGGGGTTGGAGGATTTACAGGCAAGGTATCAAGCCTTGTTAGATAAAAGGATATCAGACAGATGGAAAGTCAGTTAGCTTCAGCACTTTTCTTATGGCGAAAGGTGTAGCTAATAGATCGAAGAGTTTGATATTGAATCTGATGAACGGAGAGACTGTGGTACTGCTAAGTACTAATGCAGACATTAGGGAGGAAGCTAGTAGATATATGAGCAGCCTATATAAAGAGGATATTCAACCGAGGATGGAAGATATTGAGAAGTGGTTAAGGGGGGTGGAGCTTCCACAATTAACAAGGGAACAGAAGAACTTTTTAGAGGCAGATATTACAGAAGAGGAGATCAGGGTACAATGCAGGAGAATGTCTGCCGGGAAAACAGCTGCGCCAGATGGCCTTCCAGTAGAGATGTATATTCAAATTCTAGATAAGGTAACCCCTTTTTTTAAGGAAGTATTCATCGCAATATATATAGATGGTGAGGAAGTTTCCTTATCTTGGTCAGAGGCAACAGTAGTTTAAATTTTAAAATCAAATGAAGATCTGTTAAGAGCTGATTCGTACAGGCCAACATCACGTTTGAATACTGATTATAAAACATTTTCAGGGGTAGTTGCTTCAAGAGTATCCCAGGTTATTAAGGGGCTTATACATACTGATCAAAGAGGTTTCATCTCTTGGAGGCAACTCAATGAGCTCACGTATTTGATGATGGGGTTATTGATATAGCAGAAGCCCAGAAGGTGACTTTGACAGTAGTCGCAGCAGACGCTGCAAAGGCCTTTGATCAAGTGCACTGGGTATATCTCTGGGAAAACCTTCAACATTTTGGATTCCCTCAAAATCAGGTGAGGGCAATGCAAAATCTTTATAGCCTCCTGAAAGCTAGAGTGTAGGTAAATTGAGAACTTTCAGATTGGCTTTACGTAACTAGAGGCACGAGACAGTGATGACCCCTGTCTCCGCTTCTCTTTAACCATTATATCAAGCCCTTTGCGCATCAAATCAGAGCAGATGATACCATATTTCCTTTAAGTCCCCGGAGTTAGATGTGAAATTAGCGCTATATGCCTACGATTTGATTCTGGGTACTACCAATCCGGAGGCCGCAATTCCTAATTTGATGGCAAACGCTCAGAGTTTTAGAGCGATATCAGAGATATCAGGAGATAAGGTGTTACAAAACTGAAGTAATGAAGTTGAATCAAGACAATAGCAGTAGGGGGGCCAATATCAGGGCATAATAATTACACAGAAACTTGAAGAAATCCCTGCAGTTCATTAGAAAAAGGTGAGTCAGGAGGTTGGTAGTCTGCTAGAAAGATGGGCAAATTTACCATTGACTATATATGGTGGGGTAAACCTTATCAAGATGATTGTACTGCCTAAGATCAATGTTCTTTTTAATTCTCTGCCTCTCACGTTCCCGGAGGGAAGATATATCTAAACTTGAGGGAAAAACCGGGAGCTTTATCTGGTCATCGAAGGGATCCAGAATACCATGGAAGAAACTGAGGAGGAAGTTGGAAGTGTGAGGATTGGCCTTACCAGATTTGCTTACATATTTCCAGGCATTTAATTTTAAGTACGTTCGTATGTTATTAAATAAGCCAGATATTTCAACAATCGGGAAACATTTTGAGGCAATGCTTGCTAGAGTGAAGATCGCACCCTATTGGTTACTGGTATGCAACTTTATAAAGGAAGGGATTGGCCAACAGTTCCAGGTAAGCCCTCGCCTGATATTTTTTGGGCTGCATCCTGAAGCATGAACATGAGCAAACTCTGTTATATCTAGGTTTGTCTTTTATGTGGTATTGTTTGCAAGACAGGAAATTTGCAGGCTCTGGAAATCTGAAAATGCCCCATTGCTTGCGGACTGTATTAGTGCTGTTAACTTCACAAGTCAAAGCGATATTGCCTGTGATGGTAAAAGTTTGGAGAAGGTCTGGGCACTTTATGTAAACTGGAGATAACAACTAAGTGGGTCCGATGATTGAGCCAGCAATGCTGTAGGTCCCGGCTCCCCTTTTTCCTCGTTTTTTCTTACAGGCAGGGAGATCAATGTGGAAACAGAAGTTTTCCTTGCGCTGGCAAGCTCATTTACCCCTCCTTTCCTCTGAGGGAAGTGAGAGATATCAGCAAGAAGGTTGGCGGAATGAGGACAAATAAAACAAACTATGATCAGACAGTGATCTGTGCATGAGTTGAGTTTGACGGTTATGTCTTAGGTACTGATCTCACAGTTAAAAATTAGGTCTGGCATGTGACCTGGTGAATATGTAGAAGAGAAGATCAGTTGGCAGTGTCTTAGCCACTGTAGACTTTGAATCACGTTAGATGCCTATGTGTTGTTTAAAATATTTACCCAGATGTTGAAGTCATCCAGGAGCAGGATTCTGTGTAATACAGGATGCGCCTCTAAGGCCATATCGAAGATTTCCTCTATGAGGACGAGGATGCACCCTGCTGTAGAGTATATTCAATCAGAGATGATTGATGAGTTTGGGCTTGGTGAGATCCACACTGTAAAAAGTCAAATGATTAATTACTGAAGACTAAGCTACAGTACATGTTAGAGACTTAGGGTGAAAGAATGACCCAGGGCTTCAAAGCTATGGTTTATGCTATACAAAGGCATGCATACATAAGTACACACACCCATACATACCTACACACATACATATGAATATGTGCAATGCCCCAGTCACTGCTGCAATGCAAATGCTTCAAAATGATTTGGAATTCTTGTGGATGCAAGGTATCTATCGCTATCTCTCAATAGATAGGACATTACTCCTCCATAGTAAGGTTGTGCATTTCTAGTGAGTTTTTGGCTAGAGTGAGCATTTATACGGCATGATTTTAGTGATCCACATATTATACTGATGGGCATTGCAGGGATATGTGGATGAAACAGGGCTTTTACGGAAGTGATTTTCATCCAGGCTCACAGTAGAGTTTCTTTCTTTGGAGTTGGGATACGAGCAAATGGCTTGGATGACAGGTCAAAAGCTTCAGTAAATTTTGATGTTAATTGCATGCCACATCTGTTAGACAAAATTGAAGTTGAGGGTCTACCATCTCTGGCCTATTCCTCAACATATTGACCTTACAGTTACACAAAGTATGCATGAATGTGCCAAAAAGGGCAAAGAAGGGGGTTTGCGACTGGGTGGTATGAAGGCATCACTAGAACCTTTTTGTAGAGTAAACTAGGTGGTTAATAATAAAAGAATAAAGATAATTTCTCATGTTTCCAGTCCTTGTGTAGAGGAATTGGCTCATAATCTGGAATGTGTTTTGAATTCAAAGGGGGGATTTCTTAATTCTGTATGTATCATTATTTGATGTAAATAGTGCAGAACAGTACATGATTGTGAGAGGGATGGGTGAAAAACAATCTGGGAGGCTGGATATTTCTCTCAATTTTTGCGTTTATTCTGAGAGAAGTCCAAACAACAACAACAAGAAAAAATAAAACCCAGAAGAAAAGAAAATTGCAGTTGGTGTATGAGGTTGTTGAATATACTCTTGGTTCTTCTCTAATTGAAGTGTTCTTCTTCTTCTCTCCTTTTTGTTTTGGATCTGCACTTCCATGGTGGTTCGTCCCAGGATGGCATGAGAGAAGACAGGGAGAGAGCGAGGTAAGTATTATGACCTAAGAGTTTACTTATAGGACAGGGACCGTCACCACACCCAGGCGTGCTAGGTAGAATTCTCATTCTGGTGAAGGTTTTAAACCATGTGCCCCCTTTCTATATTAGATTGTTTGTCTTCTTTAGCTCCTGTAGTGACAATTAGGGTTTAGGAAAGGTAATGTGCACAAGGATGATAGGTGAAATTGTGCTCAGTCTACTCTCCTCCCTATCAATACTAATTGCTTCCTTCCCTCTTGCTGTTTCTGGAGATGTCCCAGGGAGTTTTTTCTGTATAATGCTCTTCTTTTTTTAGGCAACCTCACTTACGCCAATTAATTTGAACTTTATCTATTGGTTTTTCTCTTCGGCCCAGTATAAGGCTTAACTCTCATTAGGGAACAGCATTTCTTCATGCTCTACACCGCACCATCCAAACGAAAAAAACAACAACAAAAAATAAGAGAAGGTGGAAGAAAAAAAAGTGTTCCATAGTGTCACTATTCCGAATTTATTGCAGTACAGCTTCTTGGTCACCCTCCCTCAATATCCTACCTGCCTCTGTTTGTTTTAACCCAAACCTTCTGTCCCACCTCCCGTCCCTTCCAAGACAAGTACCGTAGAAGCTGCAACTCTCCTGAATTGCGGCGAGGTGCCACACTTCCCAGGGCAACCACCACTCTTTGCTCCAGACTTCTGGAGTCTCGTCATCTTCACCCGCTATCCTCAGCAGCCGGGGATATACTCTCTCCTTCGTCTCCCCAGGTGGTGTCCTCAATGTCGGTAGAACAGGTCAGGATCTCCTTTTCCTCACAGTGTCTTGCATCCACACCGGTTTTGCCAGATTTTTAGAACCGTCCCAAGCCTAAAGCAGCTCAAATTTAAGCCCAAAATAAGCCCAATCAGACCAGTTTCAGCCCCAAAACCAGCCCAAATTAGCAAGTCTCAAAATATGCACAAACTGTCATCAGAATTTGTTTTAAGGACAAATATACATTCTATTCAATATACAGAAAGTGGGAGAGAGTTAACTGGGCACCTGCCTGAACGCTACTCATTTTTAAGACCAGTCCTCACTGTGACTATGTCATGTGAACCATAGACTCATCTTAGGTTCTACTAAATGGATTTTGTCATTTTATTAATTCAAATTCGCTCCATTTTGTAAATTAATTTGGAATTGGAATTGTGTTTCACTTTATTACTGCTGGAGTGCTGCATAATTATTTTACACATTGCTTTCAAGTTAAGCCTGATGACTTTTATGCCAATCTACCAGTGGGATAATCACTAATGTATTTATTGCCTTTTGAGGCTCGCACTGACAAGGATTGTGTTTATTATTTGAGTGGGGCTTTCACTGCTCTCAACTAATACCCCAATTTCTTACACTTTACAATATTATTTATGAAGTTTCTTTGCCCCTTGAGACAGTAGTGTATGTTTACCAAAACATATAAATATACATACTATGGATATGTAAGAAGAAACTGATAATTGTTTGAAACATATTTTGACACTGTTCCAGAAAAATATGTATCTCTACCAAAATCTGGGGGCTAACTGACATTGAACAATATCGAAGAGCTTAATGTGTTCAGTTTGTCCAACTGCTGGTGTGAGTGATTTAGACAGCAGATTCTATTAGTACTGTATTTTTAAGTTGCCATTTTGATCTTGTAATTACATTACAAAAACTGTATGCCTAAGAGCAAACAACAAATAGATTGTCGACTATCATATTGCCCCTTGCAAGTGGACAGAAACCGTAAAAACAAGAAAAATGAAAATACCACACCTTGGCATACTGTAAGTACCGCAGTGCCAGACACAGGCATACATAAACATACCACTTAGATGTATGGACCAATAAATCAACAGTACATCACAAGACTTCCATTATTTGCTAACTAAAATGTGTGATGCTCATCCCAGGCTCACTTTAACCACGCAATACCTTGCTGAAGAGCCCTAACTAGGCAGAGACTCCTCCTAGGTTGTTTGGGTTCCGGTTCAGGGAGGAACTGGCCAGACAGTTTGGGCTGGACTGTTCCCATGAGGATCAGTGTGAAACATGGATTTGCATATGGCCGGGTCAAAACTGAGGCGGCACAGTAAGCAAAAAATCGAGTGACTGGATTTATTCAAGCATTTCCTTCATCACTTTGTGGACCATTTCAAGCATGGATGAACACTAGAACTAACAAACAGTAGGGCACGTTGGAAGAGGAGGATGACTCCTGAAGAAGGGAATCTAGCAATGACAGAGTGCGAAGAAGAGAGACGCGTAAGTAAGGGTCTCTTTGGCAGGGATATGAGAGGCATCCGACAGGGTATCTATGGTAAGGGATTGTAATTGTCATTGCATTTATATAACGCTTACTACCCCTGATGAGGTGTCAAAGAGCTTTTTCGGCTAGTAGCACCCTACTCCGGGACCCATAGAGGATTAGTGTTGAATTAGTATAGTTAAACAAGCAAGTACATTTTAAGTGGTGGATAGGTTAGTCAGTTATTTGGATTCGGAAGGATAGCAGAACGATAGAGGAGGAAAAAAGGTTTGTATTTATATTGCGCTTGTTACCCCTGATGGGGTGCTGAAGCACGCTACTCCGGAAGCCCATAAAGGATTAATGGTGAATTAATATGGTGAAATGTGAAAGTAATTTCAGTGGTGGATATTAGTCAGTTATTTTGAGTGAGAAGGATAGCGGAGGGAAAAAGGGGAATACAAGTTTGCATTTATATAGCACTTGTTACCCCTGATGGTTTTAACGCATTGGAGCCAGAACCATGACTGAACTTTTAACTGTGTGTTTTTCAGTCATCTTGCATAGATACTCTAATGCTTAAAAGAATTAGTAATGTATATGTCAATTTTTATATAGCAAAGCACCAAAAGTTGTATATGGAACAATTAAGTATTCAGTGAACAATATCATCTTCCTAGGATAGATTAACATGGTGACCAGTTTTTATCATTAAGCACAATGAAAAGGACAACTTCTGAATCTGAAAGTAATAATCAACAGGCAGGTATTCATTGGAGGAGAAGAGTAGAGACCCAAGTATTAGAATTTAGCAGTGAACGACTGATATGCTTAGACAAACACAGCTTGAATATATGGGATTTTTGTGTTTTTGGAAGGATGCTGGAGTGGGTTTTGCTCTCAGGACTGCTGTTAACGGGTTTCAAAACAGTGAGGCAGCATCCGAGAAGTCTGTGTTGGAGTCCTGAGAAACAGTTGGGAAGTCGTCCTGTGACAATTAGATGTGCAGCAAGGACGTACCGTGCAGAGCACCACTCATCATTGTGATGGTGAGCTCTTACCTGCGCTCTTCCAGACTGAAGCCTCACTCCTCTGGTACACGCTCCACCTGAACATCCGCCAAAAGAGAGAGCACGTGTGTCACCCCAGCCAGCATTTTCAGGAACAGGCAGCGCCACGCGCAGGGCTGTCAATCATTGGTAGCGCTTTCGCGCGATACTAGATTGACAGCCCTGGGGACTCACATTGATACTACCAAGCAAGGTGTGTCTTGGCTGCACTTCACAATTCACACAAGTGTGGGTGTGGTCTTGGGTACTCCGCCAATGATTAGCATTATGCTGCTCTAATGTCAGCGTGCGCTGCATGCTAATTTGTCATCGGACCTTCAGCGCCACTGTGATAGGCGCACGCCACGGCCTCATCGTGGTCGGCGCCCGCCCAAGCTAGAAAAAAGTGCACACACGCTTAATACCAGCCCAAAAATTAGCCCCCCCGCCAGGCATGGGTTTTTCCCCACACAATTGGAAAAAATGTTGCCCAATTGTGCGAGAAATAGCCCAATCTGGCAACACTGGTCCACACTGTGTTCTTTGGTGTCTTCCGGGTTCAGCCCCTATCCTTTTCCTCCAATCCGGTTGCCCCCTCTTTGCTCTCCGCCCGTCTCTTTAGTTGTCTCCTGATGTTTGTACGCCCAAATCCTCCTGTCTCCAGTGGATCCATGGCGATAGAATTAACCCCTTCCTCTTTTGTTTCCAGGGAAAGAGCTGTTGGAGCTGCTCGCCGTGCTTGGACAAAAGATGTAAGGTAGGGCTGGTCATGGATGTCGGATCGGGGTCCCTTGAGGGTAACAGATTCAGAGAGCAGGGCCTGTTCTTCCTCACATCGATTAACTATACTTTTGTCCCTAACAAATGTGCAAATGCTGTGGAGAGTTATCATAACTCATTTAAGTGAAGTGAAATATTTATTAGTGACCATTTCAATACGGTGAATGTCTGAGGTTTATCTTGTTACCATGCAGTAACCTATGTCAAAAGAAGAGTGTTTGAACATCCTTGCTGGCCCTTGAGGAGTAACTTGAAAGGACAAAGTAAAAAGAGCAGTAATGTTTTAGAGATATGGGAATTTTTACAAGGAATTAGCATTGGGCAGCGTCGCAGATCATTCAGTGCTGCAAAGGTGAAAAATAAAATGGTAATCAATTGGATTTATCACCATATATTTTTCCCTTCACCCAGCCCAAGACAGTGTTTGGGGGCGGAGCCACAGCTGCTGACTTGCAGCAGAGGAGTGGTGTTCACTCCAACAGTTTACACAACGCATGTCACTTTGGCCGGCTGTCATGCGACATCCAGCCTGACATGCGCAGTGTGAACCTCTCCACCGAACTGTCTCAGACAGCTGGGTGGAGAGCAGGGACTGGCACACAGTACCTGTAGGAACGTCGAGGCAGCCTGCCCCAGCCAAGCCTGGTTCTACTCCCATGCTGCTGCACATTATCAGCATCTTGAGAGCAGCATTTGAATTGGTGCGGAGAATTCAAGTGCTTCACGCTTCCAGTGGCGGGAGACTGAAGCAGAGGACCAGAGGAGGCAAGCCAGTGGAGTGGGTAAGTACTCTCTCTGCTCATTCTGCCTGTTATACTGCCTCTTTCTGCTAATTTCTGACCTTTATTTTGCCTTTTTATTCCCGTTATTGACCTTTATTTTGCCACATTCTTCTCATTTCTGACCTTTATTTTGCCTCTTTCTGCATGTTATTTTTACTATTTCTGCTCCCTTTTAAACTTTATTTTGCCTCTTTCTTCTCAGGGGAACCTTCCTGAACAAAAAGATTAATGGCATACCTTTTCCACTTTTTATGTGTGCTGCAGAATGCAGCACATATGGAAAGAGGAAAAAACAAGGAAAAGAAATGTAAACATTTCTCACAGTTACGCCTGCTCTAGGGATGCGCCAGGTTTTGCGGCTGCCCCAGGTTTCCCTGATATTGTAGATATGGGGCAGCGTCAAAATTGATGGGTGTTGAGTGGGAACACCCACAGCAACACTCATGGAATGCCTCCTTCACGCAGAGTAAGTCAAAGCAGCGAATTGCGCTGCCTTGCCTTACCCCATATCTACAAGGCCATGAAAAGCCATGAAAGGTGGCTTCTTGTGACTTGTAGGTATGACTAAGCTCTGTGTGCCACCTGAACGTCACAGAAAGTGATGTTCAATGATGCACAGGTTTGTAAATATGCCCTATAGTGTGAAGCCTGCGTCTGCTTAAGCTGGTCAGGAGGCAAATTGAAATTGTATGAGTCTAAAGTGCCATAGGGAGGAATTAGAAGACCTGCACCTTTTTAGACTTGATCACGCTCCTGGCTGACTACAAACATTCTCCAATCTTTCCAGAATGATAGGTAAGATACAAGTTTGATTTGGAAGGATAAGTAAGTAATATCCTTCAGGTCAGATAAACCTAGTAGTGCCCAGTTAAACTTCCTTAAAATTCTTTATGAGACAAATAATTGGAGCGCCCAAATAAGTATTTCTGATTGCTCCACCCGGTTCCAGTATTAGGAATGCCCCAGGTAAATTTGAAAGATCACCTTGTTTTAAGAATGATTGACTGTACAGTCACACAAAGTCACTGCTAGATATGTCAGGAGTGGTAATATTAAAAACACATTTACTCAGATATTAAATATAGAGCAATCTAAACATCATCCGCGAGAAACAAGCAATGAGAGGCAACTTGCCTAAATGTTTGTATATTGACTGAAGGTAAGACTTGCATTTTATCTGCCCATACTAGATCGCTTTGAGCCCAGATTGTATCTGAAATATATAAGGCCACCCGCTCCATGTACATCATTACATTATTTGAGATTAAAGAATATTTTGACCAAGAGTGGACATGATGAAACAAAGCTCAGGGCTCACAGAACTGAAATGGACAACTAAGAGGCATTGAGGACTTTTCTCAATTATTATAGGTCTTCTGTATATCATACCTGCTTACTTGAGTATCTGAGTTCTCAGCACCTTCAGCTTCTGAGACGTGCAAAGTTTAAATAGCTGACATTGCTAGTTTGTAATGAGTACACTCACACGATGTAGTAGTCTTAAGAAAATCACTCCTTATTGATGCAGTGCTAGAAATCCAATTATAACACTAGACTTCTGTAGTATTGAGGGTTATGGGGATAGATTTAGTTTCATTTGCATTTGAAATGCTTACTCAAAATGATCTTCTAATTATTTAAACATACATATTGTGTATAATTTTGAATCGTGGTAAGGCTGCTCCGCATGACTAATCGTTTTATTACCAGCGAGTTTTAACGTACGTGAGCATTTTAAAACTGTGCAAATGTTAACTTAATTTGGTAAAGATAAAATCATGCTGTTCTTACCTGTCTCCAGCCCTGGTCTACTCTGGCTGATTGCCATTTGTGTGGAGGGCGTGGCAGTTAGTCACTGGACCAATCCCAGTCCATTTCAGGTGACGGGGGGGGGGGGGGGGGGGGGGGGCGGATTTGTATTGCCACTCTATCCACTATATTAATTAGCTCGATGTGCAAGCGGACGCGCAGCGGATCGTGGTAAGGCTGCTGCCGCTTGACTAATAGATTTATTACCGGCGAATTTTAACGTATGTGAGCATTTTAAAACTGTACATGTTTTAACTTCATTTGCGAAACTTTAGTACAGATAATAATATCACGCTGGTCTTACCTGCCTCCATCCCTGGTCTACAGCGGCTGATTGCCGTTTGTGTGGAGAGCTTGGCAGTTAATTCCTGTGCCAATCCCAGTCCACTTTTTCTGCTCTCTCCCCTATATTAGCCCGCTGTGCAAGCAGACACACAGCTGATCGTGGTAAGGCTGCTGCCGCTTGACTAATCGGTTTATTACCGGCGAATTTTAACGTATGTGAGCATTTTAAAACTGTACATATTTTCACTTAATTTTGGAAACTTTAGTACAGATAAAATCACGTTGTTCAAACTTGCTTCCCGCCCTGGTCTACTCTGGCTGATTGCCATTTGTATGGAGGGCGTCACATATAGTTCCTGGGCCAAGCCCAGTCCATTTTTAGGTGACGAGGGGCAGATTAGTTTTGCTGCTCTCTCCCCTATATAAGTCCGATGTGCAAGCAGATGTGCAGCGGGCATGCCACTGGTGCACCGAAGGCGCACCTAAGGCAAGCCCGTCTGCGCCCATCCGCGCCCGACTGGGACCAGGAGCCAGGACCCCTGCTCCTTTCAAACCAAACCACTGAATATACTATTACTACTCTAGCAATAGACTCCTTGCATTATCTGAGCACATATCATGTAACAAGACACCCTGCATGAGAGCTTACCCAGGGAATATTGAGGGCCCTTTTTCATGTCTCAGCTGCAAATGGTGCAGCCAAACACAGTCAGATAGGTCACATAGAGGAACCGATGACCAGTCCCAATTGAACTGCATTTATTTCAATACTAGGTCTATACCTTAACACTCCCTTGAGATCTGGGACACTATAAATGAGATGAATCCCAATTTAGGTTTCATCACAGAAACCTGCCTTGATGGCAATAATTCTCCTGATATCGATAATGGTTTGCCTGTCGAGTATAAATTATTAAAACAAGATAGGCAGGGACAGAATGGAGGAGGACTTGCCATTTTTTAAGGACTGCTTTACCTGCCTCCCTGGTACAGTGCACAGGTCCGAGAACATGAGATCTTATAATTTCAAGTATCAAGAGGTGGCCATATAACACTTGGTAGAGCGGTAAGCTATAATCCACCTGTCTATCAATCAGATTTCAGTGCACAACTGCTCACCCAACTATTCCCCTCATGCTTGAAACATAAACACTTTGTAGTAATAGGGGACTTCAATGTTCATTTTGAAAAAAATAAAGATCCCCGTGGCCAAACATCTCGAAAATTACATGCAGATTCTGCAACTAAAACAATGGGTTAAAGGACCCACACACACGGCAGGGCATACCCTTGATCTTCTGTTCTCTAATATAGAATCCACCTATATCCAAGAGGTCAGGCCTCTCTCCTGGACAGATCATTTCTTTCTCCCTTAGCCTGCTGGTAACCACAGCACACCCTCCTATGTCACCACCAGTCTAAAACAGAGACTGGAGGCTGGTTACTCTCGACTCATTTCAACTTCACTCCTACCTTAATGATCCAGGTGCCCTAGGTGCACTCCCCACCAACATGGAGGCAATAAGCTTTCAAACTGAGTTCTCAAAAACACCCGATCAGTGCGCACCTAGATTAAAACCCAAACCCAAAAGGAGAGCACCATCAGAGAAATGGTATCTACCTGAACTCAGGGCACTAAAAAGAAAGTGCAAAACGCTGGAACATAAATAGAGATTGTCAAAACAGGATAAGGACAGGCTGTTATATAAGGTAGACACGAAAATATACAACAATGCCATTAAGAATGCTAAGAAAACCTATTTTCTATGTGCCAAACCTTGCCTACTTCAGAAGAATGCTGCAAGAAGATAAGCAAATTCTTCTCTGATCAAATCAGCAAGATACATTCTTCCTTCATTAATCAACCCCCCATAGACAAGACCGATTGGGAATCCTTGGATCCTCACCTTGATACTCAATTCTGTTTTGGTAGTTTTTCCCCTTTTAGAGAGGAACAAGTTGCAAAGGCAATGGGGGAAGTTAAATCAGGGTCTCCACTTGACCCATGCCCGCACTTCATTTTCTCACGGATCGTAATGGCACTATGTCTACATGTAACCCAACTATTCAACAATCCCTGGACACTGCTGTATTCCCAGAGATCTGGAAGAAAGCCATTGTGACCCCTCTGCTGAAGAAAGCAGACAGGATGTCTACAATCCTGCCAACTATCGTCCAATCTCTCAACTCCCTTACCTATCTAAAGTTCTGGAGAAGCTGGTTAATACATAATTATCCAAGTATCTCAAAACCAATGAACTACTAGCCCCATCTCAGACTGGCTTCAGAGCAACTAACAGTACTAAGGCTACCCTCTTGGCTGTCCTGGACAACATAGGATCTCTAATCGACCAGGGGAGAGCCACAGCCCTGATTCTTTTAGACCTGTCGGCGGCTTTCGACACGGTCTCTCATAGATTACTGTTGAGCACCCTATACGAACAGGGTATTCATGCTAAAAAAAGGGGAGAGCCACAGCCCCTGGCTCAGCTCCTTTTTGAGCAACAGAGCGCAAACAGTACAAATGGGCATTTTTTCCTCAAGCCCAAAAACCATCAGCTATGGTGTCCTGCAGGGAGCCTCCCTGAGCCCTATGCTCTTTAACGCCTATGTATCATCTTTGGCTAAAATCAATGAAAAATCGGGATTCAGTATCTGCTCCTACGTGGATGACAGTCAACTAATGATAGCCCTCAAAGAGAGGCACGAGGACACCAGGATCAACTGCCTCTCAGAAATGGCGATCTGGATGTCAGACCAATGTGTGAAATTGAATGCTGATAAATCAGAGATCCTACTCTTTGGGGGAGCCCACCTAATTTGGGATGCATCTTGGTAGCCCAAAACATTGGGATCCGCCCCCGCACCCAAGCAGGTTGCATAAAAAGTGGGTATCCTTATTGACAACACTCTCCACCATGCAGGACCATGTCTGGACACTGTACAGGAGAAGCTTCGCTACATTGAAGCTCCTAAAAAGGCTTTTCCATGGATCTCCTTGGAATGTAGTAGAACCATAAGACAGGCCCTACTCATAAGCAAACTGGATTACGGGAATGTGCTGTTCGCGGGCATGGCTGACTATCTTTTCACTTGCCAACAGGTAATCCAGAATGCAGCCGCCAAACTGGTATGCAATAAAAGTAGGTATAGCTCGGCGTCAGAATGCATGAGACAACTGAATTGACTGACCATGCATCAAAGAGCCAGATTCAAGCTCTTGAGTCATGCACACCAAGCCCTACATCACTGCGGTCCCAGAATTCTCCAAGACAAAGTTCAATGTTATGCCCCTACACGGTGTCTAAGGTCATGCTACCAGGCGTGGGCCAAGACAAAATGTATCAAGAAGGGCAGGGTGTCGCCCTTCTCCCACCTGGCTGCAACTCAATGGAATGAACAACCGCTAGAACTACATCTTACTGATGACTTCATTTCATTTAGAAAGAAGCTGAAAACCCATTTGTTACCTAAGTTCTAGTTCTGTATACAGTGTCATCAATCATCCCCTCACCTCTACTGTGGATCTCGCTCTTCCAGCGTTGTGATATCCTAATCGGATGAATTTTGCACTCTATAAATGAATAAATAAATAAATTAGGGGCTGCCATCAGAAAATGTTACTTCTTTTTTTCTGAAAAAGCATTGATAAATCAGTCTGATGAGAGATCGTCCTGCCTCAATCTTCAACTAACTATGCGGACGCTCAGCTTCTCCAGCAAGCTGAGCAGACTTCAAGTTATGTCCCCTCAAATCAGCAAGACTAAATGTCATGCAGACACCTTCCCATGCCAAACATATGCTCACTCTACACATCATTCCCTTCCTTGTACGAGAAGAACTCAGAACGGGAACAAAGTAGGGCTGTATGGGTCCTGCTTTTACACTTATTTTCCAGACCGGGTCGTGTATCCACTGCCTAAGAGTCTGGAACAGGCTTGGTAAGTTATTTTCAAATGTCATTTTCTGGTTGTAGCGCAGACAGCTTTTTGCAATGTGAGGGTTCTCACAACAGTTATTGATGAGCCTGGCTCCAAGCAGGAGTATGCAAAACCAGGACACAATGAAGTGTTAGGTCTCTAAACCATCTCTCATTAACCATTCAGAAATTGCAAGCCCAGACAGACAAAAGAACATGACCTTCTTAGAGACTTACCCAACTTTAGCAAGAAAACTTGGCTGAGCATTCGTCCACCTCACTTCAATATCTGGGGTTCCTTCTTCCAGCTATAGGAATGCAAGCAACACGCTTCTACTGTCTGAGGAAGCTATCAGTACCCATGATAAAACAGGTGCCATCCATGGATTCAACTGGTTGTAATAAATATACTAACATTAGAGGAAACATCTTTACCACGCATGTGTTATTCTGCATGCCATTACCCAGCATTTTTTACACTGCAAAATCTTTTACACCGCAGGGCTTAACACAGCAAACTATTACAACGCATTCCCCAAAGTAACGCCCTCATGGAGTTAGAATAGTAAATTGCGATTTAATGAGGAATGTGTAGTAATGGGTTGCATTGTAAAGCCCTGCGTTGTAAAAGATTTTGCTGTGTAAGAACTGCAAGGTAATGGCACGCAGACTAAAAGTGTGAGGGGTAAAGTGTCATATTCTAGCTTTACGCCATCATGTATGGGTACACATGCACAGTGTACAAACACATGGGAGGCTCTCACAGAATGTCAGTGCAAGAGCCTTGATGTCATTTTCAATCATAAATTGTACCCAAGTTGAGTCGATAGGCCACATTCCACTTTGATAGAGAAAAAATGTCTCTTCAGGACTAACAATTCACAAAAATCAGAATACTGACACTGCTACATCTAGTCAACAACCAAGGGCAAGGGTAGTAATGCAAGCCAACAAAATGACACAGAACTCGGTCTGAGGCTCATATTACTATGGACAAGCTTAGGCCACAGCAAACACGTTAGATTAATATACAAGACTGACCAATAAACAGTCACAATACCACTTTCACATGCAGTTGTGTCACTCAGTGGAGACACGCATGCCTGTATACCAAGCAGGGAACATTCCAGTCCTATCACCATGATTCCATGTGGATCTGAAGGAGCTGAGACTTTCACAGCACCCCACAAATACTTGTCAGGAGAGATGACTATTTACTAGTGTACTACCACCAAATCTGAGTTTCCTTGGGAACAGGAGGAATTACATGCAAATGGAAATACCTGCTACAAATACTGGATGTATCAGACTTTTTCGCATGTGTTCACCTACTAAATTTAAATATGTTTGACATATATTTTATAGCAGCAACATCATGAAAAAACACAAACAAGGAAAACATTTTTCAATGTGTCAGGATACACTTATGAGATGTCGAGACAGGCATTTGGTTGTTGAGATTGGGATAATTCGATAGAAAAAAAATACTAGTGAATGCATGTCATTGTAATCTGAATCATTGTGGCTAGAGCAGAAGCTTAAAGGTCTATCCGGCACTAAGTATGTAAGTAATTGAGGCAGCATTGCTAAGCTGCGGAACAGGCTAGTTTATTTACTTGTTCACCTGACTGATTTGTCTTGCTGTAGCACTCCATTAAAGGGAAAGGGGCTGCTAAGACTCAGGTTTCTGATTGGCAAATGTATGAACCAGGAAACACCACTCTAGTCAGGATAAGCTAGATACACTCTAAAAGATAACCTGTGCTCACCCTCTCGTAGGTTGGCTCAGAGCAGGCAGGCTTATCTAAAGAGGCAATGTGAAAAGTATTTGTGCAACACACACACACAGTAACGCAATGAAAACACCACAAAATTATTCCACACAGGTTTAGGAAAATAGATTATATTGTTATGAGTAAAACAAGAAGAAAACAACAGAAATCCAATAAGAAGAACCAGAGTTATACATTTGTAAAGAATAAATGAAAAAGTAATGCTCATCGATGAACCTTTTTACAATCCAGGTGATGTGTTGTCATTGAGCTGTGCTGTCCGTTGTCGTTGAGCTATTCAGTCCATTGAAGCATTGTCATCTATCGGCTCCTTTGCCGAAGGGCAATGAGTTGGTTCTGATCGACTCAAGCCATCCCTGCATCAATTTTTATGATTCTGGACAACAGAAATCAACTTTCAAGGGTCCAGAACTGGATTGGCACCACTTGGCAGGGCTGGACTCTAAGATGTAAGCCAATGTAGTTTCCTGGGTCCCTTAGAGACTGAGTTCCTGCATGGAAGTTTCAGAATTCATCTGACTGTAGCATTTTGGACCACTTGAAGTTTATGTAACTGATGTTTAGTAGTTCCAAGATATAAGCTATTGTACTAATCAAATTGTAAAGTGATTAGTAGTAGGCCTACCATTTTCCTTGCTGTCCGAGGAAGGTATTCAAATAATTTTTTTGTGATTTTCATAGCAAAAACAAAATAGCGGAAAACATATACTACTTGCCAGTGAATAGAGAGTGGGCAATAGAATTTGATGCCAAGATTGCAAGGGATGGGCATCAAACTGAGGAGAAAATAAATTATCCTGACCAAATTAAAGTACCTCCATCCTCTCAGTATTACATTTCAGGGAATTAACTTCCTTTCAGCAGAAGACAATTAAAAAAACTGTTTTTAAAACTGAGCTTTAAGCCAGAAGAATTTTTGTCTAAAGACAAAACCAATTCGATATCAACAGCATGTGATGTAGACGCAATACCAAAAGAATCAATAAGAGTCATTAAAGGAGATAAGTAAACATTCGAAAGGGTTGGTCGAAATGCTGAGCCCTGTGGAGCCCCATAATTTAGAGCGTTTTTTTTTAAGGAAACTGACCAAGATATAACCTACCTCTTGTTCTCCAGAAACGACTGTAACCAAGCCAGGGCATGTCCATAGATGCCAGCTTCTCGGAGAACTGAGTGAGAAATAGTGTCAAACACTGCAGACAGATCTTAAATAATTAAAACTATGCTCTGACCTTTATCCAAAGTAACTTTGATAATTTCAGAAACTTGCTAAAGAGAAAACTCCCCAAAACTAAGGTAAGTTATGGTTGTACGTATTACCGTTATTGAAATAAAAAGAATGGACTTAACTCATAAGCAGACATGCCAACCCTCCCGATTCAGGCGTGAGACTACCGATTTCAAGGCTAGTCTCCCGCCTATGGATTCCTGCAAGCAAAAACCCTGTGGGTTTCAGCTGACAGGGCTTGGTATTTATTATCTAACGTGTTAATTCTTCCAGCAATAGTCGCGATGCAGGGGCTCTAGAACGGGCCTCTCTGCCTGCCATTGCGTTCCGTGCTTCTGAAAGGTAAGAAAAAAAATGTATTTGCGTTTCAAATGTCCGATCCTGCAGCAGCACACCTCCAAAGCCCATACATGCCAGTAACCCGTTTAAAAGCCACATTCTCCCGATTTTTTTTTTTAAGTTTCCCACTTTGCTTTTCTGAAATGTTGGCAAGTATGCTCATAAGAGGGTGTGCGCGTCAATGATCTGTTGAAAACAGTCTACATACAAGAAATGAAGAGAACACAATGTTCAAACTATTTTGCCTATTCACATTATCACTTAGAGGCTGGTGTGGCACTTGAGGGTGTGTGCGTCACCGCGCTGTTTAGATTTAGAACTCTGACAACCAGGGCCGGTCCTAGGAATTGTGGGTCCCTGGGTGAGATGGAAGATGCGAGGCCCCTCTAATTTGCATGTGACATCACAAGAAGTGACATCATAAAAAACCGACATCCAGTGGCGGAGGAGGGTCGCCCTACTGCTTTTAAGCAGTGTCACTTAAGGAAAAATAAAATTATAATAGCTAAGTTATTATTTAATTTTTTCATTATTGCTGCAGCTTTGCGGGAGGGACGGGGCGTGACTGCTCAGCTGCCAAAGCAGGGGACTGGAGGAGTGCTTTGGACTCCCTAACGTGTACATGAACGTTTGGCAGGCTATTGGGGCCGGCCTAACATTAATGCGCACTTTGCAAGTTCTCCTTGCAGGCTGCATTACAGCCTGCATGGAGAACATGCCCAGACTCCCATTATCTGTCTGAGCGCCGATCCTTGGTACTCAGACCAATCACAACGCTGCATTGTAGCTTTGGGATTGGCCATCAGGAGACTGGGAGCTGGATGCATCTTGCTTCCTGCCCTGGAAGCGGGGAAGTAGACCGAGAGGAGGCGGCGGTGATGGCAAGCTGCAGACAGGTAAGTGTTTTTTTTTTTCATTCCCTCTCCCCCACTCCGTAAAGTGTGTTTGTGCTCTGTACATGCAACAAACAAGGCTAAATAAGTGCAAGGCCTGGATCCTTGTGTGTGGTCGCTAATAATTGAGTAATTGGATTGGATAGTAAATCTATTGACCAACGAAGCCTGGCGAGGAGGCAAGCAAAGGCCTCTGTTTCTTCACAGATGGTAGCAGAATAGTTGAGTGAGTTGCACCCTGGCTGTATAACTACAGATCAGTAGTTTGAATCTATGTGATGCACAATCATCCTTCCAGGGTCCATTATCTGAGCGTCATTATATAGTATAATAGCAACTCCTTAGAAAAAGTGGAATGAAACACTTTTATATGGTAGTGGTAATTCAAATGACAGGCAAAGGCTCAGAATAACATCGCCATTAACAAGCACTGGCAAAGCCAATAGGTCTCGCCTATCAGAGCAATTGGCTTTGGCAATGTGTATTTGGCATGTTGTACACTAGCGTGGCTGCTGTTCAGCATGGTTAAAAGTTAGTGGCACAGAGTGCCCTTGAGTGGAGTGGTGTGAGTAAAGTGTCATAGACTGGATTTGTTGGAGTATAGTGTTGCAGTGTGGAGTAGGAGGGAGTACAGTGTCATACAGTTGAGTAGAGGGGAGTAGAGTTTAGTGGAAGAGTGCAGTGTCGTATAGTGTAGTACGATAGAGTGGAGTGCCGTAGAGTGGAGTGGGTTGGGTTGGAATCGGGTGGAGTGGGGAAGATAGGGGTGGATTGGACTGTAGAGTGAGTTTGATTGAGTGGAGTGAGTTTGATTGAGTGGGGTGAGGTTGATTGAAGTGGATGGACTTGATTGGATTGCAGAGAGGTGGATTGAAATGGGGTGAGTTGGATTGGATTGAGGTAGTTTGGAGTAGGGTGTATTAGATTGGTTTGAGGTAGGGTGGATTGGCATGGGTGGATTGGATTAGAGTAGGGTGGTTTGGAGTGGGGTGAATTTGAGTGGACTGGAGGGAGTGGATTGGACTGTACGGGAGGAGGTGGATTGGACTGGTGTAGTGGGGTGCATTGGACTGGATTGGGGTGAATTGGAATGTGGTGGGCTCGAGTGATTGGATTTTGTGGGGTGGATTGAACTGGGGTGGGGTCGATTAGATTGGGGTAGAGTGAGGTGGATAGGAGCAGATTGGGGTGGATTGGACTTCAGTGGGGTGGACTGGTTGGGGTGGATTGGAGTGGGGTGGATTAAAATGGGGTGGGGTGGGGTGGGGTGGAGTGGAGTGAACAGGAGTTGGATGTGATGGGGTGGACTGGAGAGGGGTGGATTTAAATGGGGTGGGGTGGATTGGAGTGAAGTGTTGTGCACAAGAGTGAGGTGGACTGAACTGGAGTGGGGTGGAATTTAGTGAGGTGGGGTGGATTGGAGTGTGGCGAATTGGAGTGTGGCAGATTGGATAGGAGTGGATTGGAGTGGGGCAGATTGTTGTGGATTGGAGTGGGGTAAATTGGAGTGGGCAAATTGGGGTTGGAGGATTTGAATGTGGTGGAGTGGGGTGGATTGGTTTGGTGTGGATTGTATTAAGTGGAGTGGATTGGTGTGGGGTGAGGTGAAGTGGGGTGGGGTGGATTGGAGTGGGGCGGATTGGGGTGTACCGCACAATTACGTGTCAAAGCATAATTTCAGAAAATACACATAAGAAAGAAACAATGTTGTGCTTTGCAATAAAATAATCCTTATATTTTGAGAACAGTGTCCACAAGCAAATACAAAAGAAAGCATGAGTGCAAATTAAGAAAAGAAGACTTGGCAAAATAAAAGAAACTTGACTATAGAAAATAAATCTTTGCAATTATTTGTCCTGCTGGGCATGTTTATGCCAGTCGCATGCCTTCTACTTGCAGGGCGCTAAAAGTTAAACAGAACAGAACAGTACCTCAATGATGTCCGGAGCAATGGACGGGCACTGATTAAGTTGACTAAATCAGTGCTTGGTCACTCATCATATCAAGGAAGATGCTTGCTATGTCTACATTTGAAAAGGCAGGTAGCAAGGTTTCGTGGCTGCTGTCTGACAGCGTGTTGCACTCTTCCACAACGAGAAACCTTGTCTAGCTACAGCAGACAGATCTTAAATAATTAAAACTATGCTCTGACCTTTATCCAAAGTAACTTTGATAATTTCAGAAACTTGCTAAAGAGAAAACTCCCCAAAACTAAGGTAAGTTATGGTTGTACGTATTACCGTTATTGAAATAAAAAGAATGGACTTAACTCATAAGCAGACATGCCAACCCTCCCGATTCAGGCGTGAGACTACCGATTTCAAGGCTAGTCTCCCGCCTATGGATTCCTGCAAGCAAAAACCCTGTGGGTTTCAGCTGACAGGGCTTGGTATTTATTGTCTAACGTGTTAATTCTTCCATCAATAGTCGCGATGCAGGGGCTCTAGAACAGGCCTCTCTGCCTGCCATTGCGTTCCGTGCTTCTGAAAGGTAAGAAAAAAAATGCATTTGCGTTTCAAATGTCCGATCCTGCAGCAGCACACCTCCAAAGCCCATACATGCCAGTAACCCGTTTAAAAGCCACATTCTCCCGATTTTTTTTTTTAAGTTTCCCACTTTGCTTTTCTGAAATGTTGGCAAGTATGCTCATAAGAGGGTGTGCGCGTCAATGATCTGTTGAAAACAGTCTACATACAAGAAATGAAGAGAACACAATATTCAAACTATTTTGCCTATTCACATTATCACTTAGAGGCTGGTGTGGCACTTGAGGGTGTGTGCGTCACCGCGCTGTTTAGATTTAGAACTCTGACAACCAGGGCCGGTCCTAGGAATTGTGGGTCCCTGGGTGAGATGGAAGATGCGAGGCCCCTCTAATTTGCATGTGACATCACAAGAAGTGACATCATAAAAAACCGACATCCAGTGGCGGAGGAGGGTCGCCCTACTGCTTTTAAGCAGTGTCACTTAAGGAAAAATAAAATTATAATAGCTAAGTTATTATTTAATTTTTTCATTATTGCTGCAGCTTTGCGGGAGGGACGGGGCGTGACTGCTCAGCTGACAAAGCAGGGGACTGGAGGAGTGCTTTGCACTCCCTAACGTGTACATGAACGTTTGGCAGGCTATTGGGGCCGGCCTAACATTAATGCGCACTTTGCAAGTTCTCCTTGCAGGCTGCATTACAGCCTGCATGGAGAACATGCCCAGACTCCCATTATCTGTCTGAGCGCCGATCCTTGGTACTCAGACCAATCACAATGCTGCATTGTAGCTTTGGGATTGGCCATCAGGAGACTGGGAGCTGGATGCATCTTGCTTCCTGCCCTGGAAGCGGGGAAGTAGACCGAGAGGAGGCGGCGGTGATGGCAAGCTGCAGACAGGTAAGTGTTTGTTTTTTTTTCATTCCCTCTCCCCCACTCCGTAAAGTGTGTTTGTGCTCTGTACATGCAACAAACAAGGCTAAATAAGTGCAAGGCCTGGATCCTTGTGTGTGGTCGCTAATAATTGAGTAATTGGATTGGATAGTAAATCTATTGACCAACGAAGCCTGGCGAGGAGGCAAGCAAAGGCCTCTGTTTCTTCACAGATGGTAGCAGAATAGTTGAGTGAGTTGCACCCTGGCTGTATAACTACAGATCAGTAGTTTGAATCTATGTGATGCACAATCATCCTTCCAGGGTCCATTATCTGAGCGTCATTATATAGTATAATAGCAACTCCTTAGAAAAAGTGGAATGAAACACTTTTATATGGTAGTGGTAATTCAAATGACAGGCAAAGGCTCAGAATAACATCGCCATTAACAAGCACTGGCAAAGCCAATAGGTCTCGCCTATGAGAGCAATTGGCTTTGGCAATGTGTATTTGGCATGTTGTACACTAGCGTGGCTGCTGTTCAGCATGGTTAAAAGTTAGTGGCACAGAGTGCCCTTGAGTGGAGTGGTGTGAGTAAAGTGTCATAGACTGGATTTGTTGGAGTATAGTGTTGCAGTGTGGAGTAGGAGGGAGTACAGTGTCATACAGTTGAGTAGAGGGGAGTAGAGTTTAGTGGAAGAGTGCAGTGTCGTATAGTGTAGTACGATAGAGTGGAGTGCCGTAGAGTGGAGTGGGTTGGGTTGGAATCGGGTGGAGTGGGGAAGATAGGGGTGGATTGGACTGTAGAGTGAGTTTGATTGAGTGGAGTGAGTTTGATTGAGTGGGGTGAGGTTGATTGAAGTGGATGGACTTGATTGGATTGCAAAGAGGTGGATTGAAATGGGGTGAGTTGGATTGGATTGAGGTGGTTTGGAGTAGGGTGTATTAGATTGGTTTGAGGTAGGGTGGATTGGCTTGGGTGGATTGGATTAGAGTAGGGTGGTTTGGAGTGGGGTGAATTTGAGTGGACTGGAGGGAGTGGATTGGACTGTACGGGAGGAGGTGGATTGGACTGGTGTAGTGGGGTGCATTGGACTGGATTGGGGTGAATTGGAATGTGGTGGGCTCGAGTGATTGGATTTTGTGGGGTGGATTGAACTGGGGTGGGGTCGATTAGATTGGGGTAGAGTGAGGTGGATAGGAGCAGATTGGGGTGGATTGGACTGCAGTGGGGTGGACTGGTTGGGGTGGATTGGAGTGGGGTGAATTAAAATGGGGTGGGGTGGGGTGGGGTGGAGTGGAGTGAACAGGAGTTGGATGGGATGGGGTGGACTGGAGAGGGGTGGATTTAAATGGGGTGGGGTGGATTGGAGTGAAGTGTTGTGCACAAGAGTGAGGTGGACTGAACTGGAGTGGGGTGGAATTTAGTGAGGTGGGGTGGATTGGAGTGTGGCGAATTGGAGTGTGGCAGATTGGATAGGAGTGGATTGGAGTGGGGCAGATTGTTGTGGATTGGAGTGGGGTAAATTGGAGTGGGCAAATTGGGGTTGGAGGATTTGAATGTGCTGGAGTGGGGTGGATTGGTTTGGTGTGGATTGTATTAAGTGGAGTGGATTGGTGTGGGGTGAGGTGAAGTGGGGTGGGGTGGATTGGAGTGGGGCGGATTGGGGTGTACTGCACAATTACGTGTCAAAGCATAATTTCAGAAAATACACATAAGAAAGAAACAATGTTGTGCTTTGCAATAAAATAATCCTTATATTTTGAGAACAGTGTCCACAAGCAAATACAAAAGAAAGCATGAGTGCAAATTAAGAAAAGAAGACTTGGCAAAATAAAAGAAACTTGACTATAGAAAATAAATCTTTGCAATTATTTGTCCTGCTGGGCATGTTTATGCCAGTCGCATGCCTTCTACTTGCAGGGCGCTAAAAGTTAAACAGAACAGAACAGTACCTCAATGATGTCCGGAGCAATGGACGGGCACTGATTAAGTTGACTCAATCAGTGCTTGGTCACTCATCATATCAAGGAAGATGCTTGCTATGTCTACATTTGAAAAGGCAGGTAGCAAGGTTTCGTGGCTGCTGTCTGACAGCGTGTTGCACTCTTCCACAACGAGAAACCTTGTCTAGCTACAGCAGATCCTTTCTCTCTACCCCAGCACCGCACCCTCACTGCCCTGTTAAACAAGACTCAGGAGCAGCACTCGCCATGGGCTGTCAAAACTGTATCATGAAATCTCCTGCAAGTGATTATATGGACAAGAAATTACTAATTCACAGCCCCTGGGACATAAATGGGCCGGGGAACTCAAAGTGTGTCATGGAGCAGTTAATCTGCTACAATCATGAAAAGAGGGGCCACAGAGCTCCCTGCTGGGGAATTGGGTGGTTATCAGGTTTTTTTGCACTTAGCTGCATTACCTCTTTAGCCCTCTAATTTTAGCACTGGTGGCATGCTCTGGGAAGCTAACATACTAGTCCCTCTGTGGAATAAAATGTAGTGATCTCACAGTATAGCGCTGCGAGGCCAAGGACAGGGCCCTCCTGCCCTGGGCCTCCCAGCTCTACATAATGGATACAAGGTCCTGCAAAGGGGGCCCCACACCAGGACCTTGCAGCCTAATTGAATGCTGTGAGGCCTACCTGCCCTGGGCTTCGCAAGTCCCAGTGAAAGGGGCCCCCACAGATGACCTTGTAGCCTGATCCAGTGCTGAGGCCCATGGGATGGAAAACACCTCCCCTGTGCCTCAAAGCATTAGCAAGACACTTTGCTAAACACTGCCCTCGTGTGCCCTGCCAGTCTGATCTGGATGCCCCTCCTCCCCTCAGCCACGACTCCTAACTTGCTAATGTCCAGCTATTCTGTAAAACAAAAGAGCCTTCTGTTGCTGGGTAAACGGAATACACAAAGGGCAGACAGGTTTTTAACAGAGGTGCTGCCCCGCCCTTTAGCCTGTGAGGAGGCATAATTGTTGGCCTTGCTGCTGTCACCTCCTACACCCAGTCTTTCCCACCCCCACCACTGCACCTCTATGAATGACCCCACGCCGTGAGCAGGGAAGTCGAAGTCGAGACACCTCACTTGAAAACACATTAGCAGAGTGATTGCTTTGGGAAGGGGGCCCTGAAGGAGCAGGTGGGCCGACTAGGAAAGTGTGACCTTTCACACAGAAAGTGGCCCCCATGTGCCTGAGCTGAGCGCGAGGCCCTGGGCAGCTGCCCACTCTGCTCATGCCTAGCGCCGGCCCTGCTGACAACCAATGTACATCTGTATCTGTAGATACCAATCATACGATGTACATTACGAGCAAGCTTCTGGTGTGTGCATCACTGCACAATGGAAAGCAGGAGCCTTCAAAGCCTGCGATGTGCAGAACACGGCCCCCTTTAGAACCTCCAAAATGAATGCTGCATCACGACGTGCGGCATCTAACATGGAGCGTCTGCAAATTTATGCTTCCAAGATGGCCGTCTCGAAAAGCTAGTATGCCGCACAAAACAAGACTACACTTAGACGGTCATAAGCATGCGCACTGACCGTACATTGCTTGCACATGACACACTTCACCAGTACTGGTTTCAAGTTGAAAGCGTGACTGCTGCATACGCTCCTCTCCAACGCCTGTAAAAGTAATTCTTTACCGTGATGAAACTATCTGACATGAAACACCACACCAACCAGAACGATCCAGAAGGAAGAGACGGAAGACTCTGCACTGGGGTTCAGCAGTACCTGTGGATCATCGCCATCATATTTGTAGTAGGTGTCTACAAATGTACTTGAATTCAGTTGAAGTTTGTTTGATAGAAATACAGGTACTGTGCAGCAGTCACAGCAAGTCCACGGCTCACTGCTGAAACTCAACTGTCACAGGGCCACATTCCAACAGGGAATGACAATGCATCAAAGTTCTACAAGTTCTTATGGGTGATAGAACATCAACCCAGTCCACATCATTACAATAACTTTCGGCATTTTCAAGGAAATCAAATTACTGGTCATTAACAAAATGTTCTAGCATCTTAGTTGGGGCAGTAAGAAGAGAGACAGGTCTAAAATAGGTTAGGATTTTAGGTTCTGCAGGGTTGTTTTTTTTTAATAGTGGTTTGACCACAGACAGATTCCATGACTCTGGAACCATAGAAGAAGAGAGGAAGACATTCAGAATCTTATTAATAATAGGATTAATATCTTCAGTACCTTTCTTAAGGATCACAGGAGCACAGGGGTCTAACAGGAAAACTGATTTGTAGAGGAGAAGAGCTTGTTCTCACTGCTGAAGAGAGATGTGCTGAAAGCTGGCCAAGACAGGCTTAGAGGGCAGAGAGTCCTGTCCTGGGCCAGTAGGGATAGGAACTCTCTTGGTAATGTTATTAAAAACTACCTGGATGTTTAGAATTTTTTCTACATAGAAATGTGAAAGATTATTGCAAAGACTTTGAGTGGGAAGGAGATCTCTTTCAAAGGCTTTAGCATGAAGGAATGACTTAGGAATCTTAAAACTTTTCTTAGGATCATTACTCGCAAATGCAATCTGAGAGATGAAATCAACTGATTCTTAGCCTCTTCAATAAGAATATTATACCTCTTCAACACAGTTCTGTAAATGAGTTTGTTGTCAGGGCTGTATTGAGACCCCTATTATCTTTCAAACTGTCTACAGACCAGATTCTCTTTGGCCAGGGATACTGTAAACCAAGGTGCCGAATTGCCTAAGCTGTTCTGGCCAGTCTTAGTTAGGGTGCAAATTTGTCTATAGCATTCAGGATCCAACAATTATATATCTCGAGGTCCTTAGACAACTGTCCCAAAGGACGAGAGGGACATAGTGCCAGGTGATTGGTCAAACTTTCAGCGGCAATTTTTCCCCATTTAGGAGTGCATGCATTGCTCAAGCCTATAGGCCAGAAGGACAGTGACTTACTCCTATATTAAAGGGAATAAGAGAGTGGTCCAACCACACTTGGGCCTCAGGAGGAAAGCATAGGGTAATTATTAAAAATTAGATCAAGTGAGTGGCCAGCTATATGAGTTGTACCAGTCACACATTGAGAAAGTTTAAGTACAGTCAAATTATCCATAAGGCTCCTACCATCCTGTTGAGGGGGGTCATCTACACGACAGCTGAAGTCGCCACACATTGTGAAATTGGGAAAATGAAGCACTTGAGGACTCAACACTTCTCTTAGAGAGTTCAAAAAGCAGGAACATGGGCCAGGTGAGTTGTAAATGAGAACTCCTGCAAAAGAGCTAGTGTGGTTAAGTTGGAAACAAAAATCAAGGCTCTCCTCATCTTTTAGACTGTCAACCATAAACGTTTTTTACTGAATCTGTTCTCGAAAAATATTAGCCAATGCCCCTCCACCCTCGTGACCCAGATCTATCACAGCGTATGATGAAGTAGCCCGATGGAAGGGTAGATGAGATATCCGGATTAGATTAGCTCTTGAGCCATGACTCCATGATAAATAGGAAGTCACAACAGCAATCAGAGAGGAGATCAAATATTTGATTTCTGTGTTTAGGGAGCAATCACACGTTAAAGAGTCTGGCTTGAAACGTCTTTACATATGAAGAGATAGTTCTGTAAATATGGTCAGCCATCTGGCCCCTGGGAGCCAAATTCTTGTGATATAGTTTCCCATTGAACCAAAAAAGGTAGACTTGCATTTGAGGCAGGCGAGAGGTCCAGCCACCTTAAGGGAATCGAGGGTTCTTGCTGATCTCACCCCTTAACAAAAGTGTGACTTTGGGGGCCTCTAGCAGGGCACCGTGTCTGTGGGCCTCTTGTAATGGCCCATGGGGCCTGGCACAGAGGGCATGGATGTTTGTAAACATCACTGTTTCCATTGTGGCTTGTGCTGCGGCCCTTTTCAGGCCGCAGCACAAGCCACAATGGAAAGAATTATGGTTTCAACCGCCTACATGGCGGTTGCATCCTCATTAGGCGGGTGAGACCTCCGATTACTTGTCAGTTTGTCCCAATTCCACTACGAGAGATCTATATGAATCTGGATCTGGGTATCTTAAAAAAAAATTGTTATAATCTCATTTACCCTGTGGCTCCGCTCCTCGCGCCACTGTGGAATGCTGAAGTGCCAACGTTCGATGACGAGAGGCGACGCTGGTCTGTCATCGCGCAAGAAATCATTGTCCACACCTCTTTAGGAGCAAGAAAGGCCACTTTATTTTAGGACAGGTGCATCATAAATTTCATAACACATTCATTATTTATTTATTCACATAACGCAACTCTACAGTGAGCCTACGAAACCTAAATCCCAAAACCCCGAACAAACTCCTGCCTACTACCCCTAGACCTACCCAACTAGCTACCCTTCAGGATGGCCAACCCGCTCCAGGCTGCCCACCCCCACTAGCAAAAACCCGCCTCCAAAAGAACAAAGGCACCCATCCTAACAGTGGCAAACCTACAGAAACGAAACAGCGCCTAGAGCACCGCAAAATAAAAAAACCCACAAATAAATAAAAAAGAGGGAGGGTGGGTGGGGCAAAACAAACCTCCCTTCTAGCCTCCCGCCACGCAGTTCCTAACCGCCAGCCTGTCTCCCCTTTTATCCCCTCCGCTAATCAGTTCCACCTGATTCATGATCCTCGCGCGAACCTACCCAGGAAGAGACCGGCTCGCGCCTGGCTCTCCCTGGGTCCCCCCTCGCGCAAGAAATCATTGTCCACACCTCTTTAGGAGCAAGAAAGGCCACTTTATTTTAGGACAGGTGCATCATAAATTTCATAACACATTCATTATTTATTTATTCACATAACGCAACTCTACAGTGAGCCAACGAAACCTAAATCCCAAAACCCCGAACAAACTCCTGCCTACTACCCCTAGACCTACCCAACTAGCTACCCTTCAGGATGGCCAACCCGCTCCAGGCTGCCCACCCCCACTAGCAAAAACCCGCCACCCAGGAAAACCTTTAGTGTTTTCCTGCCCCACCTAAAATTGGAAATGAAGGAGCACACCACAACTGCACCTGAAGAACTTTGCTAATCAAATCCCTGAGTTCCAGAAGGTAAAAAGAGATGCCCAACGCAGAGAGATGCACACCGTCCTCACAAAATAAATGATGTTCAGAGACTTTCAAATGATAATGATTCAAACAGTAGATACCCAAATGGTGACAAAAAAGTCGCATTGTCCTGTTCACTTTCCTTCTAGCCTTTTCCAGGGCGGAATGGTCCCTTGCCCCACGCCATTGCAAACGAGGCACGAACTCCGTCCATACCAGCATGGTGCTCACCCATGTGGTTTTGATGATTTCCAAGTCTTGCTTCATTAGTTTTAACAAAGTCAACCCAGAGAGAGAAACCAAATCATTCTCGCCCAAATGTAGCACCAGGAGATCCGGAGGGCCCCCCAAACACTGAGAAACCAAAGCAGCCAAGGCGGGAAAAAGCCCACCCCAGCGCATGCCCCCTGTTCCATGCCAGGAGACTTCGTGTGTCATGCTGTTTAGACCAAGTGATCTCCCACAGAGCTGACTGGCAGCGGCTAAAGCTGCCCGTTTTACAAAAGAGTGCCCCAGTATCTACACCCTCCGTTTGGATCCGGCGACTGATGGCCAAGGACCTAGGAGAAAAAGAAATGTTAGACAAGCAAAATTGCACTATTTTCTCACATATTTTTCACAGCACTTGGAACGCCAACGACCAATGCGACGAATCTGGGACCAGTCCCACCCCAACCGAGCGGCCTCCGTCGCCGCACCAATTCTGAATGAATGGGTACCAAATGGAACAGGATCCTTCCCCAAGCGCAACAAAACCTTGCGCAATACAGCCAACAATTGAGATGCAACTATGGGACTACCATCAGCATGACAAAATATGGGCCCCTGGAGAAAATGTTGGGATGACACAAACACTTCCCATTCCCCCACCGGGCAACATGCAGAGACACCACTCCTGCCAAGGAACACCCACTTACCCCTCCCCATCTGGTCGGTCTTGGATGCCCGCAGCCACAGCCGCACTCTGTCACTTTCCAATACCACCTCACCACTGGTCATACCTACCCTGCCCCGTAACCCCAGCAACTCTGATGCCCGAAATGCCCCAAAGAACAACCAAACAAAACACAAACGAAATTTGGCACACTCAAAAGCATCATGGCAACACACCTCCAATTCCGGCAACAGCATCTGGAGCAACTCAAAAGTCACTGGCTGCCGGAGCCGCTGACCACCAGCCCGAAGCCTAGCCAAACCCTTCAACACTTTACGAACCAACACCCCCCCAACCGGATCCCTCCCCCACCAAAGCAGCCCATAAAAAGAAACCCCAGCCAATTTGCCAGAAATAGTAGTGGGCGATAGGCCTTTGTCCGCCAAATGTAAAACAAACTGCAAGATACATTGTTCATCAGACCAACCATCCCTGATCGAACCCATCAAATCCTTACCGAACTGCAGAAACTCATTCCAGGCATTCACATAACCCCGCCGTGTGGAGTCAGCCACAGAATTTTCCACCAATTGGTGAACCCTCAATCCCCCAGGTCCCATACGTACTGTGGGATCGCTGTCGGTTCCAGGTCCGCCCCAGGAGCTAACTTGCGGAACTCGGACCACTGGAAGCGAGACAAAGAGTCAGCGATGCAATTAGAAGTACCAGGAACATGCCGTGCTTTAAAGACAATATTTAATTGCAGACACCGCAGCATGAATGCGCGCAGGAGCCGCAAAACCCGCAAGTCGCGAGCCTTTTGGTGATTGACAAGGTGTACTACTGCCAAATTGTCCACATGGAACAAGACTGAGCGATTCTGAAACTCAGCCCCCCATAGATACAAAGCAACCAGCAGCGGGAAGAGCTCCAGAAACGCTATGCTGCGACCCTGTTCCTTCCAGTGCGCCGGCCAGCCGGCCGCGCATCATCGACCTTCCCAAAATACACCGAAGCCGTGAGCCCCCGACGCATCAGTGAACAACTGTACTTGCCACACCATGTCCTCATCCGCAAAAAACAAGGACACGCCATTGAACTCCTGCAGAAAACGAAGCCAGACAGTCAAATCGGCACGCACAGCGGTGGTGACACGCACCCGGTGATGGGGAAGGCTGGCGCCGGACATGGAAAGACCCAAACGTCTGCAGAACGTCCTGCCCGCCCGAACAACCCGGCAAGCAAAATTGAGGTACCCCAACAGCTTCTGGACCGTCCGCAAAACGACTTTCCGCTCCCCCAACACCAGATGTATGAAATCAGACATTTCCTTCACTTTAGCCTCAGGCAATCTCGCCACCATAGACAGAGTATCAATTTCAATCCCCAAGAAAGTCAGGGACGTACAGGGACCTTCTGTCTTGTCCGGCGCCAAGGGAACACCCAATTCCTCAGCCAGAGCCTGAAAGATGTTCAAAGCCGACTGACACTGCCCAGAGCGACCTTCCCCAATGAAAAGAAAATCATCAAGGTAATGACAGACCAAGACGTGGCCACTAACAAAAGTGAAGCGCCACTGCAGAAAGGTACTGAATGTTTCAAAAAGGGAGCATGACACTGAACATCCCATGGGCAACACCCGATCCACGTAGAAACTACCATCAAAATGCATTCCCAACAGACTGAAATCCCAAGGATGGATGGGCAAGAGCCGGAAAGCCGACTGAATGTCGCTCTTTGCCAGCAAAGCCCCAACACCAGCCGTGCGCACGAGCCGTAAGGCATCGTCCACCGAAGCATAATTGACAGTTGAGTCAGCTGGATCAATAAAATCATTAATTGATGCACCCTCGGGCCAGGACAGGTGATGTATAAGACGAAACTCCCCTTTCGCCTTCTTGGGCACCACTCCCAGAGGTGATACAATCAAGTCAGGCAGAGGACAATTCACAAAAGGACCCGCAATCCTACCCGCCGCAAGCTCGGCATCCAGCTTTTTCCGCACAACATGGGGACTCTCCTTTGCAGACTTCAAATTGTCCGACCACCTGCCCACCCTGGGTCCCTGATACCCAATCCGGAACCCGATTTTGAAACCCCAAGACAAAATCTTAGCAGCCTCAAAATCCGGATAATCCACCAGCCAGAGATCGAGAACCTCCTGCCTAATAGGAGTAGGAGCCCTTGTAAACAGACTGTTGCGGCTGTCCCCTACCCCCTGAACCTCTTCCCTGATCACCAAATCGCTGTCCGGGAAAACACTGGGTGAGCGCATGCTTCCCCCCACACTGCGAACACTCATGTTTGTACCTGCAAGCTGGTCTGTTACAGGAACCCCTGTTAAAATGCCAGCATGTGCCAGAGGCGGCCGATTGACCTCTGCCCCAAACCCCCGCCCCAGACTGAGCGGGGCGAGCTGAAAAGGGCCGATAATACACTGGCTGCCCGCTAGCCGTGTGGGTCGTAGCAGGTGGATTTGCCGATGCCATCCATTGCAGCCATAACTCGGAATCGACCTCACCCCACGAACGATCAGGAAAAGCGCTCATGCGCGCCCTGAATTCGTCATCGTAAGACAACCATGCAAAGCAGCCAAAATAACTGTGAGCCTTGCGTATGACATCTGCATATTTAAACATGTCTATTGCCTTCTCTGGATGACGTTGGCAATAAACGCTGGCATAAATAAGAAAGGCCGAAGTCCAATTCTCTATGGACTTCGGAACACGAGGCCTCCGAGCCAATTCTAATTCCTCCTCTTTGGACCCTTCTTTTGCCTGGACATCCCTATGGAGAAGCCGAAAAACATCCACAAATGCCCCAGACCATATCAGATTCTTTGTTTTTTCAGACAAATGGGACCCCAAGGGCATCCCCACCCCAGAATAAGGCAACTTTTTCGGTAGGATACTATCCCCCGTGACCCGTGTGGCAACCACCCCGCCATCCCCTGCTGTAGAAACTTCTTTTGCAACTTGCACAGTAGAAACATTCGAAAGTACAGGCCGCTCAAGCCTCGGTGCCAGAGCGACTCGCTCAACCACAACCCCATCACCCGTACCAATAGATCTTGTACTTTTAACAGGGAGACTCTCCCTGGGTTGCCACACAGACCACCACCCATCCTTACCTCTTGGCAGCTGCTCCGCCTGCGGTTGAACAGCCACTCGATCCCCTTGAGTAGGTCCAGACCTCACTGCCCCTCGTACTGCTGCATGGTCTGCACGAGACGCCTGCAAAACACGAGAAACAGTGGGTTGCCCCAACCCACCCCCCTGGGCCCGTGCTGCCAAAAGCCCAACATCTTTGTCTCTCAATTCCCCCTCTTCCAAATCATCATCATGAAAACTCCCACAGAAAACTTCATCAGAAAATGCGACTTGCGCGCTGCCACTGGGCATAGCCCCATCACCAATACCCCCATCATAAAACTGCCAGTCAATGTTCTGAAAGCTGTGTGTACCGAAAGCTGTAGAAGAGTTATCCGCTCCAGATAACTCCCTTGAAAGCCCACCACTGGAAACAGCCGTGGGGACAGTTCCCGGGCCCGTAGAAACTGCCAACAGCCGCCCAGCCGGAGGCGCAGCTTGAAAACTGCGGCCGCTCAAGCCAGACAATGAAGTGTTCGCAACAACATGCTCCCTGAAAGCTGAACCGCAATCTCCCCCCAAGGGACGGCCCACCGACGCCAGACCATGGACACCACCCGACCCAGTCGTATGACCACCCTGGAGGCCACCTGGCCGCCCCCTGGGGACCGGGAACAAGGCTTGCCCTGGATACAGGGGCGCCCCCTTGTGTAACAAACCCCTCTCACCAGGAGCCAAGGGCGTGGGGGTGGCAGACCGGGGGCCAGGCACACCGGCGGCCGCAGACTTGGTGGCCGGGGGGGCAGCAAGCTAGGGACAGTGCCCACTGAAACCACGGCAGGGGCCGGGGTGGAAGCCTCAGGGGGGGGGTGAGCCGGCAGCGCGGAAGTGCGTGGCCCAGCGGCGGCGTCACCCATAGGTGGGGGGCCAAAATCGCGGGGGGGGCAGGACCAGGCCCCGGCGTGGCAGGAGAGAGCATGAAACATTGGCCATTCAGCCACAGGTATAGGGAAACCCCCTCCGGCAAATGGGGCACCGTAATTGGGGAGTCTACAGGCATCACAGCAGGGGGAGAGGTCAGCGAGTGCCCATGGAAATCCAGGCTCCGCCCCCGCTTCGGTCTTGGGCCCGCCTGTGGCTTCCCCGACTTCCCCGAGGCCAGTCCGCCTGAGCGCGGAGCCTGCCGGCCCACAGAACGCCCCCGCCTCCCCCCGGGCGCCCCACGAGAACCAGCGCTAAAGAATGGTAAATCACATACCTGCTGGAGGGCGCCCGGGTCACCCGGCGGGGGCTCCACAGCAGCGGCAGGCACAACGAGCATGGGCCCGTCCGCCGGCATGGCCGCCTCGCCGTCTTCCTCTTCCTCCGGGCACGGGGATAAACACGCCTCCACAGCCCTGGAGACGCCCTCCGAAGCCTTGCGAGGTGGGCGGGCCATTCCGACCCACGCCTCCGCTGGGACACCCGGCCGCAGCAGGTCCTCACGCCCGGCCTCGCAGAGTATCTGCACGGCCCTCCTGACCTCCGCCGCTTCCTCCATGTGGCCAGAGAAAACCAAGGTACACCAAACACGCGCCGCAAAACAAACCTCCCTTCTAGCCTCCCGCCACGCAGTTCCTAACCGCCAGCCTGTCTCCCCTTTTATCCCCTCCGCTAATCAGTTCCACCTGATTCATGATCCTCGCGCGAACCTACCCAGGAAGAGACCGGCTCGCGCCTGGCTCTCCCTGGGTCCCCCTGTTGACAACAGCTGGCTGAAGGCAGCGGGTGCTCTGATGTCTTGTTGCTGTACGTTATTAAAGCTTGTACCAGTACCGTGTCTCCGCCTCATGTTGTGAGTTACAACAAAAATCTCTGTACGTTTGTGCTTGAAACTTAAGAACCACTGATGCCTTTTTAGAGTTGTTTCCAAAATTTAAGTGATTATGTGTTGAGACAAGATCCTATTTGGTAGCAGCTGCAAAGATGTGGAATACACTTGTAGTGACCATGGGGAGAACGTTGGGCCTTTTATGCTTCTGTAAGGCTCTAAAAATCTAGCTACACTGTCAATAACGTCCTTTCATTAAGGTATATTTCCCCCTGCATAGCGCCAGGACACATTGACGATATCAGTGATGTAACAATATGCTGCACACAAAAAACTAAAGAAACCAAAGATCATGGAAAAAACAAACACGCTTAGGGAATGCAAGTTTAAGCACGGGCTGCTCCTCCATTAGGGCGGAGGAGCGTCGTCCCACTGCTTTCTCGCAGTACAAGATGCAGAAACATAAAGTGGTAAAACTACCATTTTATGTTTCTGTTTCTCTCACTGCGAGTTAGCAGAAGTGTATGCTTCGTTGGGGCGGGGGGGGGGGGGCGGAAAGTAGTGGTTTGCCCAATGTCGCGGGCCCTGCCTATTTGGTCGGCCCTCTGGGGCCGACAAAACCAGTCATGCACACACCCTTTTGTCCATGTAGGCTGCGCCTACATGGAGAAAATGGTCTCCCCATAGGCGCCCAGCTGTGCGCCGTCCTCACCAATCACAACGCTGCCATTGCAGTGTTGTGATTGGCTTATGGGAGGTGAGGTGAGGTGAGGGAGGCAGCCTGCTTCCTGTTCAGCAGGAGAGCAGGAAAACGGATCCCGGCCAGGAGCTGCGACATCACGAGACCCAGGAATGTACCTTTTTAAAAAAATATTATTTTAACCCCACCACACATCCGGGCGAACCCCCCACCCATGAATCATGCCGGCCATGACTGAGATTAAGTTAAAAAAAAAAGCAAAATGTAACCAGGGATTGCTTTGTTGACCATGATTGCCTTAACTGTTTTACAGTCAATGTTAAGAAATCGAGCAGTGTGTTTGCCTGTTAAGTTACATACCCGAACATACAGCCCGATAGGGACACGTTTCAAAGTCAGTTTTCAAATTACTTCAGGGGCCTGCCCAACTTAAAGCCCCGCTGGCTGTACCAGTAAAATACCAGCAACGCGTCGTAAACCTTTGCTTCCAAAATGTAGGATCTGTAGAAGTTTGGAGAAATATAGAAGGTTGTCTCGTTGTCTTGTAAATATGAAAGACGTACATTTGAATCCAAAAGCACGCGGAATAATGAAGGGAGAGTCAGGAAGGCTTAAAAGTGGTGTGACTGGGAACAAAAACGAGCATAAAAGCTGCCTCATATCAAACAGAATCTGTTCAGCTGAGGGGAAAACAGAGAGTGGCAGGCAAGCCCAAGAACAGAGTAGGGGCAGCAAGAGTTGCTCACGAGAGAAAAAGGCGGACGGGTACGTAGAGTAAAGTATACTAAAAAGTGAAATAAAGGGCCAGGAAGTGGATTAGTTTACATTAAAAGCAGTGGCTACTGCGGACAAAAAAGGGACAGCAAAATAAAGATGAAAAAAAGGGCATGGCAGTCTGATTATATATAAAAAGCGAAAGATATGACAGTATTTTTTTTTTCTGGCTGAGGAATCAAGGGACTTCATTGACAGTGACATTTTTTTGTGTTAGTCTGAAGTACACATTCAAACCTTTTTTACGGGCCGAGAGCAACTTTTGTTATTCACACAAATTAGTTTGGTCGATGTAAAAAGGAATACCTCAGTTGGTGTGGCTATAAATGAAAGAGTTTTCTCCAAGGGGAAGCTTGTTTTCCCAGTTGAAAAGAAAAATGTTAGTTCTATTGCCTTTTGTTTTACATACAAAAATGTACAATTGTATATTTTTGCATACAAACACATAGGGGCAGATTTACAAGCCCCTTGCGCCACTTTTGCGTCACTTTTACCATGTTAAAAGTGACGCAAAAGTGGCGCAAGGGGCTTGTAAATCTGCACCATAATTCACAGCATATTTTTAATATTATGGCTGGAAAGCTACAACTGGCTCTCATTTTCAGGCGTCAGACAGAATGGTTTTGTCAGCTCCAAGCAGTCAGACATCTTCACTGACAGGAGCTTGAAAACCTGAGGTGCATATTTCTGAAAGTGTTCAACAATTAAACCGATGATATTTTACCCATTAACACGTAAGCAATGAGGAGCGTTAGACCACTCTTTAGTTTATATGTTGTCTCCATGTCCATAAATTACAATGTCTTTTGGTTCTATTTTGCCCACAATTATCTGTTAGTTCATAAATGTTTTTGTGCCTTGTGTTGGGTTAATCGGCCGCTGTTGGATGTACTCCGAATATAAGCCCATTCAAATAGCATCAAGAACCACATATTTTCTAGGTGCTTTAAAGAATTGAAAACACTCTCAAATGTGAATTTCCAGGCGTATCCCGTGACCTTGCCGTAGCTCTTCCAGGACTATTTGGCAGCACTTAAGATGTTACAGTTTGTTAAGAATGTCAGCTGCATTATTTACTTAGATTTCAGATAAAGCCCGCCTTTATACATATTGCGATATATTGGCAATGAACAGTAGCACAAGATTTTTGATTGAAATAAAATAAAGGAGCATGGGTGCCAGGCTTTCCGCAGCATATGGGCAAAGGCTGCCATCTGTTGGACTGTGATGAAACGGCAGCTTCTGCTCTTGGAGACCGCTAGGAAACGACTGCCCAGGTAAAAACTAGTGTGTTATAGAGATGCTAGATAAATGTTGGTTCAGTCAGTTTCGGTTGACCTTGTCTGCCTTAAAAGTTAAATACAGAGCTGGAGAATGGATGCTGTGACAACGGTTGATTTTGTAACTTGGCAAGCCCAGGCTTTATTTAATTTCATCAGCGCACACAAGAGATTTCAAATTGACCTCATCCCTGACATGCCTCTCCATCGTATCAGTGGGTTTTGAAGGCTAATGCTCTGTGTGGCGAAGAAGGTAACGATGTTTTATGTCTTGGAATGAAATGAAACATTTCTTGTAACTGCATAAAGGACAGAACAACTCGCCGGAGCCTTCAACTGCGCCATTACAGAGAGCGCATGAATCAATGTGCCCGTGGCTGCGGAGTCACACATGCAGTATTTATGAATGTCATCCGAAAGAGAAATGTTGGAAAGTGACGGGGTGATGGACGTGCGATTCAATAATAACATTTACCAATCAGCATGTTTTCACTCTCCCATGTCCATGAGAATAGATTTTCCTGTAGATTTTTCCCTTGTGACTAACTGACACGTTCATCATAAATTATGATTGAAAAAAACGAAGTAACGTTTTATAGACGTACCGAACTTAGAAATTTGGCTTCCTGGCAATGGCAAATTTGTGCACATAAATTCAGTTCTAGTCCACTCCGGATAGAGGGCTGCTGTGATAGTGAATTATGAATGATATGCTCTTTCCAGACATGGGGCCTCATTTATGAAAAGTGACGCATCCTTGCGCAAACGCAAGGATGCGTCACTTTTCCGTACGACACGCTGCGTCAGAAACTTGCGGCGCGGATGCGTCACATCTACGGAATGACGCACCATGCCGCAAGCGGAGGCGCAAGGCGGGGAAAAGTGACGCAGACGCGGCCGTCCTGACGTAGCGAAAAGACACGCAAGTGCGGGAAAAATGCCGTAAGTCGCATTTGAGGAACGACGCAAGTGTACGCATCGCTGCGTCACTATTACGTTGCGTCAGAATCCGGAAAACACCAAAACCACGCGCATCTATCCCCTAATTCTCCCGCAAATGGAAAAAATTGCCACCATGGAGCCTGAAGGACAGAGCAGCAGCCAAGGAAACCTTCCACATGGCAGCCAGGATGCCCAGCCTGCAACACAGGGAGAAACTCTTGGAAAGAGGAAGCGCAAAACAAATTTCAGTGCTGAGGAGAACAATACACTGATAAGTGAGGTAACAGACCACCAGCACCAGCTGTTTGCTAGTTCCAAATTGCCACTATCCAAAAAAGAGGCTATTTGGCAGGACATATTGACCAAGGTGAACTGTGTGGGCCAATCTAGGCGGACAGTTATTGACCTAAAAAAATGGTGGAATGATATAAAGCGCCGCACTAAAGAAAAAATGGCCAAAAACCGGAAAGAGGCTGGGCTCACAGGAGGAGGCAGCCCATCACAACAAGAAGAGCTGGATGACCTTGAGGAGTGGGTTGCAGCGGTCATCCCAGAGGAGTTGGTTGTTGGAATCCCAGGGCAGGACAGTGCACTGCATGAGGAACTGGAAGAGACACAGGAAGACACACAGGGTAAGTCCCTACAAGGGGAAATGTGCAAATAAGGTAATATTGTGCTGTGCATAAACTAAGGTGGCTGGTTCAATTACTGACGTGTTGTGGAAAGAGAAATCATGCAATGTCATGAACTGTGAAGGGTCTACAAAAAGTATTGTACCAGGGACATGCACATGTTACATTTGGGAAACAGCTACCCCTGTGTAAGTAAACATATATGTCCAAAGTGAAGTCCCAGCCCACTGCTGCACCTGACAAGTGCCACACGCAGGTGCAAAGATATAACTACCCTCCTGAAAATAAAATCACACAACATCCTGCAACAGACCGAGTTTCACACTTGTATAACTTGGACTGCTACCACTGTGCTGGCAGGATGTTATTTTGTTCATGTAGTGGTGCCACAATGTGCCACACCCACAATAATAGGCCACAGACAGCCATGTAACATAGTACAACATATCATGTCATTGCATCATTCCCACATTAAAGTGTCAGAAAGCGCACTTCCAGGGCTGTTGCTAAGGGTATACCCAGAAACATCTATGTCCAATTGACAATGTACAATAGGAATGTCAAAATGTAACTATCATGCTGCGCCACAAAGATATGCATACACAGGGTCTGTGTAAGGCATGCACAACCTGAATTAAAACTTAATCTCCCCTCCATGATAAAACCAACATATCTCTTTTGCATTCAAGTGGACACATAGAAAGGTGAAAAATCTTTTCATGACTGCATCATGCAGGAATGTGTCCCTTCCATGCACACAAACACTGATCCCCTGCACCGCTGAACCCCCTGCAACATGGTGCAAGTCTGCCTGGGTTGGCGCATGCCAAGCATTGTGTACCTGTGTTGTTGTGAAGGACAGGTGTGCTGCTGAGTATGGCCATGGGCCTGGTCACGATAATGTAGTTGTCGTAGTACATGGTCAACCATGGCACATTAGAGTGCCTGCTCATTCTGAGTGTACCAGTGTATGGGTTAACAATGCCTCTTTGATGATTGTCGTGCTGCCACATGCAGGTGACACAGAAGTTGTCAGTGACAGTGATGGTGATGTTTGTAGCAGAGTTATGTCCTGGCAGGTGAGGTGGCATACAGGGTTGAAGGTGAGGAGGTACCTGACATTGTATTCTTGCAGTGTTCAAGAGGAATAAACCTTTGTTCACAGTGTGTACCTGAGCCAGTCAAATGCAAACAGCGTACAGTATGGTAGCCGTTGTGTCATGCGATGACCATTTCAATGTATGCTGCACAATGTCAACTATGCAATGCATGTGTTCCAAAATAATATATCGAAATTCTTCTTCTTTGTGACCCCAATTATGTTGTGATCTAAGTACTACATGTGGTAATGTGTGTCAGTATGTTAAAAAAAAATATTGACAAATGTTAAAGAGTAATAAAAATGTTGTGCATTTATGTGTCAAACAATAACAATTGGTTGTGTCATGGGGGACATATGTCTGAACTATTATTTGGATAGGTGTACATCATGAGTAATATGGGGTAACATCACAGATTATGAACTAATGCTGTGTACATAATTTTTGGCTATGAAAAATGGTGTGTGCATCACTCACTAATCTGACTCCATTGTATGTGTTGTGGTTGTTCATAAAGGTATTGAATGCTTCAGGTCTGGGTGTGTGGTGACAAGGATACTTTATCCATGTACTCACTGAACTTTGAACAGTGTATTTAAAGTCTCCGCTGTGAAACACCTACTCTACAGTTTCAACATGCCTAGTATGAACAATGAATGAAATGGAATGTCATGATACGGCATGTTTTGGTATAATGTATGTGCCTTTTTGTACAAGAGTGTCACACCTGTTGTCCATGGGGGCACAGTGTCAAACATTGGCAATTGTGGAGGGAGAGCTGTGAGTTAACAAATGCAGGACAGAACAATCAATGTCTCATGGTTGCAGGGATGTGTGTGTGAGTGTGTGCAGCAAAACATATAGAGGCCCATTCACAGAATGAACTCAAGACTCAATTCTAATCTTACTACTATATTGTAATTCACAGAATGCACTTACTACTTTTTCACATTCACAGAATGAACTTAATAGTTTTGGTATTCACAGAAGTTACGATTTTGCCTAAAGTGTCTCTGAAGACAGACTTAAGATAGAGTAAAGGCAACATCCCAACTTCTGTGAATACCAAAAGTACTAAGTTCATAATGTGAATGCCCAAAGTAGTAAGTGTATTCTATCAACACCAAAAATGTATCAAGTTAACTATTGAGTTTCAAGTATGTCATGTAAATCTGGAACACATTGAGGGAAGTCACACCTCAAAGATGTGTCCCAGTTCTCTGCAGCCTATGCAACCCTGCCTTTGTGTCACGTTAAAGGAATCAGCCAGCCAGGCTCACTACTCTGAGTCAATCACAATGCTGTGAAGTGCTGGTGTGACTTGTAATAGTAAGTGGGACAATACATGCTGGAATGTTGGCCATGTTTGCCATGGAGGCTGAAATGCAGCCTGTATACCAAACATGGAAGTGGGTATTACTGCTCTGGTCATCATGGGTGGTACCTGAGTCATCTTGCCAATATGCACATGAGCCACATCATCTAAGATGTCCCCTACCCACCCTCCCATGCCATGATGACACATAGCATTATCACATCAGTCACTCATCCCTTGGGTCTCCATAATAAGTAATTTCAGTTCTCTCATCTGAGCCCACATTCCACATATGGTCTATGAACTACCACTAAGGCCACCACCCCTGTGTTCATGTGTTCGGTCATCACTGAATATTGTAAGTCACAATTAGCCTACTCAATGTCAGCTGCTGTGCAAGTCCACAGCAGACGGATGTACATGGTGTGCTGAAGCCACGCCTATGGGAAGTCTGAATGTGCCCATCTGGGTCTCAAATGCAATCATTTGCAGCAGCAACTGATATACAGTCATTCACTGATGCAGCTCAGCCAGCCTCCATGCACTCATACATGGAAAACATTTGAGAATGACAGGCCTTTCCAAACATGACCCACAGACATTGCACATGCCTACACTGCTGACAAACCTCAAACACCACCCTGGTCTCAAACACAGCCTACACCAGCGTTACTGCAAGTGAAAGTCACACCTGGATACACAACTGTGCATACCACACCTCCACCCTCTGCAAGCCTAACAAACAGCACTACAGGGACACGGCATGGTAGAGCACTGATCTCTAAGAAGCAAGAGGCACCAGCAGATACCTTGGTAAGAACTGTATAAACACCAAGACACCTGAAATGTAAAACACATACATGGACCCAATGAGGGAGAACCACAAATAAACAATCCTACATAATGGAAAGTCCTGCCAACTAGTCAAGGTCCTGCATTTATACAACAACCTATGCTGCAAAGCCACAGACATCACCCTGGCACTACAGATCTGTGATAAGTGTCCAACAAAGTTCACCATAAACAACAACAATTTCACTGCAATAACTTTCCCGTACACATGAGATGCCACAGGCAGCACCACCCACACCTCTCACAACACAACAGCCATACTACCATACCCACCGGGACACCAGTCACAGCTCAATGCACACCCTCAAACATGAGATACAGCCACCTGTGGGATCACTACAGCCCTGTCCTCATTATATCAACAACAGCACCAAGATCACCATATTCACAGCCACAGGTGACATCTCCACCCTCCGGGACCAGGAGCTGTGAGTGTGCTCCAACACAGACTAACAGCACACAGATTTGCTACACTACATGATGCAGGATTCTAAGGAACATTGCTTAACTGGGGCACTCACCCCAGCAAGAGGTTCAAGGATCAGACTGACAACCTTCGCCTTCAAATGCACGTTATTCCAATGCTGAATGCAAGAGGGACCATCTATGTGTCTGACCCCTGTCAACATCAACAGGGCTGCCTCAGCACCATTTCAAACCAAATACAGCCTCAACATTGTATCCATTGCTGATGACAGACTACTCATACTCTCTCACACCTAAGACTACACCAACTAAACACATGAAAAACAGTGAGGAATGCAGTACGTCCCAGTCTGCATCAACCACAGCTGCATGTAATCAAAATCAGAGAATACAGAATTCTGTGTCCTTGGAACAACTCCTTCAGCATGTGAAAACACATGTTGCATCTACCACTCTGATGGGAAGGGGCTGCCACTAACGCTCAAAGAGATACGTCTTGATGAGTCCTCTGAATGGGAGTAGGTCCTGGGTGTGCCGTAGATGGCCTGGGAGTGCAAGGTCTTGGCGGTGAGGTAGGACAGGGAACTGCTGCTGGAGGTTGGTCATACGATGCGGTGGACAGCGGTGAGGGGGAGGCTGGTGGAGCGGACGTGGCGTGTGGGGGTGTAGAAGCTGAGTCTGCTGCACATGTAGGGTGGTCCGGCCTAATGGAGTGCATTGTGTGTCTGGGTGTGGAGCTTCAAGCTGATCCACTTGCTGATGGGGAACCAGTGTAGGTCTCACATTTGGGGGATGATGTTGCTGCGGTGGGGGACGTTGACAATCAATGAGCCGTAAGTGCATTGGATGTGTTGCAGTAGTAGTAGGTCTTTGTCAGGGAATCCTGCCTACAGTGCGTTGCAGTAGTCCAGTCTGCTGGTGCTCAGGGCCTGCGTCACAGTTATTTTTGTCTGGGGTGGGGATCCACTTGTGGATCCTGCATAGCATGTGGAGGCAGTTGTAGCATGAGGGGAAGATGGCGTTGACCTGCTCAGACATGGAGAGGGAGGAGTACTGGAAGTATTGTAAGTTGCGTGTATGGTCAGTGAGTGTTGTTGCTGTTCCCAGTGTGGTTGCCCGACAGGAGTTGTCCCAGGCTCAGGGTGTGGGTCCGAGGATGATGACCTGTGTCATCTCCAAGTACAGTTTCACACTGCTGCTCCTCATCCAGTTGGTGAGGGACTTCATTTCCACTTGGAGGTTTGTTCATGGTGTGTGTGGGTCCCTGGTGATGGAGTGCAAAATGCCACATGCACTTCCTACTGTGCTGCAATGTGTCCCCAATACACACCAACTAAACAGACATCAGGACATGCACTCAAGTAGAATGTTGCAAGTGTGCAAGCACTGTCTGCCCATGTGCCATGTTTTTTTGTAAAAAGTTTGTATCCATCAAATGATTAATGCCATGTCACTTTTTGTACACATGAGTGATGATGTGTCGCTTGAACTTTGACATGTTGAAACACAGCAAAGTCAAAAAGGGTAGATGACTCTAAATTGTGCATTTGTACACCACATGTCAGACATGATCATAAACATACATCTATTTTTGATTTCAGGCCATGGTACACCTACTCTGGAGCTGGAAGCCATGTTTGAAACGGACAATGAGGGTGGTGAAAGTGTAACAAGTATGGGCCCAGGAATCATCCAGGACATAATACAATCACTACAAACTCCCTCTCCACCCACAAGAAGGCAAAGCAGCCCAGTGGGATCTCCGGTTGGCCAACAGGGAAGCACTCCTATGCCACCTCCCATAACATCTGTGCCTCACCAGTCGCCAAACACACTAAATTCATTTGAACAGCGTGTAGTGGATGTGCAGAGTCAGTTGGCACAGGAGGTGCGTAAGGGCATTGAGAGCATGGCAGGGACCCTAGAGGGAGTGCTCCGGTGCCTAACATCAAATACTGCCAGTGCGGAAACTGGTAGCACCACTGAAGCACCACCACGCACTTTGTTTGACGCCATGACTGAAATTTCCGAAGTCATGCAGCAGAGGCACAGACAAATGCCCACCACAAGTGCCAGCTTTGAAGTGGCCAACACTCTGAAGCAAATACAGGACACCCTCAAACAAATGACAGCCAAACAGGATGCATACCTCACTAAATTGGCTGACTATCAACGAGATGTGACAGCTGTGCTTGAGAACCAGCAAATAATGCTGAATGCATTTATGCGGTACCTGATGGGCATCGAACATGTTGCAGGTCCAACACCATCAACATCTGCAGTCCATGAAGTGGCTATGCCTACTGTGTCGACTGCCCCACTGGTCACACCATCAGCTGTGACAAACCCATCTGATGAAGATGAATCTGAAGAATTCCCAGTCCTCCGCAGAACAATGCGTTAGAAGCACATATTGTCAGAGTTATATCTTTGTAATGATGTGATGTTCTATGGTCTCTGTGCTCACAGGATTCCAGAGTGTGGAATCCAGGGGGCAGTACACAGATGAACAGTTACTGTGAGAGTTGGTCCTTGGATCTCCCTGGGGTTGTTACTTTGAATAAACTACATTTTCTTCTACAATCCACTGTACTTCAAGTCATTTCAGTCAGGAGTCGGATTTTCCTTCACAAGCAATTGTTGTCATCACAAACTACATGTTCCACAAACCCTGTGATCTGGGTGGAGTATATAAGGGTGGAACCTTCGGAGAAAGACGTTGGATTATTTTTGTACCTGACCCGGAGGTGGAGTAGGAGGTTCATCCTTGGGAGTGCTTGTTCCTTGTGTTTCCTTGTCTTGGTCCTCTCTCCTGCTCCATGACAAACAGCATCAAGAGGTCCCTCCTACACGCCACAGCAAAATCCACACAATCCTCAAAGTCGGTCACACTGCCAATCCATAGACAATATACATTGCTTCATTTCCAGAAACAATGTTCCACAACACACTAGCTGCCACACTCCACTATGGCATGCGGCAAGGTAATACACCACACTGGATTGTCTCCTCCCTTGCAGACCAGAGCAGATGATTCTGCATAACACATCTCACAGTACAACACACAGAGTACTGATGCTGAGTCCCTCAGTGACTGTCCATCAGTACCTTTGTCTACTATGTGTACATGGCCCCACTTGCTGAGAACATCAGTGGACATGGACTCTGCATAGTACCCTATGCCTAATACACCCAGCTCTGCCTCTCCCCCACCAAGGTACACAACATCACAGGACACAACTAACCACAATGGATGCAAGATGTGCCAACAAGTATGTGCCTCAGCTGGACAAATCTCCATTTGTTGTCAAAAGAGGTCATCACCCTCACAACAACCACTACCACATGGGACTATACCTGGGGGTACCCTGGGCTGGATAAACAGTTCACCACTCATATGTCTAACACAAACTATACATTGTACAGAACACATCCCTCACCCTGTCAGTACGGATAATAGTAGTATCCTCACCATAGTTCTTCACCCTCTGCAAACTGTGCAAGAGCATCAAAATTATTGTCAACTGATGCATTGATTAGACCTGCCACACATCCATCATCATCATCCGGTTCAATGTTAATGCCCTCAATATCAATATCAAAAATACCCTCCGGACAAAAATGATTAACGTCCAGACAACCGTAGGTAGACGTTCCCAGTGGCTCCCATGATTATACCACTACCGCCAGCACATACAGGATAACTACTGCATCCACACCCATACAGATATACTGACACTCAAGGAGTTCACACACACACAGTCAGCCACAACCCTGGGCAACCAAACCTCTACCAATGAATCTGCTTCGAGTCCCACAAGACATACGTCTGGAATACAGACCTAGCCATGGTCACATTTCTCTGCATCTACATAGCCAGCTTGTGAACCAGCTTTCTTTTCCACTTTCAGGAAAGACGTGGGTCATAGTGGCCCTGAGCATTGTGAAACACTGCAAACATTGAGCTACAGTCTCAATACCAGGTGGCCCAATTGATGACGGCCATTGTGCCATCTGACCCTCACTTGTTGTGACGTTGTGTGACGCCTAACCCTGCCTAATAGTCATCATCCATCACCAAGGCACATGGTCATGCGATAATGCTGCATGCATCAAATCTGACCCTTACACGCCTTGTTCTGCGTTACAGGCACGTGCAATGGGTGTTGCTGGGTGCCTTGCCAACAACATCCATTTGCTTTTCACACTGGCCCAGATGTAATAGGAACATGAAATGGTAAGCTCTGTCCAGAAATACACAGACCCAAGGCAGGCTTGAGGAAGGCTCAATGTTGAGAATTATGATGAAGTCTACTTGTCTCACCTTTTTCACACAATGCAGTACATATTGTAAGAGGAAGAGCCCGTTGTGATGATTGATTAACTGAGAGGTGTCCGTTCCTGTACAAGTCTGATGGTCCCCGCAAGGCAGACACACTTGCCCCATTGTGCAAAGGTGACTGCGTTAGCGAAGAACAGGACATTGTACAACAGTGATGGTGAGAACAACAGGACTGCGCTGTATCTTGCAGACATGGCACGGTCCTGCCCTCCCTCCTGCAAAAGGGTAGCGCAACTGGAAGGGCTGCTGTGCTCCACTATGGAGAAAGTTATTGAAAGAGGTCCCACAATCTTTACACATGATAGTTGTTCACATGGGCTCACCTGAGACGCATTAGCTAAAGTCCCTCAAGGGTGAGTATTGGCCTGTATGAATTAGTGATAGTGTAAGAACAACTGGCTTACAATAGCTAACATGTAATGGTAATCTCAGATATGAGATCATTGTTGACATTCCTTGTCCAGCAAGGATAACGCTCACCCAGAGCTTATTTCATAACTTCATATGCCTACAAGTCAGAGTCATTGTGAAAGAAAAATATGATTTATTTGCAAAAAAAGTTCACACTAAATAAAATCTATGCTAAACTACACTACACTTATCAAAACTTTAAATAAAATCCTACACTAAGCTAATCTAAGGCGCTAACATCTACACTTATCTTGTCTAACTGATCCTATACCTACCTCACACATACTACACAACACACAGATGACCCCCCACCCCCTATTCAACAATCACACATCAGGCACACATACACTTAATCTAAACACATACTAATTAACCTATCTAACTAAACAAGGAAATATATATATATTTTTTTAAATATTTTTATAAACATTTAACATACACTATACATCAACCCCCCACCCACTCCTAATAACTTAACACTAATCCTAACACTATTCCTAAGTACTAAAACTATCCTAAAAACTATCTGACTACTTAAACATGTCAACAAGAACAAGGCCCGTAACTTGACAGGTGCAACACCATGTCATCAACAACAACCACAGTTCTTCAATGTCTTTATTCCTGCTCGTCCATTTGAGCAATGGTTGCCTTCATGTCGGCAACCATGGACAGCAGGGTGGCCAGCTGCAGCTGCATGCCTGCAACCTTCAAAGTCAACTCCTTTTGGCCCTTTTCAAAAGTTTCCATTTTGGCCTCTATTTTGTCAATCTTGGCCATCAGGAGCACACCGTCTATATCTGCTTGCGCACAAGCCTGTTTAGGTGGCGCTACTGCAGCTCCACCTGTCATTGTCCCAAGGGCCTGTGCAGTGTTGGTTCCAGATTTTGGATGAGTGCTTGTCACTGGGCTCAGATTAGAGGCATGTCCAGATGTGGAACAACTTGCTGATCCTGCAGATTGACTGTCCATTTGGGGGTCTACATCTACATGTGATCCAGTTGCTGGTCCTGAGTCAATGTGTGACATTTTCCCCTTTTGCTTCCTGCTCCGCATGTTGCATGGGGAAGTGGGAGTTGATGATCTCCAGGCTCCTTCAGCACGTAATACCTCATGTCGGCGTCCCATCTGTCTGAATGCACGACCAACATTGCGTATGTGTCTGTATCTTTCTAGACGGATGCGATAATGCCTCTCCTCATCTTGTGACATGTTGTCTGTAATGGAGCAATGACATCCACATCAGTCTGCACTTACACATTGACACCTGTACACATGCACATTATGCGATCTTCAGAACATTTTGGCAAGGGCCTATCGTTAACAGGGCATCTATTTCAAAGCATGGGGTCATCATCATCGATTGTCATACACAGGGATGCTAAGTGATGTTGCGTAATACCTAAGATGATAATCACTGTAGATGACATGTAAGGCATCAATACATATGAGATGGTACATTCAAATGCATTTGTCCTGGGCATGAACCCAATGCCCCCCATTCACATATGCAAGCTCCTTCTCAACATGATGCAAGAGCATCTGTGTGCAGGCAAGTTTTCTCTAGGCATTGTAATTTGACACTTCATACGCAGATACAAAGCAAGGTATATGGACCATCAGCCCTGTATGCTGCACAAGGCAACACACATGTGAAAAGCACCATGTAAACAAAACATGGGCACATTAGCATTGTATTGGAAGGAGAAACACAGGTGTGCACTGCAATAGATTTGGGGACTGACTCCTATCATGTAACTCTTGTACATGGGGTGCTGCTTGGGAGTAAATATGTGGTGTGTGTTCACACAAGGCAACACACACTGCACAACACTTCCATGGTAGACGCTTCTTGACAGGGGACAACATATAGACAGCATTAAGGGCTGGTATGTGGATTGACTATGCATGATCATTGATGCAATGGACATTTAAGCACATATACATCATACCATATCAACTACTGATGTCAATAGGGAATTGTGCCGGTGACCCTTTTAGTAGCATAGGTAAGTGCATGATTGTTGTGCTAATTAATGATGGACTTGCAGCACTGTTCCATCCCTCTAACAATGGCAAGTACTGACACACGTGGGGCACAAGGAAATCGAACTTGTAGGAGGAATATCTATGTAGTACTACAATGAGCATGTCTCATGTAGCCATGGTATGAATACACTGACTGTCACGTACCCCAAGGGTCCTTGCTCAGCACAACAGTCTTCGACATCTCCATGAGCACACTTGCCACCATTGCATGCACACACCACCACAACATAATATCCTATGCCAATGACACCCATCTGGTACTGTGCCTCACCCAAGACCCAGCCACAACCAAACACAACCTCCATGAAGGAAAGATAGCCACTGCAGAATGGAAGAAGGTCAGTCAGCAGATACTGTAGACACACAATACAGAGGTTATCATCCTTGGCAAATCAACAAGCGCCAGGGACGCCGCCTATTGGTCCACAACAATGGTCACTGCAACAACACCCACGGACCATACACCCCACTTGGGATTCTTCCAGGTCTACTCACTCACAACTAACAAACAAGTGGACATCATGTCATCCTTCTGATTTTTCACCCTGCGCATGCTCCAATAGATATTCAGGTGGATCACCATGGGAACGTGTGAGACGGTCACCCAGGCCCTCATCAACACCCAACTGTACAAGGGGAATGCCCCATACACAGGAATCAATGCCAGACTTCACTTAGAACTACTACCCATAGTAAAAGCATCGGCACAACTCTTCTACGACATCCGTCACCACTGCAGCATTTCTACAGGCCATAATGACCAACACTGGGTCACCGTCAACACAAGGATCACGTTGAGGCTCCTCACACACACACACACACACACATACATGACATGGGCCCAGAATGACTCCTCAAGGGGCTCTTGTTCTCTGATCCTACCGGCCACCTCTGCTCCACCAGCCTCCCACTAGCCACCATACCAAGGATTGACTGCTCCACCACTGGAGGTAGAACACCCTCCTACCTGGCCACCAAGACATGAAACACCCTTGGGGCACAACTACGACTGACCAGGACCATCTTACCTTCATTTAATTACTGAAGACCTAACTAATTCATGAGTAGCAGCACACCCCCTCCCTTCAGTGACTTGAGACCCTCACACCTGAGTATGGTGCTCTATGGAGGGCTAGATGTATTGTTTGATTGTGGGCTATTTGTGTGTGATGTATACTTACAGCAGCACAAGAAGTGTTACTGTGTTCCATGCACACTGTAACACCTCATACATGTGACCCTTATATTTGTGTTCATGCATTTCCACATGGTGCCATTGAGTCCTTGACACTTCCATGCACATGTGATGTGTAAACATGATGCATGCAAGAATGATGCATTTGGACTGTCTGCATACATGTCATGCATGAGGAGACATTGTAAGCATACAGACAAAGATAGTAATGATTTCACACTCACCAGTGGCCTTAGGATTCTTGAAGGACTCCACCTCATCCCTTGTGTATGGTGGTGGCCCAACTACAAGTGAAAGACAATATACCAGAATGTCAGCGTATGCAGCATATTTCCACACAGTACAGACATTACATGAGAGTCAGTTGTATCTTCAAGATTGGCTTACGTGCGTCCCATGAGTCAACGTAAATCAGACAACAGTCTATGGCTAACTGCTTCACATGTGAAGCACACTCTTGCACTGCATGTATTACACACATGTGATCCCTTGTTTGTGGTGTCACATTGAGATGGCATTTGCTAAAAAATCTGCACACTTGGTCCATTGAGAAAATATGTTATTGTCATGTAGATGTATGTGATTGTGCTTTTATGGGGGACGTTGGTACAATGGTGAATGTGAACATCTGAGTATTCACAGATGTGGCAGCAGATTAATGCCTCACACAACACAAAATCAACTATCCGCCATATGTATTCAAACAATTCTCGATTTTACGTTGCCTTTTTGACAATTACCTCCTCCCCAATACACATATGGCTTATCATTTGCTTATTCACCATTCACAGATGTACTGGCACCCTTAGATGTGTCAGTGTGTCAGCTTCATTGATGGGTGCAATGTGACAAGAACTGCAAGCAACATGCATTTACACACATACACATTGATGTGTGTGCAAATACAACATGTACACGGTATTCACATTACATGCAAATTTCCAGGCCTTGTAGATGTGTGCCTATTTCCAACGTGACTAAGCACAAGAGTGGATTACTAATATGATTGATATTGTTGTTTTGGCACAACAAACATGTCACCGGACATCATCCCAGCTGTATGATGTATCCTATGTTTGGGTATGCAAACAAACCTTACTCAGCCCATGGTATGCCATCATGTGTGCACATTGTTGCATGAGTGTGTTGTCATTATCATGTTGTTTTACATTCTGCGCTGCATTTTACATCACAAGTAGTTAGTGTACATCCAGTCATTGTGTCGAATCCAAGTAATGAAATGTGATACTTCCTGCACACAGTCATGTAGGAGGGTTAATGCCATTGCATGTTTTGCACTCAATTGACACTTGTGCATCTTCTTTGCACACAGATGGTACTGTAGCACATTGTGTATTTAGAAAAACACATACAAAGACGTGTGTGGATAGAATTAGAACCACTACAGGGTTACTTGTGATGTTGGAAGACATATGCTCCTCTGAGGTGATGTCCCTGTAGATTATTACTCAATGTACAGGGCCTACACTGTTTGATGGAGTGTGGAGCATGAAGTTTGCATCCAAGTAACTGTTGATGTTATGCAATACTTAGTATGTTTAGACCCATTTTCAATAGCATATTGTCACTGCGTGACATATTGTCTCAAGAATCCTTCATGCATACATATGATATACCAGGATGGAACATGTTGTTCCCTTAAGCTAGCATATTTGTGCCTTTCCCTGGCCTTGACCACAAAGTGCTGTCATGCAGTAGGACAATACCTATTGCACCATGATGCAAGGGTGGCTGTGTTGCTTTGAAGAATGTATTTATACCGTATGGGATACCTTCCTGTACGTCAATGGTCAAACTGCATACACATTTGTTGTTGTGTGCTGCACAATGCAGCTGCACACAGGGAAATATGACATACATGGATACATTTAAACTTCACTCCCTGTGGCGCCTCACTTACACCTCCCCAGTGCAGGCATGTGCTTTTTGCGCTGCCTCACACTCGTACATCTCTGGCCTTATCTTCATGGGGCTTGCGCCGCCAGAGCGTAACTTTGACACATGTTAATGAGTGTTGCTGCGGCGGCAGAAGGCCTTCATTACAGAGGCCCCTGGTGCATTGACTAAAGTCCATGGATGTTGGTGTGAAGATGGCAAAGAACACCCATTGCACGCCCTTTTGACACATAACAATGCATTGAAAGTGCTGACCTTTATCATGCATGATTATGCCTCAATGAGCGGCATAGTCCAGCATGGTGAAGATCAATCTTGCTTGTGCGTTACCACTACGTCAGTAGAGGCCATGTGTATCATGCCTTTTGTGAATTGCTAAGTCTGACAATTGCAGGATTTTGCCGTTGGAGCATTTCAAACAGACTACTTCCATGGCTTAGGATGTATGAAACATTTGGCATTTACGGAATAGCAAAATTTTTCAAAACCTCATTTTGCCATGGCATTTTGGTACTTGCAAATTTGCTATTAGTTAGGTGCTATGGGCCTCATTTATGACTTTTTGCCGTAGGGAAGCGCAGCAGGCCTTCCTGCTGCGCTTCCCATGGCAAAAGAAAAGGGCAGAAATGCGCCATATTTATTAGATACGGCGCATTCCTGTCCTTTTCCCCTGCGCCGGTGCACAATGTGCTGCCTGCGCCAGCACAGGCACCCTTGCACAATGGTGCAAGGGTGGCTGCGTTGCGGGGAAGATTATTTTTGAACAGGAAGGTAAACCTTTCAGTACAAAAATAAGCACAAGAGCCTTTTCCTCTTTCTATGTGTGCTGCAGAATGCAGCACACATGGAAAAAGGAAATACGAGGAGAAATAATGACATTTCTCCCTGTTGCGCCTCCCTTACGCCTCCCCTGGGGAGGCGTAAGCTTTTGGCACTGCTTCAGAGGTACGATTTCTGGTACATGTGGGGCAGTGTCAAAAGGGCATGGTTGTTGCTGGGAATGCCCCCAGCAACACCCATTGCACGCCCCTTTAACGCAGAACACTGCGTTAAAGGGACTGATATTTATCAGGCAGCAGTACGCCACCAAAACTGGCGTACTGCTGCCTGATAAATACCACGCAGGCTTCTGCGCCACGGAACTTCATGAAAAGTGAATTTTCGATGGCGCAAGGGGCCTCATAAATGATGCCCTATGTATGTATTTTTTTTGTGTATCAAATTATGTTTCAGATTTAGCTAATTGACAACAACCTGTATTTGATGGTAAGTAGCTATTTTAGGGAAATATGCTCCATTGCACATTTTTGAAGGTGCCAGGTGATGCCCACACATGGCCATAGTGCATGTATGTGCACCATATGCACACACATCATTTTGATGGGTCCAGCAGGGTTTTTTTGAGAAACACCTGCACCCTTTGGAGAAATCACAATTTGCAACTAGCTAATGGCTGATTTGCTATTACAGTATTTATTGAAAAGTGATTCCTATGTCCCTCCTGGGCCATGGGAATGAATTTTGAGTGATCCCTTACTTACAAATTAGACAATGCAAAGTAGCAACTATGGGAGATTATCGAATTCCTACAAAGTAGTGATTTTTCTTTATACATACCATTTTGCGATTAAAAAAAAGCGATTCCATTAGAACCTACATTTATTTGTTGAGAAAGGGTTTGTTGATAGATATGGCCCTATGTCTGACTTTACAGGGGCACAAGGGGATCATCAGTGAGGCCCCTGTGGTTTGACATTTGATTAGCTTTACCTTAGGATACCGTTGTTAATACATGAAATAAATATATATTGACTTACCAATTGTTCCATCAACCTCAATGCCAAGGTGGTCCAGGAGATCCTGCTCACGGTAGATGAGATCTGCCCACCGATGTTTGTACTGTCTCAGGGTCCGGTCCACTCCAAAGATTCTCAACATCTGGTACCGGACCCTCTCCCACCTCAGCTTCCTTTCTTGGGTTGGGTAACCCTGCACTACCCTGCCTCCACTCCCAATCATATTTGGGAGGTAGTGGAGTATCAGCCACAGTAGCCCCCCATACTCCTTCTCACTTAGGTTCCTAGACCTGGGTGGCATTGTGACAAAGCACAAGCCACGCTGTGTGAATGCCACACAAAAATTTTTTGCTGGCACAGAAATCCTAATAATACACTATTTCTCCACTTAACAGTACACTACTCCCCCTATTACTAACTATGTAACAACCCCTAAACAGAACAGTAATCCCCCTATGAAAAAAGTATTAAAACCCCTAAACAGACAGACACCCCTTGACACACAAGACACAGTTAGACAATACACAACACTACAGACACTATTTGGACACACTTACCAAGACACACACTGTAAAACAACTGCAGGACAGGACAAAACTCTCAAGCACTTTCCAAACACACTCCTACACCTCTCAGAGACTACAAAGGAGTGAAATAGAAAGTGAAAGTATCATATAACTTCCTGTTTGTGAGCAGGGCAGGCTGGGTACATCATTTCCTGTTGCGATGCGACTCGTTTCCGGCGATGCGTCATTTTTTGACATGCGAATATAACCGATTTATGTCGCATCGTTATTTTAAGCATGGTACACTGATAATACATTTTCCCTTACGGTGCGACCTGTTATCGTGGGAGCGTCATTATTGTGATGCGACCAAATCATTATTATGTCGCATCGTTATTTGAAGCATGGGTGACTGATGCCATATTTTACCATGAAGGTGCGACCAGTTGCAGTAGAAGCGTCACTATTGGCATGCGACTGAAACCTATTTATGTTGCATCGCTTATTAGACGCAGGGTACAGTGATGACATATTTTCCATTACGGTGCGACCTGTTATCGTGGGAGCGTCATTATTGTGATGCGACTACATCAATATAATGTCGCATCGTTATTTGAAGCATGGGTGACTGATGCCATATTTTACCATGAAGGTGCGACCAGTTGCAGTAGAAGCGTCACTATTGGCATGCGACTGAAACCTATTTATGTCGCATCGCTGATTAGACGCAGGGTACAGTGATGACATATTTTCCATTACGGTGCGACCTGTTATCGTGGGAGCATCATTATTGTGATGCGACTACATCAATATAATGTCGCATCGTTATTTGAAGCATGGGTGACTGATGCCATATTTTACCATGAAGGTGCGACCAGTTGCAGTAGAAGCGTCACTATTGGCATGCGACTGAAACCTATTTATGTCGCATCGCTGATTAGACGCAGGGTACAGTGATGACATAATTTCCATTACGGTGCGACCTGTTATCGTGGGAGCGTCATTATTGTGATGCGACTACATCAATATAATGTTGCATCGTTATTTGAAGCATGGGTGACTGATGCCATATTTTACCATGAAGGTGCGACCAGTTGCAGTAGAAGCGTCACTATTGGCATGCGACTGAAACCTATTTATGGCGCATCGCTGATTAGACGCAGGGTACAGTGATGACATATTTTCCATTACGGTGCGACCTGTTATCGTGGGAGCGTCATTATTGTGATGCGACTACATCAATATAATGTCGCATCGTTATTTGAAGCATGGGTGACTGATGCCATATTTTACCATGAAGGTGCGACCAGTTGCAGTAGAAGCGTCACTATTGGCATGCGACTGAAACCTATTTATGTCGCATCGCTGATTAGACGCATGGTACAGTGATGACATATTTTCCATTAGGGTGCGACCTGTTATCGTGGGAGCGTCATTATTGTGATGCGACCAAATCATTATTATGTCGCATCGGTATTTGAAGCATGGGTGACTGATGCCATATTTTACCATGAAGGTGCGACCAGTTGCAGTAGAAGCGTCACTATTGGCATGCGACTGAAACCTATTTATGTCGCATCGCTGATTAGACGCAGGGTACAGTGATGACATATTTTCCATTACGGTGCGACCTGTTATCGTGGGAGCGTCATTATTGTGATGCGACTACATCAATATAATGTTGCATCGTTATTTTAAGCATGGGTGACTGATGCCATATTTTCCCATGAAGGTGCGACCAGTTGTAGTAGAAGCGTCACTATTGGCATGCGCATTAAACGTAATTATGTTGCATCGTTGATTTGTTGCATGGTACGCTACTTCCTTATTTCCCCTTACGGTGCGAGCAGTCATCGTCAAAGCCGCATTATTGTCATGTGACCAAATCATTATTACGTGGCATTGTAAATTTGAAGCATGGCTGAGTGATGATATATTTTCTCCTCAAGGTGTGACCAGTTTTACTACATGCGACATTATTGGCATGTGTCACAATATTCAGTAATGGGGCATTGCATTTTTTTATCTGTCAATGTTGTTGCATATATTAGCTGCTGTTTTTTTGATGGTGGGCAAAAGATGCATGTTTACGCTTAGCATGGAAGTGTCTCAACAGGGACAAACCATGTTAGCCTGCAGAAAATGTGTGTTTCTATATTCAGCTGAGTCAGACTAAGACATATGTTGACCATAGTCACTTTTGGGCCTTGTGTTATGTCACTTTTGTGCCTAGAGTCAGCAAAGCATGGGTCAGTTTCAGACTTATGCAGACCTAACGTCTCCCATCTCCCTCCTCCCGTCTTTCTCAACATTAATGTAGGACCATGTTACCCGATGTCTATCACACTACATCGAATCCTCCTGTCACATGGAGCCCAATCAAGGCGGCTTCAGACCTGCCCACTCAACAGAGGCAGTTATCTTGCCACTCTTGTACACACTCAGGGGCAACGCGGACGCAGGGTCCCCCCAAGCCCTCTTACTCCTGGACCTGTCGTCCGCATTCAACACAGTGGACCATAACATCCTTCTCCACCTTGGAAAACATGCAGGCATCCAGGGAACCACTCTTGAGTGTGTCGTGTCCTTCCTAACTGGAAGAACTGAAATGGTCCGTCTGGGACCCTATAGTGAAACAAATACCCCCACGTCCTGTGGAGTCCCACAGGGCTCCTCCCATTCACCACTCCTGTTCAATATATACCTTTGGGCGCTGATCCATTCTGTACAGAAATGGGACCTTATTGTGTATTACTACGCTGACGACTTACAGATCATCCTCCCGCTCAATTCACCTCATGCCATCAAGACGTTCCACGCTGTCATGATCCACATCCAATTATGGATGTACCAGTACCTATTGAAGCTTGACCCCGTTAAAACAGAGCTCCTCCTCCCTGGACTCAGTCATGGCCACTGTGGCCCTCAGTTCTGCCCTCAGAGCTAGGTTCCCCCCCCAGCCCTGGTAAAATCAGTCAAGGGTCTGGGAGTCATCATTGAGGCTGAACTCTCCCTCAGGGCACAAGTGGGTGCGCTACTTTCTTCCTCTATGTACCAGGTCCGGAAGATCGTTACAGTCAGTCACTTACTCCCTCCCACCGCACTTACCCAAGTGGTGTTCTCACTCGTGCTCTCACGCCTGGACTTCTCTGAGTCCATCAACTACGGTCTCCCACGATCCCTGCCACACCGCCTCCAAGTTGTCCAGATTCAAGCAGCCCGTCTAATTCACATTACACCCAGATGGCAATCAGCCAAACCTCTACTCCACAGTCTTCACTGGCTCACAATAGAGCAGAGGGCATCTTTTAAGGTGACCTGTCTCACATTCTAAGCCCTCCACTGGTCCCGCTCCACGTTTCTCAATTATCTTATCTGCCCTCACCGCACAACACAAACACTCATATCAGCTCACCGTCATCTGGTAGTCACTCCCAATACTAAAACCCAGAAATTTGGTGGTTGCACAATTTGTCATCTGCCTCCTGGGCTTTGGGATCTCCTTTCTCTCTCCTTCAAATCCTCCCCTTCCCTTCTGGACTTGTGGTAATAGCTTCAAACACACCTTTTCCCTTCCATGGGCTAACTCTCGGCCACTCACGCTTCCTTCCTCACTCACTCTGTCTCATGGCGCCAGCAAGCCTATGGTCTCTGTGCACTCTATAAATTTCACCTATGAGAAGGTTACATCAGATAACGTTACTTTTCTGCTTTGAGTCAGGAATGCATGGCTCAGATTCTGACGTTGTCAGACCTATCGTCACTTATGTGCGTGGAGCCAGGAATGCATGGGTCAGATACTGAGGTAGGCAGACCCAACATTACTTTTGTGTGTTGAATCATGAATGAGGTTATGAAGTATGATACACTAACTTCATTTATGTGCCTACCACATTTGTTTATTTTTGCAAACTTGTGTGAGCACTGAATGCTACTTTTTGATGGATGGTCAGATTTTGACGCACATCCACTGTGTAACATGTTGATGATTGTAATTTTTGTCATATTACTTATTTACTTTCATCATGACTTAGCAACATACAAGTACTTTGTTGTTATTTTTCCTGCTGTGTGATTTCATTCTGTGGACTCCTCTTCACCAGTGCTTTATTAAATTTCTGCACCACAACATATGGATGGTAAATGTTGCTTTTTGACAATTGTGAATTTACCACCTAATTCATGACGTATTTGCGTATAATATTACTGCATGCATTCCTGCGGCACTTCCCTACAGCAAGCAAATAGGGTGGGAAGGTGGTGTGTCTATGACATATGGGAGATTCATGTGCTTTTCATGTGTGCTGACGCGCAATGGCCGGCCTGCCTACCTGCAGTATGTTTGCTGTGTTGCATGGAGGAATACTTTTGTACAGGAAGGGTCACCTTCATACACATGTGCATTCATACCCTGCACACCGAGACACATGCACTATGGTGCCAGGGTACCTGTGTTGGCCAGACACTGGTGAGTGTCCGCATTGCAGGTGAAATTGCAAGGCAGTACAATGTAAATGGATGTGTGGGCTGATGTATGTCTGATGTCAGCCTCCAGACATGAGAGTAAGTGTAATGTATGAACTCCACATATGAGATTGTCATGCAAATTGCAGTGTGAATTATTGTCAAATAATCATGCACAAGGTACATAAGGTTGTATGAAGTATTTTTATTTGTGCAAACACAAATGTAGATGCATGATGCGGATGTTATTAGTGACATTCTTAAAAAAATTGTGCACTATCTCAGCACGGCTACGAATGCCTGCTGCTGTGCTTGGGTTTACAGGAGCATGGCCATCCTCCTGGTCATCCTGTGGCATTTCTGCATTCAAATCTGGATCATCGTCCCAGGGAACATGTGTGAGAACACAAATATTGTGCAGTATTGCACAGGCCAAAATAATTTTGCACACTGTCTCTGGTGAATACAGCATGCGTCCACCAGACTTGTCCAGGCGCCAAAACCTGGCCTTGAGCAGACCAAATGTTCTCTCCACAATGTTCCTGGTCCGGCAATGTGCTTGATTGTATGCAACTTCCTGTGGTGTCTGTGGGTTTCCATACGGTGTCATCACCCACGGATGAATGCCATACCCCTGGTCAGCTGTAATAGAATAAATGAGAAGGTACAATGAAAAGTTTGATATGGTTGGGGTAAAGTAGAGGCCATATGTTGTGGGTAATATTTCATTTGTCAGTGTCCATTGGGCATGGATGTTGCAGAGAACACACCCAGGGACTCACATGCAAGACACCTTTGCAACATAGTTCTGCTGTGCAATGGACACATATTTGGAAGAGACAGGTAGTGTAGGCAAACCACTGATATTAACAGCATATCATTCCATAACATAAATTTATTTTTTAAAGTAGATAAGTATGAAGTCCTCCTATGCATTTTGGCCAGGAGGCCCTTTGTCATGGAGCGTTCATATCCACGCATTGCAAGGACCGTTACTCGGCTGTTCTAAGACCGGTGTTCTGTAATGCTGGTCTTAGAACAGCCAAGTAGCAGTCCTTGCTACGCGTTGATATGAATGCTCCTTGACAAAGGGGCTTGTAGAAATGTATTTTTGCTATGGATTGATATGCTGTTGATATCATCGATAACCCATTAACTTGAATACTTGTGAATTAAAAACAGAACTTGGATTACAACTTCTTTGAATCATTTTCATGATCATGTACGGAGTGCCTCGCCAAGGGGATGTATTTGCAGTGGTTTGTGTACACTACCTGTCTTGCACTTTTGTTGCTTTCACGGAAGCACCACCCTTGGGAGCACCCTCAGCTGAACAAGATTCTACATACTTCGTTTACTACCGCTGTGCACCACCCACCTCCTTTTGTATTTTCTCGAATTTGGAAGGACATGCATTGACTCCCTATATGCCTCTACATGACCGTGGGCCTCATTTATGAGGGACTTGCACCACTGGTGCGTGACCTTTTGCCGTTTTAGTTTTAACGCACCAGCAGTGCATGACCGTCATTAATTATGGCCCTTCTATTAATGTCTATGTATATGCTATTACATGGGTACTCACAAACTTTATCTCGGGCCAAATTTACAGTGTGACTTGTGGCCGAGGGCCGCAGTGGTGGTGCCGGTGTCAGTGGGGGAGTGGGCGGGGCTGGAGCCACAAATACAAACTGACCATTAGGTTGGACACAGGCCGCAGCAACAGACGCCTTTGTCTACTGAGCGACCAGACCTGGCATACACATCTCTCACACTCACTCTCTCTCACTCACTCACTCACTCACTCACTCACTCACTCACTCACTCACTCACTCACTCACTCACTCAGTCTGTCTGTTTCCCTTCCTCTCTCTCCCTCTGTCTGTCTGTCTCCCTCCCTCTCTCTCCCTCTGTATGTCTCCCTCCCTCTCTCTCCCTCTGTGTCCCTCTATCTGTCTGTCTCCCTCCCTCTCTCTCCCTCTCTCCCACTCTGTCTGTCTGTCTCCCTCCCTCCTCTCTCTCCATCTGTCTCACTCTGTCTGTCTCTCTCCCTCCCTCTCTCGCCCTCTGTGTCTCTCCCTCTGTCTCCCTCCCTCTCTGTCACTCTCCCTCTATGTCTCTCTCTGTCTCCTCCTCTTTGTCTCCTTCTCTCTGTCTGTCCCTGTCTGTGTCTGGGCCTGTCTCTGTCTGGCCCTCCTCCCCCTCCCTCTGTCTCTCTGTCCTTGTGTCTATCTCTGTCTGTCTCTGCCGCTATCTGTCTATGTATGTCTGTTTCTGCCCCCATCTGTCTCTGCCCCCATCTGTCTCTACCCCCATCTGTCTCTGCCCCCATCTGTCTCTGTCCCATATGTCTCTGCCCCCATATGTCTCTGCACCCATGTGTCTCTGCCCCCATGTGTCTCTGCCCCCATGTGTCTCTGCCCCTATCTGTCTCTGCCCCTATCTGTCTCTGCCTCTGTCAGTCTGTCCCTGTCTCTGCCTTTCTCTGGCCCTGCCCCTATCTGTCTCTCACACTATCTGTCTCTGACACTCTGCCCCTATTTGCCCCTCCCTCTATCTGCCTCTGCCTCTATCTGTCTCTGACACTCTGCCCCTGTCTGCCCCTGTCTGCCCCTGCCCCTGTCTGCCCCTGCCCCTGTCTGTCTCTGCCCCTTCTGTCTCTGCCCCTTCTGTCTCTCGGGTAGTGCACACATACTGTGTCTACACGTCCCCGTCACCAGCCCAGAGACAGCCTCCCCCCCTGTAATGTAATAGCCAGCTAGTTTTCTTTCAGAATTTGCTGCTTTGTAGGGTCTGTGTCCCACCACTTGTCCCATCATGGCACCCCCAGCAGTCAGGCCAACGCCCCCTTGGCGCCAGTCAGCGGAGTATTTAACGGCTCTTTGAAAGACCATTTAATTGTTAATGAGGCCTTGTTGAATTTGATCTCTTCTTAGCGCCCCTGCATCTCCACCCTATGCCTGAAATCACCCGGCCCCCATAAATCAACAACCGGTGGTGTTTGCAGACACTTTGGAAAAAATTTAAATTTAACAGAGGTACATGTCTGCAAGGTCCGCGGGCCGCACAGGAAGGCTTGCCGGGCCGCAGTGGAAGGCTTGCCGGGCCGCTGACGGCCCGCGGGCCGTACTATGGGTACCTGTGTGCTAGTACAACATTATTACATCCAGAACCTCATTTATGCGTCATTACAGCAATATTAGCAGTATGGTAGCATGGATGGTGCATTGTATCATACTCTTTTGCTTACCTACAAGTAGTCCATTTCCATACTGGCCATTCTTGAAGCGATCATTTATGATGCAGTTCCTGAAGATTAACGCATCATGTACACTGCCAGGGTATTTTGCCAGCACATTAGTAAATAGTCCACGGTGATCCACGATGGCCTGTACATTAATTGAATAAGTGTGCTTCCGATTGATGTACAAATGTGCAGTTGCTGCCGGAGGTACTAATTGCACATGCGTACAGTCCATGGCACCCAGCACATGGGGTAAGCCTGCTATGGCATAGAATCCTTGCTTTATCTCCATCTGCTCTTGTGCATTGTTGGGAAAACGGAGGTAGCGGGGTGTGAGATGGATGATGGCATCCAGGACAGTTGGCAGGAATGATGAAAAAGCTGGCTGGGATATTCCTGCCACTTTGGCGACTGTTGTCTGAAAGGAGCCCGACGCTAGCATGTGCAACACAGCCAGGAGCTTTGCCTGTGGCGGTATGTTTGTAGGCCTGTTGCTTCCTACCTCTAGCCTTGGTCCAATGAGTCCCAGTAGATGTTCAATGGTCTCCTTCTTCAGGCGGAATAGAGTTATGACCTCCTCATCCCTGATGCCTCTCAGGACGCTCCTTGGACGGAATAACCGCTCCTTTCTGCGGCATTGCCTTGGGGGTGGGGGTGGATTTTGTGGTGCAGGGGGTTGTGGTGGTATTCCTGCAGCTAGTCGTCTCCGTCTGGCAGCTACTCTCAGCATTACGACCTCCATGGTGTGGGTATGGTTGCAGCAAAGTTCAATGGCCTCCTCTCCTCTCTCCTCTCCTCTCGCTATGTGCCGATGCGTCATTTCCTGTGCGTCCGTTTTGTAGGCGCACCAATTCCGACGCATCCGCAACGCTGCGCCATTTCCGTCGCGGATGCGTCATAAGCGGGAAAGTTAGTAAATGCGGATGCGTCATTTTTGCGCAAGTTTTTCCGCGGTAACGCCCACATTGCATACATTATTATTTGCGCGTCGCAGGGCATTCTGACGCAGTGGGTTTTTTAGCGCAGTGAGGTGAAAGTGACGCATCGCCTGAGATGCGTCACTTCATTAATATGGCGCATGCGGTGCGCCGAAGATGCGTCATTATTTTTGACGCATCGGCGCAAGCTCTTCATAAATAAGGGCCATGGGGACTTATTTACAAGCCCCTTGTGCCACCCGTACGTCCCTTATCCCATGTAAAAAATGACGCAAAAGTGGTACAATGCACTTGTAAATAAGCCCCATGATTTTTAAGCGCATATTTACAGCCTCACATGGTACTGCGCCAAAAGTGCACACGTTATTAACCTAAGCAAAAGAGGTAACTAATGCATCAGTGTTAAGACCATACAACACGAACATTTTAAAAAAATGTGTTTGTTAAATTCCTGACTAAGGCATACCTAAAATGGGGGGTGGATTGTGTGGCTGAGACTACAGGTCCAATCAACAATGATATCGCCGTTTTCCACGGAACATCGCTGGAAAACCAGCGATGTTCCATGGAAAACATCGTTATCGCTGGGATAATTATCGCCATTGCACTAAGCATTGTTAATCCAGCACTAGAGCCGGCGATAAACATTTTGATGCTGAGGACAGCCAGCGATACTTATCGCTGCCTCTTGGTAATATGCCCCCAAGTTCGACCTATGGCTAAGCGCAGAAGACACTGAGCACATGGCTCGACCGTTTGCAGAACTTGGCCGTCTTCGCCTTGTTAAATCCTAGGCTCTAGGCCCACATGCTGTGGAAACTGACAGACACCAACACAGTGATGACAGTTTCTAGTAATGGCTACGAGCACGTGCACTCAGGCTCCTTTATTGGCAGGGCACCTAACTGGTGCACCTGCGCTGGATGAGTGTGGAGTGAGTATATGGGCCTGCCCTCGAGGGACTGGCTGGCGAAACACTACACTGTTTCCAGGAGGCCACAACATTCCTCCCAAATCTTATTAAAAACAAACACAACAAACAAGAGTCCAACCTGTGAGAAGGAATGAGAAAACAACTAAAATAACTAAAGTCTCACAGTGCTGAGATGCAGTCCGCAGGACAGAGGTGGACAAGTGCAACTGGGAGCACCCAGGCAACTTGGCATGTGTCCATACTTTAAGCAGGTACATCTGGACACGAACACGGTGCTGATGAAGTCCGGCCCTTTTAGCTTTGCGTCAGTTGAGTGACAGTCCACCTAAGCAATGTTAGTCGGTCCAGCGTACTCTTGCTGTGAGGCAATTGGTGTTGTATAGTTCAAACATAGGTGCATCAGGAGGGTAGGCAAAGTCCATTGTAAACACCTGACAATGATACTTGATCCCTTGACAACAGTCTTGGCATACTGCAACCTGTTTAAGTCCCTGTTGCATAACCTGGCTATGTCCTGGAATTTATTGGTGGGGCAAAGTAAAGACCATCTCTCATGCTCGGGGAGGCCCCTTGGATGAGTTGCCGCAGGACTGCCTATGGGCTACACTGGGTCTGCGCGTGTCTGTATCTAGACAGCTGCAAGACTCCTCAGAGCCCCCGCCTAGTCACTCGTGCAACAAAAGAGGTAGATGTGCACTGGTCAGAACATGCTCTCACCACCAGGAGCAGGAGGTATGCCAGCTAGACAACTGGTGCCTGTGTCTTCAGATCGTCTCACTGTATGGCAACGGTGCAGGACTCCAGTTGTGTTCCCTGATGCTCCTGGGATGGTGGTGATGCACATGGCAAAGGATGAAACTGAAGCATTCCCAGCACTGATGCAATCCCATGGGGTGAAAGCACAACATTCTGCTAAGGTTTAGATTTGACGACTTGATTGAATACCTGAATTCCTATGTTAGATCCAAACTCCTCCAGGGATAACAGATTGAAATGAGATTCAGAGCAAAAAGTCACTGTGACCAACAAAAGAAATGAGAAGAGTTCCTCCATGATTCTGCTTCACAAAAGCACTACCTTCCAGAGGGCTTACTCTTTCCTCACTGCTACTTCCAGGTTTGGAGGAAAAAAACACACCCTTAAACACAGAGGCAAGCAAACCCTCAGAAGGGACAGCAATCAACATGCTGATAGTTCGACCATTTCTGCATGAGCGCTTCAACCACATCTCCACTTCCTGGGCTGCAGCAGCTCTCCTTTTGTCGTGGACCTGTCTCTCCCGAGGGCGATGCTGAACTCCAGCCGCAGGGTTTAGTATAGGTGAGGCTGCTTTCTCTGGCACGGCTACTGGTTCACTCACTGCTCGGTGGGGAATCCTTCGTCAAAGCAGTTACCGCCTCGGCCCGAGCACAGCAATGGGCGCTTGCAGGCTCCCACCAGCATCAGTAAGGCTGCTAGGGGTGGAGAAAGGCTGCCACCTCGTTGGGCCTGCCCCCCCCCTCCACAACAGAGGGCTGCAGGGGCAGTGTAGAGTCCACTCTCCTCTTCGGGGCAGACCATGCTGTGCCATCTCACCTTCCCCCTCCCCTGGAATGAATGTCGACAACTGCAGGCATTCACAGGAACTTCTCACGGCACAAGGCCCAGAAACCTCAGGGCCCTGGTATACCCCTCTGTGCACGTCCTCCCACAACATCCAGCAAGTGGCACCGCTGTCAGCTCCGATTACAGTCGCGCTGGCAACCTGTAGAGTGGTGCCGCAGACATAGGCTACCAGCCCCCACGCGAGGAACAACAAAAACGGTTGCCAGCAAACGCGGGGAAAGACCTGCTTCGTCGTCAATGTTGAATCTTGCCCTCTAGGCCCACATGCTGTGGAAAGTGTGACGGACAACAACACAGTGATGATCGTTACTAGTAATGGCCATGAGCACGTGTACTCGGGCTACTTTATTGGCAGGGCACCTAACTGGTGTTCGATGGGTGTGGGGTGAGTATATGGGCCAGTCCTCGAGGGTGTGGCTGGTGAAACACTGGACGGTGTCCAGCAGGACACAACACACCACAGGGCTCTGGGGTTAACCATTAGTTATGATCCGTAAAATTCAGAGGCACGTCTTGGCTTTTTCAGTCAGAATTTGGGCTTAGCAATCCCCCCCACCCCAAAGAACCTGCTGGGCTTAACTTCCGGTCCTTCTCAACAGATCTTCCTGCAGGGCTTGGCCATAGAGACTGGTGAGAATGACTGTCAGCCATCTTGAATGTACTGGGGCCAAAGTACGTAACAACATACCTGCACACAATCCCTGGCATGCCGAGAATAGAGGGTGATGCCCACCTTTCAAAATCTCTATGTCCTTGTAATTATATCTATTAGTCAGTGGATCCTTAAAATACCAATAGGGAAGTTATTGGTGACACCAGTAGCAGTGTAGATCGTCTTATAATGTTGGGTTCCTACTGTTCTTACTATACAACCGTAACTTACTTATAAAAAGAGCATTTGTGAAGATAAACCAGCACCTTTGGTACCTTTGTGAACACTCCTTAGATATGAGTTAACACAGTAAGCAAAATCTTGAAGTTTATCACCCAAAGAGAGTAGGTAAGGAGTATTTGGAAGAGGGAACAGTTGACTGTCATTGAAATAGGTGAGCACATTGGTATATGTGCAGCAGCGGATGCTACCTGTTAGTAGCAGTGGGGCGGGGTGGGGGAAATAGGAAAAAAAATGACTTACGTCTCGGCTGGCGTCTGGCAAGCCGCCACCTCTCCTACATCCTCTTCCTGGCTTCTTGGGGAGACAGGAAGCACCAGGGATCCCAGGCTCTCTGTAGACAATCACAATGCTGAAATGCAGCGTTGTGATTGGTCTGAGTGCCATGACATGGCGTGCAGCCAGGGGTGGAGGGGTGGGCATGTTCTCCACGTAGGCTGTAATCCTGCATGGAGAACATGGTATGGGCCGGTCAACTACTCATGCTCACATAAGGAGTGCAAACCACTCCTTCCCCTGCTCTGAGAGCAGCCCACCCCCAAACACACTGCAATGGGGAAAACTAAAATGATAATAACCTTGGGTTATTATAATTTTATTTTTCCTTTATTTACACTGCAAAAAGCAGTAGGGCAAAGCTCCTCCTCCTCAGCGGAGGAGCCGCCGCTTCATATGTGTTTATGTGATGTACTGAAAGTCTGTCCCAAAGCTGGTCAATGAGCCCATGTGATGAGCCTAGCTTTAACTTTTATTCATTCTTGTCAGGGGTTAGATATTTAAACTTATGTGTATGGCAGAAAAAAATAATAGACAAGAGGGCCTATTGTGTCCATCATATCAGACCTTAAGTGATAGTGTGAGTGAATATTTCTGTCCACAGGTGTCTGTTATATTCTAAGTCTCACTCTTATGTCCCGCTCTTGTTTAAGTACTTGCAAGTCCATATTATTATAGAGTTCCATGACACTTGAAACGGAGACAGTTACTGTGAAGAGCCTCTCTCAGGTGGATCCTTTACACTGAGATCTCAAATAAAACTGTAATTCAACTCACCTGTGTGTGGAAGGCGACTTCATATCACTAGCGGTGAGTGATCCTTCATAAACCTGCACTCTCACCACCCTGGTGAAGGAACTTGATGTCTCAAGTTCTGTGGGGCCTGCCAACATTGTCCCTTTACCAGCATTGTTCTGCTATACAACGAATTGGCCCATTTAGACAAAAGCTTACCAAGCTTCCCTGCTGTGAGTCCATTTTGGATTTATTAAAAAAAATATATATATCAGGGCATGCATGAGCCCTGCATGAGGAAGAGCCCGTTGAATAAGTGTCGGGGCACTTGCGAGTCCTTGCGCGAGAAAAAGACCATTTGTGTGATGAGACACGCAAGGCAATCAGTGTGAGAAGAGGAGTCTGCTTGCGGTAAGCAGCATTAGGACATCAATGTGGGAGCCATTTTAGATAAGGAAGAAGCGTTAATGCACACTGAAAAAGAAGGCTGACTGGTGCACAGCAGAAATGTATCTGTTGGGCTAGTTGGTCATGAGTAAGTGTCTAGGTTGCTGTGCAATGAGAGAGGGCTGATGCTTCCAGGTTGAAAAGTGCGGTAACAAGTATATTCATTTTTAAATAAGTAAAGTTTTCCCTCTTGTGGAACTGTCTTGAATTCCACTAGAACTTATATTATTAGTGGGATATACACAGATGTTCTAACACTGGTATAAGTCTATCAGTTCCAGTAATGTTTTTGCTTGGCCCCAGGGAACCTGTAGTACCTTAGGATGAATGGCAAGAGGGTTTTGAAGTGTGTCTACAAGCCACAGGGGGCGATATTTTTACTTCAGCAAGAAAGTTAGTGCTTTTTAAGCACTGTCTAGGTGCAGAAGAGAGGAGAACTTAAAAGCATCTTCCACTGATTCCTGCTGCGGAAGATACTGATGAAGAGGTAGATGAGTTTGACACTACTATGAAGCAACTGACTGAGAATTTTGGGAAGGAAAAAAGTGTATTGGTGAAAATAAACTAGTTACCTAGAGAATCTGGGGAGAGCTAAGTAGCAGCATTAAGGTCTTCGGCAGCGACTTGTGACTACAGGAACTTTTTCGATGAAATGTTAAGGGTCCAGTTGGTGCTGAAGGTTAACAACAGAAAGGTTCAAGAGAAGGTCGGTTGGGATGGCTATGGTGTGCCACGCCTCCGTGTAGCCACAGGTGTCTCACGATCCCGCCCCCCTCAGTAAAGGCAGCAGTTACCTGGTTTTGAGCCGAGCCGAGCGTATCCCTAGATGCTGAAAGACTGGTGAGGTGCGGTCTCGGCAGGGGTGAACACGCTGTGACGGGCAATGGTCTTTGGAGCATGATGACAGGCTCCGACGACTCCGATGGCATGCTCCGACGTCTGTTGTAATTAAGGCCGGTTTCAGTGAAAAAGCCTGAGGAGATCATCTGAGGAGTCCGCAGGCAGGCAGGCAGGCAGGCAGGATAATCAGATTGAGCGAATTGAGAGGCCCGCCTTGCGTTCATCTGCTTCCCTGGCGGCCCCCTGCTGGCTAAATAATGAAATGCGGCAAAGCTATGAAAATGGAAGTAAGTTGCATGTTGCAGTGAAGGGGGAGTTGAACGGAACCCGGAATTTGAAGCAAAAGTTCTAAAGTGGCAAAGGAGGTGAGTAGGAAAGGAGGGAAGGAGGAAAGGTGGACTGAGGATTGACTGAGGATTGAGGACTCATTTGGGGAAAAAGAAAACAAAACACATTCTGGAGGGATAGGCTGCCTAAAACCATTTATAAGCATTTTTCGGCATAAAAAAGAGTGAAGTGTGGTGGGAAAAGGAGAAAGGAAGTGAAATGGGTAAGCCGCAGAAGGACGGTAATGCTGCTAGCAAGCCCAGTAAAGCAGATATTGCAGCCCGTCTTAAAACAAAATCTCGCCAGGCTTTGGCAAAGAAAGCTGCATTTCGGGCTGCTAAGGAAAATGGGGGGGAGCAATTCCGCCTCTCCTGTTCTTGATACGACCTTGGAGAGCTCAGAAGATGAGCTTCCCCCCACCTTTGTCCCTTTAGTACCCTTGCAATGCGGGGGGCTTGTTGTAGCAGAGTCAAAGATCATCCAAGATCAGGCTAAGGCAATATTAAAATCACCAGAAGTAGCGGTGGCCGCGGTATCAACTAGTCCGGCGCAAGATGGTTTAAGGAAATGGGTAAAATAAATGAAAGAATTCCCTTTGTTCATAAAGAGAACTACCCCATAATATCCACATCTACAACTCTCCTTTCTGACCTCAGACTCTGTCAACGAAACAACCTAAAGCTCCGTCGACAGATCTAGAAGTAGAAGTAGGAGTAGAAGTGGTTCTTATTGGAAGTAGAGAGCCTATTGACTCGGGGGCAACACAACAAACTTCCGAAATGAGCTGTTTGGGAGTCTTGCAACAGCAATGGACCAACTTCCATTACAAGTGCAAGCTCATGTAGAAGTGCAAGCTTTGACAGCATCCCACGCACTTCCAACTTTCTCGAGCACAGTAGGGAATGAAGTATTAAGGATAGATGCCTCTTCTTCTCAGGATGTACTCAATAAAAGTTGTGAGATCACGATCGAAACTCCGGAAAATTCAGTGCGAATACAGCCTCCTTTATCATCCACAGCCACAATCTCAGGCAAAAGCATAGGAATGAATGAAATGAATGAAATTATATTTATATAGCGCGTAGCTACCCTGTGGCCTCGTAGCGCTTATGGACCGCACAGAGACGCAGACAATTTAGGGCACATTACTGAACAGGTGAGTTTTAAGAAGCTTGCAAAAGGCCAGTATGTTTGGTTCACCACGCAGAATGGAGGGGAGAGAGTTCCAGAGGTTTGAGGCATTCAGGGAGAAAGAGCGTCCACCCCACTTGGAGCGACAGACTTTCCTGGACGTGGCGAGGAAGGCTGAGCTGAAACGAAGATTTCTGGAGGGATGGTAGGGGGTGACCAGGGAATGTAAGATGGCTGGATCCTATTTCCACATGGCTCTATGAGCCAGGCACATGGCCTTGAACTGTATCCTGGCCCGGATGGGGAGCCAGTGCAGAGTTCTCAGAGGGGATTTTGCTGATTGTCTCTGGGGAATTTGGAGCTGTAGGCGGGCCGCGCAGTTCTGGTTTATTTGAAGTTTTTGCAAGGTTGCCTGCGGGGCACCTAGGTAAAGCGCATTCCCATAGTCAAGGCCAGAGAGTATGAGAGCTTGCACCATAATACTTCTCGCCTTGAAGGGAAGCAGGGAAAGAACCTTTCTTAACATCCTCAGCAAACCAAAGCAAGTAGCGGCAAGCTTGACAACCTGAAAGCCAAAGCAGAGAGAGCTGTCTAGTCACATGCCGAGGCTCTTAATCTGCTGCTTTGGTGCAGGCATAGGGCTGAGGCAGGTTGGCCATAGATTGGCCGATAGGGGTGATGTCGGTTTTCCCAAAAACATCAGCTCAGTCTTGTCGCCGTTTAGTTTAAGATGAGATAGATTAATCCACTTGGCTACTGCTTCCAGACAACTGCCTAGAGAGCTGGATGAACCCTCTGGATGGTTCAAAGATACCACCAGTTGGGTGTCATCTGCATACGTTATAATCTGTATACCGAAGGGGATGACCACCTCTGCTAAAGGCGCCATATAGGTGTTAAAAAGTGTGGGGCTCAGGGAAGAACCCTGAGGAACCTCACAGCTGAGCGGCCAACAGTTGGAGGAGGCGGTGCCCTCGAAGACCTGATAGAACTGGTCTTTGAGGAAGGACTGTAGCCAAGAGAGTGCCAAATGGGTCACTCCCAGACTTTATAGTCGTTTCAGCACAATATTATGAGCAACAGTGTCGAAAGCGGCACTGAAATCTAGAAGGACTATAGCCGCTGAGCCTCCCTGGTCTAGAAGCCTCCGGGCCTCTTCGGTTACTGCCAGCAGGGCCGTCTCTGTCCCTAATCGAGGGCGAAAGACTGTTTGTGAGACATGTAACAGGTTGTTGGATTCCAAAAACTGTCCTAGTACAGAATTGATATGTCTCTCAATAAGCTTGCTTAACCACGGGAGGAGAAAGATGGGACGATAGTTGACCAGGTTGGAAGGGTCCAGACTAGGTTTTTTCAGGAGGGCCCTTACCTGTGCAACTTTCCAGGCAGGGGGAACCGTACTTGAGGAGATGGGGCATTTAAAATATCCAAGATTACTGGGCATATAGCATCGGCAACTAAGGAGAGGTGTCGTGGGGGAGCCGGGTCTGAAGGAGAGCCCGAGGTCACTTTTGGAATAAGTGTTTTTAGGGAGACCTCATCTAATAAATTGAACTCTGCTAGAGAGCATTGTGGGTTGGGGAAGAACTTGTGGTGTTGGGTTCGATAGCATCGGTCTCAGAGGGGGAAAAGGATTGGCCAATCAGGTGGATTTTTGGGTAGAAATATTCTGCCAGATATGTTGCAACGAGCGGGAGTATCTGAGAATCCATCGGTACTTTCGACTCCTTTGGTACAGATAGATCCTATGGCGGGAGGCTCGAGGATGGACACTGGTATGAGTCAAAGTTCAGAGACCAATGCGACGTATCAGCTAGACATTAGAGACACGCTGAACCTAATCTTAGAGGAAATACGTGAAATGAAAAATGCACAACAAATGGAGACTGCTGCCCTGCATTTGAGATTTGGGAAAATTGAAGAAACAATGGCTGGGAACCCGAATAGACAACAGGAGGCTGAAGAAAGAATCTCTGTACTGGAGGATCAAATGGCTGTGGTTATGGAAGAATCTAAGGAGATGACAAAAAAGAGGAATTTTCTTGAGCCCAAATTTGAGGAACTCTAGAATAATTCTCGTAGGTCAAACCTCAGGATTGTAGGAGTTCCCGTAGGAATAGAAGGTACCCAACCTATCCAGTGGATGAACTAATTCATCAAACAGAACGTACTCCCGGAATTTGAGGGCGACCTTACAATTACAAGAGCTGATCGAGTTCCTGCTCAACGCTTCCCCAACTCTACCATTCCTAGAACCATCTTGCTGATCTTTGCAAATTTCAGAATCAAGGAAAGAATTTTATCAAAGGCATTTCAGCAGAGACAATTCCCGGTGATGGAGACTAGTAAATGCCGCATTTTCTCCGATATGACTGCCGCTGCTGCCCGGAGGAGAAAGGAATTTGTTAAGATTCTGCATCTATTTAAGGCCCATGGTGCACAAGCATCAATTGCACAGCAGTCAAAGCTCGGAGTACTAGTGAAAGGAACATTTTTTATGTTTTCGGCACTAGAAGAAGCACAGGCCCTTCTGAAAGAGATCTCAGCAGGGTGTAGCTGCTGAATAATCATGTAGGGACAGATAGAGAGATGTTTTAAATGGCAATATTTTTTCTCCCCGTGCAGGTCGGATACAGGATCGATCAGATGCCCTTTAGATAGATGGGGAAAGTACAGCCTGGCGGGAATGTCAATTTGGATTATTTTTTGTCTTTGAGTAAGTAGATCTATTTTTATGATGTGGAATTGTCTGCTAGATTTACATTTGGTAAATTATGTGCTGTTTTCTACTTTTAAATATAGGTAGAGTTGATCAGGTAGCTAACTTGATTAACGGTGAAAAGATTACTGGGGGTCTTGGGGTTAGAGGGGACACTTAGGGTGTAATCTCATGACACCCATTAAGCTAGTTGGGAGGGTCGGAACGTGGATTGCGTGGCCGCTAGGGGTTTTTCCACATTCCGAGGGGGTGGGAAGTTGTTTTTTCTTTTTGGGTGGGAATGGGGGATTTCACAGCAGAAAAAAGAGCAGGGGCAGAAGGTTCATGAAAGTTGGGAAAATATACTTAGAATAGATAATTATGGAAGCTAGTAAATGTAAGATCCTATCAGCCAATGTAAATGGAATATTGAACAAAAATAAGCATGGCACTCTTATCAGATGGCTGTCTTCATTAAATCCCCAAGTCTTGTTTTTACAGGAGACACATCTGAAATCTAATTCTCCGAAACTTTTTCTACACAACATATTTTCTAAAATACTTTTTGCATCTTCTGGTCTGGCAGTGAGAGGGGGACTGCAATTTACTTTTCAAACTAACTTCCCTGGGAATTCTTAGAGGTTCATAGGGATATACATGGGGGGGGGGGGGATATGGGTAGTAGCTAAGCTACAGGGAAAAATATAAAATGTTATAAATTACTATGGACCAATTTCAGATGATATAGGACCCTTGATGGAGATTCATGATTTGTTAGTAGGAGTTTCTGGGTAGGTGATATTAGGCGGGGATTTTAATATTATACAGGATATTAATAAGGATACCTCGAATAGAAATAAAAAGCAATTAAAACCAAATAAAAAAAGAATATTGAAAACTATTATACAAAAGTATCAATTAGTAGATTCATGGAGAGAATTGAATGAAGATAAGGAATTTTATACTTGTTACTCGTGCCGGTTTCGGACGGCTTCTCAAATAGATTTTCTTCTTAACTCCAGATCCCTTCAGATTCAAGATGGGCGGTATAGGTTGTGATCCCTTTTCAGATCATGCATACGTTGGGATGGATATTATACTTGGGGGAGAAAGCAGAGAACACCCTAGGTGGCAGCTAGATAGGCTTCTTTTGCAAAATGAGGAGTGGGTTAAGGGATTCAAAGAATGGATTCGGGAATACTTCCAGATTAATGAAAACACTGCCTTTCCATTCTCTGTGTGGGGAGGGTTTAAGGCAGCAGCCCGAGGGCAAATAATAACTTATAAGGCGGGTCAGTCCCACGCCCGAAGGGTTAAGATAGCTCAATTGCAATTAGAAGTGGATCAGGACTTGCTCTTAACCTCCAGGTCCTCCCAAACAAATATGAACAGACAAGAACTGCGTTGAAGGATTTTTTTTTATCTCAGAAGAAGTTTGTAATACGCAATTATTTCAGCAGAGGGTCTATGAGGAGAGTCAGTTAATTGGTAAATTCTTGGCGAATCCCACCATAAAGAATCAAGAGTCAGCAATAATATTGAAAATCCTGGATCCTCCGTCCAGTTAAGAAGCAGTCGACAATAGCGAGATCTCTCAAACCTTCATGGACCATTTTCGCCAGTTGTATTCTACCGAATATTTAGTGGAGGATGAGTTAATTAAGGAATATTTTATAAACATGAATATCCCAAAACTTTCAGAGAATCGGATTGGTGAATTGGAAAAGGAAGTGGAGACTTGTGAAATTTTAGCAGCTATTAAAACAACAGCTGACGCAAAAGCTTGTGGACAGAATGGTTTCCTCATTGAGTTTTATAAGGTTATTACAAAAGAACTTATGACTCCTGTGCTAAATTTATTTAATTTTGTTAGAGGGTGGGCCCGGTTCCGGTTGTTTTTGAAGAAGCAATAATCGTTTCTTTTGTTAAGAAGGATAAAAATCCAGAAGACGTGAATTCATATAGGCCCATCAGTCTTTTGAACTCTGATTATAAACTTCTGATGAAGGTATGGACAGAAAGTTTTTTACTGGCCGCCCAGGAAGGCATACATTGATCAAACAGGCTTCATAGCAGGAAGATCAATGGCTGCTAATACCCAGTTCCTAATACGTGCCCTGGATTATGTTAACACAAATTGTATTCCGGCGCGGATAAAGCTTTCGACCTAGTCGGTTTGGGTTTCCTACACAAGTAGCTAAGATCAGTATTAATGCAAACTGTGCAGGAACCATTAAAATAAACTGCAGTACCAGTCAGTGCTACCCACTTTCGCCCCTACTTTTTTTATTGAACCTTTGGTTTTAAAGATACAAAACAATTCTGCTATCCAATCCCCAATTCCTGATATGTCTAAACTTAAATTATTTGCGGATGACATTATTTTGTACTTGACTCCTGAAAGAGTGAATTTTGAAACAGTCCTGAGGGAATTTTCTGAGTTTGAAAAAATAGGCTGGTACAAAATGAATGCAAACAAAATAGAGGTTCTAGCCCTTAATGCCGATCTGAATTCCTTTCCACCTTGTTTGAAACTTCAATCGACCAAAACTGACCCGATAAGATTCTCGGGATATATGTATCTACACAGTTTAATCAACTATTTGAATTAAACTATTTGAGAATGAAGAGTAAGATTAAGAAGTTGTTGGACCAATGGACATTACTCCCCTTGTTGATAGTGGATCGAATATCACTAATTAAAATATCCATATTACAGCTGCTAGTTTTCTTATTCTCTAATGTCCCGATAAAAATAAAACAGTCATATTTTAGGGAAATAGATACCTTATTCAGATAATTCATTTGGGGTAAGAAAGCTCCAAGGGTCAAACTAAATGTCTTGCAATTACCAATAGAGCTAGGGGGTTTTTAGCGCTGCCGCATTTAAGAGCATATTATGAAGCTGCTTTTCTAGAGTTGGTGTCGGGTTTGACAGGATTACATTTTGCTAGAGCCAGCTTTTTTATAGATAAAATGACACATGAAATTGGATCACTAACCCCAGTATTTTTTAAAACTTCAAAGCTTCCCAAAAAAACACATTATAAAACATTAAAAGATTATGGGGCATATTATCAAGGGGGTTTATCTCCGCTTTTTTGGCTTTAAAAGCCAAGAAGGCGGAGATAAAATTATCTCCCTATTACCTAGCTGCCGCTAACACCAGTTAGCGACAGCTAGTAGGAGATAGCGACCATCTTGGGCCCCACTTTGCATGTCAGTGATATTTATCACTAATGAGATGCAAAGTGGGCGTGCCAAGATGTTAGCGACTGAAAACAGTCTCTAACATCGCTATCTCCTATTATCAACTTTTGGAGATATTCGCGCTAAGTGGGAATATCTCCAAAAGCTAACACCTGCCCTGAGCAGTTCTTAGCCATGTTATCCAATGGGAGGTGGATAACATGGCTAAGAGCATTAGCTCAGTAATGCATGAATATCGCTGACTTTTCAGCGATATTCATACATTTCGGCCGTTTTTTATCGCATTTGCGATAAACCTTGCTAATAGCAAGGTTTATCTGCGATAAAAATCGCCGATGTGCGGCGATAATTTTTGTCTCTAAACAAGTTAGAGACAAAAATTATCGCTAGTTGTTGGTAATATGCCCCTATCTTTTTAGACTTCAGTCCCTTTATAAAAAGACGAGCTCATCGGTTCTCCAGTACTTAAAAATTAGAGAATGTGCTAGTCTTGGTCTCCATTTACAATTGAGACACATAACTATTTGGGAAGGTTGTGGATTGTCTGAGTGGAGGCATTTTATAATACAAAACAGGCCGATCTCCTGGCAAGAGGTATTGACAAGGGCAGAGAACTAACAGAAGCCAAATTTTCTGGGACATTTACAAATTGCTTCCTTGTTAAAAAATACTTTTGGTATGCTGAATTCCCCCAACCACCTGGTGGCTGCTCTTTATATCGCTAAAATAAGAGGGGTAGGAAATTGGTATAGGCTGCTGCATAAACCAGAACAAGCCCCGGTGCTAAATAATCATTTGGAGAAAATAATTCGGGAAACCGGATGTGAGCTGTCCGGGAAGGAGTAGGAGTCCGTTTGCCTCCTGCGAAGTAAATCATTACGTGCTGCAAAATATAAAAGGATGGGCTTTTTATCACGATGGCTCTCCTATCTAACTCCGGCTACCTTAAGTAAAAGATTCCCGGGGGTTGAAAACAAATGCTTCCAATGTCAAGTTGAGGGGCAAGGTGGGTGGCACCACACCTTTTTTACCTGTCAAGGCCTAAAGATTTTCTGGGAGTCAGTTTTTTTAGATATCGAGCAAGCAATCAAAAACAGAATTCCGATCAAAGCGCAAACTGCCCAATTCGGAATTTGTAAAGGGGGAATAAGGCAATCTGATTCCGAACCAGCTTTTATATTCATTTCAAGCTTGGTAGCCCGCTCCCTAATTTTACAAAATTGGAGATCTAGGGAAGCTCCTTCCCATCTGAAATGGTTCAATAAAATGAAAAGGACTCGAAAATTTGAAGAAGCCTACGCCAGGAGGGTAGGAGCTACTAAGTGATTTGAAAATAATTGGAAGTTTTTTAATGAGTCAGAGAAGATCAAAGAGAGATCATAATACTGAAAGTTTTTAACTAATCTAGCAGCGTTTTTCTTTTTTTTTAGGAGACATTTGCATTTTTATGTGATTGTATTGAAGGGGTATTAGCAACTTCTTTTATTTTTTTTACCTTTTTTTTCTCCTGCGCTAAAAGAGAGCAGCTAAGTAGGAATCTATTGTTAAGAGCACTCTAGCACTAGCACTTTATTGATATTGCACTTTAGGCCTAGTAGGGCTTCTTGATACTATTGTTTGTTGATTAGCTGCTCTACCTCTTTATAAATTGTCACTTTGCACTTTGTAGGGCGAATGATCATAAGTTTGTTCGGTGAATAACTATAGGACTATCAGCTATAGCTTTTGACAGATTTGCACTTTGCACTTTATAGGACGAATGATTATAGGTTTAGTGATTATACAATTTTTTCTGTCTTTGCACTTTATGCGTATTTTGGAAATTTCTCTTTCATATTGCTGCTATGTTAAGAGCATAACATTTTCACTTTGCAGCTTGTCTTCTAAATGATTATGAGATTAACTGTTTGTGTCAAAAGCTGTCTTATTGTTATTGTTATTGTTTTTAAGTATATAACCTATCATGAACCATATGCTCTGCTCAAATAACATTTTTAAAATAAAAAATAAAAAAGAAAGGTTCAAGAGAAGTTACTAAATAATGAAGACTTGACATTAATAAAAACTGTGGAAATAGTAAAGAGAGCAGAGAATACAGATGAGGAATTGAAGAAATTGGCTGCTAAGTAAAATATTGAATCTGTACGGAAGGGAGGCCAGAAAACAAAGAAAAAAGGAGCCAACAAAACTCCAAACTTCGAGAAGGGGATGGATAAGGCTTTGTGGGTTTGTTTCAAGTGTGGGCGGAATGGACACGTGGCTACAAGTGCAATGTGTCCTGCGATTGGTCAAGTCTGTCACAAGTGCAAGACGAGAGTGCATTTTGCTTGTGTATCTAGGAGCAAAATTGGGGAAGGGAAGAAATATGCCAAGACTCCGAATATTATGGTGGAACATGATACCGATGAAGAAGAAGGGTGTCCTGGGATTATATTAAAAGTTGTACTAGTGGGAAATGTCTGTGATGATGATCTTTTTTGTGTGATTATGATGGATGGTGAAAGCGTGAAGGTTAAGGCAGATTTGGGTGCAAGATATCCTCCAATCAGTGAAGAATACTTCACCAAGTTTCCTGACCATATTCTAAATCCTCCCGATATCAAACTGGTGGCATATGGAAATAAGCCCATAGATTGAGTGTGCTTTATTGAGGCTCATCTGGAATTTTAAGGAGTGGGGGGAACTCTAAAAAGTTCATTTAGCAAAAGATAGTTCATCCTCCTTAGTGTGGTTGCAACAAAGAGATTTGGGCATAAGATTGTATTTAAAACATGCTTAGCAGATTCTAGGAGCCTAGTCGGACATAAATGTGAATGGTAGTGCTATTTTATGCAAACAGCTCCCTAGTGTGTTCAGCGACAAGTTAGGGTTGTTGAAGGGTTTCATGCACAAAATCATTCTTAAAGAGTGAGTGGTGCCCAAAGTCAACAGGCCCGGGGTGGTCCTGTAAACTATATGAGAGTCATTGTACTTGGACTTGGAGGGCTCGTGCAACAAGGGCATTATAGAGTAAATTGAGACATCAGACTGGTTGACCACAGAAGTGATAGCCAAGAAGAGCAATGGTGATATGCATTTGTGTGTGGATCTGAGGGATTTATATGCAGCTATTTCAGTAGACTGGCATCCCTTGCCTCAAATTAATAAAATGCTGTCAACCATCAAGGGAGCCTTGGTGTTTGCAACCCCAGACTTGTCATCAGTGTACCACAGATTGTGCTGCACCTGGAGTCACGCCATTTCACTTCATTGATTACAATAGAGGTGGCATTCAGGTACAAGCGGATGGCATTTGAACTGGCATCCCAGTTGCCATTTTCCAGTCTGCAATGCATCATTTCTTGAAAGGATTGTCTCTTGTCTATATTTCCAAGATAACATACTTATGTTCGGGAAAGATGTGGTTGTACATGATAAAGCACTCAGAACAGTGTTACAAGTGTCAGCTGACAATAGGTGGACTATCTAGAAGGAAAAGTGAATGATCAGAGCTAGTGGGTTGGAATATCTGGGACACTGGATAGATAAAGCAGGCATTTCTCCGAAATTTAAGTTAAATAAAGTTATTGAAAAAGCAAATTCTTCAAGTAACAAGGACCAATTGCGGTTGTTTCTCAGTCTGACGGAATATTATTCTAAATTCTTTTTTAATTTCACTGACAAAATGAGGTGTATGCGAGAACTCATGTTGAATGAGTGTGAGAAAAAGTTTTGCATATTAAAAAGTTATATTGCGGCAGCATCTACTCTCAAATCATTTGCTCTTAATGACCCCATCATTATAAATGCTGATGCCAGTAATGTGGGTTTGGGTGCGGTGATGCTACAGATTCGGGAAGGTGTTGATGTGGTCACTGAATATACCTCCAGACCTCTAAGAGCTGCAGAAAAGAACGACTCTACAATTGAGAAGGCTACATTGACCTGTTTTTGGAGAGTAACTTATTTCAGGAAGTATGTGTGTGTGTGTGAAACTGAGTTTGTGAATAGAACCGATCACAGGCTATTATTGAAAGAGTTTTCTACAGGTGGATTGGGTAGGATCTTTCCAAGGATTGCCAGATGGGTGATGTAATTAATGGGATTTAATTACTGTATGGAGTATGTCCCAGGAATAAAATGCGCTTGGATTGAGAAAGGAGGTGGATGAAAGTGAAGATTGCATGGTTGCTCATATGACGGTGTTTGTGGAAGGAGGGTTATTCCATGAGGACTGGACAAATGCGCTGAATGAGGATGAGGTGTTGAGAGAGGTAATTAAATATCTGGTGGATTGTTGGCCTGTGAAAGGTAAAGCTTTGTGTGGGGCAGACTTTTTTAAGACAGGTTGAGTTTGAACTTTTGGTTGTGAATGATGTGTTGTTGAGAGGGCAGTTTTGGTGGTACCTGGTAAATTCTGTAACAGTCTTGTTAAACTGACACACAAGGGGCATATCGGAATTAGTGCAACCTAAAGATATATTCAGGCAGAGTACTGGGGGCCTGGACTTGACCAGGATGTTAAACACTACATTAGAATCTGTGTGATGTGTGCATGTAGTGAAAAATCACAAAAGCTAGTCAAGTACCCTGCTGTAAGATCTGATAAGTCTGATGGTGCATGGAAAAAAATTGCTATTGATTTTGCTGTTTGATTAAATGTTTTAGATAGCTGTCTAAATTCGCTATATTGGTAGTGGATTACTACACGTTGTGACCAGAGGTCAAGTTAATCGACTGTATCACTATGGAGGTGGAGGTTCGATTTCTTAGTAAGTTGTGACAAAGAGAAAGGGTGCCAAACGTTATTGCCACTGACAACTGTGTGCAATTTGTGTCTGAAGTAATGGAGAGTTTCCTAGAAAAGTATGCCATTGAGCATGTGCGTTCTTCTGTGTATTACCTAGACAGCAATGACTTAGTGGAAAGGTGGAACAAAATGTTAAAGAACAATATACAGTTGGTGTTGGGTTCTGGTATGGATTGGAGAAAGGCAGTATGTACGTTGATATGGTTATATCGGACAACCCCGAAACGAGTGATGGGCAAGTCTCTGCTTGAATTGATGAAATGTTGAAATCTGAGAACTTTGATGTCCAAAGGTGTGGAGAGGAAGAGAGTCCCTGAGGATGATACGGTGGTTGGAGAGAGTTTCCAAGTTGGTGAGCTAGTGTGAGTCTTGAAAGGTCAGAGAGTAAACAAGTGTGAGTCAAAATACTCTGATCCTTTGACAGTTATGAGAGTAAACAAATACACTTTGTTGCTGAGTGATGACAATGCCTGGAACAAGGGAAAAGAAGTGTGGCTCTTAAAAATTCTCAGAATATGGAGGTTTCAGGGGAAGTTGGAATGCAAGAGTGGTCCAATCGTGGTTTGTCAAAAGAGAGAGTATTGCCTGACCCTGCTGAAATTAAGCAGCCTTGCAGATTCAGCGATTTTGTAATATCTTAATCTGGAATGTATTATTTATTTGTCATTAGTACTGATTTGTTTTTTTTGCTCTGCAGATTTTTAGTTCTTATATAGTGTAAGTCCGGTGTTTTACAGTTTGCTACAATATGTTTTGCTCTCATACTACAGATGTTGTATTTGCATTCAAATGTGAGTAGGGAGATGGTTTATATTCAATGTCTCGCTCTCATGTCCTGCTCTTGTTTCTTTGCATTGTAGTTCATTCTGTTTTTGAGTTCCATGACACTTGAAACGGAGACAGTTACTGTGCAGAGCCTCTCCCGGGTGAAACGTTTATGCTGAGAACTTAAATAACTTACCTGTGTGTGGAAGACGACTCTATTTCCTTGTTCTCTGAAGAAGTCTGATTTGGCAGTGCTTGAAAGGCTGAGCCAATGGGGTTTAGTTGTATTGGGCCCTGTGCTCACAGTGATCTTGTCAAATGCTTGTGTATCATTAGCATCTGTTAGTTGTCTGAATTCTAGTCAAACATTGATGTCTTGGAGCAGATTGAGAATTTGTTTGGAAGATACTTAGAAGCAGAGCTCCAAAAGGCCCTTCAAATACCTTTATTTATGTTTTGGCTTATTTATGCTGTAGCACCACTAGTGTAAAATTCATACAGTGGTATGGACTGAGAGCAATGCTGGAACTCCATGCTTTACATTTTACTCAGTATCAAAAGTACGCCCAAGGCTTATTCTGCCGGATTGCGAATGCCCAACATTGACCTTAGGTATTTACAGCACCTGATAAATAATGATGCCTTAATGTGAGGTCATTGTTGCATAAGTTAAATATCTCTGAATTTTGCACACCCTTAACCAATGGTAGTTCCCTATGGTTAACCCTTACATGCCAGGAGCATTAGTAATTCATGAACAATACAGCAGTACTGTATGGCAAAGGTTATAAATAATTACCTGTGTGATAAAGGCTGCGTGGTAAATGCTGTTTCCCTGTATATACTTGTGAACTGATGACAAAAAAGCTCAATGGAAAGTGGGTCAGACATCTGTGAAAATAAACATAAAACCGAAAATTGAGTGCTCTATACTCTAAAAGAGTCTGATTGAAATGTGGTGTAGGTCAACGAATACCTGAATGATCATGTATATTTATGGCCTAAAACTCAAAACAAGGGGTCGGTGATTTGTGGAGAGGAACACAGAGCAATAAAATGAGTGCATGTACTCTAGCATGAGTCTGTTAGTCAATCCCACTCGCATGAAAGGGAGACCTAAGCAAAGAAAAATGCTCCAAGGTTCTCTCCAAGATGAGAATATTAGAGACTGTCAACAATACAGAAATCGTCAAAACACACAAGATGAATGGCTCTGAAAGGACACAGGTGGGTTCTTAAATCTACCCGTTTCAAGATGATCTATCTACCCACCAGACCCTAGCTACTTGGCCAATCAGCTGCTTTGCATGTGATAAGGTGAGGCATTTGCCAAATTTAACTAATTCCATGTTGGCAAAGTTACCTGAAGTGCAAGATTTACGACCGCACCTCTTTAGGGCGACATGATTACGTAAGTTCACATTCCTCCACATTAGAAGTTTTTGTGAGACTGTCTCAGCAAACTGAAGCAGGGCGCTTTGTAGGATGAAGAAGTGTTTCAAAGCTAAAAAAAAAAAAGTTCTGTAGGAAAAAAGAAAATACGTAATCCTGTATGGTGCCATCTAGTAATTTTAGCTGCATCTGGATTACTATATTGGGTGTCTTTGCTTCAAAATCTGCAAATAAATGTTGCAGCAAAAGCACCAGACCATCAAAAGGTGCTGGACCTGAGGCAAAATGACCATCCAATCACTTACTTCTGATGGACGTGAGCATCCCTAAAGATAAATACACTGTAAAGGCTGTGTTTGAAGAGCACCCTCTGGGCTGCAGCTTTTCACGCTCAATTTCTATGTAAGCAAATGCTGCCCTTGCACAAACACTTACTTATTCATAGCTCATATTTAGAGTGTGCATAGCTACATAAAGGGCAGCCCGACTATGCCCCTCGAAAATGCCAGCGGGGGGTTTCAAGGCATTGAGGCATGCACCTCGGTCGGAGAGTGTGATGTTAAAGCATCATAAACATCTGCACATAGTACTTCCTATCGCAGAATACTGGAAGTGCACATTGCGGCCCCCGGGGGAAGTGAGGTCGGCAGACCAGGCTTTCCCCGGTGGTGTTCTCGCGATAGGACAGGGTGTTAGGTAGCTTAGGGGGTGGGCCCGACGTGGCAGCGGTTTGCGCCGCTTTGATGGTGCTGGTCCGGGCGAGCAGATCTGCTGTGGCCTGGAGTGCTGGACCAGGCATTGGACAGGATGACCCACATGCCTTTGTCCGCGTCAGCGGGTGTGGCCGCAGCAGTGGTGGCATGCCAGGAAGAGCAACCACCACCTAAACAAGCATTTGCAATGCAATAGGTCTCGCATTAGAAAAGTTTGAGCTATTGGTATTGAAAATGACAAATGTTGTATTTGTGTTGGTTTTGAAAATAGCGAAAGTAATAGCTTTGTCATTTACAATGGCAATAGTTTTAACTTTCGCAAATGTGACACCTATAGCATTTGTAATGCAAAGTGAGTTGTATTTACGTGACTTAGATGTATTGAAATTACAAATAACAATGGCTTGAATTTTTTTTTAAGAATTAATACTTAAATAACAGCTATTGTAATTTATATTGGCAATAGCTTAAACTTTTGTGAATACCGTTTGTGAAGATTATGTTCAGTGTATTTTATTGTGACAAAAATCCAAGGACAGAAGTGAATTATTAACATCTTTTTGTTACATTTTTAATGAAGCTTGAAACATTGAGAGAACATATTTGAACAAGGTGTTGTTGAATGGTTGCACAGATTGATGCTGTGGTGGCGCTGAGTGATGTTGTGATGGTGAACGAGTGATGCTGTGGCGTTCAGTGATGCTGTGGTAGCACATAGTGATGTTGTGGTGCCCCTGAGTGATGCTGTGGTGGTGCGGAGTGATGCTGTATGCTATGCTATGTTTTGTTTTGCTATCCTATCTTTTGTTGTGTTATGCTATGTTTTGCTTTGCTATGCTTTGTTATGCTATGCTATGTTTTGCTATGCTATGCTTCATTATGCTATGATTTGTTATGCTATGCTATGTTTTGTTGTGTTTTGCTATGCTATGCTTTGCTTTGCTATGTTATGTTTTGTTATGCTATGTTTTGGTATGCTATGCTATGCATTGTTATGCTATGTTTTGTTATGCTATGCTAAGCTTTGTTTTGTTATGCTATGCTATGTTGTTGTGTTTTGTTATGCTATGCTAAGTTTTGTTGTGTTTTGGTATGCCATGCTATGTTTTGTTGTGTTTTGTTATGCTATGCTTTGTTTTGTTTTGCTATGTTTTGTTATGCTATGTTTTGTTATGCTATGCTTGGTTTTATGTTATGTTATGCTATGCTTTGTTATGTTATGCTATGTTTTGTTCTGCTATGTTTTGTTGTGTTCTGTTATGCTATGCTATGTTTTGTTCTACTATGTTTTGTTATGCTATGCTATGTTTTGTTCTACTATGTTTTTTTTTGCTATGCTTTGTTATGTTATGCTATGATTTGTTATGCTATGTTTTGTTATGATATGCTATGTTTTGTTGTGCTATGCTTTGTTGTGTTTTGTTATGCAATGCAATAGGTCTCGCATTAGAAAAGTTTGAGCTATTGGTATTGAAAATGACAAATGTTGTATTTGTGTTGGTTTTGAAAATAGCGAAAGTAATAGCTTTGTCATTTACAATGGCAATAGTTTTAACTTTCGCAAATGTGACACCTATAGCATTTGTAATGCAAAGTGAGTTGTATTTACGTGACTTAGATGTATTGAAATTACAAATAACAATGGCTTGAATTTTTTTTTAAGAATTAATACTTAAATAACAGCTATTGTAATTTATATTGGCAATAGCTTAAACTTTTGTGAATACCGTTTGTGAAGATTATGTTCAGTGTATTTTATTGTGACAAAAATCCAAGGACAGAAGTGAATTATTAACATCTTTTTGTTACATTTTTAATGAAGCTTGAAACATTGAGAGAACATATTTGAACAAGGTGTTGTTGAATGGTTGCACAGATTGATGCTGTGGTGGCGCTGAGTGATGTTGTGATGGTGAACGAGTGATGCTGTGGCGTTCAGTGATGCTGTGGTAGCACATAGTGATGTTGTGGTGCCCCTGAGTGATGCTGTGGTGGTGCGGAGTGATGCTGTATGCTATGCTATGTTTTGTTTTGCTATCCTATCTTTTGTTGTGTTATGCTATGTTTTGCTTTGCTATGCTTTGTTATGCTATGCTATGTTTTGCTATGCTATGCTTCATTATGCTATGATTTGTTATGCTATGCTATGTTTTGTTGTGTTTTGCTATGCTATGCTTTGCTTTGCTATGTTATGTTTTGTTATGCTATGTTTTGGTATGCTATGCTATGCATTGTTATGCTATGTTTTGTTATGCTATGCTAAGCTTTGTTTTGTTATGCTATGCTATGTTGTTGTGTTTTGTTATGCTATGCTAAGTTTTGTTGTGTTTTGGTATGCCATGCTATGTTTTGTTGTGTTTTGTTATGCTATGCTTTGTTTTGTTTTGCTATGTTTTGTTATGCTATGTTTTGTTATGCTATGCTTGGTTTTATGTTATGTTATGCTATGCTTTGTTATGTTATGCTATGTTTTGTTCTGCTATGTTTTGTTGTGTTCTGTTATGCTATGCTATGTTTTGTTCTACTATGTTTTGTTATGCTATGCTATGTTTTGTTCTACTATGTTTTTTTTTGCTATGCTTTGTTATGTTATGCTATGATTTGTTATGCTATGTTTTGTTATGATATGCTATGTTTTGTTGTGCTATGCTTTGTTGTGTTTTGTTATGCTATGTTTTGCTATCCTATGCTTTGTTTTGTTATGCTATGCTATGTTTTGTTGTGTTTTCTTTTGCTATCATATGCTTTGTTTTGCTATGCTATGTTTTGTTATGCTATGCTGGTGAGGGTGTGTGAGGGTGTGTGAGGGTGAGGGTGTGTGAGAGTGAGGGGTGTGAGGGTGAGGGTGTGTGAGGGTGAGGGTGTGTGAGAGTGAGGGTGAAAGAGTGTGAGGCTGAAAGAGTGTGAGGGTGAGGGTGTGAGAGTGAGGGTGTGTGAGGGTGAGGGGGTGAGGGTGAGTGAAGGTGTGTGGGGGGTGAGGGTGTGTGTGGGGGTGTAAGGGGGTGTGAGGGTGTGTGAGGGGGTGTGAGAGTTAGGGTGTGTGAGGGGGTGTGAGGTTGAGGGAGTGTGAGGGGGTGTGAGGGTGAGGAGGTGTGAGGGTGGGGGGGGTGAGGGTGGGGGGGGGTGAGGGTGGGGGGGCTGAGGGTGGGGGGGCTGAGGGTGAAGGTGTGTGAGGGTGAGTGAGGGTGTGAGGGTGAGGGAGGGTGAGGGGGAGTGAGGGATTAACAGAGACGACTGAGAGATAAGGTGCAAAAGAAGTTTAACTACTGAGAAAGAAGTGAGAGAACGAGAAATGCAAGAAGTGGAACTAAGGGCGAGCCGTGGGAGGGGGAAGAGGAGAATATGTGAGGCAAACAGCAAGTATGAAAGAGAGGTGGGAGAGGAGAGTGAGTGTAGAAAGGAGAGAAGAGATAGTGAGAGCAGAAAGGAGAGAAGAGATAGTGAGAAGAAAATAAACGGAGCAAGAGAGAATGTAAATGTAAATGTAAATGTACAGGAATTTATATAGCGCAAATCACCAAACGGTCTCTAAGCGCTTGCTTAGGGAACCCGTCCTGGTATTCCCCTGTGAGATAACCCAGGCAGGGTATCCGCAAGGTGAAAGCCAGGCATCCCGCCGTGAGGGGCTGTTGTGGAGATTAAGCAAGCAAGCAAGCTATTGCCCAGAGTCGCAGAAGTGAAACCAGAGGATGGAAAAGAAACGTGAAGAGAGACACATAGACGACATGGTGTGGAGAATAGGATAGAGAGAGAAAGAGAGGGAAGTGAGAGAATTGGAAAGTCAGGGGCGGGGAGACGGCATGCAGATAGAGAAACGACCAGTGGGTAGGTAATAGGGAAAGAGAGACAAGGAGAGGGGACAACAGCGAAGAAGGAAGGGGAAGACAGTGGGGAAGGGAGTGGGAGATAAAGAATATGGAGGAAACAGTTATAATGGGATAACAGGGGAGCCAAAGTGAAGCTGCTGTGCCCCAGGACACTTCTCAAAATGAACTTTTCTTTCCCTTCGACTCACGTTAGGCCATACATTTGTGTGGTTTGCTTAGCTAGGATGGCATCTGGAGCATGTGTCCCTCTTGCTCACTGTGAGAAATCTGTTGCTGTAACTGTTTCAGATGCATTACATTTCAAGAGAGGGCAGGACTTTGCTCAGGATTTATTTTTTGGTGTATGGAATACTCATTTTGCACATGCAAGTCACTTTGAAACGTTCCTACAATATATTACTTTAGTCATAAATAGTTCGATTTGACAAAAAAAATCAAAAATTGAGGTTTGGGGCATTTTTGCTACCATCACATATCTTAATTGGCCCTGTGGACGAGTGATTGACCTAGAAATGCCTCCTATTCAGGTTTCCAGTCATGATTACTTATTACCGGCATTAAAATAAAATTTGCAGAGTGTGCCGATACACTAATTAGGGTGTTGTGCGCAAGGAAATGAAATCGACGCAGAGTAAATTCCAGGTGACCAGTATTCATCGTGACTATTTGTCAATAGTATGATCTCGAGTTATTGCCCAAACGAACATAGTGCAACTATCTTAGGAAGTAAAAAAGGGGGTGAATAAAGTTAGAAGGGTTACGTTTCGAAATGAAGCGGTATAGCAGCATGCGTACTGGCAGTTGGGCGGTGACTGAAAGTCACTCGCTGGTGGGTGGGAAACAGATAAACGGGGGCCATTACGATTTCACCCATAGGGAGACATACCTTGTATTGTCCGTGCGTCCTGCGCCACTTACTGCTTGATAGCCAGCCGCCCGCTTTGCCTAGGTCGTGCCCATCTACAGGACCCAAAATCTGGAAATGCTCCTTCAGTTCGAAGTTATACACGGAAGTATGGTCTCTGTGTTAGGGCACAGGCTGAGGGAATGACAACTACGTGCATGCGTGAGCGACAATCATGTCGGATGAGTGCACCGCTAACCCAGTGACAGGGTGGTCAGCGCTCCGGTAATTGGAGAGCGCATGTGTGCTAGAGGAGACTAAACCAAAAAGACCAGGCGGATAATACTCGGATTTAGGAGGTTAGAGCCCAAATAGATACTCGGTATGCAACCACTGAACCTTAATGATATTACTGAAATCTGGTCGGTGCGTGCAAATCCCTTAATATTACTAACTTGGTTTCCTAATGTGCGTCTTTATGCTGGAGGGCAGGAGCTGCCTGCATATGCGCGCCATTCATAAGTTTTCAGTAGCGAGCCCCGGAGCGAAAACGAAGTGGCAGCTGAAGTCCCGGGTCCCAGGAGGGGGCCTGGGTGAAGACCAGCGGGGCTCCCATGCCTAATGGGAGAGCCCCGCTTGAGCTGGCCTGGCAGAGGAGCTCGAGTGCTTTGCAGGGCTCCCATGAGAAGCCCGGCGTGTTCCAGATGGTGCGAGCCCGGTGAGGTAAGGGAGGGGGAGGGGTGTGTGCCTGCGTGTGTGTGTGTGTGCCTGCCTGCATGTGCATGTGTGTATGTGTGCGCACTTCAGGTAATGTGAGGCAGGGGATGTGCACGGCGCCGGCCTGGACGTGCACGTCTACAGACACAAATTGCCGCACGTGCCCGACCCCTGTCTCAGATTCCCAGTAGACGGGCAACATTAGTTGTCGAGCAGGACGCAATGCTTCGCATTGCTTTCTCCAGCTCGACCTAAAAAGGTACGTCTGGGCGGGGGCGCGGCATGGGCCAAACGTAACAGAGCAAGCGTGGGGGCCGGCGTAAGAGCCTCCCGTGCCTCTGCTGATAGATGCGGCCACACTTGGAATTAAAGCAGGGCTGGAGGGGAGAGGCGGGGCTGCGGAGGCTGTGCTCCGTGCGGCTGGGGAGGAGGCAAGCGGAGCTGCTCCTGGTGTGTCACAGGCACCGGCAGCTGGGTGGCGGGGACCGTGGGGACTTGGCATGGGAATTGAGTGAGGCAAGTGGGGAGGAGGGAGGGGATGAAGGTGAATTGGATTAACCTGCAACCAATTTTTTCCTCCTGCTGTCAAGCAGCGAGTCTGTTGTGGGGGATGAAGGGGGCTAGGGGGAGCAACCTGTAGGTTTGTCATTCAGGCTATGAAAGGGGACTGCTGTGAAGGGGACCAAAGGGAAAAGGCCCTTGAAGGTCACCCTGCTGCTCTGCCCTTTAGAACCAGAAGGTGGCTGTGCCTCCGAACCTTCCAGGGACCAGGGGCCAAGATCTGGTGTTTTGTGCCAAGGGCCCTGGGCAGACAGGTGGGCAAGCATGTCGCTGGAGGAGAAGATGTGTGACCAATGCTGCATTATAGAGGAGACAGAATGGAAGTGGCAGGTGCTGTGCGCAGCTAGAGAGATGTGTTGGGGGTGCGTACGGGGGATGGGCCTGGTGCATTTTGTTGTTGAGAAGGTGGGGTCTGGACATGGTAGAGGGAGCTCTGGGTCTCAAGGCAAGTCGGTTTGGGAGGAAGATGCAGGGACTGCCATGACAGCACAGAGACCTGATGGCACTGGGACCTCCTCAGGCTTCAACGATCTGGAGAGGGGGAGCGCAAGCCAGCGGTGGAGGCTGGCAGCAGCATGGGTGGCTTGGTGGGGCACAAGACGGCCTCCAGACGCCAGGCAGAAGCAGCAGGGTGTCAGCAGCGGCTTGCCCTCCACAAGGGAGCGGACATCGAAGGCGCCGGATTGTGAGGTTGTATCTGGTGTGCAAGAGAAAGGTCTGAAGAGAGCGGTGCATGTAGTATTGGGGTCGCCTGTTGAGGTTGAGAATGAGGTACAACTGGATTACGATGATGACAGTTATGAGTTGGAGGAAGGTGAAGTGCGGGACTGTGTGGATTGGGGGAGGGCCAAGACGGCAACAGGAAAGTTTGGTTTTTTGCAGGCGCCACAGGCCAGCACCAGTGGGAGCAGAAAGGCGAGCCAGAAGACAGCAGATGTCAGAGGGAAGGACTGGGAAGTGCCTACGAATTTATCAAGTGAGGGTGCCTGGTGGATGGCTTGGGATGATGGCCCAAAGTGGGGCGGAAGAAGGCCTGCCGGTCGGTGGGTGTGGGTGTGGGGGACGGGTCTGTGAGGGACCCGGGAGTGCCTACCAAATTGGCGGTGGAGCCAGTGGGGAGGTTAAACAATTGGTGGGAGCAAGTGTTCAGACTGACAAGACGGATGAGCAAGAAGGGAAGGATGGCAAAGGGGAAGATGAGCACCACAAGAAATTACCTTACATGGGTTTGGCGACGCCGCTGGGGTCACATTTATCTGAGAAAACTAGGCCAGGAATATGGAAACACGAGTATGTAGATGTTTTAAAGGTCCTGCACAGAGAGATACAGGACAAGGAGGGTTCTAAGGAAGAGGATTGGGAATTGACTAGACGACCGAGGGTGCCAGTTAATATCGAGAATTGGATGTCTGAGCTTCTAATCTACGCGAGTATTAACTGCGAGAAGCACTTAGACAGGGCTATAGCATTGCTTAAGTGAATGGATATTATCCGGAAAGCTCAGATGCATTTCGGTGGTTTCGCGTGGCTCAGCTATGATGAGGACTAGGATTAGCATCAATCCAGATAAGCCATGGGTGGAGGTAGACCTGGAACTCTGGATGCAGTGGATGGCCTCTTCTCAGTCGTCGACATCCACACACACACCAGTGGCCTCCCAGTCACATACCGGCCTTTTCAGTCACGTCCTGCCCAGTCTGGGACTGGAGAGCAAGGGGATTCCACTGGAACAGGAGGACAGAGCACTTACACTGGGTCAACAGGTCAGTCGCCCAAGCCCACAGGGGCTGACACAGGTACCTGCTGGAACTTTACCAAGGGTTTCTGCACGCAACACCCCTGCAAATTCAAGCATGAGTGTTCCAAGTGTGACAGTCGCCACCCACTCACGCAATGTTTCACTTTGGCCATGCCATTCAAGCAGTGGAGGATTACGAAGGGGCGGGGACAAGCTGGGCCCAAGGGCTCCTACACCGTTTGATATTGAGGCCATGGGTCCATGGCTCTCTAGGTACCCTGATAGAGAGGCTGCATTGAAGATCCATTGGGGTTTTATGGAGGGTTTTTGGGTGGGTTACCAGGGCCCCCAGGAACAGAAATGGGCGGAGAATTTCGAGTCAGCGAAGGAGTTGCAGTCTGTGGTTGTAGCTAATTTGAAGAAGGAAGTTTTAGAAGGAAGGATTGTGGGCCCATTTGATCATTGGCCAGTCTCAGACCTCATTGTATCACCTTTGGGAGTGGTGCCCAAGAAGGAGCCCAGGGAGTTCAGGCTGATTCATCATTTGTCCTGGCCGGAGGGGAGGTCTGTGAATGATTTAATTGCTGAAGAGGGTTCCAGAGTTTTGTACACTTCAGTTGGCGATGCGATTGGTCTGGTGTGGGTGTGTGGGCTGAATTGGCTAAATGTGACATCAAGTCCGCCTTTTGCCTCCTTCCCATTCACCATGCAGATTTCTCCATGCTGGGGATGCAGTTCAAACGGGCCATCTTTGTTGACAAGGTCTTGCCCATGTGTTGTGCGGTTTCCCGTGCTTTGTTTGAGACGTGCAGTACTTTTTTGCAGTGGGCATTTACGTACAGGAGAGGTCATCGACTGGTGTTTGACTATTTGGATGATTTTCTGTTTGTCAGGAGAGCGAGATCTGGTGAGTGAGAGTGGGCCCTTAGTCAGTTCCAGGGACTGTCCCGGGACTTTGGGATTCCTTTAGCTCCAGAGAAAACAGCTGGGACCAGCTGCTGTCTCACCTTCCTAGGCATTGAACTGGATTTGGTCGCTTGGTTGGCATGGTTACCGGAACAGAAGGTGACAGACATGGAGGTTTTTCTGCTGCACCTGATTAGGGAGAAAAAGATCGATCTGCGGACAGTGCAACGACTCCTGGGGTTTTTGAACTTTGCGTGCCGGGTAATGCGCGCTGGGAGGACTTTCTGCAGACGTCTAGGCAAGGCCATGTCTGGGGACGGTGCTCCCTCATCACCGAGTCAGGATCTCGATGGGGGTCAGGGCAAACTTGAGGGTGTGGCAGAGTTTCCTGTCTGACTTCACTGTGTCTCGCGCAGGTGCAAATTTTCTCTGATGCCTCAGAGGCTTCTGGTTTTGGTTTCTTATGGGACAGGAGGTGTGTGTGCGGAACAGTGGCCAGACCATTGGTTGAAACAAAGCAGGAGCATTGCTTTTGTGGAATTTTTCCTACTGCTTGTTACACTAGAGGTGTGGGGCTGGGTGTTTGAGATCAGGTTGGTATTGTTCCTCGTGGACAACAGGACAGTGGTGGATTTGGTGAACAATCAGAGCGAGTGACCTGCGTATGTTGCGTTGTTGCGAAGTTTTAAGCTGCAATGCCTGCGATTTAATGTGCTGTTTCGCGCGCAACATGTCCCAGGTGCAAGCAATAACATTGTGGATGAATTGTCTCTTTTGCAGTGGCAGCATTTCAGACGTCTGGCGCTGGGAGCGGATGCTTACAAGACCAAGGTGTTGGACAGTATCTGGGCCTGGGGGGAGTGAGAGTAGTGGGCCTGGTCGAGAAATCCATAGCTGACTCTATGAGGCGCTCTTACAGGTTGGCGTGGTCTGAATTTGGCGCATTTCTGGGATGGACCAGTCAGTCATGGCGCATGTCCAGACAAGGATGTGAACAGGGAGTCTTGCATTTTGTTTTGGATTGCATTGATAAAGGGTTGTCTCAAACTACAATTGCAGGGAAGTTGGCGGGGATTTCATTTTACAGCACGTACATGGGTTTTGATCCTGCTAAGAGTGATTTGCTGAGTAGAATGTTGAAAGGTTGGGGGAGGGAAAGGGTTGGGGGAAGGGGGAGGCGCCTAGAGAGACGATTTCTTTTGACCTGTTGCAAAGCCTGTTGGGTGAGTTTCAGCATTGTTGTTATGACGAGCATGAGGTGGCATTGTTCCGTTTGTGTATGATTTGAATGTTTTATGGGGTGTTCAGGGTTTCAGAATTAGTGGGGGCAAGGGGCAAAGCTGGTAGGGTGTATGAGGACGTGCATTTGGATGGGATGCGTCTGAGGATTTGGTTAGATCATACTAAGACGGATCAGGTGGGGAGGGGCAAGTGGGTGTGACTGGGCGAAAGTGGATGAGTAGAGGCATGCCCGGTGAGAGAGTGGAGAGAATTTTGTTAAAGGATGCAGAGAGTGGCTGGGGAAATTTTTAGTCATGTTTCTCTGAAGCGGGTGACGGCGTTTCAGTTGTTAGCAGTGTTACGAATGGCATTGAGGCGCCTGGGTAAAGACCCTGCTAGGTATGGGATGCATTCATTTTGCATTGGTGCAGCGACAGCAGCAGCATGCCTGGGTTGGTCCTGGGACAAGATTAGACGGATTGGGCGATGGAGGTCTCGCTGCTGCAAACGCTATGTGCGAAAATGAAGTAGGTGCGGAAGTTGGGGTAGGCCTTTAGGTGTTGGAGGGGTAGTTGGGTATTGGTTCAGTTGTATTAATATTTGTTTCTTTTTGTAGGTTACATCGGGGGTCCGGGAGCCAAGACGGTTACCTGGATTGTTGGACACTCGTTTATACACTGGGCATCAAATATGCAGACAGGCAGGTGTACGGCCGTAGACTGGGCCTGCAGAGCAGCCACCATGAGGTCCACTGGTGGGGTAAGAGTGGGATGCGCTGGGGAGCATTGTTGCCCTGGCTGATGAAAAAGGTGGCTCGAAGGGGTTGCCCGGACATGTTGGTTATTCACTTGGGAGAGAATGACTTGATCAAGCAATCCGGCGTGTCCCTTCTACATTTGATGCAAAGGGATCTGGAGGAAATATGGAGCAATCTGGCAGGCGCCAGTATTGTATGGACTGAGTTTGTGCCCAGAAGGATCTGGCGGGGGCACTGAAGCCTGCCGCATTTAAAAAAGTGCAGCGGAAATTGAATCGAGCTATGAGAGTTTTCTGGTGTAATAACGGCAATAAAGTGATTGCTCAGGTGGGTTTGCTGCTCGAGGAGCCACTGCTTTTTAGTGACAAGGGAGTGCCCCTTTCGCACATGGGTACTGCGTATTACATGATGGAAATGAGGGATGTCATCAGTAAATTGTGGAACGAGTCCATTTGGTGCCGACGGGTGTGAGGGCGAAAGGTGCACTTGAGCGGTGTGAGAGGGGCATGTAACTGCCCTCCGGGGGTTCCCTGGTTGGCAGTACTTGGGAGGGGTGGAGAGTCTATGACGGGCATACTCACCCTTCTGGGAAGGGGGATACAGGTGCATGATGGGGGTGCCGCATGCAGGAGTGCGATGGCTGGAGATGCTGGAGGAGGCTGAAAGAGAAGTGAGGAAGTGAATGGTATAAGGGAAGAGGTGGCTCAGTGAATCAGGAGTGAGTATCTGGAGTGTGGGGGTGGATGATGGATGAAAGACATGAGGCTGGGGTTTGTTAAATGTTTATTGATGTCATGTTTAAATATGGTTGTCAACCCTGTCCTAATGAAATGGCCTTTTACGCTAACTGACAGCGTGGAGTGATTATTGCACGAATGGAAACCTGGCTGCAGAGCAGCCCTGGTAGAGGGCGATTCTTAACTATTGTGTTACAAACCTTTTTTGGATACTGAGAGAGCGAGTAAAAAAAAAGAAACATCCTCTGTGAAATTTCATTACATTGATTTTTTCGTGTTGTGCCCGCTACCACTGATTGTTCCCCTGGACCCCCAGCATTTGACAAGAAAAACTGTTAACTGTAACTAGGAAAATGCCTTCCATTTGAGAGAAAGGAACATAAGGAATCGCTAGATACACAGCCTAACATTTCTTTAGCCTAGAGATTGGCTATTGAAAGCAACTTCCAACAATCCTTTCACATAGCTTTTCCAAGAGCTGCTTCACAGGTTCCAAAGGTGTGAATAAAGAGCCATCATCATGCTGCTGTGTAACTCCCTGTTATAGTGAAGTTATGCCTCTGTCTGGGGGGTGGGTATGGGGGAGGGGCTTTCATGCTTACATTTTAAATGCCTGTATTTGAAAGAACAAGATGGGTCAGAGCATAACCATTAGCAGTGTGCACCCACCAGCCTGTCAGTGTGGCGCTTTATATAGAAGCATAATTATTATTGTGCGGCTTTATAAAACAGCACGACTAATTATTCACGAGGCAAAGCTATGTTTTCAAAGAGGAATCCTTCACACCTTAGTTTTTGCTCATTATTAGTTTGAATTTATATCCTTGACGGAAGTTGTTTTTTTCTGCTCTGAGAACAAGGTATCACAGGAAGATATCTTTTTTTAAATCACACTTCAACTGAATTTCAGATATTATGTGAAAGCAATCAACTTTCATAATGATCAATGATTCAAATACTTCACAAAGTTTTTCTGATCAGCAAAAGAAAAAGGAACAAAAATAAGAGCAGCTTTTGAAGGATGTTGGACATTCTACTCAGCAAGTGAAAATGTCCAGGAAATCGTAGCACTTTCCCTTGTGCCGAAGATGTGGCATAGTGACCATGATTGTTGTTTTTAGAACTGGAGAACCAGATTTAAATCCTGACCCTGGCTCAACATCTTGCGATTCTTTTTTAAATCACTTAAGGCCAAATCTGCTAAGCCATTTTGAGATTGTAAACCCTGCGATTTCCAATATTAAAAGGTTTGCAACTGTAAAATCGCTGTGTGACAGTAATTAAAGCCAGTTTCCGAATTGCATTTAGATATAGACACCCAATTGCGAATACGAAGAAGCATGTTGAGGATGATAGAGTGCAAATTGCATCTTATTTGTAGGGGTGCATTTTAATCATGTGGAGACCAGACCCACATATAATCCTTTGTTCTAATAATGTAAAGTATTAGAATTGTAAAGTGTAGTAAAATAGAAATGTGATGTATTTTAGGCCATTGAAAAGTAGCAAGGAGAATCAACATAGAAAATGAATGTTAGTAGCAAAAACCATTACCGTAAAGAACTATTGTTGTGCAGCTGACAACACTTCATGTATTAAATGTGCTATTAATCGTGTTGTTTTATATGTAGGTAAATGCATTCGGTGAAAGTGCCTTAGTGTTTTTTGTATTCATAAAACTCATGGGATGCTTTCTTATGTTAGCTGAATTTTGTAGGCCTCAAATGTAGTTTCCTGAAAACTCTTGCTTTAGAATTAGCAATTTAAATTTCATGTGCCATGTAGAATTTGTTTTTTCTCATGTTTTGTGTTGCAGGTGAAAGAAGCGCTCTCGTTAGCTAGAATAATGTCTTTGTTTTACTAGTCAAGCAAGGACAGAAGACGTTACAAACATATGGCTTTAGTCGATAAAGGAAAATCCTTGTGCTTCACACAGGGGAAGGCTTGGGAACCAAGGACAACTTGTATCAAGGAAAGACCACCTTTGTCCCTTGGAAAATCACCTTCAGGACTGTACCCAGTGAAAATAGTGTGACTCGCACTGGATCCTGGGAATATTAATTACAAATAACTTGCTGTTGGGAGTAGGGAAAGTGCCAATTTCTTCTTTTTCAGAGCAAGAGCATCATAATACGAGCTCTGTAGCTCTAGGCTATATAACCCATTGATCATTAAGAGGCTTCCTAGGAAGACTTCATGTGCTGGCACCTTTTATCCTTCTTTCTGAAAATGCTTAGTAGGGATAGATTTAGTGCTTTTCAATCACCAACACTCGATGCCGGGAAACTTTGATTCATGCTTCCGGATTTTCTATATCTTACTCCTTGAACTGATTGTAATGGTTATGCTACATCTTCTAAACTGGATACTCAGATTTGGCTTCATGCTACATCCTATGTATTTCTACACCCTCATACTGAGGTGTTTTCATGTTAATTTATTTTTGACTTTGTAATAAATCAAAGTAACTTTAAGTAGTGTACATGTTTACTATCTGTCCAAGAGGATTTTTTTGACTAATTGATTGGCCTCCTAACTACTTTTCTCCCCTTTACTCTTTCATGTTTCAAAAAAGAACAACCATATTGAGACTCTAGAACAGGTCTAGAACTTATGGGCCTGGCCTTTTCAGTTGGTAGCACTCACTGTAAGATGGTTTGCACATGAAGTAAGTGGTGAATCTAGAATAGTCTAGAATAAGTGGAACCTAGAACCCTAAATCCCCGAAATAGAGCCCAACGATCAAGAATGGAAGACAACAGAATCTGGCAGAGAATGACGGAGTTGGATGATGCGGCGAGATCAGCAGCGGAAGGAGGATTGAGTATCAATAGGGTGTGTGCTGTGTGATAGATTGCAGAAATGGTTTGATTGTTTGAAGTCTTGCGGAGTTGGAATGAGGGTCGAGTGAATGTGGAATCGGGCCAGACGTGGTGCAAGGCTTGAGCTTTGAGTTGCAGGTCCCAAAGTCGCCTACGATCCTGGGATATATTAAAGGTGTAGCAGACACAGAGATTGTGATTGCCTGACCGTGGAATTGAGGAGTCGTCATGAGACGTCATCGGCAGTTCCACCTCAGTCTAGAAACTTTGTATGAATGAGACCCATGGGAATCATCTAGCGGACCTTGTTTACAGAGGTGAGCTATACTGATTCAGGTGATCCATGCTAGTCGAGGGTCATTGTGTGTTAATGCTTTTGAGTGATGAATTCTATAGATCTTTTATATGCCAGACAATTACGGATTTAAGGTGACTGTGTGAGTGAATGTGCACAGAGAAATTATGACGGAGGGTGAGCTGCTGTCAATTGGTGTAACGCCGCGCTGCGAATGGTTGGTAGTCATCAGGAAGTTGTGATTGAAAGGATAGTTTAACCATAATTTATTGAACAACAAATTGAAATCATGCAATGTTTTAGGGTGTTGCTGGATGTTTTTAGGGGAGATGGAAGGGTTGTTTCTCAAGTGGGCGAAGAGGCGCCACCCAAGAATACTCCAGCACACTACATGGCAACAAAAATTGGGCTCCACACTATAATTTGGCTTCAAAATTGACATAAGATCACTGAAAAGGAGGATGAATTGTTGTTTCCACGTTCTGGTTTATTTTGATTGGATGTATTACATCACTTAAGGGGAGTAATGTTTGCACTGCAACCCTTGAATAGACCAACACAGTTCGAAGTGTTAAAAGCATGGATGGCTGCAGCTCTGGCTAAGCAGAGGGAGAAATACCATGGGAAGATGAAAAAACTGTGAGGGCATATCAGGACACACAGTGGGATGCACATCTTAAAAGTTGCAGAGTTGAAACTATTGAAGGAGAAAGGTTGTACATAGTGCTGGTAAAAGATGGAGGATCCCAGCCTACGAGTGGGAGGCCAAATGGAAATGGCAGTAGTGACAATGAAGACCGCTTGTTGGATGGGTTGTTAGCCAAGTGTCCTCCACCTTACAGTCCACAATCGACGGAAGAGGGGCGAGACTCAGGAGGTGCAGAGAATGTGAATGCGTAACAGCTCAAGTGGGTCCTGGTTCAGGAGTTGTGGGAAGGATATTTGCAGAAGTAGTGGGGACAGATGTGTCCACCTTGGGAAGTGTAGAATGGAATGGTGCTGCTGCTACATGGTTACCAGAAGCTCTTAAAGTACTGTTTACTATTGTCCTGTTGCTCCTGTCTATGACCTGAGTGCAGTGGGAAGCCTTAGTCAGCAACAGCCCATACAGACTGAAGGTATTGGATTGGGAAGAACAGGGAGCATGAATGGGAATAGTCTATCTTTAGCGCCAGTGGAATGCAGTACCCCTTTAGCGGCCACTGCTGATCCTTCTGGAGCACGCATTGGTTCCAATGCTATACGGTCTATAACCATGACAAGCACTAATCCAGAACTACGGATGTGGGAAACTCCGGTGAGAGGACCAAGTGGTGTGACTTTAGGAGCAAGCACAAGTCAGGGAGCTTCTGGAAGTCAGCATGTCCTAGATGTTGAAGATTTTGAGCCCTTGTTTAGAGACCTTAATAACAGTAAGGAGTGTCAGAGCAGTACACTGAGTCAGGGTACCAAGAAGGCTGCGGTGAAGGTGAAACTATTGGATGTGGTGAAGCTGAAGGCTGAGGTAGATGAGATCATCAGTGGGAATTGATCTTTGGACAGAATAGCGACCTACGAGCAAGAAGATCTCTTGTTTTTAGCAAAGGATGTCACCTGAAGGCCAAGACAGGCACATGAGAAGCTGTCGGGGAAGAGGCAGAGGCATTCCCATAGATTCTAAGACAGTGATAGATGTTGCAACCCTGAAAAACACCACTGATTGTCATTTATGTCACACGATCTGACATTGGAAGCACAAGTATCATTCAAATCTGAAAATTAGGTGCAGGACAGGGAGCTCATTCAGATGGCAGATGAGTAAATCAGTTACCGACAGTCACTAGGCCAAGATCGCTTGCTGCTGGAGGGAATAAGAAACAGTTAGTGCAAGTGCCGCAACCTCCAAGAATATAGCAAGCCAATCGAACCTACCATCAGATGCCCTTAATGGAAGCTAATAAGGCATTTGATCAAGAACCGTCCTTATGGAAGTGTCTGAGAGGGAAGAAAGACTGTACACTTGGCGCAGTCTTGGAGGTAGACTGAGCGGGCCATACGTAGAAGCAGATGTAGATAGTCATCCCAATCTTGATTTAAACTGGTGCTACCTGTTCTACTGTGAGATCTGTAGTAGTGCCAAACCTGCCACTCTCAGGAAAATGGATCCACGTTGTAGGAGTCTCTAACAAAAGAATGACAAATCCTTTGACAGAAGAGGTATCAGTGAAAATCAGAACCTTTGAGGATCACCATCAGTTTGTGGTGTGATATTTGTGTCCAGTCTGGCTAGGGCATGACCTCTTGTGCAAATTGAATTGTACCATTTATTTCACACCAAAGGGAATTGAAGTACATACTAATGATGAGGACATTGCTTTCAAATTGGCTAATCAGAATCATTTCACCGCCATCTTTCATTTACTGACATTAAAAGACGCACCGCTGGGTTTGAGAGACACCATCTCTCCAGTGGTATGGGATTTCTCCGGGAAGGAAATCCGAGTGATTTGAGGTTTTGAGCCAGTCCACATACTGATCAAGCCTAACACAAAATGTCTGAGAACACCTCAGTACACCCTGTCTGCAGAAATGGTGGCTGGGATTACACCTGTAATTGAGTCCATGATGGCACAGGGCATCTTAAAGGAGATCATGGGAAGTCCATGCAATTCACCTATCATGGGATTTCAGAAACCGAGTGGGAAATATCACATTGTTAAGGACCTTTGAAAGGTCAATAACATAGTGATTCCATGTTGTCCCATGGTATAGAATCCTTCTGTGATTCTGTTACAGATTCCTTGTGAAGCTGAATGGTTTACAGTGATTGACCTCTGCCAAGCGCTTTTCTCCATTCCATTGCACAAGGAGAGGCAATTTTATTTTGCTTCTGTCTGGAGAATTGTGTCTTAACATAGTGTCGTATCCCTCAAGGGTATACTGAAAGTCCATCAAAATTCAATCAGGCTTTGAAAAGAAACCTTTGAGAGCTTGATTCTGCTGTGAAACAGTGTTAGTCCAGTACATTGACGACCTCCTCGTTGCGCCTGAAAGGTGGAAGGCTTGCAGGGATGAAACAATTTTCCTATTGAACCATCTGGCTGACAATGGGCAATAAGGTGTCTCCGAGTAAGCTTCAGTGCTATTTAAATGAGGGGCAGTATTTGGGTAATTGAATTGAAAAAAGCAAGAGAAAGGTCTCACCAGAGCGAGTGGAGGCGATCATGAAAATGAATCCACCCAGCACCCAGAAAGAGGTCAGGATGTTCTTGGTATTGGTATGCCACTGCTGACAGTGGAGTTTGAATTTTTCTTCAATGGTAATGCCTTTGCAGGTGCTGACCCACAAGGATGTGTGTGATTGGTACCCTGGGATAATGACTGTCTGCTTGCTTTCCTGTAGATAAGAGAGCGCCTGTGTCAAGCTCCCGGTTTAGGAATGCCTGATTAGAACAAAGCCTTTTCACTGTTCTGTCACGAGAGGGAAGGTTGTGCTCTTTCTGTACTCACCAAAACACAAGGGACTGCCCGTAGACCAGTGGCCTATTTCTCCGCTACATTAGATCCTGTAGCTTCAACGTTGCCCGGATGTCTCAAATCCTGCAAAAAGTGTCAGTATTGAACAATTTGCGAGCATTGTTATGGGTCATCCTCTTATAGTATATGTACCGCATTCAGTTGATCTCCTGATGACGAGAGCCAATACACAGTGTAGATACGAGCAGGTGTTACTCACTACCGAGAATGTGACCCTGAAGCGTTTTTCTGTATTAAATTCAGCTACATTGTTACCTGTTCCAAATGCTGATGGGGAAAGTTGTGAAGACCATGAATGTTTGGATGTCACTGAGCTCTGCATCAAAGCGAGACCTGACAGTGTCGATAAGCCATTGTCTGATCCTGATCAGGTTCTTTTTGTTGATGGTTCATGCTTAAGAGACAAAGAAGGTACCTTGAGAGCAGAGTTTGCAATCTCTAACATCTCTGGAGTGGTTGAAGCTGCTTGTTTACAATGATTACACTCCGCCCAGGTGGCTGAAATCATTGGCTTGACCCATGCATGCCGAGTTTCTGAGCAGATCCGAGTCACCATCCATACCGATAGCCAGTATGGTTTCGGTGTGGTTCATGTCTTTGGACAGCTATGGTTGTAAAAAGGGTTCCTAACATCAGCAGGTTCTCTGATCAGGAACGTGGAGAATGTAAGACAACTGCTGGAGATTTTGTAACTACCAAGAGAAGTGGCTGTCATTAAGAGCACAGACCATGGAAGGGGAGATGCCATTGTTGCAACGGGGAATAGGTCGCAGATGAAGTTGCTAATTTTTGTGATATTCACACATATGTTTTCAATAGGGAATATACTGGCAAGAGTACAGAGAAGACCAAACTCAGCATGATGCTAGCTGTTGCAGACACAAGGGATGAAGTCAGACGTTTGCAAATGGAAGCCACAGGCAAGGAACAAGCGGGTTGGATCAGGGCCGGTTGTGAGAAAGGAGAAAATTACATATGGGCTTTAGTTGATGGCAGAGCAGTATTACCAGATTGTTTGCTACACCCAATGGCAAGGCAGATTCAAGGAGCAGCTCATATAGGAAGGCATGCACTGGTGAGAATGTTTAGAGAGATGTGGTTGAATCTGAGATTTTGAGTGATTGCGGAAGCATTATCTTATCGGTGTGTCATGTGCCAACAAATGAATGCTGAGAAGAAGACATTTGTTGCCTTGAGTCACATTGGCAGATCAGGGGGTCCCTTCAATTGGATCCAAATTGATTTTGATGAAATGCCTGTGTGTGATGGATTGAGATACAGCATGGTTGTTGAGTGCATCTTTTCTCGGTGGGTGGATTCTTATCCAACTAGAAGGTGTGACAGTCTCACAGTAGCAAGGATATTGTTGAGGGAACTCATTCCTAGATTTGGATTTCCAACTACTTTAGAATTGGATAGAGGAACACACTTTCATAATGATTTCATGAACTTGTTGTGCACTGCCTTGAGTGTGGCTCAGAGACTGCATTGTAGTTACAGGCCAGAGGCATCAAGCATGGTGGAGCAAATCAAGAGCACCCTCAATCGATACTGGCTAAAGAGTGTGCCTCAACCTCTCAGAAATACCTCAAAAGTGAGACTGGCAAAAGCTGTGCTACAAAATCTCTGAAATGGCCTGATGCATTGTCTTGTGCAGCATTCCTGACAGGAGAACTGGTGTGTCACAACATGAGATATTACTGGGAAGAGCAATGTGCTTGCCTGCCCTGCCTGTCACTGCATTACTGAATTTCACAGATGATTTTGTCCTTGACTACTGTAAAGGATTCGCTGATGTGGGGACTGGGTGCTCATCAGAAAACATGTGAGGAAAACTGTCTTGACTCTTGGTGGCATGGAACATATCAATTGATTATTGTGACAAACACTGCTGTGAAGGATGGCGGAATACCAAACTGGGCTCACGATTCCCATACCCGATGAGTCACAGATCCCTCTGATGAATCAGCTCCTCTCCCAGGAGTATTTCCAGCTGTGACCAAGGGGTCACTGAAGAAGGCAAGCCAAGCCGTGGAGGTTCCTGAAGAGACTGGATACACACCAGAGCAATCTGGGGGGAATCAAGCCATACAAGACCCTGGTATAGACTCTGAGGGAGACGCTAACTTTGCGAGTGGTATAGAGTCTGACTCAGCAGAAAAGACTGGTTTGGAAAATGGAGAATTGACCAGTGAGACAGAGCAGGAGGAACCTGAGACTCATATCCAAAAGATAACTTCCACCAATTAGTGAATATTTGGAGACTGATCTAAGAGAATCTGAGCAAGCCACAGGAAGTGCTAGGAGGTCCAGGAGGACTCAAGTGCCATGTCAGAGATCTTCCTCTCCCGAATGGATTTATCTGGTTCCAAATGCCAGGACAAGCTAGGTCTGAGATTTCCATACTGATTGTCAAGATCTTGCTGAGAGTTCCTGGAATCAAGGTGTCACCAACCAGGAGACGGAGCTGACTGCAATCTTCTTCTCTTACAGGCTCGCCCCGACAAAACCAGAAGTCAGGCAGCCTGAAAAGGCCAGGAACTTCCGCAGAATGCCCCCCTGTCAGGTGGAAGGGATGTGGTGACAGCAGAGAGAAAAGAAGGAGGAGAGATAGAAGAAGCAAGTTTGAGAACTACAACGCAGAACAATGATCCAGTGTGCGTGCGGACACCAGACCTCAGGTAGTCGGAGGAGAGAAAGCGTCCAGCCGGTGCCCTAGAAAAATATCCTGGGGAGCCGAAAGAAGAAAGGCAAGAGGAAACACAACCGAGGAGAAACACAGGAACACCTGTGGAAGAGAGGAAGTACTGTGTCTGTCAGTTTGTCCTGCTCTTAGCCGCATCCCAGGAGGGACATGGCTGAACCAGGTGTTTGAGAGGCTCCAAGGCAAAACACACAAGTGAGAAGTATATGGACTGGGGAGAGGTGAAGAGAACCTGAGGGTTGCAGTAAAATTATGAGGAGCAATGCCCAGAATTCTTTAAATTGAAGAGATTATTTACATTTAAGTATTTTCCTTTAATCACCATATGTCAAGACCTTCACTCTATTACCACCCTCCTATTCGCATTATAACAGAAGGGAAAGAGAAAGAGAGAGCAAGAGAGAGAGAACTATTCTAACCCACATAAAGAAAAAAGAATATTAGTTACTTACCTGATTTCTTTTTTTTGTCAAGGTTCCACCAGAAAGGAGTTCCAAAGGCCTTGTGAAAAGAAGACATTATATAAAAAGTGAACTGCTATTCCTTGTTTCTTTTGCATATTCTTATGGAGTCTGTAAAATAAAAGACATAGGGCCCGATGTAGGTAGCCAAATACCGGTCGGTAACGGCCGAAAATACAGAATTTCGGCCGTTACCGACCAGTATTTGGCTTTTGAGATGTAGGAGGCTAAAATAGACCGATTCGGTAAATAAGAGTTGGTAAATTTCCGAATCGGAATTTACCGAATTCTTATTTACCGAATTCTCATTTACCAAATTCTTATTTACCGAATCCGTAAATAAGAAATGGTAAAAAATGAGTTTTGAGATGTAGGAAACCTCAAAAATACAGAATTTCATGGAATTCGGTATTTAAGAGTCCGTATTTACCATGGAGTGAAAGCAGGTGGTAACGAGGTGCAGGCTATAAAAAAGCCCCCAAAATGCAACAGTGTGACCATAATGGTGGCATGTACATGGGGACATTAAAATCTATCATGTAGCAAAGTTGTTGGTTGTTACAAATTTAAAGAAGGAAGAGGTGGAAGTCGGCGTCCTTCCTATCTTACCTGAAGATTTTATTTTAGGAACCTATAACCCACATTTTTTAGGCTTGGTCTACAGTTCTGTACTTTTCTGGGAGAAGGAATCCAAAGACCAAGTCAAGGTCCCAACACCCAAAAATGCCTTATTGACTCCAGAGCCGTGGATGATAGACTTCAACTTTAGCTTTACACAGATGAAAAATACTGTTCTCCCCCTATTTGGGATAAGGCCCAACAAGATAATACCCATGCTATTCCACACTTTCAAGTAAGAAGTGAGCTTTTATACCAAATACCAGGACCCAGTGACCCACCCCAGTTGTTGGTACCTAAGGAATTCCAGGATCAAATTATATTTTATGCCCATTCACATCTCCTAGCAAGGCCCTCAGAACACGAAAAAACAACTAAAGAAATTCTTCAACATTTTTACTGGCCTGGTATTTTCACACAAATAAAAAATATTCCCAAGAGCGTGAAGGTTCCAAAAAAAGAAATCCATACCAACCCCTTAAAGCGCCTCCCCAACCTTTGCCCATAATAGTGACCCCATTTGAGAGAATTGGGATGGAGTTAATAATCCCCTTACCGAAGTCTTCGAACGGGTGTCGATATGCCCTTGTTTTAGTAGATTATACTACCCGCTTCCTCAAAGCCTTTTCCATCCGCAGCCCACATACCAAGAATATTTCTCAGAACCTAAATGAGTTTTTTTATCACAGATAAGGGTACTCCCTTTGTGTCATGACTTCTGGCCTAGATATGTAGCCAACCTAACTTCTAACATTTCAAAACTTTGGTGTATCACCCTTTAACCCATGGTTTGTTCAAGAAATACAACAGATCTCTCAAACTCTTTTTAAAGAAGATGCATATCAGAGAAGGGAGAAATTGGGACCAATTGCTCCCATTTGTACTTTCTACTAAGAAATCAGGTACAAAACAGCTTCGTGTATTCCTCTTTCGAGTTACTGTATGGACGAAAACCCTGAACACTCCTAGAGATAACCCGAGAGGCCTTGACGAAAAATATGAAACATAAAACAGATAAGCTCCTAGAGTATACCCAACAATTAAAACCTGTATAGGGAAGCTCTGAGAACTGGTGTATAGGAATCTAGAAAAAAGGCCAATGCTGCCTCAAGGGAGGGTAAATTAGGATTAGAAAAAGGCTTATTAGCGCAAATTAGTCACTTTCTTCATGTAGATTTATCTAAAGGAGATTACACACTGAATAAGGGTGATGGTGATGCAAAACTGTTTTGCATTAGACGTGTTTCTAGCAAAAGAAAGCAGAATCTGTTTAATGCTGCAGGGCCAACAGTGTTGTATATAAATCCTTGATAGAAGCAAAGATCTGAGGGTGATATATTAATATTATCACTGATATACATCATGAGATCCAGGATCTGGCAGGTGAGGCAGTCTGGAACACGATTGGAAAAGAATTTGGTGCAGTTGGAAAATGGTTTGCAATCTTAGGAAGTGGAATATTTGGATACATCTTGAAGCCAATAATAATCATTTTCATTTGTGGTATTATCTTGATAGGGATGATAAGAGCATAAAATGGTATACGGTGAGGCGAGAGGAGAACGACTTAAGGGAAAAAGAGAGAAGGGTGGAAAGACTGCAGCACAGTCATTATGAGAATTTGAAGAGATTGGAGGAGTTCAGATAGAGGTGATTAGCTATGGCATCTGTTTAGATTGGTCTACTCTGCAGGGATTTTGGAGTGTTTTATGATGAGTTATCATCATCAGAAAGGGGAATTGATAGAGTGGAAACTGCATCTTAATTGTAGGGGTGCATTATAAATTATAATGCACCCCTACAATTAAGATGCATAGTCGAACATTATAACTTATAATGTTCGACTATGGGGGCATTTTGTACTTTGTATCAAATGCTCAAATGATGCTGAAAGATACTGTGGCATACCTCATATGCTGTTTTAACAATTTAGTATATACCACAGGGACACTCAATGCAATAGATCACGTTTTTGGTTGCACAGTTACAAAACATGTTTGATTGTCTAGACTTTTCCGCTATTCAAACAGGATTCCATATTGCATGTTGTGTTAATAGCTAAGCCTCCACCACAAGTGAAAGTGCTCTATTAAAGATTCTAAACCTCATAACTGAGTTAAAGGGTCCGAGTCACAAAACTAATCTGAGACAAAATCCTAACTTTGCTACTTTCGGTGTTCACAAAAGGCATTTAGGAGTAGCAAAGTTAGAATTTTGTCTTAAGTTTGTCTTACGTTTTGGTCTTAAGACAAAATCCTAACTTAAATTAAACTTAAGGTAAACTGAAGTTAGGATTTTGTCTTAAGACCATAACTTAAGACAAACTTAAGACAAAATCCTAACTTTACTACTCCTAAATCCCTTTTGTGAATCCCGAAAGTCGCAAACTTAGGATTTTGCCTCAAATTAGTTTTGTGAATCGGGCCCAATGTGTTTCCGATGAGAAACTTATTAGCATGAAGCATTCTGTCACACTGGATATACAATTTTATGAATGTAAAAAGAGGTTGATCAATTTGAAAGTTATTAGTGTTAAGCAAGTGTCAATTCTTTAAAACAGTAATATTAACACTATTAGACTCTGCACCAAAGGTGCTCACACATACAATACATTCCTCGTTTACTCTCTTTTTAACAGTCAGTAAGGAATCACAATTGTTGTACCACACTCTCATAAGAGATTCAGGCACCAAGGTTGCCCTAATGATAGTTTTAACATGACTCATCATCATCATAAAACTTTATTCGATTCAAAAAGAATCATAAAAGTATATATTTGGAACATACAAATTGACAAATGGTATTTCATATCAAAAAAAGTTCAGACGCACAGCATACAGAAAGTCATAGGCACATTATCAGTAAACATTATATTCTATAACTAGCAGCCCGTCCCGACCTTGTCTGAGAGCAATCATGCTTCAGGACCCCCGCCCGCCCCAACGTTGTCCGTGGGTCCCCCGGATCCTTCCTTCATATATTGCAGTATTATACCTCTATGTTTCCTTTGTACGCTTTTGTAACCTGCACACGTCACATTTTGCTTATGTAATGCACCGTTTGCTAGCTGTTATATATTGTTGGCTCACGATTCTCACTTTTGTAATGCACTCACTTTTGTAATGCACGGTTTGCTACCTCTTTTGCTTCATTTAATGCTCACTGCTCCTCCCCGCCTGTATTTCACCTACGCTCACCGCTCCTCCCCGCCACTTTTTCCTCATGTAATGCACCGTTTGTTACCTCTTGTATGTTGTTGGCTCACGATTCTAACTTTCGTACGATTCTCACTTTTCTAATGCACTCCCTTTTGTAATGTCCGTGGGTCCCCCGGAGCCTTCCTTCATATATTGCAGTATTATACCTCTATGTTTTGTTTGTACGCTTTTGTAACCTGCATGTGTCACTTTTTCCTCATGTAATGCACCGTTTGCTAGCTCTATTATTTTGTTGGCTCACGATTCTCACTTTTGTAATGCATGGTTTGCTACCTCTTTTGCTTCATTTAATGCTGACCGCTCCTCCCTGCCTGTATTTCACCTACAAACACCGCTCCTCCCTGCATGTATTTCACCTACGCTGACTGCTCCTCCCCGCCTGTATTTCACCTACGCTCACCGCTCCTCCCCGCCTGTATTTCACCTACACTGACCGCTCCTCCCCGCCTGTATTTCACCTACGATCACCGCTTCTCCCCACCTGTAGCTTTTGTATTTCACCTACCTCATCCGCCGCTCACCGCTCCTCCCCGCCTGTCCGCCGCTCCTCGCTGCTCCTCACCGCCTGTCCGCTGCTCCTCCCCGCCTGTCCGCCGCTCCTCCCTGCGCTGATGTCCGCCACTCCTCCCTGGCTCCTGATGTCAGCACGCACGTCGCGGCCGGCCAGCGGTACTTCCAAGGGACTACTTTTTTTTTTTACGTAAATATTTTAAATAACGTATATTTTTTTATTTTATATATCCTATGTCCATCTACAGACCCTGCCAATTACAACGATGTATCGGGTGTTTGGATTGGCGCTGTGGTTCCCGAGTTTACCCGCCTCAAAGGTCCAAAGTTCTTCCTTTATAATAGTAGTATAGAAAACACAGAGTTCAATAAAAAATCTAAAAAATACAATCTAACATGTATAAAGTGCACTGTGCAAGTTACAATATCACATATATAAGTTGGTTAGCCTCTCACACTATCCAACCTAATTTTACAAACTTTAAGTTGCATATTAACATATTCTGTCAACTAAAGAGACCGAAATAAAATTTACTATAGATTGTCAAACTACAGCATTGTATATTTCAGTGTATTAACCTCTCACGCCAACCCACTTTGTTTTTGCGAGATAGCTGCAGATAAACAAAAAATATATTCATATAAATTATAAATTTCATGATTTTCAATTTATTTCAATTTAAAACACAAGGTGTCAAAACAAGAATCATATTATCAATAACGATTCCTAATTAAAAGTGCCAGTCTAATGAAGCTAATCATAGTGCTACATATAGCAGCAGTGTGTAATGATCTTAAATGCTCAAAACCTTCTTTAAAATTACACGGTCCGATTTCCTTTAGAATGGGTTTAATAAATCGGTCTCTTGGAGTTTTATAGAGAGTGCAAAAGAGTACAAAGTGCAAAGTGCATTGTTGAGCTTCATTATCACATGGGCATGGAAGTAGCCTCTCACACCAACCTCCTTGCTCCGGGAAGGCAACTAGAAAGTGCAGTGTATTTAATCAAAATCTTGTCAGATAAAAACGCCATATTGTGTGTATAGTAAATGATAGATAAAATTGGTGCTGTAGTTTACCTGCCTGGTGTAATGGTAGTTCATCATTTTTTGACGAACCCAAATTATTACGGTAAGCATTCTTAATTACCATCTTTGTATATAGTTTCATAGAATCTGGGTTATCATAAAAGTTTTCCAAGGCAAATTTTATAAAAAAGTTTCCTCCACATAACACAACCATGGAATCTGCATGGCATGATCCAAATTTACACAATCTTTTAGGATTTCTTTTGAAAGCTGCAATGGGGACACATGGATAATATCGCTCACAAATTCTAAACCCAACTCATTATGATAAAAAATGTTTGGAGAACTAATCGGAGCTGATAAAAGACGTTTTAAAAACTTGTTCTCCATAACTTGTAGTTGGGCGCATTCATGGTATCCCCATACCCCCGCTCCATAGGTCGCAACAGGCAAGCATATAGATTTATACAATATCTTCAATTCAGCAATAGGTTTTTGGCCTAATTTATTTGCAAAACGAAAGAGGGCCTCTATTGATCTTGTGGTATTTTGTACTCGTGTCGTTATTAATGGGTCCCAGCTCAGAGTTTTGTTAAAAAGATTTCCTAACTAGTTAAAATTTGGGACCTTTTCAATGATCAAATTATCTACAACAAACCTACCAGTTTTTGTTCCGCTTGGACCGCAGACCATTGTGAAAGATTTTGTGAAATTGACCTTTACGTCTAAACCCAACAAAAATTCATTGAAAGCATTCAAACATGTTTGCATACTATTTGCAGTTAAGGTCATTAACACTGTATCGTCAGCGTAGGACAATAGAGGTATTTGTTAGCCGTTTATTTTAGGGAAGTCTGAACATTTTTCCAATAAAAAAAAATTCTAATCCATTTGTATAAACTAAAAACAAAAAGGGAGCCAAAATACAGCCCTGACGGACACCTTCGGTTGATGGGATAGGGCTTGTATTTTCGCCCCCAGGGCCATATCTGATGGCCTCTGAAGTAGCAGCATGTAATCTGCACAGCAGGGTGACTAAGGGTTCCTCAAACCCCATAGCCTCCATTAACAACCACAATTTCTCCCTGCACACAGTATCGAAGGTACTGGATAAGTCCATGAAGGCCAGGTGTATAGAAACACCCCTGGCCTTCATGTACTTACCCATGATCAGGGCTAACTTGAGACTTTGCTCCGTTGTCCCCCTACCCTTTCTAAACCCATACTGTGTGTCCACAGTAATGCTACAGGAATCTGCCCATGTCTCCAGACGGGCCAAAATTACTCTCCCCATTAACTTGCAGTAGGCGTCTATTAAAGAAATTGGCCTGTAACAGCAAGGATCGCTTTTTTCACCTTTTTTAAAAATTGGCACAACTACTGCTGCTTTCCAGGATGACGGGATACACCAACAATAATTGCCTTAAAGACATTAAGGAGCAATGGCGCCCATATATCAACATTATGTTTAAAAAGATCCAATGGTACAGCATCAGGACCTGATGCCTTGAGGGGAATACCTTTTCTTAATGCCTCCTCAACTTCACCCAAAGAGAGTGAGAGGCTGAGTTGTTGTGCAGTTTCAGTATTAAAGCCAATTTCGTCCTCACCTTCATTTGTCAAAACGGCACCCTTCGGGTTAAAAATTCTAGAATAATGGGTCTCCCAAGTCTCCCCGGTTATATGGGCAATCATACTTCTTTTTTCATTACTGAGGAAAGGGCGATTTATTACCTCCCAAAACAGTCTACTGACCCTCAAATCAGATGCTTTTTCAAGGTCATCCAAGCCTTGCTTTTTCAATTTCCAATTTTCGTTTGTCAATGGTATCCTTATAATTTCTCCTTGCCTTTTTTACCATTTCCTTATCCCGAGGAACTTGATGTAGTGCCTGCTTCAATAATGTTTGTGCTGCGGAGCATTCAGCATCAAACCATTTATACTCCTGAGCATCGCCCTTCCCAGCAGGTTTAAGAAGGTATGTGGCCACACTCCCACAAAGAGCTTCAAAATTCAAAATTCAGGATTATCAGTTCAGGCTCACAGGTACTCGTTGGGCAAGTATCTACTTGAAGATAATTGGCTCCAAAAATCATTTCCTCCAACTTTTTAGAATCAACATGACTCACTCTAAGGTTGATTGATTGTGTGCTATTATGCCAGTTGATAAGCTGCATGAGAGATGTTCCAATGGTTACATGTGACATTATGTGCTGCCAAGATTGTAGCACAACTACTTTTTGGACCCTTCCTCGGTAGTGTAGCCCATTATGATTAATATTTGTAATGTGTTTGCTGTAGCATACAAATATGTACCTTCTCTTGTTCAAAAATGATAAGAAGTAATTACACTTTACTTTTGTGGACAACTCATTACATTTACAACAATTTCAATCTATCTACCCTCAAGACATCTTTAAATTAAACCCAGCAGTTTGTCTCCCTTGCTACCTCCAGAACAGATTTTTTACCAAAAATGGCTTAGCGATTTTATTTTCCAAACAACCACCATATGCCAGATATCTAACTTTAGAGCAGTGCAGTACTGGTGGATATGTACCAAACTTCTCTGGCACCCTGTACTTACTATTCATTACAACAGCAGTATGGACAGCATAGTTCAGAAGGCCCCTCCATTATGATTAAAAAGCAGAATAATAAACTTTCAGTACCATGGTTCAACCAAAACATAAAAATTGTAAGAAGACAACTTAGACAAATGAAATTCCTTTTGAGGAAGGATCCAAAGATTACCCACCTCGAACAGCTGAGATGCACAGAATCTCATTCAAAAAGTGAGTCCATAAAGCCCAAACAACAGCGATCAGATCCCAACTTGACTAAGCAACAACTTCTCAAATTTCTTTAGATCGCAACCATAAGCAACTCTATTCTCAGCTGAGTGAGTCTCCAACCTAGTGAATCCACCAATCCCATCCAAACAACACACAGCATAAATGCTGACCAACTCACCCCTAAGGTCCCAAGGAAAAACTGAGCCTTTATGGAAAATTTTCAGACTTCAGAAAATCATTCAGGGCCCAATGTAGGTAATCCCAGATTACTGATTCTCAAATACCGAGTCATACTGATTCGGTATTTAAGAACAGGAAAATGGGATGTAGGTATTTTTACCGAAATAATTACCGAATCGGTAAGTTTCGGTAATTACCGAATCAGTAAATAACTATTCGGTAATTGCCATTCATTCTTATGGGCCTGGAGGCCCATAGGAATGAATGCCAATTACCGAATCAGTATTTACCAATTCGGTAAAAGGAGGAAACATTGAAGGGTGGCAGGGTGTCACTTTGACACCCTGTTGCACCCCTCAATTGTGTATGGGTGCACATGTTGCATACATACATGCCCTAAGGGCATGTATGTCTGCAACCTGGCACTGTTGGAAAATAAAAAAAATGCCTTTTCCATGTTTTTCATTATTTACCTCCAACTTGTAGTTGGTGGTAAATAACGAATCCTAAAAGGGGAAAAACACTCATTTGAGTAGTCCCTACATAGCAAAATCAGTAATTTACTGATTCGGTATTTTAAGGAATCGGTAATTTACTGATTCCTTAAAATACCAATTCGGTAAATTACAGAATCACTAAAATGCCCACCTACATCTCATTTTCCAAATACCGGTCGGTAACGGCCGAAATTACCAAATTTCGGCCGTTACCGACCGGTATTTGGCTACCTACATCTGGCCCTCAGTCAATAAAACCTACCACACATTTTGACAATCCCGCCATTCCCCTTACCTACTAAAGAGATCCAGCAATCCGTTACTCCCTTATGGATGTAAATTGTGAATGAATCTCTTCAACAAGGATCCCTCCCTGAATGCCTGAAGATGGGCTAAGTATCCTCCCTACTAAAAAAAACACAGGCACTAACCAGAAAGACTTGACCAACTTCCGACCAGTATCCAGTTTGCTTTTCCTGGCTAAATTGAAAGAAAAATGATCCCCACGATCAGCTACTTGAACACATCAAGAATTGTGAACTATTAGACAAACACCAATCTGGTTTCAGACCTGGAGACAATACTGAACATCCTAGATGATATACAAACATCACTAGACCAAAATTAATCCTGTCTCTTATCCTCAAAGTTCGACACAGTCAGCCACAAATGCCTCCGAGAAACTCTTGAACTCACAATGGGAAGAGCAGATGCCATCCTTAACTGGTTCACCTTCTTCTTGCAAAACTAGCAACAGTTAAAATAGGCAACACCGTATCTGATGTAGCACACATTGATAGGGGGATTCCACAAGGATCTATAATTTCACCAGTGCTCATCAATCGTTACATGGAACCATTCACAGAAATCCTGACACAATCTAAAATCTGTATGTGGATGATACTCAAAAATACCTCAAAATTTCCTCTCAAGAGGATATGTGAAAACTAGAAGATACCCTGAGAAAAACTCAAGAAAGGTTGGCTCACAACCATCTAAAATAAAATGAGCAAGAGAACAAATGCATTCTTTCCTCCTCACTCCTCACCACTCAGTCCCCGACAACCACAAATATGGTATCAAAACTGCAACTCGCTAAACTACACCCCAACCATCTGCAACTCCATGAAATCATTAGGCTTCACACTAGACTCGAATCTGAACATACAAACTGACATACAAGCTGTATCCATAAGCGCAAACCTACGTCTGTACATTTTAAGAGACTGTAGTTTAATCTCTAGTGCTATCAAGAATGGACTATTGAAATGTTATGCTCATAGGTCTACTGAAAGCCAGCCTAACCCCAATGAAGCAACAATACATGCAGCAGCAAGACTTTAAAGAGGCCCACATTGTTGCAATTACAATCCCCATCACTCAGAGCTCTCAACTGCCTCCCAGTTGCCACTAGGATTCAACTGAAAACAGCATGCATAACGTACAAAGTTCTACCCTATTCTGGCACAAAACATATGGGGAATAGGATCAAGCTATCATAAGGGGGAAGATCCCTCATACTAGAACCAGTTGGATAAAGAAATAAAAGAAAAACTCAAGGCCACAGTTTCGCTGGATCTACTCCAAAAATATGGCACTCCCTTCCTCCAACAACAAGAACAATAACCTCATTCATGCTGTTCAAGAAGGAAGCCAAACTCTTACTACTAGAAAATATGTGCCATAAGAGAACTCTTTCGAAACTGTCATCCACCCTACTTCATATTGTATACTATTGTTGTATTACTTGCTCTTTGAACTCCATACTGGGGAACTCTTTTACTACTGTCATTCACCCTATTCATACTGTTTACGAATGTTGTATACCTGGCTCTTTTAACTCTATGTACAGCGTATCTTAAGTGACACATGTATTTACTGTACTGCAAAGAACACCAGCTCTCTTTGTATAGTGCTCTGATGCCACTATAGTCAAGTTTGTGCTTTTAAAACACTATAAATAAAAGTAACTAAAAAATGACGATGGAGAGCAATCTACGCCTTATCATTATCAACAGGGAACATTAGGTCGCAGCTAGAACCCCCCAGACACCCTACCTTCATTATAGTTTATCCCCCACAGTTGGAAATAGTTGAAAGTTAGACCGGCAGACAATCCGGCCACATTTCTTCATTGGGAACACCTATAGCTATGGTAGCTCAAAAAGTTTTTGGGACATTCCTGCAATAATGATCCAACCCAATACGACTACAGCGGAGGTCCATACCCGACCATGACATGCTATCACGAAAGGCCCAACAGCGCTGTATTAGACACACCCATCGTAACTTACTGATAGGATGTACACTATGGCCTCTTCAACACACCACGATACCCACAGACTTGGTCGCACATTGGGCACAATTGGCTCCTGAAGTATTGAGGATTGGGGCCTATGGTAATGAGAATTGCATTTTAACTATTTGGTGCAAGAATATCTTAATGTGTTGAGTTCTACTGCCATGATACTCGATTGCTAAAATCCAATAAACAAATTTAAACAGAAAAACAGGGAACATGTGGTGGTAATAAAGCTCCCCACTACCAATCTCTTCCAAAATAGGAAGGTCTGAAATACATAATGGAAAGGAACATGTAAGCAGGCAGGAGCACCATCTAACACCTCTCCCACCTAAGAATGATGGGGAAAAAGAAAGCTTACTAGTGTAGCGTTTTTTAATTAAATTAAAACACATGACTGTATTAGCATGGTGTGATTAAAACATAATGAATTCAATATATTTAATTGCAAACATTGGAAACATAGGCCGCAATTTCAAAATAGTTTTTGCGGTCTGTAGCCATGTTACCCTGCATGCAGTCATCATTCAGCCTTTTTTCAACTTTTATTCAGTGTAGAGTAAATATTTTGTAAACTTTGTTTTGAAACACAATATCATTCTCTCATGTACAACGTTCTCAAGCTTCGTTTTCACTTTGTGTTAACATAGAGAATGTTTCACACTGTCTCACCCATTGGGAACACACTTTGATTCTCATGAGAACTTAATCTTGATTTGGAGCGGTAGTAATGTGTTTCAGCACCGTGGGAGAGTACTGACAAATATGATTTTAAATTGTATCATTCTTTCTTTAACATGACAGGATGGGACTCCGAACCTTGTGCACATTCACCCCAAATGTATGATTCTTATTGTCTTTCACCTTCAAACTGAACCCTACCCTCAGGGTGTTGGGCCCACTCTCCCCTCATGTTTAGAAAGCAACACTGCCGATCTGACCTCTGATTTATAATTCTGATGCATTTTCCTTAGAACTGAACTCTGCTAGATTCTGCTTGTTCATATTCTTCATTTATTATGAGCTTCATGCCATACATTTAACTTAGATGACTGAATGAGTGATTCTAACAGTTTATTTTGTGCCTTCTGTAACGATTAAAGCCTATATTATACATTCATGGTTTTGACTTTTCTACTTGTCCTTTTTATTGTGAAGCTTAATGTGTTTTATAATTATTATACCGAAAAGTTGTTGTATATTAACTGTTCTGAATGACCAGATCCAGTGAAGAGCACCAAAATCCTAAACGGGTTAGCACCGCTCCTGGTTCATTAGTAATGCTTTAGCTTGCCAATTGGAAAAAGCGCTACATCAATACCCTGCAATAGGATTTCATTTTATCCAAGATAGTAAGTTAATTCCATAACAACTCGGCACATCAAATGCTATCCCATCCCTCTTCTTACATCAACCATCCAACACTAATCAGACCCAACACAATCAATTTCCAAACAAATGTTTGGACTATTTGCAAAAAAAAATGCCTGGTCTCTTCCACCTCTGAAAAAATCTTAAAAGAGCCTTGCATGCCAGTTTTCAAGCAGGCGAACTCATCAATAGATGATAGGATTCTAAAAACGTTCAACTCAGGATGCAATCAACCCTGGGCGAAGAACTACGCTCCGTTCGCGGAGTTTGCGGAGTTTCGGCAACTCCGCGCTCCGCGGAGAACGCGAAGTTGTCGAATACTCCGCAAACTGCTGCATAGCGTAGTTCTCGCGCGCTCAATAGCATTTTCGCGTGCGCGAGGATGCTTGTCGGTAAGATCGAGTTGCCGAACATGCAGAAACTGCAATCTGGCACAGAATAACTCGCGAACACGTTAGTAGTGAGCGGAAATAGGGGACGCGAGCGGGCGGGACGAACCTCATGGGTAACTTCGCGCGCTACACATCCCGAGCATGCAGGCAATCAATCAATCAATCAATCAGGATATTTGTATAGCGCGCTACTCACCCAGAGGGTCTCAAGGCGCTTGGGGGAGGGGGGTCCGCTACTGCTTGAACAGCCATGTCTTGAGTTGCTTACTGAAGCAGAGGTGGTCTTGGGTCAGGCGGAGGTGGATGGGGAGGGAGTTCCAAGTCTTGGCTGCCAGGTAGGAGAAGGATCTTCCTCCCATGGTGGATCTTCGGATGCGTGGCACGGCGGCGAGGGCATGGCTGGTCGATCGTAGCTGGCGGGTGGGAGTGTAGAAGGTCAGGCGGTTGTTAAGGTACCTGGGGCCCAGGTCGTTGAGGGCCTTGTGTGCGTAGTTGAGGAGTTGGAACGTGATTCTCTTGCTGACGGGGAGCCAGTGAAGGTCTCTCAGGTGTCCGGAGATGTGGCTGTGTCGGGGGATGTCCAAGATGAGTCGTGCGGAGGCATTCTGGATGCGTTGGAGTCTTTTCTGGAGTTTGGCTGTGGTTCCGGTATAGAGGGTGTTCCGAAGTCCAGTAGGCTGGTAACGAGTGCCTGTGTGACCATCTTCCTTGGTTTCAGTGGGGAGCCATCGGAAGATCTTTCGGAGCATGCGTAGGATGGTGAAGCATGATGATGAGACGGCGTTGACTTGTCTGGTCATCGAGAGGGAGGAGACCAGGATGAAGTCCAGGTTGCGTGCGTGGTCCGTTGGTTTCGGTGCGCTGCCCAGGGCAGGGGGCCACCAGGAGTCATCCCAGGTGGAGGGTGATGATCCAAGGATGAGGACCTCCGTTCCGTCTTGTCTGAGTTCAGTTTCAGGCGGCTGTTCCTCATCCACTTGGCTACGTCTTTCATCCCTTCGTGTAGGTTGGTTCTGGCGGTGGCTGGGTCATTGGTGAGGGAGAGGATCAGCTGGGTGTCGTCGGCGTAGGAGATGATGTTGAGGTTGTGTTGGCGTACGATGGCTGCGAGGGGGCTCATGTAGACATTGAAGAGGGTGTTGCTGAGTGATGATCCTTGTGGTACGCCGCAGATGACTTCGGTGGCCTTGGATCTGTACGGGGGAGACGGACTCTCTGGGTTCTTCCGGTGAGGAATGAGATTATCCACTCCAGTGCCTTCTCTTGGATTCCGATGTTGCTGAGGCGCTGCACTAGGGTGCGGTGGCAGACAGTATCGAATGCTGCGGAGAGGTCCAGGAGGATGAGGGCCGCTGTTTCCCCATTTTCGAGCAGGGCTCGGATGTCGTCAGTGGCTGCTATGAGGGCAGTCTCGGTGCTGTGGTGGGCACAGATGCTGGACTGCGAGTGGTCGAGCGATCCGTTCGTCTCGAGGAAGGCAGCAAGCTGTCTGTTGACGGTCTTCTCAATGACTTTGGCAGGAAAGGGGAGGAGCGAGATGGGGCGGTAGTTCTTGAGGTCGGCAGGGTCCGCTGATGGTTTCTTCAGGAGGGCGCTGAATTCGGCAGGCTTCCAGCTCTCCGGGAAGGTGGCGGTGCTGAAGGAGCAGTTGATGATGTCCCGGAGTTGGGGTGCGATGACTGAGTCGGCCTTGTTGAAGACGTGGTGGGGGCATGGGTCGGTTGGTGATCCGGAGTGGATGGTGTTCATCGTGTGGATGGTGTCTTCGGTGCTGACCGGGGTCCAGTCACGGGGGGTGGTCGTGGGGGGTGTCGGTTCGGTGGTCTTGCGAGGGAGTGATGTCCTTGTTTCCAGCGCTGGGGTTGGAGAGCTCTTTGATGATGCTGAAGAGTTCCTTGCTGTTGTGTGCGTTGTTGTCGAGACGTTCCTTGAATGCTGTCTTCTTGGTGGTGTGGATCAGCTGGTGGTGTTAGCGGGTGGCGTTCTTGAGGGCGGTCATGTTGTCTGTAGTTAGGTTTTTTTGCCAGGCTTTCTCAAGGGTATGGCAGTTCTTGGAGTTCTTGAGGTCGTCGTTGAACCAGGAGGCTTTCTTGCTGCCGGGCTTGCTGGGATGGTTTTTCAGAAGTACAAGGTCGTCAGTGCAGTTGGTGATCCACTGTGTGAGGTTGTTTGCTGTTTGGTTGGGGTCCGTTGAGCTGGCGGGAGGGTTCTGGCTCAGTGAAGTGGTGAGCTGGTCCGTGGTGATCTTGTTCCAGCTCCTGCTGGGAACCTGTTGCAGGTGGGTGTGAGTCGTGGTCTTTCTGAAGCTGAAGTGGACGCAGCTGTGGTCTGTCCAGTGGAGTCCGGTGGAGTGGCTGAAGGAGATGTACTTGCTGGAGGAGAAGACTGGGTCAAGCGTGCGTCCGACGTAGTGGGTGGGGGTGTTCCCCAGTTGCTTGAGTCCGTGGTTGGCGAGGTTGTCCAGCAGGGTGGTGCTGTTATTGTCATTGTTGTTCTCCAGGTGGAAGTTGAGGTCCCCTAGGAGGATGTAGTCAGCGGAGGCGAGGGCGTGCGGGCTGATGAAGTCTGCGATGTCTTCGCTGAATTGTGTGCGAGGTCCTGGGGGTCTGTAGATGAGGGTGCCTCTGAGTGTGGTCTTGGGGTCAGTGTGTATCTGGAAGTGAAGATGTTCGGCGGCTGTGAGGGTGTCGTCTGAGTTGGTCGTGATGCGGATGGTGTTCTTGTGGACGATGGCGATGCCTCCTCCTGTCTGGTTGACGCGGTCTCTCCGGGTGATCTTGTATCCGTCCGGGATGGCGACGGCGATGTCGGGCGCTGAAGAGGCATTCATCCATGTTTCCGTGAGGAAGGCGACGTCTGGAGACGTGGTGTCGAGCAGGTTCCAGAGTTCCACGGCGCTCCCGAAGACGAAAAACGGCTCGCAAATGGGTCAAGCAAGCTACTACGCATGTTCGCGGAGTTATGCATAGTTCGCGGAGTGCAAGTGCATCTTCGCGTAGCTCCGCGGAGTGCGGCTACGCGAACTACGCCCAGGCTTAGATGCAGTGCGCTGTGACATTGAGCAGTATTAATGCCATATCAGGGAATACTGACAAAGGGAACCCCATGGAAATAAAGATCTTGTGTTTCTCTCTGGTGAAAAGAGCTACCTCCTCTTTGACTGTATTGTCTTAATAGAAATCCAGTACAGCGTCGGAATAACTGCATTCCTATCGGGCCCCGTTTGGGACCCAATGGACGCTTGCCAGCATTTGATTTTTCACTGTTGAGGTCTTACTCACTTATGATCCTCTTAGAAATATCAACAAATCTTAGATTAGGTTAGATCTTATAGATCGATTTTCTAAATCTTCAATTTCCATATCAAAGTATTATATTCGCAGTGGTGGCTCACTGTGGGAGTGTTGCGGAGCGGTAAGGGGAGCCGGGGCGGGGGAGATGCAGGGTGGAGGGGGGGGAAGGGAGGTAGTGGAGTCCAACATACGACGGACAGGAGTAAGGTAAGGTAAGGTATTAAATATATAAAACAATTTATCTAACGCGCGCTGCATCGCCAAGTTTGCGATGCAGCGCTCGCAAGGTATATTGTTTTATTTATTGATTTACTTACCTTACTCCTGTCTGTCGTATGTCGGACTCCACTACCACCCCCACCCGGCCCATGCCTCACTGCCCGCAACACTCCCACAGTGAGCCGCCACTGTGCTATTGTCTTACTGAACCTTCATAGTGGCCTCTAAAATCGAGATTGAAGCTTTCATCATTGGACAGATTTTGCCTTTTCTCATCAATTACTCAGGCCATGAGAAGTTCCATTTTAGGAATATATTCTGCTGGTTTTTAAGTTGATAAGCTTGCTTAAATTTGCCCTGAACATTATTTTAATCGAGATTGATACATTGACTGAAGATTGGCAGCAGCATGAGCCATACTGATCATAGCCGAGGTTCTTCAAGGTCTCTTGTCCTCGTTGCACACTTATTAGTACTTGCTTGGAATCTAATTATTGCTCTCTGTCTTCCAGGCATTAAGAAGATCACATTAATGTTTGCAAATAAGAGTCTGTCAATCTCTGTCAACATAAACAGCAAAGTCCAAAGTGAGTTCATCATATTACATTCTCTTGGTTATTTATTAGAGATAACAAATTCCTGTTGCTGGCCTTTGTACATAGACATACTTTAATGCAATGTTTGGATTTCCCTCTTCACACACTATTTTCCTGCCCCGTCATGATTCCTAAATTATTCAGCCCTCTTCTCTGCAAGAAAAATGGAAGCCTGGGTAATCACACTTTTGTTTTTTCAGCCAGACATCAGGGTTGATCTGGATTCTATAGGCCCAAGTGGATCACATCTGATAAAGGTGCATGTGAGGCAGCAATGAAGGCTGTTCTTGCACTGATGGTGGAATATATTTCCTGCACAGTTAATTGCCCTATGTTTATGATAGACAGATGTATAGAGCCATTACCTGCATGCACACTTGAAAATAAAGCCAGAGATTCTTTTGGGACCGGAAGTTCCCCAGCGTTTCTTCCAGTCGTAGTCGCTTGAGAGTTCAACTAAATCTATTGTGCTGTTTTTAAACTAATCCAGTGTGTCAACAGATACACTAGGGCTGTCCCTGGACATGAGCTAGGTACTGGATCGGTCCTTTCACCTGTAGGGAAGCCTCAAGTCATGATTTTAATGACAATGGACTACCTCCCCTGTCCTAGGGTTTTCATGCAGGTAGTGGTGGCATCCATAGATGTGACCAGCCCTGTTTATCTGTGTCACTGGAGTGGAAGCCTACTAGCCCACTCATTTAAAGTTCTGCTTCTATCTCCTAACCCATGTCCTAGTGCTAGAATCCCAAGTGTATAATTTGTGGGTCTCTTATGAGGCTGCTTGCTACATGCATTGTGTGAATGAGTGAGCCTGTGGTGACATTTTGGAGGCGACTTTGTTTTTCCAAACAGTGGAAGTGTATTGGTAACATTCCAGAAGTTGGAAGGAGGAGACATACAAACTGAAGTGAGGATAGAGGAGACAAGGTTCCTTTAGAAATTTGATTAGGCTTTTGGGTGAGAGGAGATGCTAACTAGTCTTCCTGTAGCACAGTTAATTGGTAGAGGGCAGGGGTGGATGATGGGACTATAGACTCTGTTGTTCAATGTGAAAGAGGCCTTTGGGTGAGGACAGATATTTATCTTTCCTATGATCACTGTTCAGTGTGGCTGTTCTTAGCCAGGCACAGAAAGCTTACACGTCTTTGTGCCTCTACTTTGGGTACTACAGGCTGGAGACTGCCCTGCTGTTAGGAGCAGCACTCTACATAAAGGCTGTCTCTGGAGAGGAGCCTGGAAAGTGACTTGAAAGAAGAACCAACTTAAAACCGTTCTGAATGTGCAGCCAGTGGATCTACATAATTTCTCTGCTTTGGATAAATAAAAATCGGAGCCATTGACCATTTTATTTTTTCAGTTCCATTTTCTCTTTGACTGATGGAGGGAGTGCCCAACATAATATCCGGGGGACAGAGGTGAGCAGACATCAACGGAGGTCTTGCCTTGCTGGAAGAAACAGTTCCCCTAACCTGAAACACATAGAAGCAAGCCTTCCTGCTGAAATAGGGAAGGAGTCTGCCAACTGTGAAAGAGGTGTGACCATCCAGGGAGTCCCAGAAGCAGCAAGACCCCATTGCTGAGATGGTATGTACTGAAAGAGAAAACTGGGGGAGTAATTCGTGAGCTGGTGGTGTGATGGGCACAGCCTCTCCAGAATAACGGTTCCAAGCAGGAATTTTTGATTAAAAAGAACAACCCCAGCTGACGTCTATGGCATAACCAAGAACTGTAACCGTGGCATACCTTACCACAATAACCAAGAACTGTGCTGATATAAGAACATATTCTTGGTTAGGAGCATCACTCTACACAAAGTTGTCTCTAGAAAGCAGACAGGAAAGGTGCCTAATCCTAACCAATGATTGTGTCTGGCAGTCACCATTAGTGCAATTGCTGCAATGCATTGTGCCACTGTGAACCCCATTCATGTGGTGGCCCACTTGCTACACGTCACCATGCACCTCAGAAGTTGTTCTACAGCCAGCTGTGGGCCCCATCCATCAATACCCAATACATGTGTTCGCTGACAGACCTCATGTTATGGCCCTACTACCAAACCTTGCAGGGCCTATCTCTACTTAATGCTGAGGGCTGCTCTTGCATCCAGTGCATCTCCTTCCAGAATCAGGAGTGAGCAGCCTGTTGTTGAATCCCACAACCAGCCACAGAAAGAACAGGACGACCTGTGGGGAGATTGTTTAGAGTGGACTGTATTCAACTGGGCGCTATCGTTATCAAACTTTGGTAATCTGTAACTGAGTCTTGACACTCAAATCTTTGGGGGGAACTTCCAGACACCCAAGGGGAGAGACCTCTGACTAAAGGTGGGCAGTATCCCAAGGTTCAGTGTTTAAAACGTTACCTTCTAATATTACCTGTGTGGTATTTCATTTTAATTGTGTGTTAAGGTTGTTTTCATTTTTAAGTAAAGCACTGGGTCGGACAAACAATTATTTTGCTGCTTGGTGGTTATGGAATACTGAGAAAATGAAGCCTGTGACTGCTCGTCATCGTTACAAATGAGAGTAAAGTGCTTAAGAGGTTCTACTTGTCCCAGTTTGCAGGGCCATAGATGATGCCCCAGGGATGTTAGAGGCAAATGAGCTAAAGGCTGATGCTCAGTAACCTCTGATTGCCCAGTGGCCTCTGAGCAGGATGCTATGGATCACTTATCAGACATCAGGTTGAGCTCTGAATGGATTGTTGCGCCTGCCTTTCCCAACTGGGATTGTTGTACCAGCCCTCAGGTGGACCAATTCAGAGTTCACATTTTCCAAGATAGAGGCTATGGGGATTTGTATAAGTTACACTGAATCAGCAGATTTCTATATGCCCTTAGGATTCAAAGAGGCAGATAGGAAAGTGTCAGATAGAAAATAACCCACAGTCAATTTTTCCTCTGGAAAATACCAGAAATGAGTTCCAAGTAATTTTCAAGTAGTCTGGAAATACCTTGGTAAGTTGATGAGGTGGCCAGGGACATAAATTGAGGGGACCGCTTGCCAGTCCAATCCTGTTGAAATTGCAAAAGATTACTTGGCTAATCAAATGGTTTCTTATATCAACTTCTGCATCTGTTTTTTTCCTAAAATTGTGCAACAACTAAAAGGTGCTATCCAGTGAATTACACTACAAACGATCTCAAAAACCGCGCCAACATTATAAAATGAAACAAATTCTGGAATTTCTCTTGGTGGAGATTGTTAGATATGCAGGATTGGCTAAAGAGGCTTCCTTTACTATCCAAACTGGATGACACCTTTAAACAATGCAGAAGACTAGAACTGCTGGTCATTCTAAGGGACTCTAGGAAGTTCCATGACTTAGTGTTGTGGCTCATGTGTAGATTGCATAAAATCTTGTGTCATATGAAGTGAAGCAACCTGTATTTCCCTGTTAATATCAAATATAATGTAATGTTTTTTTTTTTTTATATATCCTCATTTGCGTGCCTAGCTCCAATCTATCCAATCCAGAAAATGCCACAGAGATAGGAAAAACCGACTGTGCTTCAGTACCATCTCAGCGTTAGCTGGGAGGGAAATCTTAGTTAGAGGGAGTGAAGGCCAAATCCCATCAGTACATTCACACAGACCTGGAAATTCCCATTTAGGGCTGTTCGTTGGAAGATAGTGCCTGTGACACCGTAGCCCCATTTGTTCCTTGTTAAAAACAATGGTTGGCAATGCTCGCATTAATCATAGGACTCCTGGGGAAAAAAAAAAAAAAAAAAAAAACCCAGGCTCAACATGACCGTGCCAACTGTAACCAAGAAGCTCTTCTACTTGGATTTCCACCTCTAGCTAGATCTAATTTAGAGATCTGGAGCACCGAGGTTCGCCATCCATGAATTGTGGGAGGCTGGGCATCCTTTCAATGTCTACAGATCTCTCTGCGGGCTGCCAAAATGGAGAAGAATATGAGGTTGGAAGCTGCGTTCCGTACTTTGTTCTTCAGGCCAAAAATGACAAGAGCAAGATCTATGGAAAGATGAGAGCCCAATGCCAAAGATAAATCATTTCCTATTGACTCCCAGTATGTTGTAATTTTTGGGCATTCATAAAACATATGAATATCAGATGCGGCGACCATTTGGCATCTTGGGCACGAAACCGGACCTGTCGATGAAAATTTTGACAGTCTCAAAGGAGAATAATTGGCCCTGTGAATTGTGAAGATATGATTCCGACGTAGCCAAGCTGGCTTCACCAGATCCCACAGTACCTCACACGAAGCTAACCAAAGCTCCTCCAAATCTACATCCGGCAATGCGTCGGCCCATAATGTTACTGGGAGGCAAAAGTTACCATCTAATTCCTCCATGATCTTCTTGTACCACAGGGATATTTCCTTTTATGCAGGGGGGCTATCTAGCAGACACGTTACTAAATCACTGATTGCTCCTATAGGTAAACTGATATTTCGGGATGTCTGTGTATTATATACATGGGACCAGCTTGAAATTTGTATAAATTTGAATCTGGACAAATCTGGCCCCACCTTGTTTATTAAGTAGTCCCAAGGGAGTAGTATGCCGTCCATAAACAAATCACCCCAGGTATTGATGGCAGCCACTCTTAATGGTTGGGTTAATGTATCTTCTGCCCAGGCTGGGGGAGATGGTAAATCCCATATTGGAGCTCTCTCTGAATAATAACCTAGTTTAATTGCCTGCCTCATTCTATACCATGTGGAAGCTATCCCCTTTAAGGTCTTTAGTTTTATTTTTTTTTTAAATTTTGGGTCTCCAAATTTGAACAAAAAACTGCTCTGTCCAATTCCCTCACAATTCAATAGCATAGAGAACATTTGGCCTACCCCTGTTGCTGCTGGCACTTTTAGCAACATGCGAGTGTGTGAGAGCTGAAAGGCCCATGCATAGATCTGAAGATCCGGTCCCGCTAACCCTCCCTTCTCTCTGCGGCGTCGTATTTTCTTCCAGGAAATTCTTGGATTTTTACTGTTCCAAATGAAAGTTGAAATCGCACTTTGTAGTTTAGAAATTAATTTGGGATCAAAAAAGAGTGGGATTGAATTAAATAAAAAGGAAACCTTAGGTAAGATAAACATTTTTACTAAGTTAACCTTGCCTAGGATGGTAAGTGGAAGATGTGACCAATCCCTCATATTTTTACGACACTGTGCTGCTATTGTAGAAAAGTTTAAGGAAGCGATTCGATCAATGTCTTTATCTATATTTACCCCTAAGTAACGTAATTGAGGTCTAGATGACTCGTTAACAGTATTTAAGACTGCGTTCCAGGTCATGGATTCTGTCTTGGAAGCGTTAACTTCGTATCCAGAAACTTTCCCAAATTTAAGAGCAAGATCTATCGCTTCTGGATAAGCTGTATTGATGTCTGACGTGAAAATCATTATATCGTCGGCATAAAGTGCCACCTTTTTTTCCCACTCACCAAAAATAAAAGGTTTAATAAGTGCGCTGTCTCTTAATGTTTGTGCAAAAGGTTCTATGTACAAATCAAAAAGGAGAGGAGATAAGGGACAACCCTGCCGGGTTCCTCTGGTTACATTAAATGGCGCTGTAAGGCCCCCATTAATCAAAATTGAAGCAGAAGGACTTCGATATAACAGATCTATTGCCCTACGAAATCTATCTCCAACGTTGAACCCCCTCAAGGCCTCCGACAGGTACAACCAATTTACCCTGTTGAAGGCCTTGGTGGCGTCCAACGTCAGAACAGACAAAGGGAGAGTCTCCTTTATAGCCACATCAATAGATCCGATTAACTCGTAAATAAGCTCATTTAGTTGTCTCCCTCTTATAAACCCTTTTTGGTTCAAGTGAAGTATATTAGGAGCAACCTGGCCAAGCCGTTTGGCTAATATAGTAAAGATTTTATAGTCAGCATTTAAGATTGAGATAGGCCGATATGAGCCACAGTCGGAAGGGGGCTTCCCTGGCTTTAAAATAAGCGTTATAGTGGCTTTATCCCAAGAGGCTGGCGGTCCTACCCCTTCCCTCAATATTTGGTTAAACAAGACTGTTAGGATTGGGGATATCTCTGAGATCAGATGTTTGTATACCTCGCTCAGTAGACCGTCGGTTCCTGCCGCCTTACCCCCTTTAGAACCTCTTATGGCCTGTTCTACCTCGGCAAGACTTATTTCCTCTTCCAAAGATTTGCTCTGTTTAATTGACAGAGAGGGAAGGGAAATGCCCTCGAACCAGTTGCCAATTGATATTAAGATTTTCCTGATATATTGACTGGAAGAATGTTTTAAAGGTCTCTCTAATTTCAGCATCACTGGTGAAGGTACCCTTATCCGATGTTACTGAGTCGATGTTATTACGAACCCGGTCTGATTTAACTTTCCAGGCCAACAACCTTCCCGCTCCCTCACCATACTGGAAATGAGAGAGTTTGCTTGCCTCCCATTTCTGCAAGACTCGCTTCTCCATTAACGAGGACAAGTTGTTTTTAAGCTCGTTGAGCTCTGCTAGTTTCAGGGATAGATTATGATTGTCTAGAGATCTGTCAGTATCTATACAAGACTGGATAACTGACATACTATTCTCAATGGAAGAAATTTCTTCCCTATACTGCCTTCTTCTATGAGCTACCCTGTTTTTAACTGTTCCTCTTAATGAACATTTGAAGGCGTCCCATACTACGCCTACTGGGGCTGAATCCATGTTGAAAGTAAAGAATTCGCGAGTCTCAGATTGGAGGAATTCTATATCTTCTGCCGATGTGAGAAATGACCTGTCAAATGACCAGAGTTTCGGGGAAGAAGACTTAGTTCCCCACTCCATTTCTAGCTTCATTGCTGAGTGGTCCGATAGATGAGATGGAATATAATCTACTAAAGTAATGGAGTCAACCAGAGATCTGCTTGTTAGGATAAAGTCTATTCTTGAGCTGTGTCTGTATTTTAGATTTTTAAAAGAAAAACACTGTTTTTGGCCCTCTCTCAGCCTCCAAATATCAACGTAACCATATTGTTTCATTAATCCCAATAGGCAATTTCTAGATTTGGAGGGAACTTGTTGTCTGCTATTTGTAGACTTATCCAGTAAAGGGTTGATGGTGATATTAAAATCGCCAGTTATGATCACCGGCTCTGGGAAATTCAAGAGGTGTTGAAATAAGGATTCTAGTGCGGAAGGATCGTCGCAATTGGGCCCGTAATAACCGGCCAATGTTATAACCGCCCCTCTGATCTCTACAGCTGTTATGGCCCATCTCCCTCCCTTATCCACTTTTTGTTGAAGAATCTTCAAATTTAAGTTTGAAGATTTTTTTTAAAAAATTGTAACCCCCCGCGTGTTTAGTGATTGAGACGTTGTAATTGAGGAATTTATCCACCTATTTTTCTTCACTAACTCGGATATCTCAATCTCGGTTGAATGTGTCTCCTAGAGTATAATGATCTCGGCATCCACATCCCGAAGGTACTGTATGATTTTGTTAGCTCGAGGTTTGGTGCGGGGACCATTAACATTCCAGGACAAAATCCTAGGCCTACTCATGTCTCCCAAAATAAAAGTTAACCATCAAACACAACAAGCGTATCTGTCTATGGAAAAAAGGAACGGTTGAAAGAAAATAGCTACAAAGTGTGTCGACTGGAGCATTATTGATAATGGATATTTTTCTTTTTTTACAACCACCCCCTACCCCCCGTGACCCCCCCTCCCATGGGAAACCCCTGAACTCACTACCCGGAAGATTCCGGAAGTAAGTGCTCCTAGCTCTCCCCCGACCCCCACCTCATGTGTCTCACTATTTATTATAATGTGGTAGCTCGCCTTATTATAAATATAACAAGCATGAATTACATAGTGCTATACTGTTTGATTAGTAAGTGACGATATATACATTTATGTATTTTTTTTTTATATATTTTTTTTTATATTATATGTCCCTTTTCCTGTCCACTTTTTTTTTTCTTTTCTTTTTATACTTCTTACTCATGGGTTATGTGCATTTATGAGTTGTTTTCCCTTTTATTTATTTCCTTTTCGCAGACCTGAGCTGGAACCCTTATTGCTCCTTCCTACCACCTAAAGACATTAGAAGCTCGTCAGCTGCCTGTACCGAGCGAACATTGTGCATTTCATTGTTCATCATTATCTTAAGAGATGCGGGAAAGCCCATCTGCACTGTTGCACCTAGTTTGCAAAAGGCTTCCATTCTTCTTCCTAGCTCCCACTGCTTTTCTAGAGTATATCTTGACAGGTCAGAGCGTATTTGGAAATTAAAACCTTTGCCTACTAGCGACTTTTGCTTTAGGGCTAAATTCAAAATGTGCTCCTTGACAGAATAGGTATGAAAATTAACAAGGATTTTCCTTGGCTTGGCCCTTTGTGGATTCTGTCTGAAAGGATCCCTATGGATTCGTTGAATGTCCAAAGCAAGTTCCTCAGGTGTATGAGGGAGGTTAAGAGAATCTTTTAATAACGAAATTATGTACCTTTTGATGTCTGTTCCTTCACTACCTTCAGGAACGTTCAAAATACGCAGGTTGCTGCGCCTGGCGTTATTTTCCAAAACCTCCATTCTTTCTGAGATGGCCAAATTTTCCCTTTATAGCTTTTGTATATCTTCCTGAGTGCCTTCTGCCCGCATAGATATTTGACCTACAGTTTCTTCCAGGGCTTGTGTTCTTATTGACAGATTACAAATCTTTTCATCAAGAGTCTCACAAAAACTCCTTATGTCCCTTTGGTTTGATGCAGACTCTGCAAAACCTTCCTTGATCTCGGCAGACAATGAAGCAAACATCTGTTGCAAAGAGGCAATTGAAATAGGTACCAGGGTGGAGACTAGAGTTCCCTCTTCTCTCTGACATGGTTGATGATTACCATCCAATAAACTCCGGACCGAATCTGAAGCAGAGAGGGGCTCGACATTTTCTCTATCTTCAGGGGTATCGGAAGTTGGGTTATTAGAGGGGTCTCCCTGTTTGCTCGTCACGGCAGCAAGCACCCCCGTAGGGTCTAGTGGCCCGGGTTGATCACTGTGTGCTCCTTCACCTTCTCTTAGGCTGAGGTGTGCTACTGTTTGTAATGTGGAATCAGCATCAAGTTCTTCCTGTAGTTCTTCCAGTAGCACCATGTCATCTATGGGATTGATGGAGTCAGTATGCTCTGAGACTGGCACTGAGGCTGAGGCTGAGGCTATGGCTGTAGCTGTGGCTAAGGCTGAGACTAAGGCAGGGTCCTGCTCAGAAGATGCCATAGCCCTTAACCCCGGATTGTGATTCTGAGAGGTGTAATCTCTCTGTAGGTCGTCTTGTCCTATTTCTAAAACTTGTGGGACGACCTTAAAATAAGATCGCAGAGAGGGGGTGATTTTAGCGTTGGATTCTGCAAGGAGCTTAGCCTTGTTACGCTTCCTTCCTCTCTTTGCTTTAACTTCTGCTGTAAGGTATGATGACGTCCTCAAAGATTTTAGACTGAGAGATTTAACTGAGCTTAAAGAGTTGTCAGCTCCCTCTGTCTGCTTGGTGAACAATTCCCCCTCTAAATTTGGTGTCCTCCCCTTGTCTTTTCTTTTACGAGAGGTACCTGTCCTACCCGCGCACCTAGCTGCGCTTTTATTTTGTGGACTATTTTGGGGGTTTGCAGTAATAACAGGCTTATTGGGCTTATCATCCGCTGCTGGATCACTCATGCATTCAGGAAGCAAACTTGCCTCACTCAAGCCCCCCCTCCCTTTACCTTACTTTTGCCTCCTTCAGAAACAGCACCTTCAACTGCCTCCTCCTCATGGGTTTCTGCTGTTTCTTCCTTTTCTGCCGTTGAAAAATTATATGGAACTTTAGAGGCAGGGGCGCCCTTGCAGCTCTGTCCCACAAAGCTTGATTGTGGGCTGCCACGAAGGCTTCTCACCCGCCTGTTCCAGCGCAGCTCCAGGGCGGCCTGCCTCCACCGAAGAAGCCCAGGTGCGCTCTCTCTCTTCGAAGCTGAAAGGCGTTGATCAGGAGCACAAGGGTGTTGACCGCTACTGCTGCTATCGCTGGGTGTGCTGCTCTCTGAGCTCTTCTCGCCGGTGACTTGGCGCCCGCCTCCTTTGCCTCCGTTGCCTCCTTCACCGAAGCATATCGGGGCGTGTGTGCTTGTGTGCTTCCCGTAGCAGATTTCGGGAACGGGAGCGGGAGCGGAAATGAAAAAAAGAGAACGCTTCTCAAAACGTTCGAAACAAACTCAAAATTATCGCATAGCGAGCAGTGCGCGTTAGGGACTCAGAGGTGAAAGCAGAGCGGAGCACTGCAGCAGTCAGCCGACTGCCGCCATGTTTCCCCAAAATGAGCCAGCTCCCCCAAAATGAGCCAGCTCAAAATACCTTCTCCAAATATAATGTAATGTTAATGAATTGTGATTTTTAATATGTTAATGTGTGTCTTTTATGACTAACAGTCAAAATAAAGACTAATTTGAATTTGAATTTGAAGCAGACTGTCTTTTCACATTATTTTCTGCATGCATACAAGGCAATAGAAAGAAACAGAGGTTGTCCAGTTCTTTATATTAAAAGAATGACGTTCATAAGCAATATATGCATATAATAACTTTTGCTTTGTGTGTATATGTAAGTGGTATTTATATAGTGCAAATATAGTCAAAAAAGCAGTAGAGCACAGAACAGTGTCAAAGGCAAGCATACATTCAATGAGTAATAGCACCGCTAGCTGGTTTATGAATTGGTACTGCATTGTGATGCAGTGTTCTTTATAGAAATGTGTCTTCAACTCTATACTAAATTTAAGCAGTTTTGTGGTGGTCTTAAGAATACAGCAAAGTTTCTCCAGTTCCTGGGTGCATAGATGGAAAAAGTCTGCCACATCATTTATTCTACCTTACACTTCTTAGTGTCCAGTCTGATGGTGACCCGGTTGCAGGCGTGCCAAGAGCCATCAGAGAGTGTGCTTGTCCACAAGATAGGCTGGAGGGTGATTAGTAATGATGGCTTTGCAAATTATAAAGCTGGTGTTGCAGATGGTAGAGGTGAACACAGGGAGCCAACGGAGTTCCATCAGGATGGGGGCTATGTGATTATATTTCTTACAGCCCTGGATGAGATTAAGGGGTGGCAGTATGGAATCTAGGAGCCCCTGAATCAGGGCTTTGCCAACATCCAAATGTGAGAGTAAGATTGAGGCCTTGACAGAAGTTCAGAAGCCATTTTCTGTGAGAAATGGTTCCACTTTCTTTAAAAGAGAGAGCTGTTACACAGCAATGCTTTTTTTTTGGCAATGTGTTCCTTAAGGGAGAAATTGGTGTCCAAGGTGAAACCAAGTGACTAGGTATTTGGAGAAAGTTGGTGTTCGCAAAACCATCAAGGTTCATGTCATTGAGCAGATTTGTACTATTTCTTGTTTGTTATTCTTGGAAAATTACAAGAATTTGGCCTTGGCTGTGTTGATTTTTAGGTAAGCGCTGGTCAGCCAGGTCAGGATGAGGAGCAAGCAGTGTTTTAGGCATTGGATGTCTGAAGCAGAGGATACTTTCAGGTAGATGTGTGTATGATCTGCATATTGTTGAAACTTGTTGCTGTCATCTGTGATTAGAACCCAAAAGGGATCAATGTAGAAGGTGAAGATGAGAGGAGACTTTATGGAACTCTGGGGCACTTTGCAAGTGAAAGGTATCTTTTGAAACCTAGAGGCACCAATGTGAAAACATTGGTGTTGATTGGAAATGTAAAAGGAAGACATATGAAGATCATTGCCAGTGAATAACATTCAAGACTTTCAGGAAGGAATATCAGGATGCAGTGTCATCTTCCTCTGTGGTAAGGAGGGAGCCGTCTGTGATGTGTGCGGTTGCAGTATCTGTGCTGCAGAGTTATCTGAAGCCAGCTTGATTGCAATGGAGGAGAGGATAAGTACTATTGTAATCTTAGAGATGAGTAGAGATTAGCCTGCCTGGAGAGCTTCTGTGAAGATGCCTTGATTGAGGGAGCGATTGACAATGGTTAGTAGCTTCATTTACAAAATAAGGAATGGAAAATGTATGGTTCTAGGCTGCTAGATTTTGAAAGAGGAACCAAAGGTTAAAAAAATGTCTTCTAGTCACATTTCTTATCAATGTAATATAAATAGATCAAAGTCAATGTTCTTCAATGTTTGGTATATATGTTATTGAGTTGTTTAAAAAAAAAATATTTCCCAATGAAAATAGCTTTTAAGAAAACGATTTGCTAATCATGTCTTGAAGTTGTTTCACAGTCTTTCTCTAGGGCCTCAATTCTTTCCTTGGTGCAAAAAATTCGATCCATGGCACACCAGAACAAAATCTGATTCTCACGTACCATATTAGATAAACTGGAAAAAAGAGTGCAGAATAGGATTTACTCTTTTTTTTTTTACACCAGTGCAAATTTAGTTTAATATCATTACCAGATAGTAACAGATACTGTTTCCCCAGAAAGACTTAGAAGAAACAAAAAACTTATTTGCTTTGAACTTCGGTCATGAAGTTAAAATAACGCATATTCCTTTTAATATCAGCACAAACATAAATAGCTGCCTAAGTCTGGTTGCAAGCATAAATGACACTATACTATATCTTTCAAAGGGTGGGATGGATTGTGTAAACAAGTTAACAATACTGGGTATTTTTATTACAGCGTTGCCACATTGCGAATGTTTACATCTCTCAACTCCATATAAATTTTTTAAGGAAGTGTGGTTTACAAAAAATGGGGGCCAGACCCAGTGGCATTTTCCACCAGTGCAAACTTTTCTTCCTACCACAATGGGATGCTCAGAACAAAGGGTTCTGAGCCACTCAGCTGCCATCCACTCAATCCTCTGTTCTGAACCTCCTGCACAAATGTTCCCGTGCACAGTGTCATCTGCACAGCACCCAGCCACCTTCTCCACCTATGGTCCACATGCATCTTCAATGCTCCTCCTTCTCCATCCCACAAAGAGCCCACCTGCCATGATGCCTGGCCCCTAACTGGGGATCAAGGTAAAGCAAAGACTATAGCTCCATTTTCAGCTCCAGATTTCTCACCCAGTAACATCATGGAGTAGCAAATGGGATGGGGAGGTGAGATTTACAACATCCAATACATTCAGTTTTAATTAGAAATAGTGAAATAGTGTCTACTGTCTGTAGTTTGGTATTGTCCTAATTTGTCTATTTTAGCAGGCATAAAAAAGTGTCAATTTGTTGCACAACATAAGACAGGACATCCTTAAATTCCACCAAAATAAGACATCACAGCCTTAAATTCCACCAGTCATTTCCCCAGTGGGCTGCAGTTCTTTGAAGTCGATTTTGAAAGCCCAGGGCCTTTCCTGGGGTCATATTGAAGAAGCGTCCTGGGGGCGCAATGGGTGTGTGTGCCCACTTTGCACAAACGTGGGGCAAACTGGTATTTCAGAAGGGGTCCCCTTCTGTAATACCAATAGCGCTGCAGGACATAAAGCACAAGTGCTTCATCAGAGAGCATTCCCTCATTTGCATGGGGTTGTGACCCCATGCAAATGTGGGAGTCACTTTGCCTCTGCACTCAGGCCATTATTATACACGCGGCTGCAGAGGAAAAGATGCTGTCAGAAGGCACACTCCCAATGTGCCCCAGATAGCAGCCCTCTGGACGGGAGAAAGGAGGTTCGTTGGATACCCCAGTCATCACCTTGCAGGCGGATGCAGTCACTCACTTAAAGGTGAGCTCTAACCTCTCTCAAAGTTCAATCGGGTTCCCAACTGCACTGTTGAAAGGGCTGGGCCCATTAGTTCTAGACCTGTTTTAGAGTCACAGTCCAATGGGTTTTTTTCAGCATAAAAGTGTGAACGGGAGAAAAGTCATTAAAAATCAGTATTTGGTCAATAACTCTCCTCCTTGATATATAATAAACCACAGACAAGTACATAAGGTTAGTTAGTTTATTACAAGGCCAAAAACAACTGCACAATGAGGCACCTCAACACAAGAGTATAGAAATATAAAGGAATTGGCATGAAGTCAAATCTGTGCATCCAGTTTAGATGGTGAAGCATAAACAACACTATTAATTCACAAAGTCGAATACAGAAAATCATGGAGCATGAGTCCACATTTCCCTACGTTGAGAGTTGGTTAGTGAAGAGCATTAAGTCTATCCCTACACTAACACTAAGGTGACATCCCAACACAGGCATTCCCAAAGAACCAGATAAAGGGTGTCAGTGCGTGGAGTCTTCCAAAGAAGTCTCTCCACAATCATTGGCTCAAGTAGCATAAAGCTACCATCTCAAAGAAAGAGCTTGTTCTAAGATACTCCCTCTCTGAAGGCAAGAAAGAAGAGGGGGGCCTATCCATAATTCAAGCAATCAATTATCCACAGGTAACAGTCTATGATGCATCTCGAATCACGCCATCCACTCTGGGTACAGTCCTGGATGTACTTTTCAGTGGTATCAACTGTGTATCTTTCTTACTACAATTTGTCCTTGGTTCCCAGACCTTGTCCTGTGTGAATCGAAATGTCCCTCCATTGTGGACTCAAACCACATGATTGTAACTTCTTCTCTCCTTGCCTAGCTAGTAAATCAAAGACATTGTTCTGCCTCAAAGAGCGCTTCTTCACCTACAATACAAAAACGTTAGGAAGAACAGATTCCACAGCACACATGAAATTCAACTATTCGCTTTAAAGCAAGAGTTTCCACAAAGTTGCATTGCAGGCCTAGGAATTTCAGCTAACATAAGAAAGCACCATGTAAGCTTTAGGAATTCACATAAACATTCATGAAATTTAACCTTCATATGAAATGTCATACCTAAGAAGCATATTTAAAACACAAATAATTGCCACTTGCACAACACGAATTCTCTACATAACGTTTTCTACTGGTAACATTCCTTTTCTACATTAATTCTTCATAACACTGTCAATAGCATAAAATACGTCATATATGCATGTTAACACATTTCACAATTCTAACATGTTACATTAATACAGGAAATTATCATAAGCGGGTGTGCTCTACATTTGATACTAATGCACCCCTACAAATGAAATGATATTTCCACTCCATCACAGTGAAACACGGAGCAGCTTCAAAGCAGCCGCTCCGTTTTTTACATGAATGCAGTTCGTAGCACGTTCATCCTGATACAGCACATTTTTCCTTGTTTGCGCTGGGTGATCCTTTTAAAAGGTGCGTCCGGCGCAAACAAGTCAAGTCAAGTCAAGTCAAAAAATTTGTATAGCGCGCTACATACCCAGAGGGTCTCAAGGCGCTTGAAGAAGGGTGGGGAGTTATTTGTCGAATATCCACGTTTTGAGTTGCTTTCTGAATGCTAGGTGGTTCTGAGTAAGGCGAAGGTGAGTGGGAAGTGAGTTCCAAGTTTTAGCTGCTAGGTAGGAGAAGGATCTACCTCCCATGGTGGTTTTGTTGATGCGAGGTACAGTGGCAAGGGCTTGGTTGGAGGATCGTAGCTGGCGGGAGGGGGTGTAGAAGGATAGTCGTGTGTTGAGGCAATCGGGTCCGATTTCGTAGACAAGGAAAATGCACTACATCTGTGATATGGCCCCGGATGTCTCTATCACTTTTCCCAGCTCCAGGTAATTGCAGTAGGCAGGGGAGGTCTCAATTGAGAAAGAGAAACAGTGTAGGGGAAGGTAGACAGAAAGTGATTGGAGAGAGAGCCAGAAAGAGAAAGAGAGGATGGATGGATGTAGAGAACAAGATTGCGTGAGGAGAGGAAGTGTGTGGGCTGGTTAGACCATTTTTTCCACGACTGCTTTTCATTCTGCAGTCTGGCCTTGGTACAAAATTTTATTTATTTAAACTCCACTGGCTAAAAAACGAGATTTGCATCACATAGTGCAACCCATTTTTATCAAGCACTGCGCTTTTTCAGCACTACAAATACAATAAACTAAAAGACTGTGGACCACATTTTACCGCAAACAAATTCAAATTACTCTGACACAAAACTTTTTAATGATTTCCAACCAACATAGCTCACAAATAAAAATACCGAAAAACTATTTAAGTGATCAGGCTCAAAGAGATTACAGTCTATAAGTAAATTTGCCCTGGGAGTGTTTTCCTCTTCGATTACTCGGGAGTGTTGCGTGTGGCCTGAATCTGATCTGTGCCTGGAAAGCCTGGAAGGCCTTTCTGTACCCACAGTGCAGGCAATCCGTTCAGTTCATCGTTGCTCAAGTCTCCAGTGTGCTGTGCTTTACAGATTTACTTTATAATTGTGGATTAGTTTTGTCATTACTGTGCACGTATTCAACTACGCCTCATTAAAAATGAATCATGATTCTATCAGCGCTATTTAGCATTCATTAGGATGTAACATACAATGCAATATTCCTCTCAATGACTGCTTTGCATAATCACAGAGGAACATGATAGCAATCGAATGGCTGCCTCTAAGTTCACAGCAGTTTCCAAAGGAGATCACAAAAAAAGCCTATTGTAAACATACTTAGGCAGCCTTCGGAAGGTTACCTAGATACACGAAGATTCATTTTCTCAAAGTGCATTTTGAAATTGAAAATGTAAGGGGGGATTTAAAATGTGCATGATGAAATAGCTGGATTAGACGTTTTATACTTTCTAACTAACAAATGCCAAACCTGTACAAACAATACCATATTCGAAGACCACTTCCTACTGTCACTTATTACTGTAGTGTCCTGCTGGACACATGACTGTTTCAGCCCCTCCCTGAGGGCTGGTCTAACAGCCACCAAATCCCCATCAGACAGAGGCGTCACGAGTGATGTGAAGCCTGCTAATTTGAGGGTCTGGGCGCATATTCCCTGGGCCAGGTGTAGTACCCATACCTACTTGTAAGTGCTGTACTCACTTTGCCAAGTGGGCCTAGGACCCACAACGCTACTTTGGCGACGAAGGGGTTCTGACCCCATCTGCTGCACTGCCCCGAGAAAGCGAAGTGGGGGAGAGAGAAGAGTGGCTGGAATGGTGCTGCAGCCATATTCCGCCCAGGCACAAGTCTACCTAGAGCTGTGAAGGGGAGACATCTGCCCTGGCCAGGGGTGAGAATCGGGGACCCACTGCTCTCACACCCCACCACCAGCGTCGGATTGGTGAAGCGGGCACTCGGGCAATGCCTGAGGGGCCGGTGTCCAGTTCCAGCAGTGGGCTGCTTCTTTTTTAGCAGTTTGGGGGGGGGGGGGGTGTATGGCCGGTTTCTGAGCGTTGTTCCGATGCCACCAGCAGCCCATTGGGTGCCTGAGTGGCCTCAATTACCTCCCTTTTATTAAAGGGCAGAGGTGTCACTCCCTTTCTCTCACTCGGGCCAGCCCAGTTACAAATGCATATTGAACGGGGGAGGGGGCCGGAGCAAAAGTGACCTCACTTGTATTCAGGTGTGTTTCACCAGTGTAAGCTAGTCCGAGCATTTTTTTACGCTGTACCCCTTTTTTTTTAATAAAAGTTCGCCGAAGCAGCGTTTTGCAAAGGCACTATGTAAATGTGGGCCGCTTTTTTTTTATCTTTCCCGGGCGGATTTTGAATCCCAATCCAACCCTGCCCACAAACATTCGTGTGCAGAGAGCACAGTGCAAGACTGCTGCACTCGCTATGGAGATGGCGTGAGTCAGCGGGTAACGGGGTGAGGAGCAGAGGAGGGCATCTGGCTGAGGCGCTGCTGGGAGAGCCGCATGCACAGCGTGGTGAGCCTGCAGCTGATGTACCAGAGGGCTGAAAAGTCACGCAGAGACAGGTTGAGGTGAACAGTGAGCGTCCCCTGGTGGATGCACGCTGCCATCACAGCGAAGAGGGAGAAGAGACTTTTGCCTCTTGTGTTACCGATCAAGCTGCACCGGCTGCAATCAAGAGCCTGCAGGAGTGCTGACTGCATGGGTGCAGGACACATAAATGACCACTAGAGGTTGTGCATGCCCCATTAAATAAAGCCCACAGGAGTGCATCCCTAGCTCCCCTGCACTGGATTGGAGACACTGCCTGAGCGGATCCTGGCTATATTGCTGAGTAATCGGAGCTGAGACAGCACAATCAAACGAGTGTGAGGAGCACCACGTGCTGTCTGAAGGCCATTTACATTCACCTCTGGTCAGCAGAAACCATTTGCCGCTGGCTGCAGCTACCATCGTCTACTCATAGAAGGAAGACAGGTGCAGCCACCATGACTGGGTGGACGCAATGTACTCAATGGACTTAACTAATAGTTTATTAGTCCATTAAAACCATAAACATGACTCAAATCATACAGTAAAGAACAATTAAAAAGAAATATAAAAGTCATTATACATGTACTTCAGCCATTGCATATCTTATTGCTGGACCTGGACATTATTTACTTCCCTTCCTAATGATATGGCTAAACATGCTAAATACAGATGATAAGTGGCTCAAGGTGATTGATCGAGCGCCGACCTTTACCCTAATTGGTTAAAGTGTGTGTTCTTTGCAATGCAGCAGTAGTCATCCTGCTAATATATACCATTATTCAGGACTATGAGTGATTAAGGGGCCTGTGTGGAAGTCCAGAGAGCGGGTAAGGTATATGTGCTCTACTAAATGGACAGTGGTATTTCAACTGATAAAGAACCAATATACAAAACTATGCATTATTAAAGTGCCGATGTGCAGGACAAAATGCGGGCTTAAGCAAATTTTGCCTTAGCATGATGGGATAGGGAACACCTACTATGGTTATCCCCAGCAGCCCGTCCTAGCAGAACAAGTTTACCCACTTGAGTTTACCTAAAATGACAGGGCTGGCAAGCATTATACTGAGTAAACTGGCCAACCATGCCAACAGATCCTGTGGCCTATTAGGAACTTATCCGTCCCCTTGAGGCCCCCACAGGTTCACTAAACACCCGCCCTATATACTAATGATTTTTTTTTAAATAGCCAGAAACTGGACAAGTCTAATGTTCAGCGTTGTATTACTTGGGTCCATTGACTTAACCAGTGCAGTCCTATGAGACCTGATTCCCTGGTCAGGAAACTCTCGTCTTAATAGGCTTCTTCATTTGTTGACCACCACTGGGCAGATACATATAATGTGGAGGAGAGCCTTGATCCCTGATGGCATACTCAGCAGTTCCAATCTTTACTAAGGCCACCCAACCTGGTTTTTTTCACAGTGATATCTCAGCTATTTTTCGGAGGCAAATACTTAGCGCCAGGACACCCAAGGGTAATCGTGCGCTCTATAAGTGTTAATAACATAACATAACATAACCTCCATTTTGTCATGAGGTCTGAGGGCCAAAAATGACTGTTTAACCTTCTGGTGATAGAGTGCCGCAAGCAGGAGTGATTCTCTAAAGATTGAATATGATTTCAGCACCTGCCACCCATAACAATGTTTGTTCAACCTTTCCTTGTCCGCAGTTCAGCTTAGGAATCTGGTCAACTTATTTACCAATTTCTTAATGGTTTGCCCAGTGATTTTAAAGTTCCATAGGTCTCCCAGTTCTAGCATCCTGATACTATTCTCAAGATGTTTCTTATGGGCACCATTCCCCCATTGTAGATTGATAATGGACCAGACTAGATTGGCCAAGGTGCTATTGGCCACTGCACTCAATTTGTGACAGAGCTTTGCAAATGCCGCCAGCCTGGCGAGTGACTCTTTTGTTAGTAGAAATTCTAACCAGAGTAGCGCAGGCGAGGTAGACCTGTGTAGCCTGAGGCTGACCTGTGTAGCCTCCTATCAGTGATTTATCAAGAAGAGGAGCCTTAACACCTAGAATTATCTACGATCCAAACGTGAGGGTTGGCATCAGTTTAGCTTTCATAACTGCTCCCATGGGTTTCAGTTCATGACCTCGGATGGATCTAGCCAGAGATGAAAATCCATAATTAACAGCCTGCGCTTTCCCCTTGATAGCCTTCTTCTGAAATGCAAAAGTGCCTTTGCATCTATTTTGACCCCTAAATATACGTAGGGGGCAACCTCATCAATTTTTTTTCCATTAAGAAGCCATTTTCAACTTTTGTCTGTGCCCCGATTACAAGCCATATACTTCCAGGCCAATCTTTTCTGTACAATGCCCAAGCAGTTTCCCATCTGCACAACCAGCCAGCTTGCACAGGCAGGAGCTGCAACTGTCGTGAAAGAATGAGCTGCACGAACCACCAGTATAACACTCTCGACATTGATGCTGCTCCCACTCCAAAAAAGTATTGCTTGTGCTAAGAAGTGCCCCAAACATTGTGAGTCTGCTGTGCGTGAAAGCGCCCACGCAATGCAAAGAAACTCACAGCTGACAAAAAAGGCTTCACCCCCGCCAGCTGGTCACTGTGAAAAGTTGTGGAGTATCCCATGCAGCAGTTAAACATTCCTACATCGGCCAAGAACATATGTATGTGACTCCTCCTGGGACAGACAGGCAAAACAGATTGGAAATGCCGGTAATGCCCCCCAGTCAAGACCAGACCACAACCCTGGCCCCAAAACCAGCCATAACGCAGCAAATTGTCACGATCAGAAGAGGATTAGAGGAATGGAGAAAAAGCACCGACTCTACCCCCACCAAGATGTGGGGATGTCCCAGGAAGAGAAGCCTAGAGAAAGACTGCCCGGACTGAAAGAATGATAGGAGTACACTGCACCTGAGACAGCATGGTCTGACAAATGCTGGCAAAGCGTCATCAAGAGAAGGTTAGTCAGAAGCAAGACTTCCCTTCCCTACAGGAATGGAGGGAACACATTTAAGTAGGCGTTCTAAAAAGATTCGTTGGGGCTGATTCACAGAACTAATTTACGACAACATCCTAAACTTACTACTTTTGGTATTCACAGAAGGCGTTTTGTAGTCTTAAGTTAGGATTTTGTCTTAAGTTAGGATTTTGTCTTCAGTTATTATTTTGTCTTAAATTAAATTTAAGACAAACTTAAATTAAACTAAAGTTTAACTGAAGACAAAATCCTAATTACCTTACTTTTTTCAATCGGTGAGTTCCATGTGAACTTGGAGTCGAGCGAAACCCCCAGATAAGAAAAGGAGTCAACTAATTCCAACTTTTGGCTATTTAAAAACAGGGATCCATTATCAGATTTGGCAGGATTTAGGGTCATACATTTTGTTTTTTTGTGTTAATTTCTAACCCTTTCTTGCTACAGTATTCACTTAATGAATCAAGTAGTGCCTGGAGACCTTTCATGGTTTGCGAAATTAGAATGGTGTAATCCGCAAAGAGTAATTCAGGCACCCTTTCTCCATTTAGTTTTGGTGAATCATTCAGGCAGCCATCTAAATGCTTGGGGATGTCATTCACAAAAAGCGAAAATAATGTTGGTGCCAGAACGCAGCCTTGGCGAACACCACGTTCAATTGGTATATTCTTGGTGAGTTTGCCATTCGGACCCCACCTCACTTTGGCAAAGTTCCTAACATGCAGCTCGACTATCTGGACTAATAGACAGTCAGGTAATCCAGCTTCATGGAGGGACCCCCAAAGTAGTTCTCGCGGTACTAGGTCGAATGCCGCTTTAAGGTCTACAAAGGCGACATACAAACTTCCCTTTTTAATGTGGACATATTTCCAGTATAGGCAGCAGAGCCTAAAGACTTGGTCAATGGTGCTCACTTTTCTCCTAAACCCAGCCTGGGGCCTCATTTATGACGCTGTGCATCACTTTTACGCCGTTGATGCGTCACTTTTTGTGACGCACCAGTGCCGTAAAAAATGCGCCTCGTTGCGCCATATTTACAAAGTGACGCATCTAGGTAGATGCGTCACTTTGTAAACCCCTGCGCCACATTATACCTGTACCAGGTATAATGTATGCAAGGGGGCGTATTGACGTAAGGAAGGGTTGTAGAAGTGACGCAGTGAGATCTATGAGATTTCACTGCGTCACTTTTAGGACGCAAAATCTTGCGCCTGCCTCACAGCAGGCGTAAGATTGACGCATGCCCTTTCACATGGGGCTTGCCCCATGTGAAAGGACGCATTGCTGGAGTTGCGTCACTTTTGTGACACACTCCAGCAATGCGTCACTTTTGCACTTACAGATACGTCAGAAATACTGACGTATCTGTAACTCCTTGCGACATGATGCGTCATACATTAAATATGACGCATCAGGAATGTCGCAAGGAGTGCACACTGAGAAGTGACGCATCGCTGCTTTCATGCAGCGATGCGTCATTTCTCATAAATGAGGCACCTGGAACTTAGTAAGGACCATTTTGTCTTCTTGCCATTCATTTACACGATTTAAAATGTGTCTTGAATACATTTTTTGAAGAATGTCCATAAGGCTGATAGGTCGATAGTTCGAGGGATCCGACCTATCACCTTTTTTGAAAATTAGGACAATCTCGGCTCCCCGCCAGCTGTTAGGGAAGTCCTTACTGTGAGACAACATATTTCATAAATGGTTTATGTAGGGTGCCCATATCTTTGTTTCTTTGTATCGTGTTTATAAAGGTCCCCAGGTACTTTATCTAACTCCGGCGCCTTACCACTTTTCACAGAGTTTATCGCCGACTCTGTTTCCTAAATTGTAAACTGCAAATGAAATTAAACGTGTAAAGATGTCATGTGAATAGAATACATCCTTCTTCAGAACAACAAAAGCAGATCAGTAATTTTGAGCAACTCTCCAGCATAGGAGTCTCACACAAAGAGGATATGTCACGCAGTCAACCACAAAACTGGGTTTGCTTTGAGCTATACCCCCTTAGATGATGTCGGTGATAAAAAAGAGGGCAATCTTAGAGGTCTTGGAATGTAATGATGCCAATGACATCCGAATAGAATGTGGGGAGAGCTGGGAGGTGGTTGCAGAAGAATGATTATGAAGGTCAGCTGGAGATGTTGATGATTTGTACTAATAAAGAATTTGGGAGTTAAATGTGTGCAGATATCATCTTTACATTGGTGACCAGTGGAAACACCTGTACGGGGACAGATTTGACATTTCCAACACTGGAGTGAACTGAAGTAATGTTTGAAGAAAACAGAAAACAACGTAAAGTGAGGAACCGAGCAGGAAATGTACAGGACTACAGAAGAATTAAATGACTAAGGCAACGAAGCGCCGCTTGAATGCAGGAGAGGCAGTTTTAAATATATGGTTAAATAAATATTAAAATGTGTACAACTATTAGAAAGCATGAGGCAGGGTCGCAAGACTCCACTCATAACTGCAAATACACAGAGTAGGGACGATTTCCACTAGCGTGAGCTAAGCTGCGAAAAGAGCCACAAGCCGAGAGATTCGAAGGCCTATGAGCCAGGGAAATACCTTCATCGTGAGCACATTTTAATCGGTCTTCGCCACTAACGTTGTCTTCATCTAAGCCGCTACCCCATAATAAATAGAGGTGCAGCGGAACTCGGAACAAGCTGAGATTCCAAGGAGGGCGAGCGCAGTGAAATTCCTTTACCGTGAGCACTGTGAGCGCCGTGAGCAACGTAAAATCACCCTTCACTGTGAGCGTAGGGTTATCATCCTTCACCGCTAACGTCAGCTTCATTGGCACTCAGCAAAACACAAAAACTAAAGAAAAAACAACCAATAGAAACCGCTTAGCCCTACACTGACAGCACGAGTACAGCAAATTCGGTGAACAGCCATGACAACGCGGGGATTACCCCGCAGTGCCATTACAACACAGGGATTACAACGAAAGTCGTTACAATTTACGACTTTCGTTGTAATCCAAACATTGTAATGGCATGCGGGGTAAAAGCCCACGTTGTAACGTCATACAACCGCAAATTCTGTTCAGCAATGTACTTAAGCAATAGAAACATGAGGCGGAGTGAGCAAGACTCTCGCAAGGTATAAAGAAGTAAAAGAAAGACAGCACAGAAAGTGTACAAACCTGTGGAAATAAGAGGAATACAGAGAAAGTGTATATGGTAGGTGGAAAGAAAAACGGGCTCAGACATTATCTATAGCAGAGATACAATTACAAGGAGACAAACTGTATTTATTACATGCTGAAGGATAAAAGCATTGAAGCATAGAGGTAGAAGTCTTGTTGTTTTAGATTGTTTTCATAGATTGTTGTGTTAATTTATTATATTAAATTATTATTTTAGATTATATTTAAGTTTCTTATATTGAACTTCCTAATGAAAATGGCAGAACAGAGTATGGCAACACCTTCACCATGTTTGTCAACATCTGGAGAATTGCCAATACAGTGGAAACAGTCAAGAACAATATTTATTACATATATGTTAGCCATTGTCAGTGATAGGTATGGACCTCTTAGGCAACATGCTATTCTTCTCCATCTTCTTGGTGTGAAAGGAAGAAAAATGTATGAATAAATACCAGAGTTGTCATTAGGCATGGGGTATGGTCAGCCTAACATTGTTTTTGAAATGTCTATGCAAATGTTAGATTCATAATTTATTTAAAAAACAACTTAGTTTTGGAGAATCATCAATTCTTTTAAAAAACAAAAGATAGAGGAGGACATGACATTGTATGTGGCCGCATTGAGAGGAATAGCATTGTCGTGTCATTTTCAACAATCAGCTGATTCTGTTATAAGAGATCATATTGTGAAATGGAAAGGAAAGGACAATAAGTGAGGTAGGTGGCTGTGTATGATAGGAAAAAATAAAGTGAAAAGGGAAGTGATGTAAAGAGGAAAATAGAAGTACTCAAGACTAGTACCAAGGAACATACGAGACAGAAGAGCATAAATTAGAGGGTGGTGAAGTGTTTTAGTTGCGGAACTCATGGCCATATTGCATACAGCATGATGTGTGGTGCCAGAAATGTCATTTGTAGAAACTGCGGAAGGAGAGGCCACTTTGCAAACGTGTGCAAGACAAAGGTCAAAAGCAGAGATTTCAAAAAGATTCAAGTAATTGAGCAAGAAATTCATGACTGTTGTGAAAGTATACAGGCATCACTTCTAACACTACAGGAAGACGTGGAGAATTCAATGAGTGGAAGAGTAATGGAATTGCAAGGGGTGAGGTTAGAGGGTAGTACGGTTGAACGGCAAAATGATAGCAGTATTGGTTGGTGGATTCATGCCGTTTATTTACCCTCATATCTAAAAGAACTTATTAGAGCAAATGGAAATCTCTTGAAGATGCACAGTTATGCAAGCCTGACGTAAAAGCTGTAGGCTGTGAAGGTAGAAGGATAGAAATTATTCAAATGGAAAGGATAATGATCAGGTTTAAAGAAAAGGCTGTCCATAGACAGATATATATCACAGACTTTGGATCTGCTTTGCTGGTATGGCATCATCAAAAGGATTTAGACATAATGGTCAATACCAATGCAAAAGAACCAGTGATGGTAGGGGACAATGATGATGTGGAAGAAATACTTGGGGAGGATCAACATGACTTGGTGGGAAAATATCCACGTGTATTTTCCTATGATCTAGGATTACTGAAAGCTTTTCCACATAGAATAATAGTGAAGAACGGTGCAAAACCAGTGGTTCATAAAGTGAAGATTATTCCTAATATGATGAGGGAATCTTTGCAACAAGAGTTAGATAAACTCTTACTACAACAGATTATTCAGCCGATTAAAGCCTCTGCATGCTACTCTCTGATTGTAGTGGCACCAAAGGAAGGGGTCAGATCCAGTTATGTATAGACTTGCGTGATTTGAATAGAAATATCTGGGCGGATATCAACCACTCCCTAACATATCTAAGATGTTGACAACTAAGGGGAAGGGAGTCATGTTCAGTGTTTTGGACATGTCGGCTGCATATCATCAAGTCAATCTACAGGTGCAGTAAGGCATCTTGCGCCATTTGTAACTTCATTCAGGGCATTTCATTACAAAAGTATGCCTTTTGGGCTTGCCTTATCCGCAGCCGTTTTCCATAGAACAATGAAGAACATTTTTGGAGACATGGAGCAAATACTGTGCTTCCAGGATAATATACTCTTTGTGGGAAGAGATGGAAGTGAGCGTGATCAGTTGTTTGAAGAAGTGACGAGGCGGCTGGAAAGAAATGGGTTGACAATAAAAAAAGGAAAGTGCAATATCAGAAGAAAGGAAGTGAAGTACCTAGGACATGTTATCTGCAGTGAAGGGATTAAACCAAAGAAGAGTTTAATAACAGTATTTGAGAAAGCACCAAAGCCGACTGGTAAAAGCAAACTGAAATCCTTTCTTGGATTAGTGGAATAGTGTTCCAAGTTTCTGAAGAATTTTGCAGATGTAGTAGAGCCTGTAAGGAAATTGATTTAAAAAAAGCACAGTATTTGAGTGGGGATAGGAATTTGAGAATATATTTGAGGAAGTGAAGGAAAGCATTATTCTGGTCCCCACGTTAGGACATTTTGATATTACAGGAAAAACATATATAACAATGGAGGCAAGCAATGAATAAATTGGTGTGATGTTGACACAGAGTAAAGGCAGTACAGAGTTTGTTGTGGATATTGCATCTAGAAGGTTGCAAGGAGCAGAAAACACATATTCTGTAATTGAAAGAGAAGCTTTGGCCTGTTTCAAGGGAATTACTCATTCCAGGTTTTATGTGTGGGGTTTACCTTTAGAGTAAGAACGGACCATAACCTTTGATGTATATTTTCAAAGGAGGGAGATGTTTGGGAAGGAATGTTACATTTCATATATCAAGGTGGTTATTGTCAGTAATAGATTACAATTTTGAGGTGGAATTTGTGAAGGGCAGCAAAAATGTGGTTATAGCTTATTTGCTAAGAATGCTGGTGAATGAGGAAGAATTTATTGAAGAAGTGTTTCACAGAGAGGAGTGTGGAACAGAAGGACAAAAGGCAATAAACGTAGAAGAATGGAATGTGGCAAAGGAAAGTGATTCTATGAGGTTAATTAGGTAGTCAGGGAAGCACACAATTGGAGTGGAAAAATGAGTTTGGTAAAGAATTGAATGAGTATTTGGAAGTTAAAGACGAACTGAGTATAATTAATGCAAAACGAATGGGAAGGAATCAACTTATTTCTCCAGGGGTAGTTTGTCCACTCATTATCAGTATTGTGCAGGAGAGCCATTCAGCACATGGAATGATGAAAAGAAATGTGAGAGAGTCATTCTGCTGGTCTGGAATGGACAGTGATATGGAAGAAAGAGTGAGAAATTGTGTGGCATATGCCAATAGAGAAAGACCAAGGTAATGAGGCAACCTTCATTAGAATGCTTGGCTTTTCCTGAACAAAATATAGGCATAGTTAGCTATGGATTTTCTAGGCCCTTTAGCAAGGTTGGAATTGAGAAATAAATATGTCTTGGAATTGGCAGTTTACCTTACTGAATAGTTTCTATTGAAATCTATTGAGCAGGTGAACACGGCTGGAGTAATTACATTTCTTGAGGAAACTTTCATGGAAGAGGGAATACCTAAAACCATTGTGTTGGATAATGGTGTACAATTCATATATAGAGAAATGACCAGTTATCTTGCTTGGATGAGAGTTGTTTGTGAAAGAGTAACACTTTTCAGAACACAGGCTAATGGATTGGTGGAGAGGGTGAAGCTTTGATAGTACAGAATATTCAGTTGTCTTTGGAAAATCATCTTCCATGGAGAAGGGAGCTAAGAAGAATGATTTGGGCATATAGGACAGCTAATCATGTTGTGATGGGGTGTCACCTTTTGTATCTTTGAAAGGAAGGGAACTGGACAGGAAGGAATACCCTATATGATTGAATGGAAGGGTTGATTTGAAGGTTGATTGGGAAGAGGTGAGGAAAAGAGTTGAGGGATCACAAGAGATGGGGGTAAAAATTACTATTCCCATTCCAGAGAGTGCAACAGTAGGTAAAGCGTTGGATAGCATAGGGGAAAAAATTACTATTTCCACTCCAGAGGGTGCAACAGTAGGGAAAGCACTGGATAGCGTAGGGGTAAAAATTACTATTGCCACTCCAGAGGGTGCAACAGTAGGGAAAGCGTTGGATAGCGTAGGGGAAAAAATTACTATTCCCACTCCAGAGGGTGCAACAGTAGGGAAAGCGTTGGATAGCGTAGGGGTAACAATTACTATTCTGAATCCAGAGGGTGGAAACATACTTATCAATTACATATTTTTTTAAAGAAAAAAAATATGTAATATTTTTTTTACAAAAATAGAATACTAAATACCAAATATTTATAATTAATATTTACTAAAATAACAAAAAATTACTTCCCATGCTACTCCCCCTTTAACACACAACACACTACACATACAGAAAAACACAATTAATCTAAATATCAATTAATCAATTAATAGCAATTATTATTATTACATTGATGTAATTATAAATTAACTAATTGACAAATATTAATGACCAATTAATAATTAATGACCAATTAATAATTAATTAACAAGAAATTTACAACAATAAACAATATTTATTAATACATTCTTTATAATTAATATAAATTAATTTTAAAAAACGAATTACCAATTAATTAATTAGTAATTAATTAATAATACATACCAATAAATAAATACTATCTCCTTAATTAATTTAACTTAATTATTTCACACCCTATTCCCCTATAAACACATAACCCACTACACATAAATAAGTCTCATAAAAAATGTAATTATCATTTAATCACTTAATAATAATTAATTACCAATAAATTATTATTAACAATAACAAAAATAAAAAATATTACTACATTAACTCTAATTAATTTAATTAACTAATTAATAATAATTAATTACGAATTAATTATTATTTAACAATTAATTATTAATCAAAAATATTTAAAAAACATAATAATTAACTAATTACAATTAAATTACTTCCCACCCTATTCCCCTATAAACCCACAACCCGCTCTGATACTAAAAAGCAAAATGTAAACAAAATTACCAATTTCTAAACATACATTAAAAAACTTGTTTAACAAACATATAAAATACATAATAAAATACATAACACTAAACAAAATTTTGATATTAATAACATAGATACCTTAAAATCGATATTTTGTCTATCGATAATATTGCACATCGATATTCTATACCATCAAAATTAAAACATCGATATTATTGTATATCGATATTTTATTTTCGATATTTTGGCTACCTACCGTGTGGTGATAAGAAAGATGGAATTCTTAGAGTGCTTGGAATGTAAGGATGCCAAAAAAATCAGGATAGCATGTGGGGAGGTCTGGGAGGCTCTGAAGCGGAAGGAAGGACCTGAAGGTCAGCCAGAGATGTTGATATTTTGTACTAATAGAGCATTTAAAAGTTAAAGGTGTGCAGATATCATCTTTACAATGTTCCCACTGTTAATAACAATGATGGGGTTGATTCTGATTGGATTGCATATTTAACAACACAATGTAGGGTACCTTTAAGACCAGGAACATAGAAACCAGAGTGATTCCTGAATTTTCCCTTTTTCATTTCCTCCATGGAGAATGGATTTGACACATTGGAACATTTAAACACCCTCTTAAAACTAAAACATTTACTATCCTGAGTGATTACACTGCCCTTATTGACTTTTGACATTCCTGATGGGTCTGTAAACCTTAATCCATCTCTTTTGACTCTTCCTTGGAATGCAGATTCTAATTGGATCCCCTATGATGAATTTGGGCTCCACAACTTTGTGGCATTTATCATAATAGATTTGAGATTTTTCTTGGTGGGGTTACACTTTTTTGACACTTCGCCAATGCCGAAATCTGAATCTTTCATGCTTGTGGCAACATATTTGGACTTAAGCCACTAGGGAAATATAGAAGAAGTGGATTCCATTACCTTTAAAAAGAGAAAAGGAGATTTCCCTTTGACAATGTAACAAGATATTCTGTATGCCAAGAGCCTTTTCCTGATGGATTCTAGGAAAGACACTCTATTGATAAGTGCTAAATGTATACTGTTTATCAGGAATCTGTTAAAAGACTCAACCAGGCCCTTACTTTAGGGATCATATAGGGCTGTGCGATAATGTTTACTTTTAAGTGTTTCGAAAATCTGTTATTATATCTGATACAAACTGTCTACCGTTATCAATAACAAGATACTCTGCGTAACTCTCATGGCTAAAAACATCCCAGAGGAACTCCAATCGAACTTCAGTGGAAACTCTTTCAGTGAACACGACCTCCCGTAATTTTTGGTGGTAATCTGTCATGGCAATGGCATGTGGCATGTTGAGTGGCATACATTTAGAAGGTCAAGAAATGGAAATATCTTCTTTCTGCCATTGTTTAGTGAGCCATGGAATGCTGCTCATGACAGGAAAATTAGTTTTGTACATTTTGTCGGATGTGCACATGTGGAATACTCCCTTATCCATCACACTTATCTGTAAAAAACACAAATCTGACTAGTTCATGAGTTACTTGAGCGAAAGAATGAAGAGGACCCTTAAAATATTTTGAGCAGTGGCCAACCTTCGCCAGCATGCTTCTTGACTTGAGGTAATATCTTCTCTTATCATTCTCACCCCCAAAACCAGTCCCAATACCCAGGACCCCAATTCCCCTCCCACTACCCCATTCTCCTCCTATCTACATTCAACTCTACATCAAGTGTTGCACATAAATCATTGACACTCGCAACAACTTCAGACTCATCAACAGCCAGTTTTATGAGCAACTTTAGTGCAAGGTAACTTAAACAGACAGTCTGCAGGTTGATTGACTGACCATGTAATGTGCGACACTTCAAAACTATATTCTTGACGCTTAAAACATTCTCTTGCCTCATGTGCAGTTGTTTTCACGACCCTTCTAGTGATGAAATTTGAGTTAGTGGTTTATGGTCTGTATGGTGGTAGAATATGCATCCCCAAATGAAATGCCTGAAGTGGTTAACTGCCTAGGTGAGCAGTTCACGTTCAGTAATGGAATACCATATCTCAGTATCATTCAGTGTTCTTGAAGCAAATGCTACAGTCCATATGTTTTTCCCAGATTGCTGTCAAATCACAGAGCCAAGACCATAGACACTGGCATCCACAGTTATGATGCATTGTTTGCCGCTTACAAAGGGTCGAAGAGTAGGTGCATTTATTATATGTTTTTTAATATTTCTGAATGCTTCTTCTTCTTCTCTCTTCCACATGAATTCAGTATACTTCCTGAGAAGCTTCCTCAGGGTTTCCATCAATGTGGCAACGTTTGAAACAAATTTCATATAGTACTCACAAAATCCATTGTAGGATCTCAACTTGTCTTTATTATCAGAGGCCAGTGTTTTCTTATGTCATTGAATAATGATTCCTTTAGAATAGCTACTTCCTTTGATACAGTATGTCCAAGCTAGTGCACTTGTTTTCTGAACAGGTTACATTTATCAGGACAAAGCACAAGACGTATAGCATACAATTTCTCGCATGCTTCATACAATATGGTGAGATTGTCTGTCGTGTTTTGGGCAAAACTAGAACATCATCCTGGAAACATCTGACATTTGATTCCATTTCTTTGAAAATGTGGTATGTTACTCGCTGAAAAACTGATGCCGCCGTGCTAGGCTGGACAAGCATTCTTTAAACTGGAATGCTCCAAAAGGTGTTGCAAATGCAGTGAGTGGTCTTGATTCTTCAGCTAATTTTACCTGATGAAAGGCACTACGGACGTCCAATGTAGAGAAAGTAGATGCTCCATCCAGCATTGTCAAAAAATCATTGACTCTGGGCAAGGGATGATTGTTAATGGTGATGCTGGCATTGAGTACCTTAAAATCTACACATACTCTTAAGTTTCCACTACTCTTCTCAGTCAGCACTATCACTGAAATCCAATCTGATGATTCTGTTTCCTCACAAATGTCTTCTTTTTGCAGCTCCTCCATTACAGTTTCTAAATCCTTGTGAATGTGAAAGGATAGATTCCTTACCCGTAGCTGTATAGGAGTTGCTCCAGCTTTTCTATGCCACTGTCAAGCACTTCAGGAGACCTATTTTCTTTTTTTTTTACATGAGTCTTCTGTGATCCCCAATACTGGATCCACTGCACATGGATTCAAATATCTTTAAAGGGATTTATAGTCACCCCATCAAAGGATGCATACTCCTCTCTTTAGGCAAAATAATGTTTTTTTCAGAAGATCTTTCCTTGACCTCAGCCCTTGATGCAAAGTAACCATAAAGTTGAATAAAACTTCCATCATAAGTCACTGCTCTGACGGCAGGCTCACCTAGGTCTGTGTTGTCCATCAAAAGATTTTGTATATACCCTTAGGCATGGTGGTGAATGGTGAGCCTGAGTCTGCTACAAAACAAAATTTTAACTCCCTGTACTGTTTTTAAAAAAAAAATATATATTTGGAAAACTTTACATGTAATACTACAGGCAAAATCAGGCACGGGCCGAAAATCCGTTGGCCGGCAACACAAACAGATTCAAAGCCTCGCACAGCGAGAGACAACAGTACAGTAATTTTCGGTCCGGCATAGCCTGTTAAATCAGGATTTATATATAAGCTTGTCCACAGTAGCTCCGGATATGAGAGGATTCCAATTTATGATATGGGTAGAAGGATCTAATGGCATACGATACTGCGAAATCTTACACGGAGCAAGTCATACAACAGGATATTAGCCTTCAGTAGAGATATAGTTGGGAAGCAAAAAACAGGACATGAAGCAGCAATAGCTATGTACTAGAACTCAGCGTCCTACTCGTGGAAGCAATAAACAGTAAAAGAAAACATAAGTACACATTACAGAAGTCTTTCCAATGAAAACGAGACCTAGTCCCCCATCTAGCGAATAAGTATATAAGGAATGAGGAAATAAGATAGAAGAAGAAGAAAAAGAAAAAAAAGGGGCCATAGAAACAAAGAAGAAACAAAAAACATGTCCCATCCCCCAACCCCCCACCCTGCATACCAGCAGAAGGCTACGGCCTACCCCCCCCTATACGATTTACAAAAAGGGGGTGGTGATGAACAGAGTGTCTGAGTTAAACAGACCACTCTTACCCAGTCCAAAGATCAGGGCTTGATCCATCACCGTTATTTATCTCACTGCCCCATCCCAGCTCGGAACCTGGCTATATGCAAATCAGTCTGTCCCTGGCCCAGTGCATCATGGGAACAGGGCAGACTAAACTACCAAGCCAATTCTTCTCCAGAAAGGAGACAAGCTACCGGGGACCGGTTTCTGGCATTTCACCCCTTGTTGTAAATATAACGCTGAAACTGGGATGGTGCAGTGAGCTAAAAAACGGTGTTGGATCTAGCCCTGATCTCTTGACTGGGTGAGAGCTTTCTGCTTAATTCAGAGACTCTGTCCCTCACCACCCCTTGTTGTAAATATATCCCAGTGTAAGAATTGGCTTTTGTAGTTTGGTTTGCCCTGTTCCCATCATGCACTGGGACAGGAACAGACTAATTTGCATACTGCCAGGTTCTGAAACTGGGATGGTGCAGTGAGCTAAAAAACGGTGTTGGATCTAGCCCTGATCTCTTGACTGGGTGAGAGCTTTCTGCTTAATTCAGAGACTCTGTCCCTCACCACCCCTTGTTGTAAATACCCCCCCCTATAGACATGCCTGTCGCCCCAGCAGAGAAACCCCGAATATGGGAAAAACGGAGGAGGGCCCTAGCACCAGCCCCATTCACACCCCCCCCCCCCCACATACCAGAAGAGCATGTAAGCCCACCAAGATGGAAAGTGAGCATCAATTTATGTCCATCTCAACCCCCCAAAGTCACAAGCACGAGCCAAGGTCCACTTCGTCACCGGGATCGCCCATAAAGTACCGTAAACAGTCAGCGCTCATCCCTGGCCAGTCCGAACAGAAGCAGACAAACTCCCCATTCCACGAGCAAGCAAACCTGATGATCCAACCGTCCCAGTAGGGGCCACCCAGGCGCTCAGCAAAAGCAGCCGCACAGAGTCAACATCACTCCTCCAGGTTACACTCTCCGTCGTCGAGAGAACATGGCGCTTTTGTTCAACTCCTGTACTGTTATGTTACACATGGGAGGCTTCAATGGTTTTCTAGAGTGACATCTTCTTCATCCTGCTTGTCAGACATATTTTTTTGTGAAACGTGAACAATTGGGTTTTAACTGATCCCATTTTTGTCTTAGCACATCCTCGCAAAATATCCCACATGCTTGCAGAGAATGCACTCTTGTTTAACAGCAGAGCATATGTGTTATTGCTTGGTGTGAGTTACTATCACATCTCTAACAAATGTATTTAGTTTTACTCTTCTTTTGTTTCTCATACGTTCTCTAAAAAGTTGTATTACCTGTAAAGCAAAGTACATTATCCTTCCTGTTCAGTTTATCTTCATTAACCTCTTTAACTGAATCCATTGATTGTTCTACGGCAGATTTACCACTTCATTATAACCCATAAGTCAGAGGTCTTTAAACTGTGGGGTACAACCCCGTGGGGGGCCGTGGCAGTGTTCTGAGGGGGGCGCGAAGGCCTCACTCAGTAAGAACTTGTAAATGAAAATGGCCTGGTAACACAAATTTGTTTATTCACTGCGTTTCCAAACTTTCTTCATTTACAAGCAGCAGCTGAAGTGCAGGCAGGGTCAATTACATGATTTAAAAAGGACACAATTTTCTTTAACTATTTTGTTCTGTTTATTTCACCTGCAGGTAACTGCAGATAACGTAACAGACGCTTGAAATGAAAAATAATTTAAAATTAGTACTTCTGAAACCTCAATTTGTTAATGTCTCTGTGTAAGGCCAAAGAGCCACATAATTGAATCCTGGTGGGCTCAGTAGGGTCAAAGGGGCATGTGTGTGTATATATAGTGCTACAGGTCCCAGCCTCTTACATAAAGCTCTGTGAATGTGAACATGTCAATTCTTATTTTAAAACTGTATACACAGTATAAGATAGGATGCTGCAGAATGGTTTAGTCAGAGCCACGGGAATTATGTGAGTGGAGCACCAACTTATGCAGCAGTGTTTACGAAACTATGCAAGAAGAAAAGGCAAATAATGCAGCATATTTTCTGACACTATTAATTCATTATTTTGTACTTTTTTACATCATAATAATATTTGGGCAAAGATTTTACCTCATTAGTACCAGTTTACCAAATACATAAATATGCAAATGAAAGGTGACCAGTTAACTTTTGTGAAGGGCCTTCCACTGCATGGGAATGCATCACCACATTTTAGTAACTTTTGATCATTTTGAGCTACAAATATATTTTGTTCTAAAATCTGCAGCTTATGCACCAGGTAATGGTTTATAATGCTAATTAAGTGAAAAAAGTCACAGAATGGTATAATTCCAGTGGATTTGGGTTTAGTGTTTAACATAAAACAAGTGCTTTCAAAGCATGTCTTTAGTAATAGGTAATTAGATTGTACCTAGTGCAAGCATTTCTATAAGTATCCATTAAAATGACACTTTCTAGAATTCAACACCATTATTACACATGTCATCATGAAATTTGAAGTGACTCCATCAATTAAGACTTATGCTGGGTTCTAAGCAGCCCTTACATTTGGTTATTAACCAATTCCACATTTACATTTCCTTCAGGCAGCAGGCACCTTGGTCGCCTTCATGCCCTCGGCTTCACAACACATGAGGGCACCACACTCTCCCCTTCCACTTTCACCCAGAGGCACTACTACATCCACATTAACTATTCAGGGATGGCTGTCTCTTTTTTGTTTACCAAAAAGTGTGGAAACCAGTTTTGTGAAATCAAACAAATATAGGCACATCAGTCCCCACAGATCCTGCCCACTTTGACATTCATATGTCATTTCAGGTATATATCAAGTGTGTTATCTAGACGTCACTCACACATAGCTCAGTAGAAAAGCATATATACATTAATACAGGTAGTTTCATACTGAGAGAAGGAGACAACCAATGAGTCAGAGATTTAGTCACAACTGTTATGTATCTAACAGCAATGAAGGTACTTTCACAGTCAGTCATGCAGTTTTCAGGCACTCGTGCAATCACCCAGCCACTAGTCAGGCAGACATAAAATCGAGGATTCACTATCCATGGAGCTATTCAATTACCTAGACACTATACATGTACTTTTGCAATCAGGCAGGCAGAAATGATGTAGTTATTCAACTATGCAGGGGCTTCTTATACATTCATCTAACCACCCAGCCACAAACTATTTACTTCTGCAATTACCAAGGCTGTAACTATACAATCATTATAACACTTGCACAGAACCTATGCAGTCATATAAACACCCACCTACAACCCATGCACTCATTGAAATACTGAGGTACATGCATGCACTCATGCAAACACTCAGGCACTACTCATGCACTCATCTAATTACATAGAGAGTACCATTGTAGTAAACCTATCATCCACAGCATCTATGCAATCATTTAATTACTGAGGCAATATTCTTGCACTAATACAATCACCCCAGCAGTACACTTTCCTCTAATCTCTCAAGCTTTAACAATGGAGTCATGCAATCACTCAGACACTAGTCATGCACGTATCTAATGAGCCAGGCACTACTGATGCACTCTTTGAATTATCCAGGCACTACCCATTCAAGGTATCTAAACACCCAGGCACTACCTGTTCACTGAACCGAAAACACATGGGCTGCAGCATGTAGTCATTCAATCACTGAAACCCAACTCATGCACTCATCCAATCTGCAAGGTGCTATGTATGTACATAACAATCATGTATGCACTATCCACGTATTCTATAAATCAGTTATATACTATCTTAGCCCTCCTCCAATCATCCAAGCACTAAAATTACACTCATTTAATCATCCAACCTCTATCTATGCATGTGTTCAATTAATGAGCCATTAGTCCTGCACTTATCTAATCATTTGGGTACTACTTAAGCACTCATTCAAACACCCAGATAGTAGTCTCACATACTTAGGGAAACATCTATGTATTACCTTTATCCACAATGAATCAACTAGGCACTGCCTCTGCACCAATTCAATCATCAGGGAGTATTCATGTATTCAACCACAAACATGTTTTTATATGTTTTACTACGGAATATGTAGTCTTTTAGAACCATCTGGTTAATTATATATGCAATAGGTGACAAATTCTTTGCATGTACTTGGAAGAATTAGTGAGCGATATGCTTTGATACAGATTAACGTGCAGATTGTTATATGCACCGTTTCCAAATTTAAATCTGATACATTTAAGTAGAACATACTGAGATGCTAAATGCACCAGAACATACTGAGATACTAAATACACCAGTAACACAGTGGTAGAGAGGCATGCAAATAGCTCTTATGTTGTGCTTTTGGATCTACAGTTTTGAGACACTATATATACTTGTACTCTTGGGGTTATATTTCCAATAAAGTAATGCAGTGCTGAGTCTCAAGCCTTTTGGCTGTGCTACACTTCTTTCAAAGCACAGGGAGACGTCATATGTACAAAAATATGATGTATCCCTATACTCTCCCCTTTGCTGGTGCACAACTGGCCCCCATGCACCAGCAGAGGCACCCTTGCATCATGGTGCAAGGGAGCCTGTGTTGTGGGTACAATTATTTTTGTGCAGGAAGTGACACCTTCCTGTACAAAAACAATCACAAGTGGCATTTTCCTCTTTCTATGTCTGCTGCAGAATGCAGCATGCGTAGAAAGAGAAAAAAATGAGGAGAAATACACATTTCTCCCCTGAGGATGAGTAGGATTCTGATGCATTCCCAGGTAATGAATTGTTGTAAATTTGGGAATGTGCTAGAATCCATGGGTGTTGCGTAGGAACACACACAGCTACACCAATGGCACGCTCCTTTCACGCAAAGTGCTGCATGAAAAGGGCCCTTTTTTTATAAGGCAGCGAAAAGCCACTCAGAGTAGCTTTAAGTGGCCTTGTAAATAAGGAGAACCACATTACTCTGCCAGTGTGTCAAAAAATGTAAACCACCTGAAAGTGCATGGGGCTTATAAATACATCCCCTTAGCTTGATGTTCATTTTAAAATTTACTACACATGTGATAAACTGTTTGTTCGCTAAGTTTAAGTGAGATATGGTGCTGCTGTGTTGTACGACAGGGTGCTAAAAAGTTAAAAGGTAAGTAATAAATAAAGTTTTGAGTTTTACTTTTGGTTTGTTATATTGAAGTAAGTGGATGTAGTAATATATCTAGGTTCATTTGTAGATTTAAAACTAACATAAAATTAAAACTGTTTTTGTATTATTTGTATGTCAGTAGTAAAGTAGTTTAAACATTGGCTATGGTAAAAAGTTAATGTAGCTTTTTTTTACAGAACATTATATACATACGTACACAAAGTTAGAATGCTTACAAAAGCTTGGAGGAAATAGCAACAGAAGCAGCTACAGTATCTTTGCAGAACGGAGTTGCAAAAGGGGCAAAATGCAGAAAAAGTGGTGAAATAAAAAAGAACTACTGGTAAGAGGACATAGTCATTTCTTAAAAATGTATGTGGACATTTGCAAAGATGACAAAATAAGGAAAATAAAATTATGACTACGACAAAACAATAAAAGTGGACAAAGTGTACATTGCAAAAACAGATAAAATTGTAAAAAAGATGGACACACCTTAACTATGAGACAGAAGCCGTTTAAGGAAACCAGAGACAGGATGTTTTGTAGTAGAGTGGTTTTAAATCTACTGAGAAATTTGAGAAAGTATAGAAGGAGAGATGCACTGATACAGAAAAGAACAAGTTGACAGAGTAGTTGATAAGGCCTTTGCTTTGAAGAGGAAGTTGTTTGTTTTGATTCTAAATGGAACACAGACACTTGAAAAAATAGTGTTGTGCATGAGAAGACAAAAACAGAAGAAAAGATTAGGGAATAGAATTAACTTTTGTACCAGTTTTAGTGGGGAATTGATACATACTTCTAGTATAGAGTCTTTCTTTAATGAAGAAAGCTATCTCCAGGATAACAGATTAGTTCATGCTATTGATGAAAGAGGACGATTCTATGAAATGAAGAATAGCAGTCCTATAGCAAAAGAGGTGATGGTACCGAAAAATGTAGAAGAAGTTATTGCAGAAGAATGGCGTAGTCAGGTCTCTGTATACAAAGGAAATTATAGTAGTGTTGGTAGTATCAGACAGCAATCCATTGATAAATTAAGAATATTCCCACATATATTTCCAAGGCGAGGTTTGACACACTTTAGAAGGTTTGGATCCTTACAAGCTGAGAAAGCATACAAATTTGCAGGGACACTCATTAGCTTGTTTATCAAAGAAAATGTGCCAAAGCACCTTTCATCATTTTCGGATGTTAGCTGTACACCACTCAACAATGCAAACTTAGGAGGGTGTGCTATGTGAAAACCCCTGCTTTATGTTTATGAGAAATGGATAGGGCACTTTTGCATGGTACTGTGGCAGAGATAAGAATAGTTTGTGATGATGTGCAGTTTAGGTTCTTTGGTCCAGAACATGACTGTAGGGAAATTAAAAAGTTGATAACAGGAGAAGTTGCAAAACAGGACACAGGCATTATAGTTGATAGTTTTAAAGAAGAGATTACAAAATACAAGACATTATATTCTGAAAAACCAGAGTATGTTTGTATATGTTGTCGGCACAATCACTACAAGAATCAAACAGGGACTGGTGACTTATATTTAAAAAGTCAAAAAGAAACAGAATAACAACTGGTATACGTTTGCACTGTACTTATTTGTAGGAGAACGATTTGACTTGTCCAGACGACATGGTATATGTAAATGCTGCTACAATAAATTGGAGGATAATATGATTAAAACTGGTTCCCATTCCAGAAGCACTTCAAAGCTTATCCAAACTATACATTCATTTCAGGTTATAGCATGTATGGGGCCATAGACAGACAAGTCACCCCCAACAGAGCTGCAGAAAGGTCTAGATGTGTATTAGTAGTGTATTTGTTATCAGATGTCAAGGAAAACATTGAAGCGGTAGGGGCATATAGAGATTTAGAGAAAGGACTAGTAATTCTTGTAAATGGTGTGCCTACCAAGAACAAAAAGATATGGCAGGAGTTTGTAGATGTTACCAAAGTTAAAAAAAAATGTTTAGATCTGGTACAAAACAATGTTTACTATAGAAATGTAGAAAGCCTGCAAGAAATCACACATATGGAGTATCAGGCATTTCCATCATCAGGTCAGTTTGAGAAGGTGGCTTATTCCGGAACAGAAGAAAATTATGACCTTCATAGCATCCACTCTTTGCATTTTAAAGCGGTTATTGGTGATGCCATTGAGCTGTTTCAAATGAAGGAGGCAAAAGGAGGTCTATTAAGTGTGTGGGGAAAAGTTTAGAAGCTTGGTGTTTCCCACAACTTTTTTCCACTGGAGTAGGTGGCAGGTATGACGAGCTGCCAGTGCAAATACCTGCAGAGTATAGATGTAGTAGTTTATTCAGAAGACCCAAGATTTTTTATTCCAAAATCATAGATGCAGAAAATACTGTCAGCGAAAATACAGAGCAAATGGGAATTTTTATACAAGATGTCGCTTTGGATTTGCAAGACCTGGCATCTCACAAGGAAGAGCCAATAGGTTTTGTCTGCAATCCGACATATACTTACAAGGAAATCACCACAAAATACATACAACCTAAGAAGAACAGAGGCCTCCAAATACATTAATGACTACAACCCTGTGATCTTAAAGATGTGGAATGTAAACATGGATGTGAAGTTTGTTGCAGAAAACTCAATTGCTGTATCTCGGTACGTTACATCTTATATAACATAGTCAGAGAAAGATGAAGGAGATGTGGGAGAAGATTTCAGCAGAAAAGAGTCTTAAGAAGAAATTCTACAGTTTTAGCTTGAAAATGCTTTCTCACAGAGAGATAGGATCCTATGAATGTGTAGACAGGGTGAGTTCAACTAGCTTGTTTTCTATATCTAAATGAGTTTTATGGGTGAGTTTAGAGCTTGCTAATAATCGTAACAGAGCACTGAAGTTTTTTTCCTGAAAATCATTATCTGGTAGAATTTGAGCCACACAGTAGAAATATTCTGAAGAGTAACATGCTGGATACCTTATATCCAAGAAGAAGTCCTCATCTGGAAAGGATGTGTCTCCATGAAATACTTCAACATTATACTATCAGAAGTAATGTCATTTAGAACATAGATGAAGGTAAATTTGCTGCGGCTGGATGTGAAGAATGTTTGGTGAGACATAACAAAGGAAATGTAGTCAACCAGCAAAACCTACGTTGCCATTCTGAAGACAAAACACACTTGCTCTATTTAGCCTTGTTACAGTTGTTTAAGCCATGGAGAACTGAAAGTGAGATACTTGGAGAATTTGACTGTTATGAAGACTCATTCCACGCTGTCAAAGACAAAATTGAGTGCTCCGTGTTTCTAGTGTATCTTCAAATGTTGAGAGAAGAGATTTAACAAAAAGAAACATTTGCTGATGAGATAGAAAGAGAGAGTTCTTAGAGCATTTAAAGTTCAGCACCTGGAAGCCAAAACCCTCTTGGACAGCCAATCATTGAAAATGAAGCTGCAATAGCTAGGAATGAGGTGGAGAATGCAATGCAGCAAATAAGACGGGGAACTGTGAATCTAGAACCACTAATACAGCATTCAAATGCTGATCAGAAATACATTTTTGAATAGGTAAAAGGTAAAGTAGATCATGAATTTGTAGATAAAAAAAGTGCTCATCTTCTACAATTAAGCCTGTTCTATTGTACATAAGTGGTGAAGCTGAAACTGGAAAAAGCTGCTTGGTTAAAGTACTGACAAGCTACCTACAGAAGACAACAGAGTCCAAGTTGTCGTGTGTAGTCACTGCACCAACAGGATTCGCTGCTCATAATGTTAAAGGAATTACCTTTCATCGATTATTAATGCTGCCTTATGAACCTGACAACACATTACAATACAACAAATTATCTGATGATGCTTGTCATGGAGTGACAAGAGTTTTAAAGAAATTAAAGCTGCTGATTATTGATGAAGTCAGTATGGTGTCTAACCTAATATTAGCTTTTATACAGTTAAGAATACAGCAAATATTAAAAACTGATTACAATGTACGTTTTCGAGGAAAACACTTAATAATTTTTGAGACCTGCTACAACTAACTCCTGTCAAAGGAAAACTTTTATTCAAGATACTACTACATAATGAAACAAGGAATTCACTAGAAAGTATTGTAAATTTAAACATTTGGGAAAACTTTCAGTACAAAAAATTCATCCAAAATATGCGCAAGCAGCAGATATGCATTATGGAGATATACTAAAGGACATAACAGTGGGAAACAAAACATGTGCCCGGAAAATCAGGGGGCAACCATGTATATGCTTTATCGTAGCAAACAAAATAAGTACCCTTAGCGGCTAGAAATGCTGGGGAAGTCTGAGACGTAAATACATAGGTGTCAGTACAAACACTCTTCCCTAGCTGAGCTCTCGGATTCTTGCCATTACCCTGCAGACAATAGCGACCCTGATGGGGCACTATCCAAATCGGTGGAGAACTTTTCGCTCGCTGGATAACACTCAGACTTACTCCAGTAACGTTCCAACCAATGTATGCTTGTGTCTCATCTCTCAGAATAGTCTCATACGAACTAATCCCTTTAATCATATCGACTATACCCTTGACCAGAGCACTATTCTTCGCATTGCCTTTCACTGAACGTTGGGGATAGACACTATGGGCATAAATAAACATCGTTCTGTAAGCCCAAATAGAACCATTTAAGCTAAAAGGCAAAACCAAGTACGGAATATCTTTATCGGTCGTATGGGGCATTAGACCACAAATCCAACAATTCGTTGTATTCATTACTAATTGGTGATGGTGCAAAAGTTGAATAAAGAAATTATTAGCAAATTCCAATCGTCTAACTACCTCATGTTCAGGCAAAGGGTAAAAAGAATGAGAAGAAATAGTAGGTGGAGGTGTAGGTTGCACAGTGGGAATAAACGTCCCTTTAAAAGAGAATGTCACATAACCAATTATAAATATCATAAAAATCAATAACAAAAAGAAACACAGTATTAAATACCTTTTCCGTGTGATTAGTTTGTGTATCTTATTCTTGAAATTCATTTTCCTTATAGGTCTCTCCAACTCGAAGAAATCCTTCCTAACTAAATATACTGCTCGTGATGGTAGGGTGTTCTATGCTAAGGAATGCCTCTGTCAACCCAGGGCAACTCCCTTAGGCCAACCAGAACCTTCGACCTAGTGTCTCAGGCTTGCACTCCAAAGACTTATCAACCGCGACCCTACAGCTGAACCCGGATGGCGGTTCGAAAAACAAAAATAAGTAGATCCTCGGTGGAGAGTTAACCTGTAAACAGAAAAATCATAAAAACTTAATTCATTTTATTAGTCCCACGACTCTTGTTTGCAAATTATAACGATCTTTTCCAGGCAATGTCTGTTCTTTGAACAGAAGCTCAGTAGTATTCAATCGATTCAAAGAAGGCACAGCTTCTTGCAGAAGATCGTCACTTTCTTTCTCAGAGTTTGTTCCAATCAGACGGGCATCGCTGAATGGCAGAAATCGTGGCACAGTTTCTGTTTCAGAGTCTGGGAGTCCTTCCTGGACCCACCGATCATACGGTAAGGGCAATGGAGACCGTTTGCAGTGTACGCCGTGGATCCAGTGTTTCTTGCCTTGCACTCGAACTGCAGAACGTGTAGACAGGAGAACTTGATGTGGTCCTGTCCAACGGGGCTGATCGTTCTTGTTCCGCTGGAAGTTTTTAATGAAGACCCAATTGCCGGGTTCAATGGCGTGGCCTGGATCTTCAGAAGCTTGTGGCAAACTCTCATAAACCTGTTGGTGTAAAACACGCAGTTTAGCCATCAGTTTGTGCAAGTAATCAAGCAACACAGGGTACTCGAGGTCACTAAACTTTGTTGATCTTGGCACGCCCCAAATATTCACCAGGCGACCAAACACAACCTCATACGACTCAAACCCTATTCGCGAATGCACAGTCATTCTTGTGGACAAGAGCGCTAAAGGCAAAGCATCTGGCCATTGTAAACCAGTGCTCGCTTGGATTTTGGCCAACTTTAATTTCAGAGTGCCATTATAGCACTCAACTAAACCAGCTGATTGGGAGTGATTTGCGGCATGGAACTTCTGCCGGATTCCTAATCCCTCGCATACTCTCTTCATCACTTGACCCACAAATTCACTCCCATTGTCACTCCAGATAATTCTCGGCAAACCAAATCTCGGGAAAAATTCCTTTATTAGGGCTTTCGCTGTGGACAAGGCAGTATTGTCCTTCAAAGGATAAGCTTCCACCCATCTAGAAAAGGAGCAAACAACACCAAAACATATTTCAGGTTGTTGCACCTCTCCATGTGGATGAAATCTAGCTGCAAAGCCTCGAACGGATACGTAGGAGGAGCAAAATGACCAGCTGGTGTTGGAGTTCCCTTACCAGAATTGTACATCAAACACACCATACAGTTCTTAACCAAATTCTCTGCACATTTGGGAATTCCCACATTCTGCCAAACCGGAGCCAACAACTTGCAAATCCCTTTCACGCTGATATGTGCCATCCCATGAGCCATTGTAACAACTGGAAGCACATACGCATCAGGCAACAACCATCTTTGATGCTCAGACAAATCAGTCCAACAACCATTCGAATCAAATCGACCCTTACTTTCTCTCTATTCATTCAACTCTTTCTCTATAGCCTCAGCTTGGATGGATTTCACACTCTCAATCGTATCTTCACACATACTTTTCTCTGGAACCCATCTCGCCGGACCTGCAACATACATTCGGCTCATCACATTTCTCGCAGTTTCTTTCGCAACTTCATCCGCAAACGCATTTCCGCGACCAACATCATCCGTAACTTTCTTATGGGCACTTGTAACGGCAAAGTAAGTGATTCAAGGAGCTCATTCACCAACTGCCCATGTTGGATCTTCGTTCCATGTGAAGTCAAAAATCCACGTTCTCGCCACAAAGGTCCAAAGCTATGAGCCACACCAAACGCATACTTGCTGTCAGTGTACACATTCACTCATTTTCCTTTCGCCAACACACATGCTCTCGTTAATGCAATCAACTCTGCTGCTTGCGCTGAATTATGTGGGATACGTGCAGCTTCAACAATCGTATGCAAAATCGTGACAGCATATGCCGCAGTCATATCACCATTCGGCAACTTAAAGCACAAACCATCAACCCACAAAGTACCATCACACTCTGAAAGAGGAGTATCCCTAAGGTCTATCCTCCCTTTCGTTTCTTCCTCAGTTCTCAGAAAACAATCATGTTGTTCTGTGTCATCATCTGTCTCAGCTGAAATCGGCAACAACGTGGCTGGATTCAACGTTTTGCATCGTTTAATGTGCACATGACTCGCTAACAAGGTCAACTCGTAACCCGACAACCGAGCACTAGTTAAGTGCTGTGTCTTGGTACGGTTCAACAAGGTATCCACTGCATGTGGAACCATTACGATTAACGTGTTGTCCATAACCAAACCAGCAGACTGTCGAATCGAAACAGTCGCTGCCGCTGTAGCTCTCAAGCAACTCGGCAACGCTCTAGCTACTGGATCTAAAGTCAACGAAAAATACCCACATGGACGTTGCTTATCGCCAAACTGTTGAGTCAAGACTGACAATGCACATCCCTCTCGCTCATGGACATACAATGTGAAAGGCTTACTGTAGTCGGGGGTACCCAACACAGGAGCCGAACACAACGCATCACGTAATTCGCAAAAGCTCTTCTGACATTCGTCAGTCCAAGGAATAAGATTTGGAGTATCCTTAACAGTAAGAGCTATCAAAGGTTTCTCTAACAAAGAAAAATTAGGGATCCACTGTCTACAGTACGACGTAATACCCAAAAACGCACATACTTCTCTCTGTGTCGTAGGAACACTCATTTTCGCAATAGCTTGAATTCTCTCTGGGGTCAGTTTCCTTCCCTCCTTCGATAAGAGGTGACCTAAATAGGTTACTTCTTGTCGACAATACTGCAACTTGGAGAGAGAAACTTTGTGATGAAAATCAGACAAGTGGCGTAACAATGACAATGTGGCTTCTCTACAAATCTCTTCATTGTCAGCCGCAACTAACAGATCGTCAACATATTGAATAAGGGCAGCACCATCTGGTAAAACCAACAGATCAAGTTGTGTTTTCAGAGCTTGGCAATAGTTTGATGGACTCTCGCAATAGCCTTGAGGAGCGCGCTTAAAGCGGAAACTTCGTCCTCCTAAAGAGAATCCAAAGATATCTCTACTCTTCATGGCAATCGGGATGCTGAAGAAAGCATTCTTCAAGTCAATCACTGAAAACCATGTGGCCGTAGCGGGAATCAGAGTCAACAAAGCAGTAATATCAGGCACAACAGGAAACTGTGGAACAACAATCTTGTTCACTTTGCGAAGATCAATCACAAACCTATATACAGGAGGCTGTGAAGAATCAGTTCTCTTCAGAACAGGCAAAACGGGACTATTGCACACATTACCTCTCATTTCCTCAATCACACCTTTTTCGATCAGATCATAAATAATCGCTAAAAGTGCACGTTCACCATCACTCGAGATACGGTACTGTGGAATGCGCGGTAACTGAGCATTCGCCTTCAGTGTCACAACATATGGAGGAATCTCTAAAAGACCGACATCGTTCGGACCAGTAGCCCACAATGAATCTGGTAAGGAAGACAATTCAGATGGAAGTCTGTCTTTCGATATGTACATCGGAGAGATCACTCTCTCACCCAACGTAAGATGTACTCCTGACGGAGAACAATACAACGTCGCATACAACCTCTTCAATAAATCCAATCCCAACAAGTTCTCACCACAACCTGTAGTCAAAATGAGGGGTGCTTCAAATTGACGAGGTCCAACAGAAAGAGACAACGGAGCAGAAATCGGATTCGTAACCGGGGCGCCAGAAAAACCTACAGAAACATTCTCAAAGCCAGACAAAGGTGCGCCGGGGAGTTTAGAGTACATTATAGAACTCTTTGTAGCACCAGTATCTAACAGAAAAGGCTCTGACACATCTGATGCAATCACTTCAACATAAGGTCCACTCTGATCTACTGGAACTGAAACAACTCCCTCTCTTTGTCCATGGCTGTCCTAGCAATCGTTACCATCCACTTCCTCACCTTCAACGTAGTAATCATCCGTATAGTACTGAGCTGTCCTACCAGACGAACCTTGCTGCTGATCAAAACTATTCATTGAGTTCTGCGGAGGCAAAGAACGCCCATTTTGTCCGCGATCTCTACCTCTAGGTGCTTGTTGAGCACCTCGACCTCTTACACCAGAAGCACCATTCGTGCTCTGTAACAATACCGGACAACTATTCTTGAAATGGCCCTCTTCTTTACAATACGCGCACTGATTAGGCCCATACGTAAAACTCTGTTGAGAATACTCATTCCTTTGCGAGTTTCTCGAATATTGCTGATTCTGCTGATAATCGCGTTGATTATTAGTACGAGGTGGATAAGCTTGATGTAGAAGAACTTTAGTCTTCAATTCCTTAGTCTTCTTATCCGCTTTCTCTATCTCATCTTTGTGCCTATTTTCATACTACTGGGCCGTAGCTAAAATCTGCGCTGACGTGGAAACAGCCCAAGCACTCTCAGAATCTTTCAGCTTAGTGCACAACTCGGGAAGCAGATTATGTACAAATTTGTCGACAAACAATCTCTGGCCACCCTCAGTAGCCATATCCTGACCACTATGATCTACAAAGGTCTCTTCAAACCGTGTGAAAAAGTCAGACACCGTCTCATCTTTCTTCTGCTTACAAGCAGACAACTTGTCCCAATTAACACGCACTTCAGGCATCAAAGTCTTCATATAAGTAATTATCCTACCAGGGAGTAGAGTAAATATATCTTCAGGCTTAGCACCTCCTACTTGTCTATCATTCACAGCACCAAGGTTAACCCATGTATCACCCAATTCTTGGTCATGATCCGTATGTCGAATCGTACTCCAAATAGGCTGTGGGATAACATTTCCAAACAACATATCTACATCTGCTAAATTCATGATACACGAACCCACAGTCTGAGTGAGCTCTTTATAAAATACTGCTGGATTTTTGTGCGGATCAGGCAAAGACTGCTTAATTGCCAAAACTTCAACACGCTTCCAAGGAACATGTACCCAAACCCGCTGGAAGTGTCCAGGGACAGGTGAATTAACAGTTGCATCAGTAGGTCTCCAAACTGGAGGAACCTCACGCATCGGATATTGATGCACTTTTCTCCCTACTGACGAATCAGGCTCAAACAATCGCTCAGAAGGAGTATCACTACGAAATGACAAGATGTTCGCAACTGCTCTCCCAACATCATGAGGACCCACAACGGTCCCTTTTGCAAATTCGGAACGTATTCGGTACAACTCATTAGGAGCTTTACCTACTTCTTCAACCCATTATTCATGGAGGAACACACACATCATAACAAAGACGTACCGTTGCTTAGGTGCTTCCCATTGAAGGAAGACATCTATAACACCCTCAAGATCATACTGAGAAGCGTACACAATCCATTTATGTGCCAGATGATCCAAAACTGTACGTTCATCTGTATCAGGCAACTGTCTACGCTCACTAACAGGAGACATACTCAATTGTCTACGCTCACTAACAGGAGACATACCCAATTGTCCCAACAAAGGAGAAAAGAAACCAGAAACTGCAGCAGTCATTCTCTGTCTAGCAGAAGGAGAAGGTGAAAGAATAAGAGAAGACAGAACAATAGTAGAGGAATCCAAAATCGTAACAGAAGGAGCATTATAGATAGGCATAGGAGTAGCAGACGAAGAAGGAAGCAAAGTTGGCGGCCCCTGAGGAGGCTGCGCCAAAGGAATAGTAGCCAACGGAAGAGGAGCTGGCTGTGGAGTAATTGCAGGTGGCACAACAATCGGAGGTTGTGGAACTACAACTGGTAGTGGCAGTGCCGTAGCATTTTGTGCATAAGGGGGTGGCGAACTCAACAGATGCAACATTAAAGGATCTTTCGCAAGATCTTTCTTTTCTTCCTTCTCTTTACGTGACAAAACTGGGTAGCATTTATCTACCGCTAACTTCCTAACCCTAAGCATCTGTTCGCTCTCTTGCTCTTCCTCATTATCCCTATACGCTATAGCAGCTTGCACCATTGACAAACCTCGTTCTCGTTTATTCTTCTTCGCTACTTTGATTTCTTTCTGTTTGGCTTCTTTGCGCCAGATGCGGAAAGAGTCAAACATTGCCGGCCGGGCTTTCTTTTTGAACAATTTAACTTCAAGATTATCTCAAATCTCAGTTTCAAAGCTACCATAACGGGGCCGCTGTAGGACACCATCTTTCTTCGTATATTTTACCCAGATGTCATTGTAACCAATAGGATCCACACCATGCTTCACATAAAGATCATATGTAGGAGTTCAGATCGGAGGAACCGGACACGAATCCTCTAACCGGGAATCCTTAGAACAACCACACCCAAATATCTTTCCAAGACTGCTAAAACCAGGCATCTTTGCTCACTAGTCTAGCTTCAAACTTCAAGGGAAATCTAAAAACGATAGTCTCGTGAATACACAAGTCCCTTGGCTTTGGGGCCTGCAGGTACCAAATCAAAGCGATCCACAAAGGGATACCAAACAAACTAAGGACTGGGAGATGCTCCACTCATACTTAACTGAAATGTCGATGGCGTCACCAGAAGACCCGTCAATCGTCTCGCTCTACAAATCATCTAGGGCTCCAAGACAGGGCGACAGTCAGGGATGCAGTACTTGGTAGCCGTCGGAAAGCGGGGAACCTCGCAGCAAAGACTTTCGGACCACGACGAGATACAGGGGTCGATGAAGTGGCAGGCCTTCCTCCAGAATTTCCACACGAAGCTCTCCACGATCTTCGGGCTTGGACCGGTACCGCTGAAGTCGCCCCACGTTGGGCACCAACTGAAGGACCAGGTTTTAGAACCTAGCGACGCCAGGGAAAACGCCTGATGCCTTCGAGTTCCCCTGCCTTGGCAAACAGAGACACGGGATGCTTCTTGATGACGTCAAAGACCAAAGTTTATTGGCTGCAACCAGGAACAGAGATATACGAAGCACAACACGGGTGGCTCGCTAGAGACTGCACAAATTCAGTGAGCGGAGCATGGTCTTTTATGCCAAAAATCACATTCCAAAAGTGGCATTGGTTACACACAAACTAGCCAATCACATGGTGACATTTCAAACATATCGTATAACGACAATCCCACTTTCTGTTGTCCAGCCCACCAGAAATGACCAAGCACATTCCAATTTCTTGTTCGATCAGGCCGGACAAACCCATCATAAAACCTCAACCCAAATCAGTGATTTTGTCGTAAAGAAAGGAGCAGAAACAGATTGGAAGCAAGATAAAAAGGTGGGTGCAGTGTACTGTAAACTTCGGCATGTCATGTTCTTTGATCTTTATCTGACCAGCTGCTTAACAAGGAACTGGCTCGGAGAGGTCAGCCTCGGGCAAGAGAGTCAGTTCGGCCAGGTCATTCAGAAGTCAGCTAAGGTGTACGTGTCCCAAGGACTCGTTTGGCTGTAGTCATCGGCCTATGTAAGAGCAACCACACAAAATGGCTGCCATTCACAAAATGGAACCCGAAGGTTCAAACGAAATCCCTAAATACATAGTGTTCTCATTGATCGATTAATTCGAAAACACTCGTACATACCGCACTCGTGATTTGCGGTCCGCTGACACCAAAATCGTCTTTTTCCGATGACCTTTATTGAACGGGTTCGGAACCACCGAACCTCAGACCCTCAAACTACGGAACTACAACAGATAAAAAGAAAATGGAGGTACTATCATACCAGTAGCCTTAAGTTGCATGTGAAAAGGCTCTTCACCACAATAAAAGTCCCCTTTTGTTTCGGCTACAGCAGCTTCTACATAGTACTGTGTGTTATGTTTTTTGTACAAGGACTAAGAACATTTTAGACATCATTTGGCCTAACATGGATGATGTTTACAAAAGGATATTAAAAAATAAAGACTGCTTCATAATTCTTGGACATTTTGTAAACAGTTTTAACATATAGATGCTTTCATTAAGGTAGTAACCTATTAGCAAGAGAGTATTAAAAAAACTTGTTGTGAGTGCAGTGAACATTATGACATAATTGTAATTAAGTACTGTGCACATTTGTTTTTTGTTTTTTTTTACAATCCATTGATTGCTTTTTCCCTCTGTTTAATGATGATGCGTCATACAAAGCACTGTTGAAAGTGAAATAGTATGAAAGCTGAAAATGGTAAAAAACTGTAAAACATTTGTCTATGTTGAATTAAAGTTTTGGTTTAAAAATATTGTATGTTGTTTGGTTGCTGAATGTTCAAAATATATTCTAATACATTTTTGTCTGTTTATTTTTTATCACAGTGGTTGGAGGTTGAGATGTATTACGTGTGTCAAATCACTAATCTAGTGATGGATTAATCTAGTCAATACTCATATACTCATCCCATCTTCCAGGCACAACAGTTGCACTCGTCCAATCACCCAGCCACTACATAGGAAGTAATCCAATCACTCAGGTACTACACTTCAATTCAGCCAATATCTGAGTCACTACTGATGCACTCATCCAATCACCCAAGCACTGCCCATGGAGTCATGCTTTTACTTAGTCACTACTAATGCAGTTAGCGAATTACCCAGACATGCCACTTGTACTCTTTTATTAATCTAGGTACTCCACTTGCAGTCATCCATTCACCTAGGCACTACACTTGCAGTCATTCATTCACCCAGGCAGTACCCATAAAGTCATGCATTCACTCAAACAGTACCTATGCAGTCATGTAACCACCCTGGTACTACACTTGCAATTATCCATTCGCCCAGGCACTACCCATAAATGCATCAAATCACCCAGGCACTACCCTTGCACTCATCGATGCATGCAGTCACTACCCATGCACTCATCCAATCACCTGGACACTACCCATGCACTCATCAAATCACCCAGGCAGTGTTCATGCACTCACTCATTCAGTCAGGCACTACCTATGCACTCATCCATTTACTCAGGTACTATCTTTGCACTCATCCATTCACTCAGTAACAAATCATGCACCCATTCAATCACCCAGCCACTACCAATACAGTCATCCATTCAACCAATACAGTCATCCATTCAATCTGGCTCTACTCATACAGTGATCCATTCACTCATGCACTACACATGCAGTTATCAAATTACCCAGGCAGTACCCTTGCACTCATGCATTCACTGATATACTACCCATGCAATCATCCAATCACCCAGGCACTACTCATGCACTAATCCTTTCACTTGGTCACTACTCATGCACTCATATAATCACCCAGGCACTACCCATTTAGTCATCCATTCATAAAGGCACTACTCATGCACTCATTCAATTACCCAGGTAGAACCCATGTACTCATGCAATAACCCAGGCACTACCCATGCACTCATGCAATTAACCAGGCACTGCCCATACACACATACAGCCACATAGGCATACCATTGCACTCGTTCATTCACCCATGCAATCATCCAGTAAACCAGGCACTACTCATGCACTAATCCATTCATTCAGGCACTACTCATGCACTCACCAGATCACCCAGGCACTACCCATACACTCCTTCATTTCATCAGGCACTACTCATGCCGTGGTCCATTCACTCAGGCACTACCCATGCACTCATCTAATCACATAGGTACAACCCATGCATTCATGCAATCACCCAGACACTTCCCATGCACTCATGCAATTAACCAGGCACTATCCATACACACATCCAATTACCCAGGCACTACACTGCACTCATCCATTCACTCATGCACTACCCATGCACTCTTCCAATCACCAGGTAGAACCCATGCACTCATACAATGACCTAGGCATGTGGACGAATTTTGTGAATTCGAAAGCGTACTCGCGGTCCGCAAAATATGCAAACTTTTGCGAACTTGCTGATTTTTAAATGTTTGCGTGTTCGCAGGATTTTTTCAGCGCGGCTACCGCGAAGTTACCCATGTAGTCGTACATGGGCGCGGCCATCTTGTTTTCAGAGTTTGGGTTGCGCATTTCCGTTTGCGAGTGCTAGTTGCATGCTCGCGTTGTGCATTTCCTACGTGCAGGGCGCAATTGCGTGTTCGCGTCCGTTTTTGCGTGCTCGCGGGGGAAATATCGCGCAAACTTACCCACGTGGTCGCAATGGGCGCGGCCATCTTGTTTTTCATTCATTGCTATGGTTCTGGGGATGCTTTTTCAATCCTCCTTTAATCTTTGTAATCCTTTGTTTGTTTGAACTTTTTTTAAAATCTTTTTTACTCATTATCTATCACTCCATTTTTCTACATCTATATATTTTTTTTTCTACTTTTCCTTACTTTAAAACTACTTTTTTTAACACTCTTTTCTCTTATTTACTTTTTCCCTATTCTTTCCTATTTTATTTTCCTTTAACTGTCCAGGACCATGGCTAAGGGAGCCGGCAAAAACCGGAGGGGGAAGGGTCCTGCACCCTGTAGCCGGCTCCCTTGTGGGTGCTTAAGGGGGGAGGCCGTAAGTCCCACGGAGATATTCAGCGTGGTGGAGGTGGCCGCACAGGTCTTCTTCGTGCAGCACCACCTCCCCAAGACCGTTGCGGCAGGCGGCAGGCCCGGTACTGGGTACGGCCTCTGGGAGCGTCGCCAGCTATGGGGTAAGGTGTGCCGGGCCATATATCGGGAGTCTGGGGTCCGGCGCACCTACAACCAGGTGGCCCACCGGTGGTCGGACATACTGTTAATGTTAATGTTAATGTTAATGTTAGTACAGCTCTTTTATAGCGCACGGCTACTCCGTGGAGTGTCCCGGCGCTTTGACAAAGACCAGAGAGGGAGAAAGTCCAAGGCTGATGCAGGGCAGCAGAGATATTACTGGGTAAAAAGCCATGTCTTCAGCTCCTTCCTGAAAACCAGCAGATTACTGATTTTCCTAAGGGAGACGGGCAGGGAGTTCCAGCATCTTGGTGCCAAGTATCGAAAAGAGCGGCCTCCAATTCTAGCCCGCCTGATGGAAGGAATAGAGGCCATGGCCAGGGACGCCGATCTCAAAGTTCTTGAGGGAAAATAAAAGACAAGGCACCTCCTGATATATCTGGCCCCTGCAAGATGAAGCGCCTTAAAGGCAAGAGTCAGCGCCTTAAAAGTAATCCGTCTTGCGACAGGGAGCCAGTGAAGCATTTTAAGCAACTCTGATGCACTCACTCTTCGATGAAGGCCATAAATGGCCCTTGCAGCAGAGTTCTGCACTAGCTGAAGGTGCGCAAGAAGACATTTTGGCAATCCCAGATAGAGCACATTCGCATAATCTAGGCGGGAGCCTATCAAGGCCTGAACAGTGGTCTTTCTATGCTCCAGGGACAGAATCGGAAGAAATTTCCTTAGCATTTTTAAAATGCCAAAGCATTTCCCTGTGAGCTCGCGAATCTGAGGCCTAAAGGAGAGGCCATCATTAATCTGGAAGCCAAGATTCTTCGCCTTGGAAGAGGAATCTGCCGGAGGGTACATATCGGGAGGCCACCAGGCCTTCCATCTCGGATCAGGAGAGCAGCCAAAGAAAAGCAATTCCGATTTATCGGAATTACATTTTAGACTGCGCTGTTTAAACCAGTCAAAGACCGCTCCCAGACCGTCTCTGATCCGCATTCCATCAAAGTCAGAGCCCTTAGTGCAGGTAAAAAGGAGCTGGGTGTCATCAGTGTAGGATACGATCTGGGCACCAAACGACTCCGCCACTGCCGCCAGAGGGGCCATATAGATATTAAAAAGGGTGAGGCTCAGGATAGAACCCTGAGGCACCCCCACGTCCAATGGCGGCATATCGGCGAAGAAAGGTGGCGCCCAGACCGTTTTCCGGCGGCCGGCCAAGAATGAATCGAACCACTTCAACACCACTCCACGCAATCCAATCTCCCAGAGTCTTAAAAGGAGACCATCATGGGGAACGGTGTCGAAAGCCGCCGACAAATCCAGAATAACTAATAAGGCCTTTCCACCAGTATCAAGAACTTCCCGGATGGCATCAGTAACTTCAAGGAGAGCAGTCTCCATACTCATGTTGGTACGAAAACCCGACTGAGTATCGTGAAGAATGTCATTACTCTCAATGAAGTTAGAGCTCGAGATATGGACATGCTTCTCCACCACCTTTACCAGAGCCGGGAGAAGGGAGATCGGCCTATAGTTAGCATGGATTAAAAGGTCCAAATTGGGTTTCTTGACAAGCGGCAGGATCAAGGCATGTTTCCTGGCCGGGGAAACCACTCCCGTATTTAAGGACATATTGACCACTGGGTTAAACAAGGAGTTTAAGTTGGGTGCTACTTTCCCAAGGCATTTTGCAGGACAAGGGTCCTGCGGGGAACCAGACTTGAGCTGGGTGAGAAGGTCAAGGGAAGCAGGTAGGGACAGAGGTGGGAACTCAGAGAGAGAGGGGCCATCCACAACCTAGGATGGGGACCCAAAAAGCCTATGCTCAGGTACAGATACTGAACTCAAAGGGGAATAAGTATCTTGAATAGCTTTAATTTTCGAGGTGAAAAAATTGCAAGTTGACGGACCCATGCTTCCGTGTGGGAGTGGGATGGCAATATCGAAGTGGGAGAAATAAAATCTTTTACAATGCGGAAAATTTCTTTGCTCTTATTCGCTGCATCCTCTATTCTTTTATCAAAATAAGCTTTTTTCCCCGCTATAATGTGGTGTTGATAGAGCTTCGTGAGTTCCCTATATGTATTTTTATCATTGGGATCATACATGCGGCGCCAGGCCCTTTCAGCTTTTTTACACTCTCGGCGCAGCTCACCAAGGGAAGGAGTGAACCAGGGTGCAGAGGCACAGCTGCAGGATTTTCTAGAACTAGCCATGGGAGCTAACTCCTCAAATCTGTCGACCAGCCACCTGTGTAACAGATCCAAATCCCCCTCTAAACTACCAGACAGTTGACAAGGGTGTATAGAGAGTGCAGATACCAGCATTTCAGGGGACACCCGGTGGAAAGCCCTAGCGGTCCCTCTAGAGCCTTCCAGCGGTCTTGAGGAGGTAGTGATAACAGGAGAAATAATAAAATGTATTAAAAAATGGTCAGACCATAAGACAGGGATCAGGGGGGAGGTGCCGATCGCGGCTGTGGAGAAAATTTGATCTAAGGTGTGGCCTTTGTTATGTGTGGGAACAGAGACATACGGTGACAGCCCAATAGGAGCTGTAATGTCCCACAGCTTAACAACATCCAGGTCACTGCCTACATCCATGTGTAAATTAAAGTCACCCAACAGTATGCAATGTTTGGATTTTAAACAGAGTACAGACAGGACAGCCTGCTGCTCCTCGAAAAAAAGGCTTATGGGACTCGGAGGTCTATAAATTAAAAGCCCAGCACAAGCTTGGCGAGGGGACAGGGAGAGGGTAAAACCTAGAGACTCGCAACCCAAGATGTTATCAGTGGGGAGAATAGTGCACGAGAAACGCTTGTCCACTACCAAAGCGATCCCGCCCCCTCTACCTAAGGCCCTGTCCTTTCTGATGATGACATAGTCAGTAGGAATGGCATTCGCTCGGTCAGGGCCAGAACTTTCTCCCAGCCTAGTCTCGGTTAGAAAAAGACAAGGCGGCTTGGACTCCGTCAACAGATTGCGGATATCTAATGCATGCCTGCTGAGAGATCTGGTGTTAAGAAGGGAGCAAGGATTGTAAGTCGGCAGGGTCGCAGGGGATGCGACGTGTGAGCCGACCAAACGCCATCCGCAACCAGGGCTGCTCTTTTTCAAAGCCCGTCTACCAGGAAAAATACAGCGGCATGTTGCTACCTTGCCCCGAAGGGAAAGGAGCTCAGCAGAAGTATAGGAGCGCATAGTGGTAAAGAGAGATGACTAACAGCCAGAAGAGGAATACCCACGTCCACACCCATCCGCATCCGGGACGCTGACGGGCGCAGACGGGCTTACCTTAGGCGCTCCTTTGGCGCGGGATGGGCGCGTCCGCTGCGCGGAAAGAAGAGCCCCTGAACTTATGGTCGCTCAGGGGGAGTGTAAGGAGAGCCGCACCACTGGTCCGCCGACCGACGTGTAAAACCTCCTCCCAAGATGGCCGCTGCTCAAGTCCCACAGTACCCAGCTGCACCTCGTATGCCGGACTGGAGTGGGGAAGAAAGAAAAAGACAGGTCCCCCCCCACAGTGCTGTTGCCACCCAACACCAGCGGGGGAAGACCAAAAACAAAGTACACAGGGAGAGGGTGGAGGAAGCACCCGGCTTTCCGCCTCAGGTACCGAAACAGAAGAGGTTCAAGTGGGAGTAAAGGGACAAAGAGGCAGAAAACACGGCCTATCCAAAATATTAAAAGTGTTCAGCAATAAGCAGTGCTGGCGCTTGCAATCAGCGCGATGATTCCAGGCGAAGTACTAGGGGAAGCGACAACGCGCGCTAGCACTCAGCGCAAGAAAATAAATAAAATAAACACAGCGCGTTAGCAGTCAGCGCGCAATGCATATAATTAAAAAGATCAGCGTTAGTTATTTTCAAAGTGCCTCAGCACATCAAGCCCCAGAAACTCCGCCTCAGGTTCTTCACGGAGCGAGTCAGGCTTGGTGAGTACTAGTAGCTATATAATCACTACTTTGTTGTCTTCTGCTCTGTGTTATGATATTGCAAATATATTTTTTTTCCGAAGAGCAAGAATGCTGCTGATTACATTGCAGGTAAATTATGTTTCAAAAGCTTCTGTGATGGCAGGTGCTCGCCTTCTCACTGTCGGTGCTACTATGCTTACTTGTTTCAAATTTTATGCTCATTTGGCCTGAGTGATTATGTATGAGTGTACTTTACAGAACTGCGTAATGCTAGACACTAGAGATTACATTGCAGGTAAATTATGTTTCAAAAGCTTCTGTGATTACAGGTGCTCGCCTGCTCACTGTCGGTGCTACTATGCTTACTTGTTTTCAATTTTGTGCTCATTTGGCCTGAGTGATTATGTATGAGTGTACTTTACAGAACTGCGTAATGTTAGACACTAGAGACTCAGGTCCAGTCCTTCCTTTGTACTCCTCCCACTAAGATGAGATAGTGGTGGTGGATTGATAGTTTGAGTATATTATGACTGGTTATTTAGTAGAAAACTTTTAAGTGGTCTGCAATCATGGCAGACTGTGTCTGTCACTTCGTGTGCTTCTGAATGCTGCCTGCCAGTCCTAGTAGAACCTTTTTGCAGTTGGTTTAGTGAGTTACATACCTTTCCAAGTAGACGGTCCGCCAATCCAGCAATATTAATATCCTAGTAGACCACATCAGATAGGTCAATACATTTAGTGCAATTGTTGTCTATTTCCACAAAATAATTTGTTATTGTTCTTTTGAAATGTTTGATTTGGTTGACAACAATCATCCATGTTTGTGTCTTTCTTTCATGTACATCAGCTCCTCCCAGGGGCAAGAGGGCAGAGGAGGTAGCGGTGCCGGCGGAGCAGGAAGGCCAGGATCGGTCCAACGAGGACTCCTCTGCTGGCCCCAGTAAGTTTTCTTGTTAATATTAATAGTTATACTTCCCTAACTTTTAAAGCACCAATTTATTCCAAACGTTCATCATAATTCTATTTTTTCCTAAATCGTCTTTGATCTTCTTGTAGACTGTTTCTAAATTCTTATCCTGCCTCTACTATGACTCTTTTATTAGTTTTTCTGTGTAGCTAGCTAAGCTTGTACAGTTAGCAGAAGGTGTTAAAACAAAACTCCTATTCAGCAATATCTCTAGGCACTGAGTGCAGTTCTCTGGGTTGTCCATAATGTCTATTAAAGTCTTCTTAATGTTTATGTTTTGACAATTCCCAACAATAAAATGTCAATGGCAACCAAGAATAAGATACTAGTTTACTTTTTGATTGGATAGTAGAAAAAACGACTACTGTTGCAGGGACTATTCTGCACAAACAGAACTATGGACAAGAAATAGGGCATTGGTGATAATAGGCACAGTTAGACTTTCCACATACCTCAGTCATAAAAGAAGTTGAACCCCCAATCTCCTTACTGACTAGCTAGTGTGTCAGAGTCATTATTTAGCTCCAGAATGCAGCGATGATCCCCAATGATTATACAATCCAGAACATAAGACTAGGGAGTCAGAGTCCCTACCTCTCAGAGTCACAGACTCATGCTTGCAAATTGCAAACCCTTTCGCTCACTCACTCATGACCAAAAACCACAGAGTCTATAAATCTTTATTAAAAGTAAAATAACTAGCTCTGTGTGTACTCTGTATATTAAATTTCAATTGTGCATTATATAAAAATGTATATTCAAATCAACTTCATATAAGATAAACGGACGTTTATTAAAATCAACTTCATAAAAGATAAACGGTGAACTCTTGAAAACTCAACAGTGGCTGATTTTACACATTAATTGAGGGAGAGCCCTCACCTGGTTGGAACTTAAAGTCTTGGTGGTGATGATGACGACTCCGAGTAACATATTGCTCTTGTTCTCAGAAGGGAAGCTTCTCTCGGTTATGAGAAAAATGGTATGTGTTAAAAAGCAAGCATTCATCAGTTTTGCCAAAAGTGTAGCATGTTATGACTAAGCATAAATAAAAAATACCCTCCCCTTATGAAAGGGTAATTTTCACTTTAGACTAGAGAGTCACAAATAATGAAATTTGTTTATTTAGTAACATATTTTTTCATTTCTAGACAAAATAGGGAGTGGTGTATATGGCATCTAAAAATATTAAATGTATTTTCTTGGCGTAACACCATCGGCACAGCCCACCACCAGTGCCGGGGCCAGCACGGAGGTGGTCACTCCAGGGGCGGATGCGGTGCCAGCAGGAACTGCTGTGGGGGATGCCACGGTAGTGGCGGGCAGTGGTAAGCTATTATATTCAGTTGTATGTCTAAACAACTACTGCCTAAACCACGGCTTCCTTAACCACGAAAGCCTAAACACGAGATTTTCTCAACCACTACCTTTTTTTAACACAACTTCCTAAACCATGAAATTAAACATCTCGTGTTTGGCCAGTAGATGGCACTATTGTAATTACAATACTTCTTACAATACCACTCGTAAAAAATAAACGGATCTAAATCTTTTTTTTTTTTTACAACGCATACCATTAGCTTTTTTTTTTTTTGCTTTTTTGGGGGGGAGACCCCCTCACACCCCCCTAATGTTCCCTTAATTCTGAGAAGTGTAGTGGAGAGACTCGTGGTTCAGGGAAGTTGTGCTTAATGAAAGTCGTGGTTTTTAAAAGTCGTGGTTCCGGCTTCGTTGTTCAGGTAAGTCGTTATAAAATTATCGTTGTTCAGGATGTTTCCCATTATATTCCTTACTTATTGAGATTTTTTAGTAGGCTGGCTGCAGGGGTGTATATGTTGTACAGTACAAGTACACTTTACTGTTAAGAAGACTTACAAATTTAGAACTAAGTTTTTGTCAACCAGGTAGAAGACAGTCACCCTTTACTTCGCATTAGCAATAACATTAGCGGGGGGAGTTAACGAGTAACCAATGGCCTCCTCTAAATTTTACTTAAACTCAGCTGTGAAAGTTTTATCGAGAAGACAAGTCAGATCAGAGATGAACTTGATGGATGGGATGAACAAAAAGGGGAAGAAGGGTGTAAGGAAGGACGAGCGAGTTAAATTATTGACTGGCAAAGAATGATACGTGTTTTTGAATGCAGGCACAGGTGGCTGATGTATGCCCGGTGGAAGGCTGAAGCAAGGATGGGTGGATGGAGAAAGAAAAGAGGACTGCCTGGGTGGGTGAAACAGGAACTGTATGTGTGCGTAATATATCCTTTGGTTCAAATTCAAATGCAAGTCAAGCACGGATGCATGGCTGACGGTTTACAAAATAAAATAAAAAGGGTGTTTTTCGGTGAGAAAAAGTAAGGTTTGTCCAGTTGAGACATTAAGGAGAATGATTAACATTTACTTTGAATGGATGGATGCCTGAATGGTATCTTCATCATAGATAGCATAGGTGTATGTAGACAGAGTAGACGGTCACTGGATGAAGAATGTTACTTTGAAGAGCATGTAACACCTCACGTCCGTGCCAGAGTAGCAAAGCCGAGGAAAGTAGAAGTTGTCATTATTCAGAATACTAATTAGTAATGGGAGAGGCACTCCTAATAATATAACAAATAAACACTTATCTTTGAATAATAAACATCAATCCATTACGCGTGCTGTGAAGGAAGACGCAATGTCCATCTTGCGCCAATAACTAAACATGAAAATAATCAAGCGAAAACCGCTTGCCCTCTACGCACTGTTGCGATTCCAACCTGACTGGTTGGCTTATTTCACACATGTATTTCTTACATGAAAACACATAAACCTTGTTTGTTTTTGTTTTCAAATATTAGATTTTTACTAACATTTCAGTTTTGAGAAACATAACATTCACTTGGATATCAGTAAATACCACAAATCCATCAGATTTTGAAAATATCTATACACATAAATGTTCATTTCACATCATGAACAATAAAGTTTTTTCTAACATTTTTTGCCCTGCCCAATGCATTTTGGGCCACTTGGCCCTTCCTCAGGGGCGGTACCTGCAATGACACAAAAATACAAAAACTCGGTCACATAAATGCAATCAGGTTCTCCAGTTGCTGAGTTCATAGAATGTCACAATCATAAGTTTCACTCCTGAATTTCTTAATCAAATCACTGGTTTTTCTAAAAAGTTCATATATGGTCACATGCAACATTATAAACAAAACAGTACTGAATTGCACACTCACTTGTGTTCGTGAGAAGTAAATGATGGATAAATAAAGCCTCGTGGAACTGAGGAAATGGTAAGAACTTGATCAGTCGTTCTAGGAAAGACATACATCCTCGTTAAGAAGTTGAAAAGAATCAGTGGTGTAAATGTTACGAACAACACTAACGAAAAACGTCACTTACTGAAAACACTAGAAGCCACAGCGTGGTACAGTCCTACGAACTGGCTTAAGGCTTTTCCTGAGTTGACGATATCCAAACACGCTCACGTATCTACCATTGCCATCAGAAATACGCCCGGGTAAATCCTAGTAAAAAGCAACAATCTGACCTGAATGGACGGTGATGTACAAGTCTGACAAAACTTAAAATAACTAGCTCACACACCTCGTTTTCTATCTTACAAAGATACACGGTATCCAAGAAATCATGGAACACACCTCGTTTATGTGGCAGAATGCAGAAATGGTCGTTGTTCTCCCATGCTACCTGTTCTTAACGATAGTCCGAAAAAAATACTGAAAAACAACGCAAACACCGACATTAATCCCACTACATCCAATCCTCCAAACAAGAACTGCTCCACCATGTGTGAGGCGCTAGTACCTGGCGTCGCTCTTAACAATTGCTTCAATACGCGAAATCTCTCTTCCTCTCTAATGGTACCTGGGTCCGGTGCATGTATAGAAACGAACGCCTGATTGAAAGCGACGGCCTGTATTTATGACGCGCAAGTGTTTCAAAAGAGTGATCATCAAGAAAGGACTAAAAACACTGACCAGATCGTGCAAGACGCAACTCAAAGACGCCATGTCGGTATGTTGTGGTGACATGAAATTCTACACGGACCAAGTCCAACATTTTGATTGCAAATAACAGTACATAATGGGAACATGCGTAATATAATGTTGAAAAACAATAAAAAATAAATAATAAACATTGCAAAATAAACAATGAAAACTGTCCTCCAGCGTATTAGTTTGCGCAAATATCATAGAAAGCATATTAGATCAACTCGATCATTGATCCCTTTGGGATCTTGTGTCTGTAGTTTCTTTATCCAAAAAATCTCTCTCTGTAACAGAGATTTGGTAAGGGTCTTGCCAGGTGATGGGGTAACCACTTCAAGAATCTGGAATTTCATCTGGGCTATAGTATGTCTGTTTTTATCCCAGTGTACTGCCAAACTGCTCTTGATGTTCTTGTTGCGTATAGTACTTTTGTGTTCGGATATGCGTGTCTTGATTTTTCTTTCGGTTTTGCCCACATACAATAGTCCGCAGGGGCATTTGATAGCGTATATAACGTTCATTGTATTGCAATCTGCATTGATCCTAGTCGGAATGGTTTCCCCAGTATGTGGGTGCTTCACTGTGTCAGATACTATGACGTTATTACAATGTACACAGTTTTGGCACTTTTTCATTCCTTTGTGGGTGGGTGAAACAGAAACTGTATGTGTGCGCAATATATCCTTTGGTTCAAATTCAAATGCAAGTCAAGCACGGATGCATGGCTGACGGTTTACAAAATAAAATAAAAAAGGATGTTTTTCGGTGAGAAAAAGTAAGGTTTGTCCAGTTGAGACATTAAGGAGAATGATTAACATTTACTTTGAATGGATGGATGCCTGAATGGTATCTTCATCATAGATAGCATAGGTGTATGTAGACAGAGTAGACGTCACTGGATGAAGAATGTTACTTTGAAGAGCATGTAACACCTCACGTCCGTGCCAGAGTAGCAAAGCCGAGGAAAGTAGAAGTTGTCATTATTCAGAATACGCCCTTGACTAACAGTAGTTTAGGATTCCTTTGCTGAGTGAACATGTGGGAGCAGACCTCTTGGGCGATTTCTGTGCGGAGTGCTGCTGGACGCTGAGCCCACTTCTCGCGGCCCACGCTTCCGGGGCGCCGCTCGAGTGTTGGATTGTCAGAGGGTGGTGATTTGAGACTTTCCATGGACCCCGCGGGTCTGCGGGGACCAGCGGGCTGTGCAGATCTCAACTTCCCGCCCCCACCTCCCAGCGCAACTAAAGGAGCGAGCCGCCCTATCCTCGTTGGATTCCTTTGCTGAGTGACCGTGTGGGAGCCGACCTCTTGGGCGATTTCTGTGCGGAGTGATGCTGGACGCTGAGCCCACTTCTCACGGACGTTTATTAAAATCAACTTCATATAAGATAAACGATGAACTCTTGAAAACTCAACAGTGGCTGATTTTACACATTGATTGTGGGAGAGCCCTCACCTGGTTGTAACTTAAAGTCTTGGTGGTGATAATGACGACTCCGAGTAACATATTGCTCTTGTTCTCAGAAGGGAAGCTTCTCTCGGTTATGAGAAAAATGGTACGTGTTAAAAAGCAAGCATTCATCAGTTGTGCCAAAAGTGTAGCATGTTATGACTAAGCATAAATAAAAAACACCCTCCGCTTATGAAAGGGGAATTTTCAGTTTAGACTAGAGAGTTACAAATAATGAAATTTGTTTATTTAGTAACATATTTTTTCATTCCTAGACAAAATAGGGAGTGGTGTATATGGCATCTAAAAATATTAAATGTATTTTCTTAACGTAACACCATCGGCACAGCCCACCACCAGTGCCGGGGCCAGCGCGGAGGTGGTCACTCCAGGGGCGGATGCGGTGCCAGCAGGAACTGCTGTGGGGGATGCCACGGTAGTGGCGGGCAGTGGTAAGCTGTTATATTCCTTACTTATTGAGATTGCAGAGTAGGCTGGCTGCAGGGGTCAATATGTTGTACAGTACAAGTACACTTTACTGTTAAGAAGACTTACAAATTTAGAACTACGTTTTTGTCAACCAGGTAGAAGACAGTCACCCTTGACTTTGCATTAGCAATAACATTAGCGGGGGGAGTTGATGAGTAACCAATGGCCTCCTCTAAATTTGACTTAAACTCAGCTGTGAAAGTTTTATCGAGAAGACAAGTCAGATCAGAGATGAACTTGATGGATGGGATTAACAAAAAGGGAAAGAAGGGTTTAAGGAAGGACGAGCGAGTTAAATTATTGACTGGCAAAGAATGATACGTGTTTTTGAATGCAGGCACAGGTGGCTGATGCATGCCCGGTTGAAGGCTGAAGCAAGGATGGGTGGAAGGAGAAAGAAAAGAGGACTGCCTGGGTGGGTGAAACAGAAACTCTATGTGTGCGCAATATATCCTTTGGTTCAAATTCAAATGCAAGTCAAGCACGGATGCATGGCTGACGGTTTACAAAATAAAATAAAAAAGGGTGTTTTTCGGTGAGAAAAAGTAAGGTTTGTCCAGTTGAGACATTAAGGAGAATGATTAACATTTACTTTGAATGGATGGATGCCTGAATGGTATCTTCATCATAGATAGCATAGGTGTATGTAGACAGAGTAGACGTCACTGGATGAAGAATGTTACTTTGAAGACATTGTAACACTGCACGTCCGTGCCAGAGTAGCAAAGCCGAGGAAAGTAGAAGTTGTCATTTTTCAGAATACTCCCTTGACTAACAGTAGTTTAGGATTCCTTTGCTGAGTGAACATGTGGGAGCCGACTTCTTGGGCGATTTAAGTGCAGAGTGCTGCTGGACGCTGAGCCCACTTCTCGCGGCCCCCCCTTCGGGGGCGCCGCCCGAGTGTTGGATTGTCAGAGGGTGGTGATTTGAGACTTCCCATGGACCCCGCGGGACTGCGAGGACCAGCGGGCTGGGCAGATCTCAACTTGCCACAGCTGGTCCTCTTCCCACCCCCACCTCCCAGCGCGACTAAAGGAGCGAGCCGCCCTATCCTCATTGGATTCCTTTGCTGAGTGACCGTGTTGGAGCCGACCTCTTGGACGATTTTTGTGCGGAGTGCTGCTGGACGCTGAGTCCACTTCTCATGGCCCCCGCTTCGCTGGCGCCGCTCGAGTGTTGGATTGTCAGAGGGTGGTGATTTGAGACTTCCCTTAGACCCCGCGGGACTGCGAGGACCAGCGGGCTGTGCGGATCTCATCTTGCCACAGCTGGTCCTCTTCCCGCCCCCACCTCCCTTAGCGACTAAAGGAGCGAGCCGCCCTATCCTCGCTGGATTCCTTTGCTGAGTGAACATGTGGGAGCCGACCTCTTGTGCGATTTCTGTGCGGAGTGCTTCTGGACGCTGAGCCCACTTCTCGCGCCACCCGCTTCGCGGGCGCCGCTCGAGTGTTGGATTGTCAGAGGGTGGTGATTTTAGACTTCCCTTGGACCCCGCGGGACTGCGAGGACCAGCGGGCTGTGCGGATCTCAACTTGCCACAGCTGGTCCTCTTCCCGCCCCTAACTCCTCTACCTATTTAGAGCAATAGGGACCCGCGCTCGCGGGACGCGCGCGGGTCGCAGCCCGGGGCTAAGCCGGGGCAAAGGGCGGGCACTCTTAGGCCCTCAGAGGCCGGAAGAGCCCGGTCCGGGCCCCCCCGATTATTGTTCCTATAAGACATATGGAGGTATGATAGGCTATAAAGGTTTCCCTTGTGATTTTGGTATAGTGAGTTCTACCTTGTTGCTTGTCGTTATTTAAAGACATCAGGCAACTGATACTGTGACCCCCCTTATCACTATTTGTGTTGATGTATCGATTGTTTTAGGTGACCATAATGATCTCCCCAGTTCATATTAACCCATGTCTGGTGGGTGGCAGCGAAAAACAGGGAACATTGGATAATTATTTTAAAAAGGCTTCCGCGGGAACGGAGAGACATATTATCATTGCTGAACGACGGGCTGAAAGACGTCGCTCAGTCGAATTAATAAAGAATAAGCGGACCTCCTTGGGTACATTACAACAGGCTTTGTCCCCACTACCTCCCATTGATTGTGATAGCAAAGGGAACGAAGTTTCACTCAGTAACAGTAATGACATTCCATTACTCCTTCAAAATACTCCCCCACCCATGATTACAAATAATGACCTACTCATAGATATTTCATTCTCACCCGAAATCTTGACACAATCAGTCGGGGGATTGATAGTGTCACCACTCCCCGAGGTTGACACTGTTAATAGTTGTACAAATGTTCCGACAAAGCCTCGACTGAAAGGTCCACCCCCTAAAAAAAGGAGGAAAGGGGGTAATAGACCTCGACTAAATAAACTAAACGACACCGATTGCGCTAAATCCAAGAATCTTACATCCACCACATCTGCGCCGCTGGTCCCATCCACAGAACAATCCCTCCCAATACTAGATCAATTGGGTGTCAATCTATTGGGTAACATCAAAAAATTAATTAGGTCGTTCATATTACCCTTGGTAGAGAGATTGCAAAAAATAGTCCAACAATTGGAGAATCTGGAACAGGCAATAACTGACATTAAAGGGGGAATGAGGGGTACTGAAATGCCTCCTGCAGTATCGATAACGAAGGAGGTTCCTACTAATGTTGTAGATCTATCAGTTATTAATCCCGCAAAGCTAGCTACTCCGGAAACCCCTAAATTAACGCCCACCAAAGCACCACAGACAAAAGATAAAAATAGTGCTAGAGTAGGCGAAGAAAAAGGAAGGCCAAACTTGCTAGTAAATGCTGATAAAATTACTGGCCATGAGACTGCAGTGAGGTCAACCGCCCCTAAGAGGCTTAACGTAGAGCTGCCCCCGGAAGCACTACCGCTAGTGGGGGTGCTTACCGGAGTCCCCCCCTTGGAGGAAGGTTTAGATGGTAAAAAGAATGCTAACGAAAACCATAACCAACTAAAGAACAAGGTTATATTCTGGGTAAAGAAAAATCGATCACTTCCCCCACATGTTAACGGCGAAATTTTACACGTAAGGCGCCTCCCTTGGTTAGGCGCAAGTACAAAAAATATCACGGGGGACATTGTTATAATAAATTTCAGAGATCCCAGGGCAGTTAGTTACATTCTTGACTGGTCCCCTCCCAATGGTAGTAACAAAATTACTGCCCGAGACCTTACGTATTTTTATCCCAGAAATATGGTATTCCCGACAAATTCTAATCCATCAATTAAATACCAGGTAAATGAAATTAGATCGCTATTCGACCAAGTAACTCCTTATACTAGACCACATTTAGATAAATGTGCCGAGTATCCCAGATTTTCATCCTACCAGCAGGGCGCCCCCATTAGGCCTTTTCACTCACACCAGGCTAACTATCGCCGATCCACCTCTCAGTATTATACTGATCCTGCTAGGACCCTCTGGGATCGCTATCCCCTATCATGGAATGGCTCACATACATGGGAAGGGAGATACAACTATCCACCGATAGCAAGACCATTCATGATCCCTACCCAGAACCGCTTTGACATTCTGTCAGGCCTAGACGATAACGAGTGACTAACCATCACTCCAATTTCATTGACCAACTATAACCCCCCTTTCTCGGATAGGTCGACCAAGGTCGTAAAACACAACCTAAAGTTGGTTTACTGTGGTGACTTTAGTGATAAAATGGATTCCCTAAACAAGGCCTTGGAAAAGCGTGCTATGATCTGCGAGCACCGTAGTAAAGTAAAGGACTCCCCCATGACATCTCAAGGGCAGATTGCGGAGACGGTTCTTCCTTTTGAAGATCCTTGCGGTAACACCCTTCGCAATACTGACCCCCCCTAACAAGATCAACGACGCTGGTTTCCCGACTGAAGGGCCAAATGATTTATCACAAATCGTTTTCTCGTTGCCACAGGAGCCAGCTGTGGATACCGAAACTCAGTCCACACAGCTGCAATTCTCCTCTAAGGTCCCAGAGTCGAGTAGTCTGACTCTTTCTATCCTATTTTGGAATGTCGCAGGTTTGCGGACTAAAATTGAGCAACCCAATTGGTTTGAAATAATTAGAAATCATACTGTAGTATGCTGTCAGGAAACATGGTCAGAAACCGAAGTACAACTACAGGGTTATAGATTGTATTTTTCTAGTGCTTGTCCTTCTCTTTCTGGTAGACCTAAGGGAGGCCTATCAGTTTATGTATCTAATACCCTTCCATTTAAGAAAATTACCGAAATAGCAGCAGAAGAGAATTATCAAATAATTAAATTCTCAGTGGATCAAGGGCACATATATTTGTTGGTAAATTTTTATAATAACATGAAACCCTTGGAATTTGTGAAAGTTGTTAACAAGATAACCATCATCCTAGAGGAACACCGGAAACATTGTCTTAGTCCTCCCTTTAAGCTAATCTGGGGTGGTGATTACAACATTCCTTTATGTAGTGAATATTCTAACTCTAACTGTGGTATTGTGGATGAGGAGGGGAGTCCTTTAACTCACTTTGCTCACTCAAGTGCTGGGAATATATTAAACGAAAAACTTTTCAGGTTAGGACTGGGATTTGCTAAAGAGTTAGTTGTACCCCCAATTAATTTCTCACCTACTTTCCATGGTAGGGGATGTAGCACCACAATCAACTTTATTTTGACCTCGAATCATATGAGGGATGATCTGCAAACATTTTGTACTGGAGATGATGCCAGTAGCGATCATTTCCCAAACAGTGTGACTATTATAGTGCCGTTTGGATCCTCCCCAATTGGTAATTTGGGCTTGCTGAATCAAAGAGCCCTAAACTTGGATAAAAGAAATGGGTATTCGGTTAAATGGGCAAAAGTCGACCTAGACGCTATCACACAAAATGTCAGTGCTAAATCTCTTCCTATGCTAGAAATATGTTTAAATCCCCTTTCCACCGTAGAGGAAATATTGAATAATTTTATCGATACAACCAAAGTGATTAGCAAAGAGCTCCTCCGCAAACAAAAGCAGAATGGCCAACATGAAAAAGGATGGTTTAATTCTGATAGTCGTAAAGCCCTATCCGCCCTAAAATCAGCCCTACATAAAACTAAGAGGGCCCAACTAGAAATTAGGAGGCTGAGAAAAATCTATAATAAGGCAAAAAAGGATTGTAAAAAAGAGAGGAAAAAAGAGAGGAAAAAAGATCTATGGGAGAAGCTTTATGAGAGTAGTAAAAAGTAAGATGGCTTATTGTTCTGGAAAGTGGTCATCTCACCCTTCTTGAACACGGCGAAGAATGGCCCTAGCGTGGAAGTAGCGATTACAGCAGAGGGTTGGGTTTCCCACTTTTCACAGATTTTCGAGGGCGAGAACACACATTATAGTGATAACCAATACTCATCGCCCTATCCCCTCGATTTATCTTTTAGCCACGAGGAAGTAATTAATGCTCTGTCTTCTTCAAAACCTGGCAAAGCTCCTGGGCCGGATGGTGTTCCACTGGACATCTATACGCATACCCAGGAGCTTTGCTCGCCAGTACTAACCAGAGTAATCTAAGCGGCATTAAAAGGCGGTCTCATAAAAACCTGGTCCACATCTATTCTGCTCCCCATTTTTAAGAAGGGAGACCGTAACAACCCAGCATGCTACAGGCCCATTTCCCTCCTGGATTCCCTTGGTAAAGTTGCAGGTCGCCTGATCCTGGAGAGATTGCGGGTCTGGTCCGAAGATAACAACATCATGATAGACCTGCAATATGGTTTCAGGGAGGGACTGGGTACTGTGGAGCAAGCTTTGAATCTCTCCCTTCTAATTGGGAAATACGTCCAGGGGAAGAAAGGCAATCTTTGCCTGGGTTTTGTGGATCTGACCGCAGCCTTTGATTGTGTATCACACTCTAGGCTGTGATCAATCCTTGCGGAAATGGTAGTGGACCCTCACATTATATCCTTCTTACGTGAGCTGTACTCATGGGCATTGGCTAGGGTGTGATTTGGGGTGAATGGGGAGCTCACCCATTATTTTGCGGTAACTAAGGGAGTCAGACAAGGGTGTGTCCTGGCTCCTTTTCTATTTAATCTGTATACAAACGGCCTTGAGAAGGCCATGCTAGAAGGGAGCCAGGATCTCCCAACTATTGCCCGTCGTCCGATTCCCGCGTTACTTTACGCGGACGACGCAGTAATTATGGCTCGAACCCCAGTACAACTACAGAACCAACTAAACTCATACTGTAAATTCATGGCCTCATTGGACCTAATGGTCAATATTAAGAAAACACTAGTCATGCATTTAGGTAAAAAAAGATCTAAGAAAAAAACCATATGTATAGAAAAAGCTAAGTTGGATTGTACTAGGACATATCCTTATTTAGGTATACTATTTGACAATACCTCCTCCTGGAAACTGGCCATTGATAGTAGATATCTTTTGTTCTTAAGAGCCTCCTCTGCATTGATAGCTTTCTCTCGCAAAATAGGAAAACCACCCCCAAAAGAACTCTTGCAAATATATTATGCTAAGTGTCATAGCGTAGCTGTATATGGTGCCGGGGTGTTGGGCTATGTATCTGTGGTCACTTTGCAAAAGGCAGAGAACAAATTTATCTGTTATCTTCTGGCCGTTCCTCAGTCCTCTCCAACCTTTGCCTGCCATATAGAACTAGGCATGTATTATATTGCTGACCATATAAAAATCCAGCCAATATTACTGTGGCATCGCATCTGGACGATGGAGCAGTGTAGCTTAACCCGTGCACTAATAGCAGATTGCTTAGTTTTATACAACTGGCTGGATGTCCCATGGTTGTTATATGTACATCATTTTTTACATGATCTGGGCCTTTCCAAATTCTTCAAAGAACCAGCAGCCTTAAATACTGTTACTAGAAAGGCCCTGCGAGCGCTCTGTTTATCTCACTTGGGAGAACTTCGTATGGTTCAAGAAATCCATAAAGCCACAAATCGCCACACTTTAACTATTTAATGCACCTTGGAAATCCAGCCGTATCTTACTTTCTGTTTGTCTACCTATGAAAAATATTTGTTAACTCGGTTAAGACTTAATCTATTTTTTCGCTTGGTCACATTCCCAGGGAGACAGGATTGGTCAAACTCCATCATCCAGTGTCCTTGTGATGGTATCTCCGAACAGTCCAATATTCATGTATTACTGTTCTGTAAATATTATGATGTTCCACGCAAACGATGGATTATTCCAATCTTATTGTCCCTCGGATTGAGAAGTTGCCGTCCAGCTTTCATGGCTTTACAATTTTTAGATACAGTATCAAATGCCAAATGCAGAGCCATGTTTCTTAAAACCTGTTTGAAAATCCGAGCCACTCATGGGGATCCGTAGTGACTTACAAATGGACTACTTTTAATTGTTATGCTTGATTTTGCACAATTAGCAGATAGAGTCCAATTTTTCTCGTTCATAAGATCCACTGTATGGTTGAAAGGCTTTATCACTTGTATATATACATATATTGTTTAATACTATTTTTATTGTGTATTTACGATGTTTATGAAACTGTATATAATGACTGCTGCTTTTATGATTTTATATTGTTCTAAAATCGAATAAAGCGTTCTACTACTACAGTAGTTTGCAAGCACAGCATATATTGTGTATCTATATTGTATAGTTCACATTATCATGTCAAGTCACAACTGACAAGTGCCTTCCTCCGGCGATTACGGGGACCACTCACTATCTCTGTTAATAATTTGTTTTCAACTATCATTCATGTTTGGCCTATCAGTGCTCACTCAATCAATAAAAACAAAGCACCTAAAGTCATCCCTTATATAACCAAATATCCTGTGAAGGGATAGATGATCATATTATATATCTTCTTCATTTTCCTTTTGTAGTAGTCAGGGCAGGGCAGGGTGAAAGTTAAATTAATTGAGTAGTAGCCCTTGTAACAGAGTATGGCCAGTGCCACCCATAATAGAACCGTAAGAGCTTCACCACCTGCATGTACTGGACTGGTAACAGTAACGCAAGTCTGCATCATCATGGCTTGCATTTGTTTTTCTTGGGTGCAAGCTGACTGCGCTGGCATTATGCCGGCTTCCACAAGTTTACGTACTAATTTCACTAAACAAGAGAGAAGAAGAAGACTGGTGTACTGTCTGAGTCTAATGCAGTGAGTCCATATCGTGCTAGTAGAATTCCTGAAATTTCCACTAATTTTAGAGCAGAGGCTGACGAAGTGGGAGGTTAGATAGATAAATGCCACAAATGTTATGTAGTGTGCTTGCAAGTTGCTAGTGCTAATGTGACACAACTTTCTGTTGAATTATTTTGTGTTATTCTTAACGAGTATTGGTTACAGTATGTTTTTCTTTCTTCATATAGATACTACTTCTAAACTAATAAGGAAGGAGTTGGCTATCCGGGCCCGGCAACGGAAGCTGGAGGCAATTGTCGACGCATATCGTCGGCTGGTGGCTCAGGAGGAGGAGGATGACTAGCAGTTGCAGTCAACATCCATGACAGCTGCATCCTCCTCCGCTGCCCCTGGGTCATACAGTCAGCGCAATACTCCAGCGGTACGGCACCGTGGTCCGGCAGCCAACCGCCGCCGCCGAGCAGCGAAAACAACAGCTGCCTCCACAGTACCTGCAAGGCGCGTATGCACCGATTGACCCTGCGAGTGGCCTACCTTGAACAGGAGGTGGCGAGGCAGAAAGCCCTGCTCAAGAACCTCCAGCGAGAGCTGCGTGACCACCTTGCCACAGGAGGACACCGCCGGCAAAAGTAGAGAGACTGTCCCTTGCCCCCTTTTTTAAGACTTTTGGGGGGGTGGGAATTGGGCGTTTGGGTTTTTGGACTTTTGGGGACATTTGATTTCATGGACATTGGTTGGGGTTAGGGAGGGGGTGGGTTGGGTATTGCGGGATAGTTTATTTTTGTTAGGGATCACAATAATTATTTATTTTCTACTTAAACATAGCACACGCGTTTTTACTGTTTTGTGTTGGAGGCGGGGGGGGGGGGTTAACTTTACGTTTGTTTTCCTGAAACTTAACTGGCTGCTTGATTCAAATTGTCTAAGTGATCACCCAAATTTGTACAAAAGTGCCACTGACAGAGTTAGTGAATTCAATTGTCCTACTACTTTACTAGTACTACCGTCAGTCTCTCCTCTCCTCCTACTCCATTATTCTTCCTCCTCCAAAATGCTTATCTTACCTGTGATTCGTGTTTGAGAATAGGGCTAGGCACAGGGCTGGCTGCATGGCAAATGGCTATTAAGGTTAGCTATGGAATCCTGGACGGATGAAATGTCATCGTTGTGGTGGTAGTAGTGGTGGTACACACTGGCAGTAGCAGCGTATGAAAAAAAAGGAAATGAAACATTGAGTAGCCTGAGAGGAGCATTAGAACAGTACGATAGATAGTACAGTACACAAGAACAGTGCCATAAATTGTAGCCTAATCACTGCTAAAGTATTCCATCAAAAGCTAACTTCTATTTGCGTGGAGAATGGCTACTACAAGAAATAGTACTGAAGGACACAGCAGCGTAAGCATTCGTCACGTGTAGGAGGAGGATGTTGCTGATGATGATGATGAATCCACTTGATGGCGCACATGAAATTCTGATTTGATTTGCAAATACTCATGGGTGTGTGTCAATAAGAATAAGAATATATCCTCAGATTCCTTGACCTAAGTAGTGGCCCCTGCAGTAGAAGTACAATTTGTATTAAACAAGGTAAAAACAGAGTAGATGAGTTACATTTAGTGTGTAAAAGATTAAATATTAACAGAACACGTAGGATTAATTTCATGCACAACAAACAAACAGCAATTGCTTTCATCAGAGCCAGATAGCCAGTGCTGTCCACTCTGCATGCCATCTCATCATTTATTACCTGTTCCACTTTCTGTCAGTATCTTATTCTTAAGTGAAGGGCCACAGGGCAGCCTCTCGTGTCAATATCAGAAGTAACAGTCAGCATAGCGACAGTTTCTTGATTCTGCATAATCCGTCCATCTGCGGTGAGGGAAACAAATGGATAGGGGGAGTCTGGAGGAGGAGGATAGAGGAGCATGACTGAGTTGTGAACTTGTGAACTTCAGGAATGCAGACAGCGTCACCTTCAATATGGAAATAAGATGAAGACAGTGCTGCTGATGGATTTGTTGTGAATAGGGTTTTGTTGTGCTAAAAGTTGCAAAACAAAGAAAGACACACAGAAATAAAAGTTAATATGGATGAAAAAAATAAAAGTAAGTATTTCAAGCCTAGGTGTCAGGGAAGTAGAGCTCGTACTCAAAGTCTGTGATTTGAACCTGGAGTAGGTCAGCTAACAGCGAAGAACTTCCATCACCTAAGTCGGTGTCCTCTTCTTCCTGCGTGCATTTACATATTTTGTAATTTGGTGATATGAAGTGCTGATTCCTCTTGATCAGTGTTAACCTCTCCACATTTTTGGGCTAGAGGAGGGTCCTTTTTGAAGTTACAATGGCACCAGCAGCACTGAAAACACGTTCAGTAGACACACTTGCGAGTGGGCAAGCCAAATTATTTATAGCCAGCTTGGTGATCAGTGGCCAATGAGGCCTTTTCCCATACCAATACCCCAATGGGTTCTGATCAAAGAAGACCTCTGTTGGGTCATCCAGATAGGCCTGCACCACCCACTCAAGGTGCTCCATGGGTGCTCCACTTTGCGTACCATCTGTTGCCTTTGCATCAACACTGGAACAAGCAAACCCATAATGAGTTATCCAATCCGCTTCCAACAACATTATGGCTGGGCCTGGTGCAGGTGATGATGATGATACAGTTGCTGCTGTCGGTAACAGCTGTGAGGGAAAGTGACTGCCTTCGGCCACAGAAGTGGACCTTGATGCCGGATGGCCTGCTGCTTCAGTAGTACTTGTGGTGGTTCCTTCAATTTACTGACGCTCTTTTTCAAACCGAGTGGCTGACAGAACTAGCCAATGTTTGTACTTGGAAACATCTGCTTCATAAAAAGGAATGAATGTATTGCTGGCCAGTGCCTTTTTGTACCGTGGATCCAGAATAGTGGCACAAATGTATTGTTGTTCTGAATGTATTGCTTTAAGCCTTTCATTGTCAACTAGGCGGCTTAATAAGCTCTCTGCCAACTGATATGCGTCTTGTTTTTCAATATCAACTCGGAACATTGAAGACACCGCCTTCAGTTGGTGCTCTAGCAGGCGCAACAATGGGATAGCTGTGCCCAAAGTACAGTCCTCCCAGCTCACTTCACGCGTGAACACCTCAAAAGGACGAAGCATGTCTGTCAGGCTTTTAACTAGGTCCCATTCATCCACCTCTAGCCTCAGGTCTTTCATAGAATTACCCTGTGCGTTAAAGACATACTCATTGATTACCAAGTACTGCTCAAACAGACTCTCAAGCATGTAGAAGGATGAGTCCTCTGACTGGCACTCTACGGTTACGTTGAATGATCCTCAGCTGCTTCCGGGCCTTAAAAGAATGGCTGAAATGTGTGCAGATTCTTCGGCAGGTGGTCAGTAACTTGCTGACTGTGTTTTCTTTTTTCAAGAAATCTTGAACAACATTGTTAATAGTGTGCGCCAAACACGGGACTCTCAAATAGCCACCAACAAACATGGCCTTAAGTATATTACTGCCATTATCCGTGGAAACATAACCAATCATGTGCTTTCTTGGCTGCAGCCATTCAAAGACCTTACTGTTAAACTCCTCCAAAATGTTTACTGCAGTATGAGATTTCTCCATGGCAAACATGGCTACTGTTGTATGTTTCCGAGTAGCTTGAAAAATTGTGACACTGTCAACACCTGCAGCTATCTTGTCTCTAACCCCCGCAAAAGAGACACAGTGTGCAATGATTCACATGTAATCAATGGCTTGGCAACTGGTCCACATGTCTGTTGTCAGGTGGATAGTGTGAACAGCACTCTTCTGCAAAGCTGCCCCAATCACCTCCAGCACATCGTGATATAGTGCTGGAACCTCAACTCTGGCAAAATAGGACCGGCTAGGAACCTTCCATTTAGGGCAGACTGTTGCCACAAATTCTAGAAAACCCATCCCTTCCACGAAACAAAAAGGGAGAAGGTCCAGCGCTAACATTTTAGCCAGCATTGCATCATACAGACGTGCCGTTGGATGGTTGCGTTCAAATGGCGCCTCTGACCAAAACATGCTTTTAATGGTGGTCCGGACCATTTTCATATGTGATGAGGATCCAGACTCTTCAACCCAGTTAGGCTCATTGATGTACTTTTCCGCATTGGTATCTCTACCAGACTACTGTGCCACCTAGATGTTGCTGGGGTAGAGGAGGGTGTGGGCGCTACCACTGCAGTGCTGCTGCCAGGGGTACTGTGTGTACCAGAAAACATTTCACTTGGTTCTTCACCTCCCCGATCAGCTCCTCGTCATCAGATGCAATATCAATGGATACATTTGGATTTGTACTTTTGGCTTTCCGGATGTTACTTAGGTGGGCCTCCCACTGGATAATGTGGTGTTTTTGGAGATGACCTCCCTGGCCTCTGGTACCATACTTGGTACCAAGCTTACTCCAACTTATTACTTGTTTACAAATCGAACAAATGACTAGGTTTTCTGCCGTTTTGCTAATACTAAAGAAGTACCAAACTGGGGACTGGAAATTTCTGGTGGTGGTGGAGGCGCTACTTTCAATGCCAGATGAAGTGGAAAATGGGCGTGGTGGAATTTAACTCTGTTGTGCACTTACAGCACCACTACTTGAGGTAATGGAGGTCGAGCTGGATGGAGGTCCCTGCCGGCCCTTCTGACAAGAAAATACGGAAGCCGTAGGTCGTGTTGGTGTAGTAGTTACCTGTGTTGGTGGTGGTACCAGTGGTGATGCGCAGCACACATCCTGCACAGCAGCATTTTTGGATAGGGTAAAAATGTCTGTCTGCTGCATGCCCACTGGGGCTGGAGTGACGACTGTGATGACTGGGTCGTCATCGTCAGACTGTTCATCAGCAGCAGAATACACCACTTCTACTTCTTCGTCTTCACCCAGAACTGAAAGCCTTGCCGGAACCTTCCTTTTACCTAGCTTTGTCGGCTGGCGTGCCTCCCTCTCAGACTGAATTGGTGGGTGCCAATCAAGATCTAGATCATCAGAAGGAAGGGGGCTTGAAGAAGAACTTGTACTAGCCCTCCTTGACCTTTTCCTTGCTGGGGATCTGGAAGACAATGGATCATCAGGAGGAGTGGCTTGCTTGGCTGATACCTCCGCATGAATCTCAATTTCCTGATGTGCCCCTACTTCTGGAGGAACAAGCATTGTGGGCAGTTGTGCCTCTCCATGCGCCTCTCCATGCACCTCTACTTGCACCTCTCCATGCGCCTCTCCATGTGCCTCTCCATGCGCCTCTCCTTGCGCCTCTTCTTGCCCCTCTCCTTGTGCCTCTTCTTGCACCTCTCCATGCGCCTCTCCTTGCACCTCTCCTTGCGCCTCTCCTTGCGCCTCGCCTTGCGCCTCTCCTTGTTGCACCTGTGGTTGGAGTTGCAGCTGTGGTTGAACACTCGTCAGATGAGTTACACCCTGCGTTGATTGGATGCTACTTTGCAATGAGTCAACGCCAACATCACTGATCGATGGTGAAAGAGCAATTAAATTGGCTGCCTCTGCGGCACTCATGGGCTTGGGCCTAACTTGGCGTGGTGGCACTGAGACCAATGAAGCGGAGGTAATGCTCCCAGATTGGTCCCCGGTGCACACCGCTGCTGCAGGCGTCATTTTTTTTCCCCAAAAAAAGTGTTTGTCGGCACACCAGTCTCCTTGGTAAGTGGCGCCACTTGCTTCTTCGGCTCCTTCTTACTGGCAGTGGCACTGGCAACTTTCTTGGTAGAGGAGCTACGGCCACCTTTCTTTGGGCCTATCTTCTTCAGATGTCAGAACAGCAGGACGCAGTTGCACGAGTTGCAGAGTTGTCTGTGGCCACATGTGACGTCACGTGACGCTGTGCACACACAGCAGCAGGACTTCTTCCTGGCACTACAACAAGTGATGATGATGAGGATGATTCCTGGTTCTTCTCAGCCTTTGTGCACCTAAAAGCAAAGGAAGCCAGAGGAACATCAGTTAAATAAATGTTGCATATGTTGTGCTTAAATTAATATTCGCAACTAGGCATTTATTATTATTAACATAACTCACCCAAAAACGGAAAGACCCAAAATAAAAATTGTAATTCTAATCCAAAATGGATGTTTAAATTAATAGAAGAGAAACCACACAGAGAGAGTTGTTTTATGCACCACTGAGTACCCCTGGGCATAATGGATGAAAGCAAGGCAGACTGGGTGCAGGCCTATGGCACAAAGCATGCTGCCTGGCTTCTAATGGCCCCTAGACCCCACCCACATGGCCAGACCCTGGACCAGGCCACAAAATTACCCCCACCCACATGGCCAGACCCTGGACCAGGCCCCAACAACACCCCAAAAATCAAAATACACACAAAAATCACCTCAATCCAATGCGATCCATGCACTAAATGATGTTCAAATTCAAGGGACCGGACAGAAATACTTTTTCCATGCACCCCTGAGTACCCCTGGGCATAATGGATGAAAGCAAGCCAGACTGGGTGCAGGCCTATGGCACAAAGCACATTGTCTGGCTTCAAAATGGCCCCTGGACCCCCACCCACATGGCCAGGCCCTGGACCAGGCCTCAACATGGCCCCCACCCACCTGGCCAGGCCCTGGACCAGGCCCCAACAACACCCAAAACATCGAAATACACACAAAAATCACCTCAATCCAATGCCATCCATTTCCTAAATGATATTTAAATTCAAGAGACCCCACAGAAAGACATGGCCCATGCACCACTGAGTGCCCCTGGGCATAATGGATGAAAGCAAGGCAGAATGGGTGCAGGCCTATGGCACAAAGCACACTGCCTGGCTTCAAAATGGCCCCTATACCCCCATCCACATGGCCATGCCCTGGACCAGGCCTCAAAAATGGCCCCCACCCACATGGCCAGGCCCTGGACCAGGCCCCAACAACACCCCAAAAATCGAAATACACACAAAAATCACTCAAATCCAATGCCATCCATCCCCTAAATGATGTTTAAATTTAATAGACCCCACAGAAAGACTTGGCCCATGCACCACTGACTACCCCTGGGCCTACTGGCTAGTGTGGGTTTAACACGCACCCCAAAATTACAAAAAAATTCCACATAGATATAACAGTGAGCTATTCAATTCCATGCCATCCATGCCGTAAATGATTTTTAAGTTCAACAAAACTCACAGAAACAGTTGTATCATGTACCCATGACTAACCGTGGGCCTACTGGAAACTGTGGCTACCCACAATATATTTTTTTTAAAGTTGTGAAAAAGTTTATAAATTGTAGTTGCAGTAACTGCAATGCCCCAAACATACAAAACCAACTTACTTGTAAAATCTCAACTCCAAAAGTGATCCAAACAAAAAGTCCTCAAATACAAATATCCAGCAGCAGCCACAAAGAGTAATCCTTCCAGCTCCAGATCCAAATGAAAAGTGACCAAGACATGGACAAAGCACTGGGAGGAGCCTGCTGGACAGGAACAGGAAGCTGGAGACTCTGGGGCACTTCTTTCCTCCCAACCCCCCAAAAATGCACTACTTGCACAAAAAAGTACAGCCATATGGCATGTCAATCTGAGGAGTTATTCTGATCCAAATCATCAATTTCAGAAGGTTTATGCTGCCAGCGATAGATTCCTTGTGCAGAATTGCAATTTTTGCGATTTCGGGAAAGCGAGATGTTCAAATCTCCCGCCGGATGTCAGCTGCGCGGCGCATCTACGCGTTCGCAATTGTTTACTCTTGCGATGCGTAATCGCGGACCCTTATGACATATTTGCGTTCTGCAAGTCTTGCATTGCAAGACGGCGGGACTCCATGACGTACTCGCGGTCGAATAGTCTTGCGCGATTATGCCATGACGTACTTGCGGTCACAAAAATTTCACGCAATCACGCAGCAAGATCGAAAATGGCGCAGCGCATGCAAACCGGGAGGAAAACAACTCTGCGAACTCAGAATCAGGGTAAGTCAACGCTGCATGCCCGAGATTGTATTTTTGAAGCGCGACCAAGCAAAAAAAATCTGCCAACTCACGAATTGCAAATTCTTAGACAATTTTGCTCGATTCGCGGACCATGATATTGCCAAACATTTGTAAATTCTGTGACCTGAATGGATTTTCAGCCCATGCTTACTACCCATGCACTCATGCAATTAAAATGGCACTATCTATACACACATCCAGTCACACTGGCACTATTAGTGCACTCATCCATTCATTCAGGCTCTACCTAAGCACTCATGCAATCACCCAGATACTATGCATGCACTCATCAAATCACCCATGCACTACCCATGCACTCATGCAATCACCTAGGTACTACTGATGCACTCATAGAATCACATAGGCACTACCCATACACTCATACAGTTACCCAGGCACTACCCATATACTCACCAATCACCCAGGTACTACCCATGCACTCATACAATCACCTAGGTCCTACCCCTGCACTCATGCTATCACCCATGCACTACCCATGCACTCATTAATCACACAGGTACTACTCATGCACTCATCCAATCACCCAGGCACTACTCATATACTCATGCAATCACCTAGGCACTACCCTTGTACTCCTCTATTACCCTAGCATGTCCCATGCACTCATCCATTCACTCAGGTGGTACCCGCACACTGATACAATCAAGCAGGCACTACCCAGGCACTAATTTAATCACCTAAGCAGTACCCATGCACTCATCTTTGAATCAGGCACTACCCATGCACTCATTCATTCACCCATCCATTATCCATGCACTCATCTATTCACTCAGATGCAGCCCACGCACTCATAAAATCAACAAGGCACTTCCCATACACTACTCCAATCACCAAGACGGTACTCATGTATTCATCCAATCACCCAGGTACTGCCCATGCACTCATGCAATCACCCATGCATTATACATGCATTTACCCAATAGCCCAGGCACCATTCATGTACTCACCCAATCACCCAGGAACTACCCTTGCGCTCATCCAATTACTCAGGCACTACCCTGCACTCATCCAATCACTCAGGCCTGAGCCCTGAACTCATTGATTCACTCAGCCACTACACTTAAACGCATCCATTCACTTAGGCACTACCTATGCACACATCCAAACACCTAGGCACCTCCTTTGAACTCATTCATTAACTCAGGGACCATGCATACACTCATCCATTCACTCATGCACTACCCATGCACTCATCCAATGAACCAAGCACTACCCATACACCCTTGCAATCACCCAGGCAGTACCCATGCACTTATCCAATCACTCAGGTACTACCCATACACTCATCCATTCACTCTGGCTCTATCCAGGTACTACCCATGCACTCATCCATTCACTCCAGCTCTACCCATGCACTCATGCACTCATTTATTCACCCAGGCACTACCCATGCACATATCCAGTCACCCAGTCTCACCCAGGCGCTACACTTGCACTCTTCCAGTCACCCAGGCAGTACCCATGCACTCATCCAGTCACTCAGGCACAACCCATGCACTCATCCAATCACCCTGGCACTATCTAAGCATTCTCCCAATCATCCAGGTTCTACACTTGCACTCATCCATTCACTCAGGTACTACCCATGCACTCATCCATTTACTCCGGCTCTACCCATGCACTCATGCACTCATCCATTCACCCAGGCACTACCCATGCACTCATACATTCACTCCAGCTCCACCCATGCACTTATCCATTCACCCAGGCACTACCCATGCACACATCCAGTCACCCAGTCACTACCTGTGCACTAATCCATTAAGTCAGGCACTACCCATGCAGTCATCCAATGACCCAGGCACTACCATTACACTCATCCACTTAATGAGGCTCTATCAATACGCTCATCGAATCACCCAAGCACTGCCCATGCACTCATTCCATTACCCATGTACCACTGTCCATGCACACATCCAGTCACCCAGTCACTACCTGTGCACTAATCCATTAAGTCAGGCACTACCCATGCAGTCATCCAATGACCCAGGCACTACCATTACACTCATCCACTTAATGAGGCTCTATCAATACGCTCATCGAATCACCCAAGCACTGCCCATGCACTCATTCCATTACCCATGTACCACTGTTGCATTCATTAATTCTTCAATATGCCACTCATCCAGTCATTCACTATTGTAAACATTATAGACATACTTATACACTCATTCATTCCTTCGGTTTATTTTATAATGTAAAACATTTTTTTAGGTTTTGTTTAAGTTTGTGAATTTTCAACCTATTAATTTTTTGTTCTTTTTTCAAGCAACAACTAACTTCAACTGACTGTGGAAAAACTTGAAGAAGCTCTCAAAAACATGAGAATACTGCAAGGACCAAAAGACAAAATCAACATTTGTGAGTCTTGCAACTGTTGCTGAAAGCTGTTATGCTCTACTCACCAGCACTAACCACAACTCCACAGTCCATACAATAAGTGGCCATCTGGCTGCATTCATAGGTGATATCATGAGACTGTTGTTGAACCTCAGAAGGCACTCTTTGTCCAGGTGATGATGACCTTGCTAAACATGTAGATGGAGGTTCAGCCTCTCGTCTCTTCGCAGCTTTTAATCGGTTGTTGGTGGAACATTGAAGTTGTTTCACAAGAGGACCTCTCAACAACTTCTTCTTACAAATTGTGCATTGCACAGTTTTTGCATCAGTTTTGGATTCTCCAGAAGGAATTGTGAAGAACTCGCATTCAATGCTGCTTTTTTTCTGGGGAGGCCCCTCCTCTTCAGACTCTTCAGAATGTACTTCCTGGGCTTCCTGGTTTTTCTGTTGTTGCTGGGGTAACCCTGTTGTTGTTCTGTTGTATGAGTTTCAATTTTTAACAAAGTTGTTAAAATACACCATAAAATTCCATACACCTTCTCTCACAGAAGTGCTCTCAGAAATGAACCAGAAAGGTGTTTGGGCTTGCTCTGTCCAATGTTATTGTTGAAAAGTATCATCCAATCATATATCTTTGTTTCCCAGTCACATGATATTCACGATGATCAGTGTAATTGTGAAGGCCAGAAATTCAACAGAATAATATTTTGTTGGAAAATAAGTAGTCAAACATGAATGTTAATCAACTGATATTAAACCCCAAATGTGTATAATACTATGTAATATACGAGGACATTAGTTAGGATTTAGCAATTACAAAACTTTAGAAAGTCCATTAAAAAAACAAAGGTTACAGGGGCGTTGTAGTTAGGAAATAGAATTGAAAAAACCCTAGAAATTCTCTGAAAAAACCAAAGGTTTCAAGGACATTATAATTAGGCTAACATTTCACACATACTAAAACTCCAAAATTCAGCAGTTATAGTTAGCTAACTATAACTCACGCCCCTGCAATACACTGCTCATGGTCTCACATATTAAATCATATATATATATCAAATCACAGTGCAATAAAGCGAACACTCAAACGACCTCTGCTAGTGCAAACAAACTTTATTCCTCAGTTGCAACTCGTTTCAGCAGAAACTGCCTGATCACATGCTGAGCAATTGAAGGAACGTGCATTCCATAGACCAGTGACACAAACAAAGGACTATTACTCACAATTGCTAGAATGGCAGTGTAACAACGGAGGCCATATTTGAATGGGTATTCGTTCGTGGTTACTTCAATTCAGAAACCACAATCACAGACATTGTTATGTCAAAGATTAATTGATCATGAATAAAGCAATTATTGCTAGAAATAGTAATACAGCTGTTTTCAAAATCACAATTGGAGTACAATTGGTGTGAAAAGCAAAACTAAGGCACATTCCCTCAATTGCTCAGCGTGTGATCAAGGCAGTTTCTGTCGAAACGCGTTGCAACTGTGGAATAAAGTTCATTTGCACTAGCAGGGTTATTTGAGTGTGCGCTCTATTGAACTGTGATTTGATATCATTGTCTGGCTGTGGTTCCACCGGTGCTGCACACCACCTTACCACGGGCTTAATCCCAGGAGTAACCCTCTTTTCTGGTGATATATATGTATATGGAGTACAGAAGTGCTAGAGGTAGAGCCCCATAGAGGCTACCAATGAGAGGATCAAGGATGACAGCAGTGAGAAACAAAGATCCAGTAGCGGGCGGTTTGTCGACTGCCAGCACTGGGGTTGCATTTCCCTGGCTAGAAATGCCTTGCCTAAGAGACTGATGCCCTCTGGTGACTGGGCACAGCGGACTCCTACGAGGAAATGGTGAGGACTGTGTGGCATATTCAAATTTTGTTTATCGGTCTAATTCAACCCCAACAGTGTGCCTGTTGGAATCTATATTCATTGCTGCCTATTACCACTGACATTGAGACTTTTTCTTCGAAGAGACTACATTTTATTGTCCTTGGTAATGTTTTGGTCTCTGGCCCCTGACAAATTCGATTAATGACATTAACTTTGATACGGGTCACTTTCCCGCAAACTATTGTTGTTTATATGTTTACCCAAGTTGCAATGTGGGATGGGTAGTCCTGCATGGATTTTAGCATGCACCTGATGGCTGTTACTCATAACGAAAAGTCACAAATTGTGTTTATTCAGGCCCCGGGGTGCTGGTTTAATTACTTTGGCCCTTTGCTTCTTGGGATGTGTAACTTACTTTGATGGTAATTCAATTTGGCTTAAGAGGACACTGCTTCTGCTGTTTTCAATACAGGTTGAACATTGATGAACCTGTTTTTCAGGGTTTAATATATTTGGGGTCAGAGGCTGTTTTGTCCCAACAACAAGAGGACATTAAGCAGCATGATTTTATTATGTGTCTATTTTTGTAATATTTATTCAGGCGACTTGCTTTGACTGATTGGCAGCACACTATTAATGTTTGAGAAGTTCTCATTTAGGCGGGTGACATTTTAACTATTTATGCACGCAAGTTTATATGTCTAAGAAGTTCAAAAGACGTATTACGTAGGCTGGTTTAGCATTGGGCTGTAATTTCATTAGCTGCACTGTGCTCTTGTATATATTACATATATTGTACAATAGGGTGATGTACCAGCCACGTTGCCTGTGTTTATGGATGAATTAGATTTAAACACTGCAATGGATATCCAACAGAGCACTGCAATAAGGCTATAGTTTTGTTTCTATGTCAATGTATGCCTTTAATGAGAAGGGCTATATATACTCACAAAGTTATGGTGTCAATCAGATTGGCAAAGGCTTCTGTGAAGCCGAAACGCGTCTCTTTGGTCTAGGGATCGAGGGTGACGTAAGAAAATAACGAGTGTTGTATCCCAAACAGCCTTGTGCCCGTGCCTTCTTCTATGGTCGCCAGTAGTTAATCATAGTTAGGACCTATTATCCATAGGAAATCTGCAACATTCTATTTGGAATAACTTTGGTGCCGGTTGACGAATCATTGTGAATTTTTCAAAACTGGTGGGGAGCTCCGGTCCGCTCCTATCCTGAAAGTCTCAGGGTGATTCGTGAAGTGGGGCAGAGGAAAAAGGGGGGTCCCAAAACGTGTTTTCCCCATGTATTTTTCCATAGGAAACGTTCATCACGGCTACAGCCCGAACTGCTGGACGGAATTACACCAAATTTGGCAGAAAGTTAGACCTTGGTTCAGACTTGTGCCTTTTTCTCAAATGCTGTAAATCCGTTCAGTAGTTCCTGAGAAAATCAAAAGTAAAATCACATATATATATCTATGGCCGTGGAGGATCCGCGCACGCTAAGAGCACCCTGCCGTGCCCGAGCTGTATTCTAATTGGCTGTTAACTCTCCAAATCAGGAAGTGTTGGCAGCCATCTTGTCCCTCAGTAGAACCGAGGCACAAGAAACCTAATAAAAAAACATGCAAAATGCACAAAGGGGGCAGGGTAGAAACACCCTGACCCCCTAGGCCTGCTCAGGGGGTCCCACAAGGACCCCGAGGCCCCCCCCAATTTATTTATTTTTAAATCTGGAAAATCCGCGCAGGGTGTGCAGATCCTGCTGATCAAAAAAAACTGAAGCGCGGGCTCCCATGCTTTAATGCTAATTAGCCCCCGGGAGAGTCAAATACCAGGGGCATTATCAAAAAAGTGTGGGGGGGGCCAATCCTCCCCACACTGCCCTGGGCCCGCCACCCCAGGGCTTTATCATAATATAGGTGGCGGCTCACGACCCCCCTGCAGCCCCAGGGCCCCCACCTCGGGTTCTTGAAATTGGGTGGGGGACTCTCCACCTCTCCAGGGCACCCAGCCCTAGGGACCGCTACCCCGGGCATTCTTAAAATTAGGTGGGGGGGCTCTCAGACCCCCCTGCAGCCCCGGGGCCCCCCACCCGGGGCTTCTTTAAATTGGGTGGGGGGCTCTCAGGCCCCCCAGCCCCAGGGACCGCCACCCACAGCCTTCTTAAAATTGGGTGGGAGTAAGCATGGGTGAATTTTGCGGATCTCGCGTTCGCGAATTTTGCGGATTTGCGAACTCGCAATCCGCAAAATCCGCGAATTCCCGCGAATTTGCGGATTTTTTTTTTTTTTGTGTTCGCCCGTGTTTCTGCCAGTTCGCGAGGGTTTTTACAATTTCGCAATTTGCGAACTTACCTGTCGGGTCGCAAGTTTTGCGAACTTGTTGTTTCTACGTGTCCAGCCTGTTTGGGACACTCTTCTTCATCACTGCCACTCTCTGTCACCACTGCCACTCTCTGACTACTCATGCCACCCTCTGGCCCACCCATGCCACCCTCTGTTTCATCACCACACCCTCTGGTTGTCCAGTGTACATTATTTTCGGCAAAGCAAAGCACACCTTCCCTGCCTCAAGTGACCTGAATTAATTTGGGGCTGATTAATGTGTCACAGAATATTTTTTTAGCTGGCACCTGCTTCCTTAGTGCGCCCTGATTAGTGATCTTTTGCACTTGCTAAGTGCTTTCATTGTTGCAAAATTAGTTACAACACCTGCCCTGCCCCAACTGACAATAATGAATTAGGGGCTGATTAATGGATTTTAACTTCCAGCCTGGCTCCTGCTTGTCTCCCTTAGCTGTAATTCAGGACCTTTGTGGCATATGTGTAACTATTCTGAGGTTCAGAGCAGGGTCACATAATAGTTGCAACTGGCAACTGAACTCTGGAGGGGCCCCTCAGGAAGCACTACAGGAAATGGCTACTAATGATGAGCCTGAACTTTTGAACCTGGCAAGTAGTTTCAGTTTTGCTAAGATCGTATTTCTGCAATTTAGCACTTATTCGCGGGGCGCGAAGTTGTACTGGGAAGCCGCGAACTCACGCGAACAGTGCGAGCAGTGCGAGCAAAATCCGCTGCTCGCGGATTTGCGGATTTTGCGGGAGATTCGCGAATCTCGCGGATTGCGGATTTCCCGAAAATCCGCAAAATCCGCGAGCGGAACGGATTTTCCGCCCATACCTAGGTGGGAGGCTCTCAGACCCCCCCAGCCCTGGGGACCGCCACCCCCATAGCTTCTTTTTAATTAGTTGTGGGGGCTCCCAGGGCCCCTTTCCCCGGGGACCGCCACCCCACGGGGCTTCAAAAAATGAATGGCGGGGGGCTAATGGGCCCCCATTAGCACCCGGAAACTGCTACCCCCGGGGCTTAATTTTTTAAATAGCCCCCCACATGCCCCCGGGCCCGCCACCTCCCCGGGGCACTAAAGATTCAAAATGGGTGGTCCGTGATGGACCCCCACCAACCGGGGCTTTGTAAAATACGGGAGGGGGGTCGCGTGGGCCCCCTCCTGAAGTCCTGTTGAGGCCCTGGTGACCGCTACCCTCCAGGGCCTGCTCCTGCAGTGTCCAAGAGTGCCCACCCCCGGGATACTGTAGTTTGAAATGACAGGGCGGGATCCTCGTGGCTCCCACCCTGTCAATGCAAACTGCTTTGCTATTTGGTAGAGAGAGCAGCATGTTGGCTGCTCCTCGTATGGAAAAGCAATGCCGGCTCCTGCAGGACACGGAGACCCGGTTGGCACCATGGGATGATTAGGGACTCCCCAACAGCCCCAATGGAGAGGGGGGCCAGCCCCAGGGGATGGGGTCCCCGGGGCTCTTAGTGGCCCGGGAGGGGGCCACGTGGCTTCCCTCCTCAAATTGAAATAAATATATATATATTTTTTTTTTAAGCTGGCCCTGGGGGATGGGGTCCCCGGGGCAATGAGTGGCCACAAGAGGGGGGCAAGGCAGCCCCCCTCCAAAATAGTAATGATAAAAAAGGGCCATGCCCCAGGGGATGGGGCCCCCGGGGCAAATTATGGCCTTGCAGCCCCATCCCGATTTCTACATTTACAAAATAAAATTAGGGGCATGCCCTGGGGGATGGGGCCCCAGGGATAATAAATTAGAAAAGGAAGGGGCGCTACACAGCTCCCTTCTTAAAAAAAAACAAAAAAACAGGATCGGGCAGGAGGCCACGCCTCCACCTTGCACCACCACTCTGCAAATGCGCCCCCTGGCACGTTTACAGATGGGGAATGAGTTTCCCTTGAATACTGGGGGTCCCTGGGGGCCAACTAGCCCACCAGGAACCTCCAGTATGCACCAAGGGCCTGCGTTGCAAAGAGGAGTTCTGAGGCCATGCCCCTTTTTACACTTCTCTGCAACACAGCTCCATAGCGCTTACTGGAGGTTTTTAGTGTCCGGTTTGGAAAAGCACCGCTTGGTAAATCAGTTCAATCAAATGAGAGAGATCGATAACTCTCCTAATATCCTCATATATACACGCTGAATCTTGATATATGTTTCAATGCTTGTTTAATATTCCATTTTAGACAAAAGCCAGCCAACGCGTTTCGTTCTGAAACAGAACTTCTTCAGGGCTAGAAAGCTGTCCCAAGCGCGGTATTATCCAACAAAAGAAGGGGAAAATACTTTATATCCAAATCCCCACGATAAACTCCATATTACGAGTCATATATATTTTCCAAAAACTAGTCCTTCATCTAGTGCAATATGTCCATAGACAGTGCTTATTAGAAAACAATTCTTTCTATTAGGTCAGAAATCTAGTTTGTTGATCCTGATAAACCAACACCGCGACGTTCCACCAGTTCAGAAACCCGCCGCCTCCTACTGGAGGGACCTGGTGGGCTAGTTGGCCCCGAGGGGACCTCAAGACTCAAGGGGACTTAATCCCCCAACTTAAAACACACCACGGGGCGCATTTACACAGTGGTGAAGGTAGGGGGCGGGGCCTGAGGTGATATGTGTGCAAACACGCTCTGTAACGTAAGTGGTGGAATTAATTCCTCTTCAATCCTGAGGTCCCCTGGGGGCCAACTATCCCACCAGGTACCTCCAGTAAGCGCCACGGAGCTGCATTGCAGAGTGTTGTAAAAAGGGGCATGGCCTCTGAACACCTCTCTGCAACGCAGCTTCCTGGCGCATACTGGAGGTATCTGTTGCGCTAGTTGGCCCCCAGGAACCTCAGGATTGAAGAGGAATTCATTTCCCAACTCAAAACGCGTGACACGGGGCATGTTTGCAGACATGTCACCTCAGGCCACGCCCCCTTCCTTCACCACTGTGTAAACACGCACTGTGTCAGTTTTAATTTGGCACATTAAGTCCCTTTGACATCATCAGCAGTGGATTGCGGGTGCGCGAGTTATAGTTAGCAGAACTAACTATAACAGAGGAATTTCAATTGTTTTGTATATATATATATATATATATATATATATATATATATATATATATACAAAACAATTGAAATGCCAAAGTTCTTGTAGTCCCAATACTGACCCAAGTGGATTCCTTAGTGTGCATTTGCTATGTAAAATTGGATTTATATATATATATATATATATATATATATATATATATATATATATATATATATATATATATAAAAATCCAATTTTACATAGCAAATGCACACTAAGGAATCCACTTGGGTCAGTATTGGGACTACAAGAACTTTGGCATGAACAAACATGGACATCATTAACCATGATGCTATGTTTTGCCTATGCCCACATGGGCGGGTCTTGGGCAATTTAAACAAATGTGGCGTCCCAATTAAAACCTTGAGCCTCCTTGTTTTTCCACTGATAAAGAGCGAAGTTGAAGCTCGAAACACGGTTGGCATTTACGGCACATGTTGATGGGCTGTGATTGCTGCTACCTGCGGTGTTTGTGCGGATACCCCACTGAGTGTGGAGTTTTCTTTGGGGCAACCATTATGTGTGAAATTGTGCGGCCAGTCCAGCCGCGAAGATGCCCTGTGCCGGATTGGCGATTTTGCGATGCATGATGACACAAGCATCGCCAAGATCGAAGGGGGCCATTGCTGCCAGTAAATATTGGCAACAATGCAGTCTCCTTTGTCATACAGCCATTTATTTGAAGATTTTTAACATTTACCTATTCAGGATGTATTATATCTTGGGGGCTTTGGAACCCACTTGGGTCAGTATTGGGAGTACAAGAACTTTGGCATGAACAAATATGGACTACATTAACCATGATGCTACGTTTTGCCTTCACCCACATGGGAGGGTCTTGTGCAATTTATTAAATGTATCGTCCCAATTAAGAACCTTGAGCCGCCTTGTTTTTCCAATGATGAACAGCGAAGTTAAAGCCCGAAACGCATTTGGCATTATTGGTGCATGCTGATGGGCTGTGATTGCTGCTACCTGGTGTGTGAAATTGTGCGGCCTATCCAGCCGCGAAGATAACCTGCTGCCGGATTGGCGGTTCTGCAATGCATGATGACACAAATATCCCAAAGATCGAAGGGGCCCATTGCCGCCGGTAAATATTGGCAAGAACACAGTCTCCTATAAGTAATGCAGCCATTTATTTGAAGATTTTAAACATTTACCTGTTCAGAATGTAAAAATGTCTTGGGGGCTTTGTAACCCACTTGGGTCAGTATTGGGACTACAAGAACTTTGGCATGAACAAACATGGACTACATTAACCATGATGCTACGTTTTGCCTACGCCCACATCGGCGGGTCTTGTTCAATTAAAATAAATATGGCGTCCCAACTAAAAACCTTGAGTCTCCTTGTTTTGCCACTGATGAAGAGCGAAGTTGAAGCTCGAAACGCGTTTGGCATTATTGGCTCGTGCTGATGGGCTGTGATTGCTTCTACCTCCGGTGTTTGTGTGGAAATCCCATTGAGTGTGGCGTTTTCTTTGGGGCAACCTTGATGTGAGAAATTGTGTGGCCTGTCCAGCCACAAAGATGCCCTGCTGCCAAATTGGCGGTACTGCAATGCATGATTACACAAATATCGCCAAGATCGAAGGGGCCCATTGCCGCCGGTAAATATTGGCAACAACGCAGTCTCCTTTGTCATGTGGCCATTTACTTGAAGATTTTTAACATTTACCTATTCAGGATGTATTATGTCTTGGGGCCTTTGGAATCCACTTGGGTCAGTATTGGGCCTACAAGATCTTTGGAATGAACAAACATGGACTACATTAACCATGATGCTACGTTTTGCCTACGCCCACATCGACGGGTCTTGTACAATTAAAATAAATATGGCGTCCCAACTAAAAACCTTCAGCCTCCTTTTTTTTCCACTGATGAAGAGCGAAGTTTAAGCTCGAAACGTGTTTGGCATTAATGGCGCGTGCTGATGGGCTGTGATTGCTGCTACCTGCGGTGTTTGTGCGGATACCCCTCCGAGTGTGGTGTTTTCTTTGGGGCAACCTTGGTGTGTGAAATTGTGCGGCCTGTCCAGCCGCGAAGATGCCCAGCTGCCGGATTGGCAGTTCTGCGATGCATGATGACACAAGCATCGCCAAGATCAAAGGGGGCCATTGCCACCAGTAAATATTGGCAACAACGCAGTCTCCTTTGTCAAGCAGTCATTTATTTGAAGATTTTGAACATTTACCTATTCAGGATGTATTATGTCTTGGGGCCTTTGGAACCCACTTGTGTCAGTATTAGGACTACAAGAACTTTGGCATGAACAAACATGGAATACATTGACCATGATGCTACGTTTTGCCTAAGTCCACATGGGCGGGTCTTGTGCAATTTAAATAAATGTAGCTTCCCAACTAAAAACCTTGTGCCTCCTTGTTTTTCCACTGATGAAGAGCGAAGTGAAGCTCAAACGCGTTTCACATTAATGGCGCGTGCTGATGGACTGTGATTGCTGCTACCTGCGATGTTTGTGCGGATACCCCTCCGAGTGTGGCATTTTCTTTGGGGCAACCTTGGTGTGTAAAATTGTGTGGCCTGTCCAGCCGGAAAGATGCCCAACAGCCGGATTGGCGGTTCTGCGATGCATGATGAAACAAGCATCGCCAAGATCGAAGGGGGCCATTGCCGCCGGTAAATATTGGCAAGAACGCAGTCTCCTATGTCATGCAGCCATTTATTTGAAGATTTTAAACATTTACCTGTTCAGAATGTAAAAATGTCTTGGGGGCTTTGTAACCCACTTGGGTCGGTATTGGGACTACAAGAACTTTGGCATGAACAAACATGGAATACATTAACCATGATGCTACGTTTTGCCTATGCCCACTTCAGCGGGTCTTGTACAATTAAAAAAAAATGGCGTCCCAACTAAAAACCTTGAGTCTCCTTGTTTTGCCACTGATGAAGAGCAAAGTTGAAGCTCGAAACGCGTTTGGCATTATTGGCTCGTGCTGATGGGCTGTGATTGCTTCTACCTCCGGTGTTTGTGTGGAAACCCCATTGAGTGTGGTGTTTTCTTTGGGGCAACCTTGATGTGAGAAATTGTGTGGCCTGTCCAGCCACAAAGATGCCCTGCTGCCAAATTGGCGGTACTGCAATGCATGATTACACAAATATCGCCAAGATTGAAGGGGCCCATTGCCGCTGGTAAATATTGGCAACAACGCAGTCTCCTTTGTCATGTGGCCATTTACTTGAAGATTTTCAACATTTACCTATTCAGGATGTATTATGTCTTGGGGCCTTTGGAATCCACTTGGGTCAGTATTGGGACTACAAGATCTTTGGAATGAACAAACATGGACTACATTAACCATGATGCTACGTTTTGCCTACGCCCACACGGGCGGGTCTTGTGCAGTTTAAATAAATGTGGTGTCCCAACTAAAAACATTGAGCCTCCTTGTTTTGCCACTGATGAAGAGCGAAGTTGAAGCTCGAAACGCGTTTTGCAATAATGGCGCATGCTGATTGGCTGTGATTGCTGCTACCTGTGGTGTTTGTGTGGACACCCCTCAGAGTGTGGCATTTTCTTTGGGGAAACATTGGTGAGTGAAATTGTGCAGCCTGCCCAGCCACGAAGGAGCCCTGCTGCTGGATTGGCAGATCTGCGATGCATGACACAAGCATCGCCAAGATCAAAGGGGGCCATTGCCACCGGTAAATCTTGGCAACAACGCAGTCTCCTTTGTCATGCAGTCATTTATTTGAAGATTTTGAACATTTACCTATTCAGGATGTATTATGTCTTGGGGGCTTGGGAACCCACTTTTGTCAGAATTGTGACTACAAGAACTTTGGCATGAACAAACATGGACTACATTAACCACGATGCTATGTTTTGCCTACACCCACATCGGCGGGTCTTGTTCAATTAAAATAAATATGGCGTCCCAACTGAAAACCTTGAGCCTCCTTGTTTTGCCACTGATGAAGAGCGAAGTTGAAGCTCGAAACGCGTTTGGCATTATTGGCTCGTGCTGATGGGCTGTGATTGCTTCTACCTCCGGTGTTTGTGTGGAAATCCCATTGAGTGTGGCGTTTTCTTTGGGGCAACCTTGATGTGAGAAATTGTGTGGCCTGTCCAGCCACAAAGATGCCCTGCTGCCAAATTGGCGGTACTGCAATGCATGATTACACAAATATCGCCAAGATCGAAGGGGCCCATTGCCGCCGGTAAATATTGGCAACAACGCAGTCTCCTTTGTCATGTGGCCATTTACTTGAAGATTTTTAACATTTACCTATTCAGGATGTATTATGTCTTGGGGCCTTTGGAATCCACTTGGGTCAGTATTGGGCCTACAAGATCTTTGGAATGAACAAACATGGACTACATTAACCATGATGCTACGTTTTGCCTACGCCCACATCGACGGGTCTTGTACAATTAAAATAAATATGGCGTCCCAACTAAAAACCTTCAGCCTCCTTTTTTTTCCACTGATGAAGAGCGAAGTTTAAGCTCGAAACGTGTTTGGCATTAATGGCGCGTGCTGATGGGCTGTGATTGCTGCTACCTGCGGTGTTTGTGCGGATACCCCTCCGAGTGTGGTGTTTTCTTTGGGGCAACCTTGGTGTGTGAAATTGTGCGGCCTGTCCAGCCGCGAAGATGCCCAGCTGCCGGATTGGCAGTTCTGCGATGCATGATGACACAAGCATCGCCAAGATCAAAGGGGGCCATTGCCACCAGTAAATATTGGCAACAACGCAGTCTCCTTTGTCAAGCAGTCATTTATTTGAAGATTTTGAACATTTACCTATTCAGGATGTATTATGTCTTGGGGCCTTTGGAACCCACTTGTGTCAGTATTAGGACTACAAGAACTTTGGCATGAACAAACATGGAATACATTGACCATGATGCTACGTTTTGCCTAAGTCCACATGGGCGGGTCTTGTGCAATTTAAATAAATGTAGCTTCCCAACTAAAAACCTTGTGCCTCCTTGTTTTTCCACTGATGAAGAGCGAAGTGAAGCTCAAACGCGTTTCACATTAATGGCGCGTGCTGATGGACTGTGATTGCTGCTACCTGCGATGTTTGTGCGGATACCCCTCCGAGTGTGGCATTTTCTTTGGGGCAACCTTGGTGTGTAAAATTGTGTGGCCTGTCCAGCCGGAAAGATGCCCAACAGCCGGATTGGCGGTTCTGCGATGCATGATGAAACAAGCATCGCCAAGATCGAAGGGGGCCATTGCCGCCGGTAAATATTGGCAAGAACGCAGTCTCCTATGTCATGCAGCCATTTATTTGAAGATTTTAAACATTTACCTGTTCAGAATGTAAAAATGTCTTGGGGGCTTTGTAACCCACTTGGGTCGGTATTGGGACTACAAGAACTTTGGCATGAACAAACATGGAATACATTAACCATGATGCTACGTTTTGCCTATGCCCACTTCAGCGGGTCTTGTACAATTAAAAAAAAATGGCGTCCCAACTAAAAACCTTGAGTCTCCTTGTTTTGCCACTGATGAAGAGCAAAGTTGAAGCTCGAAACGCGTTTGGCATTATTGGCTCGTGCTGATGGGCTGTGATTGCTTCTACCTCCGGTGTTTGTGTGGAAACCCCATTGAGTGTGGTGTTTTCTTTGGGGCAACCTTGATGTGAGAAATTGTGTGGCCTGTCCAGCCACAAAGATGCCCTGCTGCCAAATTGGCGGTACTGCAATGCATGATTACACAAATATCGCCAAGATTGAAGGGGCCCATTGCCGCTGGTAAATATTGGCAACAACGCAGTCTCCTTTGTCATGTGGCCATTTACTTGAAGATTTTCAACATTTACCTATTCAGGATGTATTATGTCTTGGGGCCTTTGGAATCCACTTGGGTCAGTATTGGGACTACAAGATCTTTGGAATGAACAAACATGGACTACATTAACCATGATGCTACGTTTTGCCTACGCCCACACGGGCGGGTCTTGTGCAGTTTAAATAAATGTGGTGTCCCAACTAAAAACATTGAGCCTCCTTGTTTTGCCACTGATGAAGAGCGAAGTTGAAGCTCGAAACGCGTTTTGCATTAATGGCGCATGCTGATTGGCTGTGATTGCTGCTACCTGTGGTGTTTGTGTGGACACCCCTCAGAGTGTGGCATTTTCTTTGGGGAAACATTGGTGAGTGAAATTGTGCAGCCTGCCCAGCCACGAAGGAGCCCTGCTGCTGGATTGGCAGATCTGCGATGCATGACACAAGCATCGCCAAGATCAAAGGGGGCCATTGCCACCGGTAAATCTTGGCAACAACGCAGTCTCCTTTGTCATGCAGTCATTTATTTGAAGATTTTGAACATTTACCTATTCAGGATGTATTATGTCTTGGGGGCTTGGGAACCCACTTTTGTCAGAATTGTGACTACAAGAACTTTGGCATGAACAAACATGGACTACATTAACCACGATGCTATGTTTTGCCTACACCCACATGGGCGGGTCTTGTGCATTTAAATAAATGTGGCGTCCCAACTGAAAACCTTGAGCCTCCTTGTTTTGCCACTGATTGTTGGACTTGGCCCTTCCGGCAGGTTCACCCCTGAACTTTTTGCTTTTTAATGTTACATCATTATAGTGATTTCTGGTCTTTGAGCACTTTGACACTGTGTCCCAGTGTAAAGTGCGTGCGCTCTCTGAGTGCGTGTGTGTGAGTGGCCTGCCCTCCTATCGGAATGCATGGGGAATATGTGTGTCCCTGGTAGTTCCTGATGCATGGAGAGTGCAGGTGCGAGTTTGGTATATGCGGACTCGTGTGATTAAATGCTGCGCGAAGATGTGTGCTGCATAAATGTGTCTAGTGTAGAAGTGCCACTTCTAGAAGTTGGCATGTCTGTGTAATTTATGTGAACTGTCTGTCTGGCTTGTGATTGGCTGGAGCTGGCTGGTCGGCCTGGCTCCAGTAGTCAGGATGGGTCTGTCCCAATGGTGAGTGGAGAGATCTACATGATTGATGTGAGGGAGGAGTGCACCTGGGACCTGAATATGGCTGGTATTTCCCCACGCAATGCTGGTTCCACCCCCTGTGGTGCGACTGATGACCCTAGCCTGGCCAGTGAATGGGAGGAGGGGCTGAGCAACAGAGTGCTCCAAAACCAGTTGTAACTGGTTTTTCCCCCAACCTGCACCCTAGAGACAAAGGATTTTGTGTATAAAAAGTGGCTGTGACCTCCTGTATTATGTTCTTGTTTCCTGGCTTGAATCTACCGTTGGCGTGCTGCTGCTGGGGCCCTTTGGGAAGGCTTGCCTCCTTGGGCCCTGCCCAGCCCCTGGATACCCTGGATGCTGGAGGACTCTTTGGGACCCCGCTAACTTGCCTGGGATGATTGGGAGACTTTTTATTGTCCTGGAACCTTATTTTGACCCTCTTCCCAGCTCCCAGGACCTTTTACAAGATTGGATCGCTTTATTTTCACCCTGCAGCGCAGTGCTGCCATGCTGCCTAAAGGGGGTCCCCCTGCCTGGGGATCCCCCCTCCTTGTGCCCCTTTCAGGTGCCCACCCTGCATTATTACTGTCCACTGGTTTAATTATTTCGAAGCGCAGTGGCCCACCCTGCGTCTCCGTGTGGATTTAATATTCATGGGTGCCACCCCGCTTTTCTTTATGCCCCCCGAGTGTGCAGGTGCCCACCCTGCGGCTTCCTTTATTCTTATGAAATATTAAGGGTGCCACCCCATTTTATATATGCCTGAAACGGGTGCCCACCCCGTTTTTACTCTTATTTTATGCTTCAAGAGTGCATACCCCTCGTAAAATGCCCCGAAGGATGCTGCCGCGGCCCGCAGCCCGCCTGACTGTGGGCGGGACCGCCGAACGGAAGTGATGCCACAATCAGGAAGTGAGGCCGGAAGAGGAGGTCGGAAGCCCACCCCGCCTCCTTGAGCTCCAGGGAGAAGGAGGGAAGTTCTTCTGCGGCCCAGGGCTCCCGTGAGCTGTGGAGAGCCCCGGGGCCGCCAGCAGCGAGTGAGAAGCGGAGGGGCGCAAGGCACATTGCCGGTGAATGCCCCGCTGGCTTGGGAAGAGAGAATGCAGCGCGACGCTGCTAACCCGTCCCTGGAGCCCGGTAAGCTAGGGCTTGGGGGGGTTGCCCCTTTTTGTTATCTAGAGCGGTCCCACCGTTGCGGGCCGCACCCCTGATGGCCTCATTTGGTTCAAGGGCCCCGGGGGAGGTTCTGGGGACCCGTGCCCCCCCAGAGCCCGAGGGCTCCAATGTTTAGGGGGCCTATTTATGGATAGAGCCCGTTTGTGGCTCCACAGAGGGGGCATTTATTTCTTCAAGGGCCAGAGTGGTGCAGGGGGCAGTTCCAGGCCCCACCATTACTTGCAGAGCCTAAGGGCTCCAATGCTGTGCGTTATGATTTCCTGAGCCCGAGGGCTCCAACGTTTACCCCCATTATTTTTAGATCCTAGATGGCTCCGGTGGACACAGTATTTTTAGAGCCAGGTAGCTCGGTTTGGCACAATTGGTTTAAAGGGCTACTGAGAGCCCATGGGGCAGCCTTTCTTTCAAAGGGCCACTGAGAGCCCATGCTGCAGTATGGCCTCCAGCTGCCCAGCAAGTAGTGGGCAGCTGCTACGTTTAGGTTCTTCTTTTCAGTGACAGGTGTTCTTCTGGACTCAGGAGTGAGTCGCACTCCTTCGCCCCTACTATGGCCTTCCCCAGCTGCGCAGCACTTAGTGCCAGCTGCAGCGTTTTTAGGCCCTGTTCTTGTCCCTCAGCTGCCCAGCAAGTAGTGGGCAGCTGCTACGTTTAGGTTGGCGCAGTGGCACAACCTGGACCCTAATGTGATTTATGTGCTATGGTGATGCATGTGCTGATGCTTTTGGGTGTTAGGAAATGTTCTGTGTGTGGTATGTTTTGCACACCCTGTCTTGATACCTCTGAATGTGTTTTTATGCAAATCAAATTCAAATTCAAAGTTCTTTATTCGACTGTCTGAAATACAGTCATAGAAGTACAGAGAAATACATATATATACAATTCATATTCAAAAAGTAAAGAGAGCAGTAAAAACGGATAATCACAGAGAAAGTAAATGATAACACGGTCAAATGTGAGTATACTTATTAGGGACATGATTACTGGGGTAATACAGTTCAGCTGGGGGTTAACCTTCCATGCTTTTTCTAAATTTCAGGGCTGTTTTTAGAAAGTTGCAAGTAAAGAAAGTGCTATCACAGTGCAGCATTTGAAGATATAGTAGTGCTGGCTTGATTTGCACAAAGTTCAGTTTCTTAAGCAAAGGTTTTAAAAATATGTTCCGTGGTCTCGAATAAAATGAGCTTAAAAATAAAAAGTGAGCCAGATCTTGCGGAGACTTATTGTCGCAGCCGCAAGGTGGCAACTCTTGCCCTCTATGGGCTCCACTCGGTACGGCTAGCAGCAGGTGATATAAACCAAGACGAAATCTGCTCAGCAAGAAGCGCTCATATCTTGAGATGGGCCAGGATAGGTATGGTTCAGATCGTATACAAGTTTTGGTTAGAATATGACCCATTACACTACCCTTCTTCAATTCAATTTCTTCCCTAGCGAGCTGTCGATTTAGTAGGAAAGTATCCTTTACGTAATTTACATCTTGCTTGGATGCATGCTGAGGTGTTAGATAGAGATCCAACCTGCCCAGGTCTTGGAGACAGTGACTGATGTATTTCAGCCAGGGTATCTTGAATTGCCCTTCCCAGGTGAGGGCTTCAAGAAGGATATTATGGGTTAGTGGTATTGCGTCATTCAACCAGCAGTTTAACCAACAGAGCAGAGGGTTTACAGCTATTTTATCTCCTAAATATGGTGTGCCGAGTTCCTCATGAGTGGAGAAGTTGGCAATACTTTTTGGTAGACACAGGACCTGTTTCAGGAAATTATGTGAGGGCATCCACTGAGGCAAAGCCCCAAAGTTCACTTCCATAACAGGCAACCGCAACGCTTTTCGCTTGATATAATTTCATCACGGCGATCACTGGTGTATTGCCCATTTTGCGTGCAAAGTCCATTATTCCAGCGTTAGTCCTTATTATTTCACCTTTCTTTTTGTTTATAGTAGGGCCCCATGAGAGTTTATGATCAAACAATACTCCAAGGTATGAGAAGGTTTTTGTTGATGGTATTTTTTCCCCATTAACTGAAAAGGGGTAATGCTTTTTTGTTCCTGAGCCTATCTTCATAACAAATGATTTGTGCCAAACCGAGCCAGGTAGCTCGGTTTGGCACAATTGGTTTGAAGGGCTACTGAGAGCCCATGGGGCAGCCTTTCTTTCAAAGGGCCACTGAGAGCCCATGCTGCAGTATGGCCTCCAGCTGCCCAGCAAGTAGTGGGCAGCTGCTACGTTTAGGTTCTTCTTTTCAGTGACAGGTGTTCTTCTGGACTCAGGAGTGAGTCGCACTCCTTCGCCCCTACTATGGCCTTCCCCAGCTGCGCAGCACTTAGTGCCAGCTGCAGCGTTTTTAGGCCCTGTTCTTGTCCCTCAGCTGCCCAGCAAGTAGTGGGCAGCTGCTACGTTTAGGTTGGCGCAGTGGCACAACCTGGACACTAATGTGATTTATGTGCTATGGTGATGCATGTGCTGATGCTTTTGGGTGTTTTGGGTGTTAGGAAATGTACTGTGTGTAGTATGTTTTGCACACCCTGTCTTGATACCTCTGAATGTGTTTTTATGCATCATGTGTAAAACTTCTGGCCTATACCTCTGAATGTGTTTTTATGCATCAAGTGTGAAGCTTCTGGCCTATACCTCTGAATGTGTTTTCATGCATCATGTGTGAAGCTTCTGGCCTATACCTCTGAATGTGTTTTCATGCTTAGGAGGTTGTTTTTCCTAGTATAGGTGTTGCTAGTGAGTTCATGGTTCCCTGCGTGATATTTGCCTAAAGGTGTTTAGGATTGCGTAGGTGGTACTTACCTTTGACCAGTGGTTACTGGTTGTGTGCTACATTTGTTATGTTGCACTACAGTTATCATATGTTCTATGTGCTAAGTATTATTCCTACCAAGTGCTAATTCTACCAAGTGCTAGTTCCAAGTGCTTATTCCTGACAGTGGTCCACGTGGCCCTGTCCTCTGTGCATAATCCCTTGTAAATATTGCCCGTGCCAGTTGGCACAATTTACATCCTGTGATTATGATTATGATGTGTTCTGATAATACAAAGGCTATTTTTTATATAACCTAGTGTGGAGTTCCTTTTGTGGGGGGCCTTGGACGTTGAAGGTGGGTGCGTGCGCAAATGCTTTACACATCGCCTCTGAGATAGGCCTGACTGCTCGTGCCAAGCTAACAAGAGGGTGAGATGGGGTTGTCTTGGCGGGTGACTTCCTTGCCCTGACTTAGAATGGTGGTTTCTGCCTGGCTTTGGCGCAAGCCTCAGCCAACCGGAAATTCCCATTTTTAACACTGATTAAGAGCGAAGTTGAAGCTCAAAACAGGTTTAGCATTAATGGAGCATGCTGATGGGTTGTGATTGCCGCTGCATGCGGTGTTTGTGCAGATACCCCTCCGAGTGTGGCGTTTTCTTTTTGGCAACCTTGATGTGCGAAAATGTGCGGCCTGTCCAGCCGCGAAGATGCCCTGCTGCCAGATTTTTAAAGTCAAAGTATGCTACAAGGGACTTGTTTTAGAAACCAATAAATCTTAGTTGTGAGTCGTACATATGTAACACACTCAAGTGTATCAACAGAATATCACACTTTGTAATTGGCTAGAATAAATCAATGGAAGGAAAAGAGAACACACGGAGATGGTAAGTTATATTCTGAAAAAATTTGTATTTAGTGATGAAGCAACATATTTACATCCTGGGAGACGGATACACATCTGCGTCATCTACAATAGGGACTCAATCTCAAATGTGAATATTGCTGTCTGTAGTATAAACCAGAGAGAGAGTTCTCAAGGGCCCACAGCCACATAGCATTGACTTGGGCTACACAGTTTTTAATGTGTGAAGCCACAAAGACCATGCGAAGAGCGTACAAAGATGCGTATGAGTGGTGCAGACAGACCACCTTACAGCAATCTCTTCTCTTACTCTTACAATAGTGACTCGATCTGAATTGTGAACACTACTGTCTGCATTGTTATTTGAAGGCAGTACTCACACACAACCATGAATACTTTTTCTCACTGCCTCTTCACAAAATACAACAACATAAATTACAGAACACTCTACTCTACAATACATAAATGAAAACAATTGGAATTGTGATCTCATCTGTCCACAGTCTCCACTATTCACTGTTACTTTGGACTTGCAAGATGAATTTGGTCATGTTACCAAACATATAACTCGTCTAAAGAAAGTTCTTCAAGCAAGTATACTATAGCCTTATAGCCCGCCGTAGCATGCTATTACGGCTATTAAAGACCCTCTCCGGGGCCTTTAACAAGGGAGAGGGACTTTAATAGCCGGGTTAGCCCAGCCATGAAGGTCTATAAGGCTATTAGAACATTCTGCCACTAGAGGGTAGAATGTTCTAACAAATAAAGCAAAGTCTTAAGGGAGCGTGAGGGGATTGGAATCCCCTCAAGCTTCCTGAAGCCTTTGTTCACAGCCAGAGCTGTGAACAAACAAATATTGGATTGTTAGAGCTCCAGGCTTATACCAGCCAGTATAAGCCTGGAGCTACTACATTGTTTTCAATGGAGCTCCCAACATTCCCATGTTCTAATGAAAGAATATTGTGTATATTTCAATAGAAGTTGTAGGTACTTAACTACTGGATTCAGTAATTAAACAATCACCACTCGATCTGAATTGTGAACCTTGCTAACCACAGTGTAGGCCAGAGGCAGTGGTCATTAACACCTCACAGCCACGTACCATTGGATTCAAAAGCACAGAGTTGGTTGTACCTGATCAGAGGGGGTACACAGATTTCATCACAGACTTTAACTTATGACATCCTCAATCATAGAATTAGGATCCCATTTCACTGTTCGGACCTGCTGTACAGCAGTATACTCCACTGACTAGTGTCAACCAAGCCCAATAATCATGTGCAGCAGTTAGCTATAGAAGCACAGAGTCTGATGCACCTCAACAGAGGGAGTTCTGTGAACACCAAGCAACAAGTAATATCGGACATTGTCCTTTGTGGGAACAAGACACCGTTCCATTGTTGGGGCCTAGAGTTTCTTGCACCTAGTCAAAGGAAGTACCTTCATCTCCACTCTCAGATCCAGTTCTAACATCGTCCATTGAGTGATCAAGACACTGTTCCACTGTTGGGACCTAGAGTTGGTTCCGCCTCATCAGAGGGGGTACACAAAAATCATCACACACTTTAATTTCTGACATCCTCAATCATAGAATTAAGACCTTGTTTCACTGTTCGGTCCTGTTGTACCGCTGTGTAGTCCAGCGATAGTAGTAAACCATGCCCAATAATCATGGGCAACAGTTAACTACGGAAGCACAAAGTCTGATGTACCTCAACGGAGGGAGCTCTGTGAAAAGAAAGCAGTAGATAATATCTGACATTGTCCATTGTGTGACCAAGACACCGTTCTACTGTTGGGACCTAGAGTTGGTTGCACCCCGTCGAAGGTACATTTATCTCCACTCTCAGATACAGTTCTAACATCGCCCACTATGGTATCAAAACACCGTTCCACTGTTGATACCTGTTAGACTACTGTGTTAGTATTCAACAGAGTACTCCACGCTCCTGGGCCTCAGGCTGGGCGCTGTGGGTTTGTTTCACGGTAGCCAGCGTTAATCTCAGGAGCCTAGCGAGGTCGCTGACCTCGGCCCAGGAGCTTCTGCCGGCACATAGTGGGCGCTCTTTCACATATGGCTGTGTCGAAAGGTGAACAGTGGGGCATACATGCGTCTCATCGGCCATGACAATTTCTGGATACAGCACGCTGAAAGCATCATTCACACAGCCACCTTCGCTCACAGCGTCAGCCTTGTGGCGGTATAAACTGTGCAGACTTGGCAGACACATTTGCAAATCCGGAAGAGAACCACACCCATAGAAACGTGCCTCTTTTTCATACCCCTACGCTATCCTTGCATACGCCGAGCCAGCCTACTTCCCTAAACATTTGAGGGGGTGGAGGCACGTACGCGCTACCATTCCGTAATCTTCCCTACTGACTATACTATCATGGTTGCGTCCACTGTCCCCATCACTTAATAGACCATCATTGTATGTTGCACATCCCCTTAAGACTTTTCTTTTTTTTTTTTTAATTTAATTTCTTTATTAGATAGAGACCACATGTACAGAAATAACCAAACATTCAATTATAGTGGGTTATACAATGCAGGATCGGATCATAGAGATTACAGATATATACAAGAAGTTTGAGACTGGAGGACAACTTATGCTGCTAAACAATTAACCATTCCCTTATATCATTCATTGCTTGCATTGACAAGATCAATTCAAAATACCAGCGTAAAGTCACCTACATAAAATCCTACCAAGTCACAAGCAAATATATGACTAATCAGTTTATATAAAATTGACCTTCGATGATAATAAAGGCAAAAGAAAAAAAAACAGAAAAAAAAAAAAAAAAAATGAACAAAAGCCATATAGGTACACTAGATAGCTTGACCTCACAATCTTATATGCCCATATATGCCCTAACAGCGCCCCATATAGCCTGCCCCAGTGCCTTTTTCCGCCTCCCCTTCAAAATATACAAATTGTATTCCATATTGTACATAAAGAGAAAACGAGTCCTCCACACATCAAATGAAGGGGCCTCAGTTTGTAGCCACGCTGAGGCAATGCACAGCCTTAGCACTGCTGATGCAATGAATATCAAATAACAAACTTCATTACCGTTATCTGTACGCAATCCACCTGTATCTATACCCAACAAAATCTGACTTGTTGAAAGTTGTATAGGAATACCCAGAATCTCAGATAGAAACCCGTTTGTGTGTCTGAACAATTCTAATAATTTTGTGCAAGTACAAAAGATATGCACTACATCAGCATGTAAAGTATTACATCTAAAACACTTTCCATCTGGGTCTCCCCCCCACTTTGCAATTTTATCAGGCGTACGATAAAGATAAAACAACGTTTTATAATGTTGTGTCATCAGGTTGGCGGACATAAATAAGCGGCCAGCCAGTTCAATCGAAAGCTCCAACTGTATTTCAGGGTTCCTTAATCTTTCTTCCCATTTTATTCGGTGTGATTCCAAATCATTAGGCATTGCCTCTATAATTATTTTATACAATGCCCCGATGCGTGCGCATTTTTTATTTGCCTCAATAAGAGGATTAGCCACATTCACTATATTCAATTTAGTAAGATATTCACGCAGCTGCAGATACTTAAAAAAGTGCGGTGTAGACAACTGATATTGTTCCTTCAATTGGGAGAAAGATTTTAGCCCATCTGTATTATAGAGATCTCCAACTGTTATTAAGCCTCTTAAGCGCCAGTTAATCACTATGCGATCCCAGCAGATACTGGGGTGCAGTATCGGTGCAGTTAATGGGGTATAGATGGACACGCTTCCAATATTATATTGCTTCCTTATTGCCTTCCACACCTTATACGCAGCAGCAATCACCTTGAACCTTGTGCGCTTGTAATAATTCCAGTCTATATCGATAAAGAGCCGATTCCTAGCTTCAGCCCCTAAAAGTAAACAATATATAGAAGGTTGCAATGCTGGCTCCACAGGTCCCTGACCAGTTAATAAGATATTCATTCGCTGCAACATACATACATAATAATACAAAAGAAAATCAGGGACTGCCCAGCCACCCACTGCCCTGGGCAGCACCATATATTTCTTAGCCCGTCGCTCTTTTCCCTGAGACCACATGAACCTCATACAGATTGCTTGCAGTTGTGAAATGAGTGCACAGGTAATCTCTAATGGTAAGCGTCGATAAAGATATAGCACTTTAGGTAATACCATCATTTTCAAGACGTTGCATCTACCTACCAGTGTCAAATGTAAACATTCTAACTGATCCAACTGCTTACGTACCCCATGTGTCAGCTTCTGCCAATTAGCCTCTACCGTGGCTGAGGCTCCTGCGCTAATCTGCACTCCCAAATAAGTAACCACAGCTGAGACTCGTGAATCATCGTAATTAATATTCATACAAAGTATCTGAGTCTTAGCGGTGTTTAATTTATACCCTGATACCGATCCATATAGTCGTGCTAAATTTTCAATTTCAGGCATAGCCATAATTGGCCTTGGTGAGAGCACGGCTACGTCGTCAGCATAAGCCAGTACACGGTACTGCTGAGATTGTATCCTGACTGGAGGCACCCGACTGCTCTTTTCTATCATTTTTAAAAAGGGATCTATGTACAAAGCAAAAAGCAGGGGGGAGCATGGGCATCCCTGCCTTGTCCCTCGCTGTATTGGCACCACTGCTGATTGAAGCCCCATTACTTTAATCCGCGCGCTAGGTTGTTGGTAGAGCACCTGAATTGATTTAATAAAGTTTGGACCAAATCCCTGAAGTTTCATCAGGTCCCATAAGAAGGCCCACGACACTTGGTCGAAGGCCTTCTCTGCATCCAGTAATATGAGACTTAGTGGATTCCCCGACACTTTTGCATGATCAATTAAAGTAATCACCCGGATAACGTGATCAGTTGTGCCGCGCTTTGGGATAAACCCATGCTGATATATAGAAACCAAAGAGGTTATCACTTCTGAAAGTCTAGTAGCTAAAATCTTTGAATACACTTTCCCATCTGTATTTAATAACGAGATAGGCCGATATGAGCCTGGTAGGTCTGGCGGGTTTTCCTTCTTTCTAAACACTGCTATACTAGCTTCACCCCATGACGTAGGATGCTTCCCTTTCTGCGCCATTTGGAATGTGGCTAGCATGTCCTGTTTAAGAACTTGAAAAAAGGATTTATATATTTCAAGCGGAAGCTTGTCAGGTCCAGCAGCCTTTCCTGCTGGTAATGCTTTAATAGCCGCTTCCAGTTCAAACATCTCTATAGGGGCCTCCAGAATATCTGCTAATCCTTGATCTAATTTTTGCCAGTCATTTTGCCCAAGGAAGGATAAAGCTCTATTACTGTCATATTCTTCTGCCGTATATAACCGAGTGTAGAATCTTCTAAAAACTTCTAGAATTCCACTCTCAGTTTCTTCATTTTGTCCGGCTTCATTTTTCATACTTTTAATCCGCTGAGCTGCTTCCCTGGTCCGCATTCTCTGAGCCAAACACCTCCCGCTTGCCTCCCCATACTCATACACCATCTGTCTCCTAGACTCAAAAGTCTTTGCTGCTTCCTTGCTCCAGTGATTGTTAACCTTAGCCTTAACTCGGGTCACCTCAGCTGATTTATCATAGGTATCCCTATTATGAATGATATCTTGAGTCAACAGCTCCTCCGCCTTACCTAAATCCTGATAAAGTTCCTGTAGCTTATTTCGAAGCTGTTTTTGAACATACAATCCATAGCTGAGCACCTCGCCCCTAAAAGCAGCTTTGAACGTGTCCCAAATGATCCCAACCCCAGCGCTTCCCCTGTTCAAATTAAAGAACTCTAGCACCCAATCCCTCATATATTCTTGAAATTTATCTTCAAGTAATAACTTGCGATCAAAGGAAAATTCACGGGGCTTGCGGGAAGGATATAATATCCGAATAGACAGCACTACTGGCCCGTGGTCAGAGGTCACTCGGGGATAAACCTGTATTTGTGCATCATGAAGCAGATTATGCGAGACTAAGAAATAGTCTAAGCGAAACAGTTTTTGGTGAGGGGCCGAAAAGAAAGTATATCCGGGGTCAGTCTTCCTAAGATAAGCCCATGCATCTGTTAGCCCATGTGCCTTCACCATAAGTCTTAACGCCCTATATACCTTTGGTTTCCTGCCTACATACATATATTGCTCACTACCTAATGATCCAGAATGGAGGTTAATATTTAAGTCCCCACAAACAATTACAGGAGCCGGCCAAGTCGCTAATTCAACATTCAAATGTTCCAGGACTACAGCCTCATCAAAATTTGATCCATAGATAGAGCAGACCGTGCATTCAAAAGTTCCTACCTTACATTCCGTAATTGCCCACCTACCAGCACTATCCTCCAAGGCTCGTCCACCACCAACCTGGTTTTTCCTTGCTAATATAGCCACCCCACGAGTTGTAGTAGAATGCTTAGTGCACACCAGCACGCTATACCCCAAATCGCTTAAATACTTTCTCTTAGTCCATGCTAGATGTGTCTCTTGAAGTGCAATAATATCACAGTTGAGCCACTGCAATTCCCGTGCAACTCGTTGCCTTTTATTTAAAGCATTCAGTCCTCTCACATTTAACGTACCTATTCTTAACATTCTATCTGCCATCTACCTCTAAAAAAAAATACACTCTGCTCCCTGTCCCGCATTGCTTCCACATGATCAATAAAAAGTATACCTGTGGTCTCTTTTTTTCCCTTTTTTCCCCCCCCTTAAGACTTTGAAAAGCCCTTAAGACTTTTCATTGTATACTTTTATAATCAAGAATTACTTGCCACCTTCACACATACTTTGCTCCCATCTCTCCCCACATTCTGCATTGTGTGGCAGAGGTGCCATGTTTGGTTTGTGTACAAGGCTAGCCACGGTTCCCACAGTACGTAGTGTTGTTGTGTCTGCTAGGTGTACATGTTGTTTGTCATGTTGAATATGATTATATAAGGTAGCGCGTTTTTTCACAAGCAGTGGTTTCTCCCATTTACATATTGCTGTCTTAAAGAGCATACAGAAGTTTTTCTCACGGTTGAAAAGTGGGACCACAATGTCAGTCATTCATTACTATCCAAGAATGTCCAACTACACGGCGCTTCTAAGCTTACAACCCCCAATCTTGCATACTTTCTTAAAAGGACGCCAACTCCCACAATCATACCAACATTCACACAGCTTTCTAACGGCAGTTATCTGCTTCTCAATAACATGCACTGCTACGGAATGTGAGCTGACATACCGCATGTCCTTACTGTTTCAAACCGAGTAACTTCCTGTAGCAATGTCTATTCCCACCCAAGCAAACTAACTCCCAAACTTCAACTTGGCCTTCAATTCCTAATTTGAAAACAGATTTCATATAACAAACCAAACTAAAAGCACTTTTGTTCAGAAAAGAAGTTTCCCTCACGTCTGCAAAAGAAATTTATCGACTGCAGATACCACGTACTTCAAGTAAAATCCACTCCCTTTTAAATACAAACCGCCAATTACACTTTGTGAATTATTACACAATTTTCAACACATGTCACACTCAAGGTCTAGGACACTTTTTTAACACAGTCTCCTACGGCCTTCTAACATGCTTTCAAACTGTTCTTCTATTAACATACACCACACTTCATTCATTCGATCATCTCTAGAATAACAGGAACAGTGCCCATAATTCTCGCTCTCATTGCGGCATTCCTACTACTATTTCTGCTCGTAAAAAATGGCTACGCACTCTGTGATAACAACTATGTCCGACAGAATATGCTTCTACGCCAAGCTATATCAATACTGTAAAATATGGAAAAACCTTTTGGCTACCTGACTCTATCGATTATCGGAGCCAGCCACAACATAACATTTATCCACACTTATGCAATATGAGTACAACCATTGTTTGATTGCAAAACTTGCCCATTCAACTGGCGAATGGATCTATGCCTTGCCAACATCCCAACAATCACTCCTGATTTCCAGCAGGTAATGCAGTATATTGAAAACCATGAACGTGTTTGTTCTGGCAGTGGAGCATTAGCAAATGCAATGCAAAAAGGTATCGTGGCGTAATGGGAATTCTGAGCAGCCGCGAATGATCTCCTGCAACGTGCGACCTTTCACAACATCGAAGATTGCCTCCTATTTCAAATTGCCGCTCCAACATTCGAAGAACATTACTGTCCATTCAGGGATATGAATTGGATCGCTTCGCTGTTCTCAGATGATGACAACAATATCCTCTTTGAACATTACTCATCTCAAGCCGCTGAAGACTGCAATCTCTAAGACTTGTAAGAAACTCACCTTATTCTTGGATGGATCTTTTGACTTTTTTCTTTACATTTTTTATAATACACTTCAATCCTACTACTTTGATATAATATTATTCTAAGTATACTCAGACATTTGAACTCTATCTTCAATATTGCCCCTTATGTCTCCACTCAAACCAGGGATCGGTGATGTATGGCCTATGCAAATACGCTATTTACTTGCTAAAGTAGCCTAAACCCGACACCCTTTTAGAAACCACGTCTATTCTTTGAGTACACGCCTCTCTGCCTGCCTGTTAGTCACGAAGCCCTTTCACAAAAATGTACTCATACTCAGCCTCTGCTCACAACTTGACGATAAAAAAATGAAAAAAGACGACTTTGCTTAGGAACAGGTTGGCACCGCCTGGTAATCGTATCCTACCTTTATTTTCATTATACAATTTAGTCATTCATGTCTAATAGCTATTCTGTATGACACATAGAACTGTAACATATAATGTGGAATTCACTGATACAGGAGCTTCGATTTGACTACAGCAGAAGCGGTTGGACTTTCTCTCAGCTCGATGCCTTAGCTCTCTACATAAAATTTTTTGGGGAAACAGCTGAAGACAATAATGTATGGTTTGCCTAGAAAGATACAGAATGTGCTTCTCAGAAGCGCAATGTTTGTATTCATCCTCAAAGTTCCAATGTGGGTAGAACTAGTACCAATTCTGACATGCACCACATTGAAATTACTGTACAACAGATTGCTGCCTGTTCTACTGTTGATCATTTTGTGTTACAAAAAAACACTTCAAGGGTACCTAAAAAGTTTGATGATTACATTTTGCAATTTTTTTTCTCTTTCTTTTCTTGAAAGATGCATGTGGTAATCGTATCCTACCTTTATTTTCCTTATAGAATTTAGAGTCATTCAAGCGTAATAGCTATTGTTTATGTCACATGGAACTGTAATATGTAATATGGAATTTACTGATGCAGGAGCTTACATTTGAATACAGCAGAAGTGGTTCAACTTTGCATCAGCTGGACGCCCTAGCTCTTGCACCAGTAGGTCCAATTATGGCACCTAAATAAAGGCACTTTCAATATAATTTTCAAACTCCATCCCTTTATTACACACAGCCACTTTCTTAGACACACCTAATTTCCCGATTTGTCTTCTGTGGCATTGCAACATTCTGCATTATATTCTTCATGATTATTTCTTTATTCCTGCTGGCTAAAGCACCTCATTTGAGTCTTAAGACCGGTAGGGGTGAGTAGTTTGCTTCCCACTCCCTGTACAGTATAAACGCATACTAACACTACTTACACAGGCATGCTACAGCGGCCAGTATCCTACAGCGCCCACAGCACAGCACTTTACAGCAATAAACTCAGGACTTACACTCACAGTTTTATCCTAGAGTCTTCAGACCGGTACCAGTGAGTAGTTTGCTTCCCACTCCCGCTATACTCTAAACACATACTAATACCACCTGCACAGATATGCTACAGCAGCCAGTATGCTACAGCGCCCCAGAACACATCAGTTTACAGCACTCAGCTCACAGTTTATGTGCACAGTTTCATCTCAGAGTTTACCGGTACCTCCCCTCTGCACCATCTCACTCTAGGCAAAACAGCACTTTCACACTGGTAAGGGTAAATACTTAGCTTCTGCCAGTATACTACAGAGCCCTAAGCTCACAGTATGGGCACACGCTTTCCTCCCGAGTGTATTGGTTTCTCACCTCCGCACCATCTCACAGTGGGCAAAACAGCACTTTCACACCGGTAGGGGTAAATACTTTGCTTCAACCAGTATGCTATGGTGCCCAGAGCACATCAGTTTACAGCACTCAGCTAACAGATTAGATGCACGCTTTAATCCGCAAGTGTACTGGCCCCTCAGCAGCACCATCTCACAGTGGGCAAAACATCACTTTCACACTGGTAGGGGTAAATACTTTGCTTCGTCCAGCATTCTACAGCGCCCACAGCACATTAGTTTACAGCACTCAGCTCACAGTTTAAGCACAAGCTTTGGTCCATGACTTTACCGGTACCTCACCTGAACACCATCTCACTCAAGGCAAAACAGCACTTTCACACTGGTAAGGGTAAATACAGAGCACTCAGCCCACAGTTTAGGCACACACTTTCATCGCCGAATTCACTTGCCCCTCACCTCCCCACCATGTAACAGTGGGCAATACAGCCCTTTCACACCGGGTGGGGTAAATACTTCACTTTGGCCAGTATGCTACAGGGCCCAGAGCACATCAGTTTAAAGCACTCAGCTCATGGTTTACACGCACGCTTTCATCCCCGAGTGTACCCGCACCTCACCTCAGCACCATCTCACAGTAGGCAAAACAGCACTTTCACACAGGTAGGTGTGAACCCCACAGAGGTTACAGTGCTCCTACCCTCCTCTTTCCCACTTTCTTTGCCACTTTTTCCCCTTACTTGCTTCAACTGAATCACAAAATGGTGGCCAACACTTTCTGGTTGCAACCGCTCGCACAACTAGCAGCCAATTATCAGCAAGCTCGTGCTCGTAACGCCTCAGCCAATTAGGTAGCAGAATTCTCAAATGTCGATATCTGCAAATTTCGATATTTCTCAAAAACTATTTCTCAAAAACTACTGAATGGATTTACACCAAATAAACAACCGGAACACTCCTGAGGCGGAAGCCGGGAGATTGAGCTTCTGTATTTTAAAAATTGTGTCACTATTCTTGTATTTTTAAACGCGCACTTTCACTCCCTAAGCCCCTGCTTACTTGGCTGTTGGGAAACACCTGCACAGCGGACTTTATCGCTGATTGACGGTGGGGAACAGCGCTGCCGCCTTCGCGCGCTCGACCCGCAAACCACGCCCACTTTGAGGCCACGCCCACTCCTGGCTCTATTTAGTCGCGCTGACTCACGAGCGCGCCAAAACAACCGGAACACTCCTGAGGCGGAAGCCGGGAGATTGAGCTTCTGTATTTTAAAAATTGTGTCACTATTCTTGTATTTTTAAACGCGCACTTTCACTCCCTAAGCCCCTGCTTACTTGGCTGTTGGGAAACACCTGCACAGCGGACTTTATCGCTGATTGACGGTGGGGAACAGCGCTGCCGCCTTCGCGCGCTCGACCCGCAAACCACGCCCACTTTGAGGCCACGCCCACCGCCACCATAACTATGAACCCTCCCCGGACGCGCAGCGGACGAGCGCAGCGGGAGCGCCGACTTCGCGCCGAAGTCGAGCCAAAGTCCAGCCCGTCTGCGCCCGTCCGCGTTCGTACGCGGTCCAGGGCCCCAACTCCTGCTCCTCCACAGGGCCACATACGGTGGAGCAAGCAGGACTTACTGAACTTATGCCACAATATCAATGACTCCTGCAAACATAGCCTATGTGTGGAAAACGTCATGGGTTGCGAACACTGTCACTTTTCATTTGACAACGGTAAGAATATAAACAGTATGGGCTACACCTTACATTGCGGACTACTTAACGTACGCTCACTGAGAAAACATAGGCTAGACCTCTATGACCTACTCACCGAAAAACAATGGGATCTTGTGTTCCTAACAGAGACATGGCTAGATAATGAGTCTACCCCCTACGCCCTTGAGGCAATTCCAGGAGGGTATACTATACATAGACAGGACCGACCCACTGGCAGAGGAGGTGGCATCGCAATTATAGCCCGCAAAAACCTACGCTGCCAGCTCGACAGCTCTCCCATCCTGGACAGTGAAGCAGGGAGCTTCTCTGTCAAAGTGAATAACAACTACACACTTAAGGGCATGCTTATTTACAGACCCCCAGGCCCTATAGCCAGGTTCGAGGAGAGTCTGGTTGAAGGAATCATGGAAACCGTACTGTGCAATGATAAGTTTCTGGTTCTTGGGGATCTCAATCTACATCTAGATAACCCCTCAGATAACGTCAGCAAGAATTTCGGTCAGGCACTGAGAGCCCTCCAACTGAACCAAATTGTTAAAGGCCCTACCCACCAACTGGGCCATCTGTTGGACCCCATATTTGTCAACTGGGGGGAAGTGGAAGCCCTGACCCCTACCCCCATCCCTTGGTCGGACCACTATCTGGTCCCTTTTTCCATACGAATACCCGGATGTAGACCCCCACAGCCACCAGTCATGTACCACCTTAAACGGAAATGGGCAAATTTTTCTCAGTCCAAATTCTGTGAAGAATTGACGAAAGGAGGAAGCCCAGGGGGGAAGGATGTGGACACAGCCAATACTAACCTCTGCACACGGATTAATGAGGCACTTGACTGCACAGCCCCCTTGCTAAAAACCAAATCTGGGGGCCGGGTAAACAAAACCGCCTCTTGGTTCAACGCTGAACTAAGAGTCCAGAAAACCGCTCTGAAAAGAACTGAAAGAGAATGGCGTAAGAGTTTCTCTGAAGAAATCAGAACTAAGTACCTAACCGAGAGACGAACCTACCATGGACTAATCAGAAAAACAAAAAAATCATACTTTACGTCTAGGATTAGTGAGGCGGGTAATTCAACAAAAGAGCTGTTCACACTCTATAAAACTCTTTCAGGCGGAAATTCAGCTACTATCCCTGATGACTGCTCGCCAGAATTGTGTGACAAAATCGCAGACTTCTTTTCAGAAAAAATAACAAAAATATACTTAGCATTCCCTACGCAGCCCAAAACCGGGGCAGAGTTCGTCGAAAACCCTAGGGAATGGGGAGATAAACCTATACTTACCAACTTTGTCACCCCTCCCACGAAAGATCTTCTAAAAATTTGCAGGTCGGTGAGGTCGGGCTCTCCTCGAGACCCAACCACACCCAAACGCCTAACAGATAGTCTAAGAGTACTAGAACCATACATTAGACATTTGCTCGATGTATCTTTCAGCACAAAGACAGTACCTAGGGATTGGAAAAAGGCGGTTGTTCTACCCCTTAGGAAGAAAGCCACCATCAGTTTTGAGAAACTCGACAACCTCCGCCCAATTTCACTCCTTCCCTACCTGGCCAAGGTGGCGGAAAAAACGGTCAATATACAGCTAATGGACTTCGTGGAAAAGGCTGCCCTATTACACGACACCCAATTTGGATTTCGACCCCGCCACTCTACAGAGTCCGCACTCCTAACAGCAGTAGAGACCCTACGCCAGGGGGTGGATGAGGGACATACCATGGCCCTCATCCTATTGGACTTGAGTGCAGCATTCGACACTGTAGCGCACTACAACTTGCTACAGTGTCTGAATAATGGAGGAATATCCGAAGCTGCACTCCAATGGCTACAATCCTTCCTGACAGGGAGAAGCTTCCAGGTTCGCCAAGGTGACCACTACTCGAGAGACATAGGCTTGGGACAGGGTGTTCCCCAGGGTTCGTCCCTGAGCCCAACTTTGTTTAATCTCTATGTCTCTCCAGTGGCTTCAATTGCCGTGAGTCACGGATTGAGCATCGTGTCATACGCCGATGACACGCAGCTGGCTATCTCCCTATCGCGTGCACCCGGTCTTGCGATGGACAGTTTCAGGGATTGCATGCAAGAACTTGCAACCTGGATGTCCACCAATTGCCTTAAATTAAACGGCAACAAGACCGAGGTGCTCGTGGTGGGGAGGGACCCATCTGCTTGGTCATCGACGTGGTGGCCTCCATGCCTGGGCGAGGCTCCCATACCCACCCAGGGAGTCAAAAATCTTGGCATATGGCTCGACGCTGACCTATCTTTTGGACCCCAAATAGACCGAGTTGCAGGGGTCTGTTTTGGCATCCTAAAAACCATAAGGAAGGTCCTTGACCTTCTCCCTATGTCAGCACGGAAAACACTGGTACATGCCCTGGTGACATCACGCCTAGACTATGGCAATCTACTTTACCTGGGCACCACCTGCAAAGCCATGAATCGCCTTCAGGTAATACAGAACGCGGCTGCCCGTCTCATCTTAAAAATCCCAAAACGATCAGACACCAAAGCCGCTCTCAAAACCCTCCACTGGCTGCCAGTTAAAAACAGAGTGGTATTTAAAGCCCTCTGCACCTGTCACCGCATCCTGGCTAAAAAATCTCCGATCCCACTCCAGAACTTGGTGACAAGGTATACACCAGCACGTGATCTGCGCTCAGCATATGGGGGTCTACTACTGGTTCCAAGAATCAAAAAGGCCCGCATGGGCGGACGCTCCTTCCGCTATCTGGCAGCAAAGAGCTGGAACTCCCTCCCTCTCCATCTTCGCCTTGACTCATCCGAAACCAGCTTCCGCAAGAACCTAAAAACATACCTGTTCTCCAGATAAAAGATCACCGGTCTGCAACCCTCGCAATGAGTTTTTCAGTTGTAGCGCGGGGACACGCTTCTGCGTAACCATGCGTTTTATAAGCTACCCTTAAAAAAAAAAAAAAAATTATCAGCAAGCTCGTGCTCGTAACGCCTCAGCCAATTAGGTAGCAGAATTCTCAAATGTCGATATCTGCAAATTTCGATATTTCTCAAAAACTACTGAATGGATTTACACCAAATAAACAAAAGCATGCTTTATAGACCAAGACCCTTGAAACCGATGCAGTTACAACTGTAATCTTACAGATTATTCTTAAAAATGCCTCAGAGGCAATTATGAATGGATTATCATTTATTGGTTTGATTGTTTGATGTAATCTAATCACAGTTTGCTTTTAGGTGTTTTATTTATTGGGATAAATACTTAAGGTATTTTTTTGTTATTTGGTGTGTGAGTCATGGTTAGTTTGGGCTGAGGCATGAGCACTGAATCCCAACAAGCAGTCAATCCATGCTCTGCACAGCCTTTGTCCATGTGCAGCACAGTTTTGCCTAAGGGCCTTGCCACCCGGCCTGGCCCTGAGCCCATCTCTCCTCTTCTGGACTAACCCTGAGTAGGCCTTTGGCCATGCACAGTAATTGCTGGCCGCAGCATTTGGCAGCTGGCCAGGTGCATTACCCAGCCCTCAAAGGGCAGCCACCCTGCTCCACATAACCTGCACAATGGCCGATGATTGCAGGGTCTGGTCTATGACCAGATTATTATTTTTTTAATATTATTTATATGCATAGATCCAAAATGTGATCTGCTGGCCAAAGGCAAGATTCCCTGCCCTAGTAATGTGCACCCCTACAAGCTTCACTTGCCGGTGCTGGAGCTGTGGATGTGGTTTCAGCCATGCCCTGTGTTCAACCCGCTGTAGGCAGATTACCCCCGCTCTGCATGACATTTTGCCATGCAGAGAAGGGGTAGGTAACAGGGTATAACCTCTAGGTAGGCCCTTTACTCAACCCTCCAATTAGATCAACCCTGCTGCTAATGGCTTGCCAAATGGAGGTTGACTTAGGTTCTGGACTATGACTAGACCCTTCGTCAGTGTTTTCTTTTTAATTTCAAACCGTTGATACCAATTACGATTCACAGTACCAAGCCAAGCTTTCCTACACTGGTGCCATGGATCAGTGGCAGATTCAAGGATCCTCAAATCATCAGAGGATCCTCGATTCCCCATGAAAAAGCATCAATGGGATCCCAGGATACTTCAAAATTCTATTTTTTTAAACATGGCCCCCACCCAAATAAGCTTTGAGGGATCGAATGTGCTCAGCCTGCCCTTTATGTGCCCTTTCAATTTTTTTCAGGAATCTAGTGCATAATCCCCAAATTCTGTAATGGCAGCCACATTTTTTCTGTACTAAAATTCTTTTGTAGGATCTGCGTTCATAAATTCCTCTAAAATCTTCTGAGCTTTATCCCCTTTAGGCCCAAAATCAAAACCCTTGTTAAAACACTAAGGAGCATATTTATGAGCCCCTTGCGCCACCTTTGCATCACTTTTTGTGACCCAATGCCATTGCAAACCACCAAAATGTATTTTTGAAACCACCCAAAGTCACTTTGTGTGGCTCTGAATGGCCTTATAGATATGGAGTAATGCAAGACAGAGCAAATCACTGCATTGCCTTACTCTGCAATAGGGAGGCATTCCATGGGTGTTGTGGTTTGTGTTCCAATGCAACATCCATGGATTTTGCTGCATTCCAAGATTTACAAGACCATGTAAACCTGGGGATGCACCAATATCTTTTGCCTTCCCAGGAGAGGTGCAACAAGGAGAAAGAACTTCATTACTCCTTGTTCTACCCACTTACTATGTGTGTTGCATTCTGCAGCACATATAGAAAGATAAAAAAGCCTCCCAGGATTGGTTTCCTGCACAAAAACGATCCAGCATGAAACGCAGGCACCGTTGTAACATTGTGCAAAGGTGCCTGCATTGGCGCTAAACTGCAAAATTCTGCAAGCGCAGGGGGAAAGGACAGGAATGCAATTTATGCCATAGACATGGCACATTTCTGCCCCTTCACTTTGACACAGGTCAGCGCACTGCATTGCATGAAATCTCCATAAATATGCCCTTCATTTCCCAAAACCACCAAACAGATTTATACAAAATAAGAAAAAGCATACTCATTGATTAAAGTTCTACTTTCATGCATACTCATTGATTAAAGTTCTACTTTCACGCCAAATTTGGTGTCATTCAGTTCAGCGGTTTTTCTTCATCAAGGGACAAAGAATACTATGGGATTAGAATGGGAACTGGAAACTTTTGGGACACCATATGTCTAGACACTTGCCTCCCTTATGGACCTGGTAGAAATGTATCTTAAAGGATCCAAAATGGGTGAACTTTTTTGGAATGTTTTGTGCAGGTTTGTCAAACAGTGCCAAAGTAATGAAGAAAACAAAATACGCCTCTCCTATTACATTCTGACCTAACCATAACTACACTGGCTAGTGTAGAAAATATTTGTGCAAGCATTATATGAAAGTGAGTGAATTATATTTTTAATTTTCTTGACCATGTGTTTTTTCTACCTCACCTCAGGGTTTTAAAATATGTTTCATTGACCAATAGCCGCACAGCAAACAGCAAAAAATTATAATATAAATGTATACAGGTAATCTAATTACTTAGAATTACTCTGGGTGTAACATAAACACTGTGGGGCTTACTTATGAGAGTCTTGCATCACATTTTCTTATGTAACGTGGTACATACATGATGTAAACCTTTAAGTCCGATTTTTTAAGCCACGCAAAGCCACTTTGCATGGCTCTGAGTAGCATCAAAAATATTGAGTAACAATGCAGTGTAAATTGCTGCATTGTGTTACTCTGACCTGGGAATGCATTCCATGGGTTTTGCAATGGTGTTCTCAAGCAACTCCCAGGGATGTTGACACATCCCCAGGTTTACACTAACTTGTAAACCCATGAATGCTCCAAAATCTTACACCGTCCCAGGGGAGGCAAAACAGGAAGAAATATCTTTATGTCTTTTCAGTAACTCCTCTTTCTAGCATATAGAAAGAGGAATATGTCTCCAAAGATTTATTTTGGGCAGGACGGTGCCCCTTCCTGCACAAAAATAATCCTACATGCAGCACAGGCACTCTTGAATCATGGAGCTAGGGTGCCTGCATTGGAACTAGGCAGCCAAAGGGGTGCCAGAACATGGGAAAGGAAAGGAAGGCTTCGTATTGCCCTAAATATGGCACATTTCTGCTCTTTCTCTTTCATCCAGTGCAGTGCAGCAAGGTGACTTACTGCGCTGCACTGCATCACAATCTCATAAATGAGGCCCAACATTGTGTATCTCCATGGATAAACAAATACAGTGACTGTAGGTGAAGAACAAAGTTTACAATTCTGAAATCAGTACAAGAAGGTTACTTTATGTATACATAGTTTGGCACAAAGTACTTCTCCGAATTAGTCTCACCGGCACATTAAGTGTAGCTGTGTAGCTGTTCCAGCTATCTAAAAATACCTTACATATAAATTGTACCAGAATTAAAGCTAATTAAGGCAATAAAGCGAGCTCAAGCTTTCATGGCAATCTGCAGAACACGCTAAATTGCCACTCAATTAACGATGCAACAGCACCGAGGAGGCAAGGAACACTCCAAAAAGTAATCTGAAAAAGTTTTAATTTTTATATTTACGTTGTTTTTTGCTTTTTCGTGTTTTTTTATATTTTGTAATATACCTTTCATATGGACTCATTGGCGGTTCAAAATACCATTTTGAAAGTAACTAATTTCAGGAAAAGCAAAAATGTCACAATTAGCAGCCTATTGTGCTTATGAGACACCTATCCAGCAAGAGCATTACAATGTAATTGGCAGCTACAGAAATCTAAAAGAAAATGTTATAATGTGCGTGTTAAGTAGTAGTCAATAGCATACAGCCTCAGAAATGGCTCTAGTTAGATTAACATGTATTCATTGTCTGAAGCACAAAACACCCAGGGGAAGATTTATCAAAAAGTAATGCAGCGCAGCAAGTCACCATGCTGCACTGCACAGCACTGTGTAACAGGTAAAGGCCAGGAATGTGCCATGCCTATCACAATTCGGTGCATTTCTGCCTTTTATCCAGTGCTGGTGCACAAGCAGCTGCCTAACACCAACTCTGGCATCCTTGAACCATGGTGCAAGCAGGATTGTTTCTTGCAGGAAGTGGAAAATGTAATGCAACGCAGTCCAGCAAGTCACCTTGTTGTGCTGCACTCCTTTACAGAGAGAGGGCAGGAATGTACCATATTAATCGCAATGCAGAACATTCCTGCCTTATTCCAGTGCCTGTGCACAATGGGCTGCCTAGCGCTCACCCGGGCACCTTTGCGCTATGGAGCAAGAGTGCACAAGGTGCGTATTCCTCTGTCAATGTGTGCTGCACATATTTTTGCTTATTTGATTTTAATCAAGGATTCCCCAAAAAGAAATAGTCATTAACTTCAATTGTTCACCTGTTTCAAAGAAAGTACTGAACGATAATAACATGTCAGTTAGGAACCAGGGGGAAATGGAGAATTGGGAGAGACACAGTTGGAAATTGTGCTTACAGCAACATAGTATCATCTCAGAATCACTGCTCGGTAATCTTTTAAAGAGAAAGACAAATAAACAATATACACTAGTATGAACACAGATATATTTGAGCAGTGTATCAAACATTTGATATTCATAGCTAACTTCTCACTTGACTAGGAAATGCTGTGACCAGCACCAGTCATACCTAAAATCAGTATGGAAGCGAATTTGCTGAGGAGAGAAGTATGTGCCTCTGAGAGGAGGCAGCATTTTGACTCTGAAATGTTCAAAGCCTAAAGTACAAAATTGTTACAAAAGGAATCACTCAAAACTACACTCAAGGGTCTATGTTATTCAAATGCCCTGCTACCACAATCAATGTACTACAAATCGGTAGGATTTTAAATGTAATTGTTTTGTATATCAAATACAAAATAGAATGCACATAAAGTAATTATTCATGATTACCTAGTGTCTGGCATCCAACGCAGAAATAGTTAAGACTAAAAAGTCAACGTTTCTACCCATTGAGGTCATTCGAATGGGGTCTCTCTCAGAAAAGAATGGTAGCAACCTGATCAAAAGGTTCCTGTATCAATACAATGTATGGAAGTGATCTGGAACAACCAATGTTCCACTGATACGAAATGTTCACAAATGACCGAGGGTACTGCTGGACCAAGGATTTGCATGTAAGCAACTTGCTGTATGAATTCAATTATAAAATCGTAATAAAGTATTAATAAACGTTTGTTATACTAATATACACGAAATCCGTACACAATGTAGAAGTAGGGGAAGCTTGCCTATGTGTCTACTAAAAAGTAACAGGATTGAGACTAAAATGGCAGATAAAAACACGGGAATTGAATTGCGCATGCGCTCACTGCATGATGTCATAACGCTTGGAGGGAAAGCTTTGCTTCTGCGCATTAATGTCCAAAATGGCTGCTTCAGAACTCACATGCTAAGCATCTGCTCTGCTTGAAACTAAACTGTGTTTATACTAAGTGCTAATGCATAAAGAATGGTTTTGATTAAATGGGCTTAGAGCACACATAAGTGGTATACAGTGAAACCATTTTATTTGAATCTAACGTCTTGTCTTTTTGACTTTCCGTTATATCGTAATTGGGCCTAAAATGAGAGACAAGGCTAAAAACCACGTGGGTAGTGCGTGCAGTCGCATCAGAAAGCAACCCCGAAGACGTGATCTCAAGTCTTGGAACTCGATCAAGGACGACCTTTTCTCATAGGCAGAAAGATGACGAAACATCCTGAAGACTTAATGAACAAATGTATCAATGTTATACAATGTTATACAATGCTAAATTTAATATGAAGAACGGGTGGGAATAAAGCTTGGATGAAAAATGTAAATGGGCGGGAACATAAGATATTGCTCTTAAGAAAAGTAATAAACTTTGTATGGTGTGACGAACATCCCCTTGGCTTGTCCAATCACAATACACAAGTTACACAAGTTGACACATTTTGGGGAGGAACATGCCACCAAAAGGTATAATTGGGATAGTTAGCTAAATGAAGTAGCCTAATCCGAATCACTGCCAATTTATTAGAAAGCAGACTTAGAATTTTACAGATGAATTTAGGAATGAGATTTGCGAAAGAGGACCGAGGAGGCGAGGGAACTAGGAACGAGATTGCGAAAGACATCCGATGAGGGAAACTAGTATCAAAGAGGGGTTTGACGCTGGCATTAAATCCAGAAGAGGTGACCTGTCCTGTCCTAATCTTGACCTTTAGTAGCAACTGCACCTGACTCGGTATAGTTGTCCCTCCGGGCACCGAATTGTGCTGATTCAGCTCTGAATTTTCTGTTATTCAAATAATTGAGTTCATTTGAGGTCAAAATAAAGATAGTTATTCCATTTTTCTTGTGTGTTTCATTTATTTATCATGAAATTATTTTACGCAAAAAACGTTTTCCATATATTTCACATGAATTCCAATGCATTTCGGCAGTATCGTTCTGCCTTCATCAGGGAAATAGTAAATCTACAAATCAAAATGAAAAAACGCAGTTTTAATCTAATATTCTGTTTGTTTAAACTAAACATTTCTAATTAACTGACAATGTGTTATCCACTGAATGTTCAGGCTACTTTTATGAGTTTGTATGGGTTCGTCTTAACGTTATAGGGATCATTCTAGTATAATACATTCTGTACAAAGCGGTGTTTAGCGCATTGATGGCGGGTATTGCTAGCTCTTTGTTATAAAGTAACTAGTTTAACCGGCTGTTACGTTTTGCCGTCTGTGCGGCGCTTGGTTACAATGTATTGACGAATGCCTCGCATTACGCGCTGGCGGTGTCTTATCACCCCTTTCAGAGATGTCTACTCCGTCAATAACCCACTGCTAAACAGCATAAGAAAACCTCGAATGCTGAAAGTTTTACGCGCTTAGTCGCCTGGGATCTTAGTTTACTCACTTTCACGGCGTTTCAGTTGCTCGCGCCATTCCTCTACGGACTGCTTAAAGTTGCTTCCGGTATTACGCTCCTGGCGCCTGCGCTCTAATATGCTCACTCTGATTCGAGTTTTTTTACCAATACTCGTTTGAATGCCCTAGCTTTATTAACGTTTCAGCTTTAAAGAGATCTACACCAGAGCTCAGTTCCACTATGTACAAAGTGCCGCTAATGCGCTTGCAGGCTATAAATGTGCTCAACAATTACCTCTGCTATGAAGGTATATAACACTGTATTAATCATTCAAATGTTCATAAATAACACAAAAATTCTGTTCTTTCATTGAGTCCCCCGGGCTTCAGACTGCCCAGGTTGTAAATCCAGTAATTCTCCTGTTTTAACAGTCTGGTTTTATTCATGGATCCTTCCAATTTGGGCAGTATTTCTAGTACACATACTCTTAGTTGACTGGCGTTATGTTGCTTTTGTGTGAAGTGTTCTGCTACACTGGTTTTCTGAGTTTTGAGTCTGATAGTGCTCTTATGTTCGTTTATGCGGACTTTAAGTTTTCGTTCGGTGTGTCCTACGTAAACGTCTCCACAAGGACATTTGATCATGTAAATCAGGTTGCTTGAATCGCATGTAGCGTTCACTTTTAAAGGTATGGGGTATCCCCTTTGTGGATGTGTTATACTTGCTCCTTTGATTATGTTGTTACATGTGTTGCAGTTGTAACACGGGACAGTGCCCCGAAATGATTTTGCAGTCGGTTGTTTTTCATGTGGTTTTAAGAAATCCGCTAGATTTTTAGCACGAGTATGTGCAAAGATTGGCTCTTCTGAAAAAATTCCTTTAAAGTCTGGTTCCATTGTGAGCATTGGCCAATGCTTCTTGATAATTTGTTTAAATTGATTGCTGACAGTGGAGAATTTACTGACGCATGTTATGCGGTTGGTAAATGTGGATGTTTTACGGACTAGTAAGTCTTGTCTGGATTTCTGCTGGGCTCGTATTGCCGCTGTTCTTGTCCTGAACAAGTTACCTGTTATTTCGTGGGGTCCAAACTCTTGGCCAGAGGGGTCTGACCTTGCACCCTCCTAGGTAAACATAATCTGTGTATTGTGTCAATATGTCTTTTCTCTCTGTCCTCTTTTTCCTGAGGTACTTGTCATTAAAATTAATAGTCTAATTTATGTAACCAAATTCTACTTTTTCATAATGATGGAGTTAACACTGTAATTTGTATTCGGTTCACTAGAATATTTCAGTTAAAACTTTAAAATCGAAACTGAGTCTGTGGTTATTTAGTGAATAAACAGGTAAATATTTAAATGTCATTAATTACCTACTCTAATTCAACTAAAATAGATCCATGAGTAAGGAAGGCTTGGAAATTAAATAGGTTCAATATACTAGGAAGCAACATATAGAAAAGCCCTAAAATTGATCCACAGCGGGGTTTCATTGAGCGGATATTGTAAGTGAGAGTGGTTTATGGGACCAAATGTGTGTTTTTAGTGATACTTTTCCGAAGGTTGGTGTCCCGCTGCATCAGTACTCTGGATGCATAAAAAAAGGCCCCCTGTGTGTGCTGGTTAGAGGCCTAAACTGCATGTGGCCAACCTCAACAATAGAAATGTTTACTGCACCAATAACAGGATGGCAGCAAACACCACTGAGGTGCAGTCAAGATGGAGAGAGGCAGCACACGCACAGCAATAATAGGAGTGGACCCTGAAGTCTGTGTGTCAGACATCTACAACTAAGGGAACTAATGAGTTAGAATGGCAGAGAGGGATGATGGGACAGGAAGCCAAAAAGGTGAAAAAATTAAAAAGTGAGAGGACACAGAGATTCAGTGACGAACTCCCTCAAAAGAAGAGAAAGCCAAAACAACTAGAAATGCTTTCAGACACATAACTGGTGCTTCTTCGAGTTTTGCATAATCGCTACCCACAAGGGCCTAAAAGTCCCACCTCCAACACAGAACTGAAGGGCCTCTAGATCTAACCTAACTTCACGTTCCTGTCCTCTACACTCTGTAAGCTTGAAATCTTCTTAAAGAATGGGCAAAGTGGGCCCTGGCACAGGGCCCCAGGCTTTTAGGGGGCCCCTGATAGAGCCAGTTCTGTTCTGCAGAGAGACTTACCCTAAAGACCTTTAAATAATTATTAGATTGTTTTAAACACCATTTTTATTTAATTATTTTTTTATATGGGTGATGTGCGAGTCTTCTGCAGACAGTTTGCAGAGAAATGTTGTGTTTATGTTTCATAGAACATCCATAAAAAAGTTTCTTTCTATTCAAAACAGGACCTTTATATATGAGAAATGGAAGCAAGTCACAGATTTTATTTCACAGAAATTATTAGCAGTAATATTAGTGAGCTGCTATGTGTTATAATGTTGAAAACACACATCACTATCCCTGAATATCATATGTAAATACATTAAAAAAATTGGTTGAGTGCGACTGTGACTAGGCCAGAGAGGTCACGAAAGAGGTCGAATTGGTTAATAAATTCAAACCTAATCCGAACTAGGACCCCCAAAATACGTTTTGGCCCAGGGATACAAAATTCCTTAAGATGTCCCTGCAGACTACTGGGGACAAATGTTGACAAGGTCCACACTGTGAAGAGGATCCCCTCTCCAGGAATTATGCCCTCTAAAGAAACAAAAAAGGCTCTTCAAGGGGCAAGGGCAGGGTGTTAAGGGAGGGAGAGAAGAAAAGAGGTGCCAAAGCAGGAGGTAAATGCAGACAGGTGTCCACAGTGGGGCACATACCACCAAGAAGTCGATTATCATTCCCTTCTCTCCATGGCCGCATACTCTGTTCCCCGACATAGCTCACCTGACCACCTGCCAGACAAAGGGTTCAGTCAAGAGATGCAGTAACACTCCCAAATTACTTCAAAAGGGTGTGACTGATCATCCAATTTATAAGTGGTTTTCTCATTGCCCACCATGTGATACAGTTCAAGTAGCCACTCAGTAAGTGAGGGGAGGGTAGGCTATTGACTGTGGCAGAGTATACATAGTTTAGTCATGGCAAGTGAGGTAAAAAGAACAATTGATGGACAGAATGCATAACAATGTCATACATTCACCCCAGTACAGAAATCTGGGCCTAAATCCATCATTTTTTGCTCACCATGCCCTTCCAGTTTGGACCCAGCCATATGCAAATCAGTCTTGATCCTGCGCCCAATGGGAACAGTCCAGTCCAAACTGCCAGGCCAGGTCCTCCCTGGGCGGGAAACAAGCATCCTAGGACCGGATCTGGGTTTTCAGCCCTCATCAGCCAGGATAGCTGTACTCCAGTGGCATGGAGAGCACGGGACCCAAGTCTGGGCAGACCCGTTCCCTTCGGGGGGACAAATTCAAAAAGAACAATTGATGGACAGAATGCAGAACAATGTCATACATTCACCCCAGTACAGAGATCTGGGCCTAAATCCATCATTTTTTTGCTCACCATGCCCTTCCAGTTTGGACCCAGCCATATGCAAATCAGTCTTGAGACTGCACCCAATGGGAATCATCCATCCTGAACTGCCTGGCCAGGTCCTCCCTAGACTGGAAACAAGGATCCTAGGACTGGTTTTGTGCTTTCAGCCCTCTTCAGCCAGGATAGCTGGACTCCAGTGGCATGGAGAGCATGGGACGCACGTCTGGGCATACTCACCCCACTCGGAATGACAAATGCAAAAAGAACAATTGATGGACTGAATGCAGAATAATGACATACATTCACCCCATACAGAGATCTGGGCCTAAATCCATCGTTTTTTTGCTCGCCATGCCATTCCAGGGTTAAGACTGATTTGCATCTGGCTGTGTCTAAACTGGGATGGCATGGTGAGCAAAAGAACGATGGATTTAACCCAGATCTCTTGACTGGGGGTGAATGTATGAATTATTCAGCATTCCGTCCATCATTTCTTTGCGCATCAGTATTCACCCTAAATGGGATGGGTATGCCCAGACCTGGGTCCCTTGCTCACTGTGCCAGTGAATTCAAGCTAGACTGGCTGATGAAGGGTAATACCCAGAAACCGGTCCTAGGATGCTTGTTTCTGGTCCAGGGAGAACCTGACTTGGCAGTTCGGTCTTGACTGTTCCCATGAGGCTCAGTGTCAAGACTGATTTGCATATGACTGGGTTTAAACTTGTGTGGGATGATGAGCAAAGGCACAATGGATTTAACCCAGATATCTTGATTGGGGGTGAATGCATGATTTCTTCAGAATTCCATCCATCATTTGTTTGTGTAGCACTTTCACCCTAAATGGGATGGGTATGCCCAGACGTGGGTCCCTTGCTCACTGTGCCAATGGATTCAAGCTAACCTGGCTGATGAAGGGTGATACCCAGAAATCGGTCCCAGGATGCTTGTTTTCGTTCCAGGGAGGACCTGGTTTGGCAGTCTGGTCTGGACTGTTCCCATGAGACACAGGGTCAAGACTGATTTGCATATGGGTGGGTGTAAAGTGGGGTGGCATGATGAGCAAAAGAACAATGGATTTAACCGAGCTTTCTTGACTGGGGGTGAATGTAAGATTTATTCAACATTCTGTCCATCATTTGTTTGCGTAGCATGGCAAGTGAGGTGGCAAGCCATCTGTGGTCATTGAAGGTCATGTTGGGCAGGTCACAGAGGCCCTAGAGGAGGGCAAAATGGGACAAGTGTGGTAAATAAAGTATTACCCTGTCATAATTTCTATACTTAAACAAAGGGTCGTTAAATGAGAGGCAGAGTCCGTGGTGTCCGATTCAAAAGGGCTTTATTTCAATAACTCGAGTTAAGGGAGAATCGGTTCCATCACCACTAAGGTTCAGGAAGGGTCTTCTGAACTTTATTCACAGAGTACAATATTTATACATTCGATCTTGTACATAGGGAGGAGGAGCGCTCCAGGCAGAGCAAGAGAAAGAGAGAGATAAGAGCATGTGGGCATGTATGAGAGCGTACATGTGGGCGTTCACTTGAGTAGTCATAGGTGAGTCATAGGTGGGTGGATGCATAGAGGGGGGTTGCATGGCCAGCTGGAACCTTTGCCCTACTTGTGTGCGCGACTTGGTCATGACGTGTAATTGACGTGTAACTGGGGGGAAGCTGACTTTCGGTCTAGTAGGGAGGCCTTCGGTGTCAGGACGACCTGCACGTCTGGTATTATCTGATATCTTAAGTCCGGGGATGTATTATCTGAAGCAAAGGTCGCTCTTCACCAAGAGCCGGTGTGGGCATATATTTCTTCGTTCATTTGCGTGGGGGCTTTGAGTTTTCTATGGATGTGAGCTCTGCAAATCACTTAAACAGAGACAGAAAGGCTAGGCCCTATCTCTGCAGACGGGTTCTGTTTACCTTCTTCACCAGGCAAGAATGTGATTCTGTAGAGCAAGCAAATAACTGTGTGCAAAATACTGTCTTGGCACTCCGTGCTGGGCCCCTCTCGGTTTAGACAAAAGTATGCAAAGGTCAGGGATACGTAGCTACAGCTGCAGCTCTCAGAGTGTCTGGAGGCATGAAACCTTAATTTGGGTCCTGGCTCAGGCTGAGCCACAAAATGGGTTCATCTCGATATATTAAACGTGCACAATGCAAACACATAGGCACATGGGCCTCAGTGCAGAATTAACGTTTCTTTTATGAAAGACTTGGTAACTGACATCCTAATGTGGGACGCAAATGCAGAGGCCTCATTATTCAGGCCACAGAGGGAAAATGCATGGGTGACATGCACATACACTAAACGTTGGGGTACAAGCAGGGGACACAATGGCCATGTAAAATTTCTATTTCCTCATACCCTCCTTGTACCCTACTTTACCCTTCAGGACACATCTATTTTCATGAGACCGTATATCTGATCATACAGCATCATTTGTTCATCTTTGATCCTTTGTATACGTGGGTGTGGAACACAGGCAGTCGCACACAGGCCGCAAATGGCCGGGCCACACTGCAGACAGAGACAGCAGCTGAATATCATAAGCAGTATCATTCCTAGGAACGACAACACTTTCCATCCCCATGCCGATATTACACCCCAGAGCCAACTGGACCAAGTCCATGTGCCTGGGTCTTGATGTATCTCGTGAGCAATCTTGTGGAGCCTTGTTATTGCTGCATACACAGATGGCGCGTTATTCGGAATGAAAACGCAACAACTGGAGCCGATCACTCTACAAGCCCCGCCCCTATCTGCCAGGATGATGTCAAGAACAAGACGGTTCTGAAGAACAACAAGTCGCATGGCAGACTGTTCCTTGGTCAAGTTCGCCAGGGCAGATGCAGTCTCATTTACTACTGCTTCTAGAGTTCTTGTTAACCTGCATATGAGTTTACTGTTTTGGACGGGACCTATGAAGAAAAAGAATCCTCTATTGAAATCTGTATATTGCTCCCAGGCTGTCTCAGTCTGATCAATCACTGGGGAATCGGTCTCCCTCCTGTGTCTAACATGCACTAGTCGTGAATCTCGATGATAATGGGATGGGGCTAGAAAGACAGGTGGCAGCAGGAACGCTATATAACATGTCCCACTCCAGTCTAAGGGCAGATGTACATAGGCTGTCTGACCGCAAATGAAATAGGTATGGCGAGATGCTTTGAAAGAAGACTTTCCTTTATCATTAAACTCGACTACAGCATTACACTCACTGTGTCCCATATGTACTGATCCTTTCTTTCTAACGCACAAATCACCTTTTACTGGTAGGACTGAAATAAACGGTGGACCTGCATTTTGCATGGGCTGAACATTCAGTATTATAAAGCTGAGGGAAGCATTTCCTTGCTCGTACTCTTCATTTTCTAGATCGGTCCCCTTCCTTTGGGGAAGACCGTCTTCGTCTGGAAAACATGCCTCATTCATTACTTTATTCAAGTTTCCCCATATCCAGTCACCCTTGTAAACTGTGGAATTTCTGTCTAATGATGACATTAAAGCAAACCATGCTCCGCACGAACCATTGTGGGAGAACGGAAAAGGGACGAGGGGCAGAACTCCCTTCGTTTTCTGATAAGGTGGGAGTCGGCCACATACCCAGCAATCTGTTGCATTGCTGGTCTGATGAGAACGGTGCAACATTCGAATAAAAGTATTGTTGCGCAGGGCTAGTCGATATGACAGTTCATGAGGTGGCAGATCACTAAATGTATGCTCTACAGTGTCATTTATGGAAAAGTGTATCTGTGAGGCAATAGGAGGAAAGAAAACATGTAGTATTAAGCTGATGCATATTATGGTGATACACAGAAGAGATAGAAAAATCAGAGTTACTATACATCTACTTCGTAATATCTTGCAGTATTTCTCTTTCATTTTGCTCTTTTTACTATTCTGGTCTACGATCTTATACATGTCAGAAATCTAGTCTAACCGATTCACCACCTAGTGGACTTAAACAATTAAACGCTATCTGACTTTCTAGATGGTAATTTGGACTTGTACTCTTGCTGCGGAGTCTTTTCTAGCAAAGGGGGCTCAAAGTATGTACTGTCTTTTGTCTTTATCAAAGTTCCAGAATCTCCAAAGTACTTTTTACAATGGTGGGCATGGAGCCATCCTTTTCTTCCTTCGACCTTGATGGCTGTCCTCGTGTTCAGTAGCACTAATTTCGGCGTCTTCCACCGCGGTTCAAGGGGGCTTGATCGATCAAAATTCCGCACGAGGACGAAGTCGCCAGGGACTATGGCATGCTCCTTGACTTGGGTGTTGTCAGGGAAGGCGGCGGCAACCTGTGAACGACAAGAGAGTAGTGCAGACATCAAGGAAGCCAGGTAATCTGTCAGCATGTTACTGTCAACATCAGTTATTTTCTTAGGCATAGGCGTACCCCACATATTCGGTGGTCTACCGAAAACCACTTCATACGGAGATAGGCCTGTTCTGGTGATATTGTAGCATTTGCAACATTTGTGAAGGGCTGTTTGCTTGCCAAGTACTCTCAACCTTCAGTACTCTATTCTTGATCTGGGGTAAGGAATTCTCTACTAATTTGCTCACGAAAAGATGTGGATACGATTCGCTACTGGGCTTAAGGCCACTATTAATAGCAAAACATTTCTCGAATCTAGAATAGAAATCACTTGTGTCCTCGTCTTGTTTCTGTTTACAGGCTGAAATAGCATCCCAGTCTTCCTTTTTAGTAATCAATAGTCTCTGCAAAACCTGTATTAGGAGTTCAGGTAGTTCTCTAGCTTTGTCCCCAAGACCCACCCCCAGAAGTCGGGCTTTATCCTCTGTTTCCAATTCTGCCCAACTTAAATTTTTCTCTCCCACCTCCCAGTCTTTTTCCTTAAGCTTTTCATAAATACCAGCAGGTAACAGTACTTTCAATAGTTTCAGAATGTCAGCATATGTATAATCTCCGATGCGGAGAATGTCTTTTAATTCACGGTGAACCCCCCCGGGTCTTTATCATGGCAGGGCAGCATCTTTTTCATTTCCAGTATTTCTAATTTTGTCAAGGGGGTGTAAACATATACTCGTTGAAGCTCACCGGTTGTATTTTTGACGGGATGTACCTCTCGTAGGGGGTTCTGTCTGTCTATGTATAGGTGCTTTCTGTCGTGGTGTGGGGCGGGAAGCATGCATGTGGTCAGAGAATTTAAGTACTTATGTCGTTGATCCAGAATGACGTTAATTAAGTCAGTACCCAGGCCTGTCCATCTTTCTAGAAGTATGTCGTCCAGTAATTTATACAATGGACCGGGATCAGAATATTGACTCTCATAGACCGTTATCAAATGTTGGACCATGTAAATACCGGCCAAACGCTGTTCGTTCGGCGGAAGGCTCAAGAAAGTCTGAGCCACTATATCATTGCTATATATATTAGAATTGGACACCCACTGGGTGGCTGACCGGGCCAATTCCTTTTCGTGTGGGGTGTGAGAACGTTCGCTCTCTATCCGTCGTTTCAGTGCTTTTTCAGTAGCTTAGAATAGATTTTCAAGGGAATATCTTTCTTTTATAGCCGATCCCTGTTTACGGTAGTCGAGGCACTTGGGCCTGTCAAACTGTCGTGCCTTGCCTACATAATTTATCTTGTCCTTCGCCTCGTCTACCTCTTCCGTTGATGACTCACCCTTCTCGTCAGACCCTACTCTGTGTATCGCTACTATTTCCTTTCATATTTTCTTCGTCATGCTATCTGTCTGTCCCTGTTTATCATGCCGACCGGCATCTATGTTATCACTCCATTCTATCAAACCAGGCTTTACATCTCTGTCTCCTTCGTCTTGTTCCCTGATCAGGCAGTTAATCATAAATCGGAGGATGTGGTTCTTAACCCCTACTTTTCTGTGTTCCATGGCCTGTTCTATACTCTCGGGTCCCTCCCCCGTCCTAATGAAACGATATATATTATCTAGGTGTTCTTTCATATCTGGTAGTGTGTCCAAATAGGCGACGGCTTGTCTTAGTCTTAGTGAAATCACGAGCATTGAGCCCTTTCCTGGTTCTGGATCGTATTTACAGTGGGGAATTGTTACATCTACAGTCGGCGTTGGCCCCCCTCCCCCTATGGTCCCTTGTCCTACGTCGTCTTTCACTGTCTGCTGGAGCTGTTGGAGCTGATCTGCTGATGGGGGCGGAGGGAAATCTGTGTTTACATAGTCCGGTGCGGTCTCTTCTAGATAGGAGGAAATAAAAGCCTCAGAGGCTGTCGGCTTTATTCTACGTACTCTATAGGGTATAGGTGGGGGCGTTCGCGACCTACGGGGTGTTTCTGAGGGGGTCACTCTAGCTAGTTCTTCTGAGAGGACGGGATAAATACCAGTAACTACTGCATTTCCTTCTCTATCAGCCTGTTCTGCCTTGACCCGTTCCCCCTCCTACCGCAATTCTTTTTCCTTGGCTTTTTCCGCTGCTAGTTTAGCTCTCTCTGCTTGGTGGAATTCTTTCTCCGTTCTCCTATGTGACTCTTTGCGCCATAACTCAATGGCATCTTTCTGAGAGGGTCTTGCTTTCTTTTTCCATAGTGCTTCCTCTACTTTCATAATGCATTCAGAATCCCACGTTCCCGAAATAGGCCATCTGTACTTTTCCTCTAAATCCTTTGTGTAATCTACCCATAGTTCTAAATACAATACGGCATCTAGTCCGTGCTTATTATACATGTAATGACCAGGTGTGTCTCTAGGCGGGATGTTAACTGGCTCTTCTAAGATACCTTTCCTGGTCCCTATCTGACGTAATTTCGAAAACAGTGGCATGTTGAAAACAACTTAATGAAAAACACAATAAACACAAAAATACTCTGACTGAAACAATCATTCACACTACAACACTAAAACATTAAAACAGATACAGTTTAACTGATACATGTAGTAAAACACGTACTTGAAAACAGTTAACTTTATGCACTGGAATACAGCTCAACCATACCAGTCTCGTAAAGAGACACGTCTTTACCGTGCCCACCGAAATGGACCCGTCTTTACCGTGCTCGTGTGAACGGACACGTCTTTACCGAGTTCAAATAAATGAACCCGTCTTGAACTTTATGCGTTCCCCATAGTGGTACTCACTGGGAAGCAGAACTTGAAGGCCTCGGAAACTTGATACTGCGCATGCGCAGCGGAACAGGTGGACCTTCGGAAACTCGGACCTTGCTCTCTCACGGGTTGGCCTCTGGTTGGGATGATCCGCGATCCTCACCGCCTCGTGTGGATGCCTGGTCGCAGTCCGTCTCCTCCGTGGGCCTGAGGGAGTAAGCAGGAAGTCCCGCTGCCGTGTACACTATGAAGTCCGTCACGGCTGTAGAAGGGGGCAAGGGCTGGACCTACATCTCCGGGGCGTGGGGAAGGGGATTTGTCCCTGTTTGGGCGCCAGATTTATGTGGTAAATAAAGTATTACCCTGTCATAATTTCTATACTTAAACAAAGGGTTGTTAAATGAGAGGCAGAGTCCGTGGTGTCCGATTCAAAAGGGCTTTATTTCAATAACTCGAGTTAAGGGAGAATCGGTTCCATCACCACTAAGGTTCAGGAAGGGTCTTCTGAACTTTATTCACAGAGTACAATATTTATACATTCAATCTTGTACATAGGGAGGAGGAGCGCTCCAGGCAGAGCAAGAGAAAGAGAGAGATAAGAGCATGTGGGCGTGTATGAGAGCGTACATGTGGGCGTTCACTTGAGTAGTCATAGGTGAGTCATAGGTGGGTGGATGCATAGAGGGGGGTTGCATGGCCAGCTGGAACCTTTGCCCTACTTGTGTGCGCGACTTGGTCATGACGTGTAATTGACGTGTAACTGGGGGGAAGCTGACTTTCGGTCTAGTAGGCAGGCCTTCAGTGTCAGGACGACCTGCACGTCTGGTATTATCTGATATCTTAAGTCCGGGGATGTATTATCTGAAGCAAAGGTCGCTCTTTACCAAGAGCCGGTGTGGGCATATATTTCTTTGTTCATTTGCGTGGGGGCTTTGAGTTTTCTATGGATGTGAGCTCTGCAAATCACTTAAACAGAGACAGAAAGGCTAGGCCCTATCTCTGCAGACAGGTTCTGTTTACCTTCTTCACCAGGCAAGAATGTGATTCTGTAGAGCAAGCAGATAACTGTGTGCAAAATACTGTCTTGGCACTCCGTGCTGGGCCCCTCTCGGTTTAGACAAAAGTATGCAAAGGTCAGGGATACGTAGCTACAGCTGCAGCCCTCAGAGTGTCTGGAGGCATGAAACCTTAATTCGGGTCCTGGCTCAGGCTGAGCCACAAAATGGGTTCATCTCGATATATTAAACGTGCACAATGCAAACACATAGGCACATGGGCCTCAGTGCAGAATTAACGTTTCTTTTATGAAAGACTTGGTAACTGACATCCTAATGTGGGACGCAAATGCAGAGGCCATATTATTCAGGCCACAGAGGGAAAATGCATGGGTGACATGCACATACACTAAACGTTGGGGTACAAGCAGGGGACACATTGGCCATGTGAAATTTCTATTTCCTCACAAGGGAGAATTGTGGAGAGCACTATACCACCGTAGTCGATACCATACAAGTATCTAGTAGGGTGCAATAAATGGGCAGGTCCACAAGATATGGTGCAGGTCAAAGCGAGTGGAAATACACCTCCAACAGAGATCATGGGGTAGGAGCTTTGCTCTATTTAGCTTTCAGGGGGTCCAGCATCAGTCTTGTAAAATTTTGGAGTAGAGAAATGTCAACCGGTATTCCCCAAAATCATCATTTAATCAATTTCACGAGACCACCTTTAAATAAAATTGAAAGCATAGCGCAATAATAGCATTACATGAAACTTGAAGACAATAGCAGAGTGCCCGCTAAGATGGATGATCAATCAATCAATGAACCAGGGGGTTTATAGAGCATGCTACTTACCCGTGAGGGTCTCAAGGCACTGAGGGGGGTGGTGCAGCTCCGGTTCTGACAAAGAGCCAGGTCTTGAGTTTCTTTCTGAAGGTGGGCAGGGTAGGGGAGCATCTGATGTTGACTGGGAGCTTGATCCAGGCCTTGGCTGTGATGTAGGAGAAAGCTCTTCCACCTTGTCTTGTTCTTCGGATGCGGGGGCTCTCTGTGAGGGCGAGGTCGGGGGAGCGGAGGTTCCTCTTGGGTACATGGAAGGAGACTCTCTCATTGAGGTATTTGGGTCTGATGTTGTGGAGGGATTTGTAAGCGTGGGTGAGCAGCTTGAAAGTTACTTTCTTCCCAATGGGGAGCCAGTGGAGGTATCTTAGGTGTTGGGTCATGCGTTTGTGCCGCAGGGTTTCGAGGAAGAGCCTGGCTGCGGTGTTCTGGATGGTTTGGAGCTTGTGTAGGAGGGTTTTGTTCATTTCTACATAGAGGACGTTTTCATAGTCCAGTCTGTGGTCATGAGAGCATGGGTGATGGTTTTTCTACATTCAGGGGGCATCCATTTGAAGGTCTTGCGGAGGATCCGAAGGCAGTTGAAGCAGTTAGAGGCAATAGAGTTGATCTGGCGGGTCATGGTGAGGGAGGAGTCGAGGATGATTCTGAGGTTCTGCTCATGGTCTGTTGCATGGGCGGGCTCCCTGATGGCAAAGGGCCACCAGGTGTTGTCTCAGGCGGAAGTGGAGAGTCCAAAGATAAGGACCTTGGTCATCTCCAAGTTGAGCTTCAGGCAGCTGCTTGTCACCCAGGTGGCGACGTCCTTCATTCCTTGCTGGAATCAGAGTTTGGTGTCTTCTGGGTTTTTTGTGAGGGAGAGGATGAGCTGGGTGTCATGGGCGTATGATCCTATGCTGAGCTCATGCTATCTGACGATGGCGGAGAGGGGGGCCATGTAGATGTTGAAGAGCATGGGGCTGAGCGATGGTCCTTGGGGTACTCCGCAGTTGATCTTTGTAGGTTCAGAGAGAAAAGGACGGAGTCTGATCCTCTAGGTTCTGCCAGAGAGAAAGGAACAGATTATGGAGAGGGCAGTTCCTCGTATCCCAGCATCATGGAGTCTGTCTGCGAGAGTGCGATGTGAGACGGTGTCGAAGCCTGCAGAGAAGTCTAGTAGGATGAGTGCTGCGGTGTGTTCCTGGTCGAGTAGCATGCAGATGTCATCGGCAGTGGCAAGGAGGACGGTCTCGGTGCTGTGTTTGCTGCAGAATCCCGACTGGGATGCGTCTAGGATGGAGTTCTCTTCCATGAAGGCCGTCAGATGAGTGTTTACAAGTCTCTCTGTGACTTTGGCAGCGAAGGGGAGGAGAGAGATGGGCTGGTAGTTTTTCAGGTCCGTCGGGTGGGCTTCTTGAGGAGGGGTTTGACCTCCGCCCACTTCCAGTTGTCTGGGACGATGCCAGACTTGAAAGAAGCTTTGATGGTTTGTTCTAGTTTGGGCGCGATGGTGGCGGCGGCTCTGTGGTAGATGTGCAGTGGGCAGGGTTCCCTGGGGGCTCCTGAGTGAGTGTTCGTCTTGGTCACTGTGGTGAGCTTGAGGGTGTCAGGATTCCAGGTTGTCATGGTCTGATCTTTGTTGGTGGTGGCGGTGGGGGGGTTGTGTTCGGCTTCATTTCCCTCAAGTTGTTGTCTAGGGCCTTGATTTTCAGGTGGAAGTAGGAGCTGAGCGTGTTGCAGAGTTCCTGGGATATTGTGACGTCCATGGCTTCACTGGGGGATTTGGTGAATTGCTGGATGACGTTGAAGAGTTCTTTAGCGTTGGTTGCGTTGTTGTGGATTTTGTTTGTGATGAAAGTCTGTTTAGTGTCTCTTATGCACTGGTGGTATTCCTTCAGCTGTTCAGGTCTTCCGTGGTTTTCCGGTTTTTGCCAGGTTTTCTCGAGCCGTCTGCAGGAGCGCCTGGCTTCTTGGATTTCTGTGGTGAACCAGGCAGCTTTCAAGGGGCGTTGTTTGCCGGGGTAGCAGAAGGGTGCGAGTTTGTCAGCGCAGCTGGAGATCCAGCTGTGAAATTCTTTGGCTGTTGGGTTGGCATTGGTCTTGGCTTTGGGAGGGTCTAGGAGGAGGGTGGTGTTAAGGTGCTCCTCTGTGATCTTGTTCCAGTTCCTTCATGGCAGAGGAGGGTGGGGTTTGGGTCCGGTGGTGGTGTTGAAGGTTAAGTGTACGCAGTGGTAGTCCATCCAAAGGGGCTGCATGGTGTGACTGAAGCGGATGTTATTCCCTCCTGCAAAGATTGGGTCGAGGGTGTGTCCTGCTCTGTGCATGGGGGTGGTGGCAAGCTGCTTCAGTCCGAGGTTGGAGAGGTTCTCCAGGAGGGTGATGGAGTCTGGGTTGCTGCGGTTGTTGAGGTGGAAGTTAAGGTCTCCGAGTAAAATGTACTCAGTAGAGGTGATGGTGTGGGGTGAGATGAGGTCGGTGATATAGTCGTGCTGAGCCAGATTCCAATCCGCCTGCAAAGAGCTATCACTGCCTTGGAAAGTTACATTGACTCACAAGGCCTGGAAGTGAACCTGCGGAAAACCAAGGTAATACGCTTAGTGAATCCTCAGTACAAGCGTACAAATGGTTAATCAAAGGTGAGCAGGTCGAGTCGACACGCACATACAAATATTCTGCCATGAAATGGGGGACCTAATGCCAATCACCAGCCAAATCACAACAGTGCAAACAAAAGCTCACTCATTAATATTTGCCTTCAAACTCTTAAAAAATAACTGAGCAACCCTTCCCATAACCTCCTTCTTACAGTGATGGTGGCATAACTAACACCCCCCCTGACATATGGTCTAGAAATATGGCACGGTAAGAAAATAGATATTTTACACAAGCTACAAGCAAAAGTGTCCAAAACAGTGTTTTTGCATCCCTAAAGATGTCTCACCTGCACAAGTCTGTCTGGCATTTGGGCTGCAAAATCAAAAATTCCAATGACTTAACACCTTCATGAAACTGTGCAGGAAACTGCATGCCTCTGAGAGTGGAGTATTCATAAACCTGTGTTGGCTGGAGACCAACAGCCAAATGGTGAAAAGGCAATGAAATTCATGGGGCACCCACCTGGGAAAAGCACTAACCAAATTTGGAATACAAGAAATATGGGACATCAAGATGGACTGAGTCACAATAACCCTATCAAGTAACACCTCAGCAAAGAAGTTGTCATTTTTGGAACACAATATCAGCCCGGCAAAAAGGTGTCATGCCTGGACAGTGATAAATTCATACTCCACCCTCAAACCGCAACCATGTTACAGCACACTTCCTACCGGCAACAAAAGGAAGTTTCATGCTGGCCAGCCTCAGAATTAATGGCTCAAAAGAGCTGCTCCCCACATGGAAGGGTAGGATACAAGACACAAAATGTCACCTATGCAGTAACAAATTAGAATCACTAACACATCTAATGGGCATGGTCCTGGATGAAAAGATGTGTTATGTTTTCCGATGTACCCCAATATAGGCCTGGGTAGTCATCTAACCTTTCACCTACATTTACCCTGCCATTCAGCTAAATAACAGTTCCTGTGCCGACCTTTTACCAAATTAGGGAACTTCCCTCATTTATTATGCATAAGGATTCTCGGAATCAGAGCAGGATTACCATCTCTGCATAATAACTGTGTATAAGGTTCGTCCATATACTTGTCATGTCATCCGAGGCTGACATGACACAGCAAAGTAGATCCCCAAGGGGTACCTTTTGGGTACATAAACACACCATCTTTGCTAGGCAAAGGAGAGGAGAAAGGCTTCCATGCTGACACACCGACATGAGAAGCTGAGGTTCCTTCATGCACATACTCCAGCACAAAATGGTCTGACATCCCTCGCAGGGTGCCCATTCAAGACCAGGATGGGGTCCTTCATTCTCTCAAACCAGGTAATGTGGTTGACTCTTTCCTAGGGGGATTCTAGACTATACACCTACAAAGATACACTTAGGTCCATCTAGTTAGGGTTAGCATCGTAGGAGTACACGTTTTATTGTATTGTGTATATATACTCACATATACTCTACTGTTTTAGCACTACGGTAGAATTCTACCACCTTTTTACTCTGTTGGTACTTAGTTATAACCGTATATATATGTTTCTGTCTTATGGTTGTTGCAGCACACATATTTTATGCTAGAATGACGCTGGCTCAATAAATACTGATTGAAAACATCCCCATCATTTATTCTGTGTATCTCTCTGAGAACAAGTGAGCAAGAGTGACTGAGCAAAAAGTACTGTACTGTTTCCACGATTTTAAGGGATAAGGGTTGTCATAAACTATTAACTCCATGGTAAAAGGAATGCATAGAGGCACTGTGAGCTAGCAGGTCTACAGACTAAACTATCCTGTGGGCATATCTGGATCAGTCTGGATAACAATCCCATAGTTTACGTTGTCTAAACGTGCAGAACCTATTTAGATTTTTTGGAACTACATGACTTGGTGCCGCCAACGTTGGTTTGGTACTTATTTAACGGTGAAATCTAAGAAGTTCAGTCGTGCTGTTCTCAGAGCCCCCTACTCACATCTACGCATAGAAGTCTGGAGTTGGAATGGAAAAATCTGCTGCAGCTGAGTAGGCATATCCTATGTATTGGCTGTAGGTCTATACAAGCTTGAAGGATAATAGTTCCCTATTGTGCATAAACTCTTATCTCAGTTTCCTTGAAACTCTTTCAACAATTTCGGTAGAAGAGAACGCTGCTGCAGCATTACAGGCATATACAGTGGAGGATGGAGAGCAGGAAGGTGTGATAAACATTTCAGAAAATATCAGAACTGTCCTTACTTTAAAATGTGTAGTGTTTGGAGTCCCAGCATTAGATGGAACTGTTACATTTATGATTGAGGCACAAAAGTCATGCAGGACAGAGGTAATCTACTTGTGGGTCAAGTCCCACCAGCAGATCTATGGACAAATACATTTCACTCACACACTGAAGATGAAATACCCGATGAACACTGTCCATTTGAGGACTTTGAAGTTCTGCTCATCTACCAGGAGCACATAAACTAGTTTAAAGGTGCCCTCCCACACACAACAGATAAAGTGAGACTCAGTCTACTCGGAAGAGAAGGAGGGACTTGGCCTACCCTAGCTGCTTACAAACCGCATCCAGACCATATGTTTATATTTATGAAATTTATAACGTGCACAGCTACTCAAAGAGTGTCCCTGCAGGAACCTGGTGGGGAAAGTTAGAAAGGACTACTAGATGACAAGAATTGTATTTAGTCTTTTACTGAGGAGCTTAGGGTCCTGAATGCTGTGGAGGTCCAAGGGTAGCAGATTCCAGGCTGAAGTTGCCCTAAAGGCAAGAGAGCTCCTTCCAACTCTCTTAAGGAAAAATCATGGGACGTGGGTAAGGAGCTGCTTGGCTGACCGCAGCTTTCTGGAGGGAACATAAAACCTGAAGTGCTTTTTCAGGTAGGCAGGGCAGTGTCCGTATAGAGCTGATTGTGCTAGGACAAGGGATTTAAACTTAACTCTTTCTGTCACAGGTTGCCAGTGGAGATTGTGCAAGTGTTGCATCAAGCTGGTCTTTATAGGAATATTGGGATATTGAGAAGAGTCCTGGCAGCGGCATTCGGGACTACCTGCAGTCTGTTCAAAAGATAGCCTGGCAGGCCCACATGCAGGGCATTAGCATAATCAATGCATGATAAAATCAAAGCCCAGGTAACCTCTTCCCTTGCTGACCAAGGGAGAAAATGAAGAAACTTTCTATGGGATTTTAGTGTACCGAAGCACTGACCTGTAAGCTTCTTGATCTGATTGGAGAAGTTCAACTTCTCAACAAACCATATCTCTAGGTTTTTTGTGGGTTGACCCTCAGAGGTTGACATGGATTATTCATCTGGCCAAAGTGATTTTCCGAAACAGAGAGGGGAAGCCTCCAAAAAGAAGGATCTCAGTTTTCTCCTTGTTGCATTTTAACTGTGCCTAGGAGACCCATTGAAAGATGGAAGCCCGATCGGATTTAGCTAGAAAGGTAATTTTTGTTCCACGTGAAGAGGAGCTGGCACATGACACAATTGACACAATGCCGATAGCAGACTTACGTCCACTACACAAAGAAGTAATAAAACTTTACAGAAATTCAACACAGATAGTTATGACAACACTCACGCTTCAACCAACAAGGGTTACAACAGCAGGACAAATACAAGGAACTGCAACTAAAATAACTCCACAAATACTGAACACAGTTATGGGTGTAGTGCTCACTAATCGCGAGCAAATGCCATTCTAGATAGCTACGAAATTCACACAGTTAGAGGCAGTGTTTTCACCACAGACCCTCAAGAAAAACTTTGAATGCTAACAATCAGCTTGCCAATGGGATAGCTCCCCCTTTAGAGGATTGCACCACTTGGGCTACAGTGTTTGCTGCCATCTACACCAGAACTCATGGTATCACTTCAATAACATTAATACCAGATGAATTGAGACAGATACAGAATGAGTATGGAACAGAACCTGTTCTAAACTGAAGGATAAAACTGTTAGTAAATTTCACCAAGGTATCTACCATTACATTGGCAAAAGGGGAGGCAGCAGCGGTGGCTATAAGTCAATGCCTGAGGGATTTCACTCCTGAACAACAGCGGTGTGAATTATCTAAAATTATCGTAGATACAGATGCCGAATTAGGTAGAAATAATTTGGGAGCTAGAGCATCAAAACCTCAACTCAAAGGTGGACCTGAAAAGGATAAAACCAATCAAGCACCTGATTCTACCAAGAAGAAATGGGATAATAAGCAACAAAAGAATAGAGAGAATAGATCACAATCAAGGGTTGGGTCTCCTCAACAGAAGCCCTCCGAATAGCGGTACAACCTTAGGAGTCGTGATAATATTAAAAAACCTGACAGGTAACAGGATACTGATACACGTTCCTCTCATTTCTTTCAGAGTTCCTAAAAAAACTCAGAGAAAGAAGGATGGTCAGAACACAGAAAAGAAGAGCGTACAAAGTCCAGAGACACACAACGCGTTTCAGACTATGATTTGAAAAAAGAAGATAAACCAAAACCACAATTCAAAAAGAAGAGAGTGACAGGTCTTAAAGTAAGAAATGTACATGATAATGAGGACTCAACTTCTTAACGGGGAATGGGCTCTGTCGATGTTAGACAGCGCAGCAGAGGGAACACTAGCTTGCTAGAACCTGACGGAATTTCTAGTGACAGCGGAGTTGAATGAACATATCATTGTGGAAACATCTGATACAAGGGTAAGTGTCACACATCAGTTACATAAGATAACACCCAAATGGAGAGGGACAAAACCCAGAAAAATTAAAGGTCTCTTTTGGGAGAACCTGACTTATGGTTATGACATCCTTTTGGCTGTAAAAGATTGACCACCTGTTATCATTATGGAGTGCACCAAGGGAGAAATGGTAATTTTACCAGCCTTTTCCAACCTCGTTCCATACTCACTAAAACACTCATATGCACAGGAGTGGGTGGTAGCACTTGCTCCAGCATTATATCGCAACCATGTAGGGTGGGATGCTGAGTCATCTCACCGTATAATTCCAGTAAAAACTACTCCAACTCCACAATGACAATACCCAATAAAACAAGTAGCACAGAAACAAGTCAGGGAGATCTTAGGGCAACTTGGATACCAGGGGGTTATAGAGAATTGCACCTCTCCAATAAATAATCCTTTGTTTCCCATAATGAAGCAGGACAATACATACTGTCTATTTTTAGACTACAGACATTTGAATACATGCACACAGACTTTTGCAGTACAGGCTGCACACAGTGCTACATTAATGAATAACATTGTGCGTTCAAAATACAAGACAACACTAGATATCTCAAATGGATTTTTCTGCCAAAATATAGTGCCTGAAATCAGGTATTTGACAGTATTCTTAGCCCTAGGCTCTCAGCATCAATTCTGTTGCCTGCCCCAAAGGTATAAGAACAGGCCTGGGTTGTTCTCAGCTAGGGTTACAGAATTGCTTCAACATTTTAATGAGGAGGCATTGTCCTATGTAGATGATATTTATCTGATGGATGATGATTTATTGGATCATTTGACAAGGGTGAGAAACATCTTTTTGGTATTCGCCTCTGAGTACTATGAATTCAACTTTAAAAAATCAAAAAATGCCTACTTCAATGTCCTATGCTTCAGATATGAGTTAGCAAATGAAGAAAAAAGCGTAGCAGCTAACTTTTAGAAAAGTGTGCGCTGCTTCAACCTCCAAAAACTCTGAGAAATGTACAAACCATATTGGGATTTCTAACTTTTGGAAGACCATACATTTTGGATGACGCAGAAAAAGTGAAACCATTCTATGATTTAATAAGACCTGATTTTTCAGTTCCACATTGGACACAGGAGCACACAGATGTCCGTTGTTTCTTACAAGCTGACATGATAGTTTCCAAACATGTGTAAATACCTCAAATTTAGTGATCCGTGTAATCGCGGGTCAATCAGGGTACACTTACCTAACCTCCAATAAAGGCGAAACAGTACCCATAGCATATACATCGTATTTGTATACAAACACTGAAATGCATTTTGCTTCTACACAAAAAATTCTGACAGCAGTACAGACTGCCAAAGTGAGAGAAAGAGCACTGGCTCAGGGGAAAAGAGTAATTGTCATAACTCCAGTACTGGCCTTAGAGGCTGTTACAAAGGCATTTGTTCCAAATGCTAAAGCTTTACATCTGCGATGGATACAATGGGCTCATTCAGTCTCTGCAACAGATGTAGATTATACATTTGATTCTGCAATAAAAACACAAGCATGTTTGTAATACAAAAAAGAATATCTTCTCCCAAATGAAATAATGCCTCTAGATCAGTATGAATACGTTATTTACACTGACGGTTCTGCTGAGTCTGCCATAGGAAGTAACCAGCCATACAGGTTGTGCAATTGTAAAGGGACACATGAAGGAAGGAGTGTTCCATCCTAGCAGTACGAAGACACAGTCGCTAGGAGACTGCACGGCACAGCTGGCAGAATTAACAGCCCTATTGCTGGCACTAATAAATACGGATCAGGAATTCCCCACACTTATAGTGTGCAATTCGTTTTACTGTATCCAGTCTTACAATGAATATCTTCACTACTGGGGTCAGAATGGGTTTAAAGACTCAAAAGGTTGCACAATAAAGCACTAATTGCTTTGGGAAAAAGTGGCAGAGCTGAAAAAAATCCTGCAGAGAGCTCACGTGATACACACGCTGAGTCATCAACGTGATGGTGTTCATGGTAAAGGGAATTCATTGGCTGATGAAGCCGCCAAGGCAACAGTGTGAACAGCTGCCGTAGCTGAAATCATTCATTCTAGCACGAGAATAGATGGACAGATGACAGTAGCTGTCATTGTTTCACTGATAAATAGCTCAGCTGTGGCAAAAAGCTTCCCACTCAAGTACTCCTACAAGTTAGATGCGCAAACATTCCATATGCTCAAATTCCAGGAGTTGGTGGTAGAGTAATACCAAACATGGATCACAGATTAGGTTTAATTCTGGCTGCACACAAGGGTCTGGGTTCAGCACACGCAGGTATTACTGCAACTGTTTCATTACTGACACAACGTTATTGGTTGCCTGGTCTAACGAAACAGACGAAAGCATTTGTACTTAATTACAACAGCTGTCAGCAGATGAAGGGCTCAACTGTAGCAAGTCCACCGCAAACACCACTACTAATATCAGACAAACCTCTCTCATGTGTCTATTTGGTCCACTATGACCCCGACAATCTGATGAGGCTTAAAAGTACATCTTGTTGGCAGTGGACTCCTGCTTTGGATTCCTGTGGGTTTGGCCTCAGCACTTGGCTGTACCCCAAACTGTTATAAAGGATTTGTGAGTCTTCATAGGGACATAAACAATTGACACATTACATTCTGGCCATGGCCCTGTGTTTAGCTCATGAGCCTACAGGGAAGCCATAGGGAGTTTGGGTGTTGCATTGCGGTAATCCTCTCAGTATCATCCCGAGGGAAATGCGATAGTGGAGAGGAAAAACCGAGTCTTAAATCAATCTTTAACAGCAAGGGTATTAGTCTTGGGTGGTAGTTAGGTCAATCACCTATATGGGGACATGGGGGCACTTAATAACATGCCAAGAAGTTTTCCTAGGAGGGCGCACTACTTGAGAGGTCCTATTTGGGATGAGATTGTGGGTACATGACCTCAATTGTGGCAGCACAGTGGCTGATGTAAAACCATTTGAAATCAATGAATGATTGGGTGTTTTACAGGATCTAAATGAATTCCGGGCACTACAAAGCAACGTCCAAGTCAAAACACACTGCCACTGGGGGAGTAAAAACAGTAACAGCAAGACCGGTCTGGGTCCCAAAGGTCAGGGACCTTGACAGGGAAAAGATTGCGGACAAGAACAAATTTGGGCCATCATACAGTACGGCTGCACCTGTCCTGGCTGTTGAAGGAACAAGAACAGTACTCTTCTGCCTCTTGCTGTGAAAAAAGAAAAGTGATTTGTCTCCTTTGATCTGATCAAACCACACTATTTGGCTGATACTGAATTGCAGGCCATGTGGGCTCCTAGGTAGCATTCAATCTCCTCTTTCTACCATACAGGAAGTTCAAACAGAAAGACTTATAATGAAGAGTCTACAATACAAACTAATGGAGTTACCAGCAATGAAATGGAACTCGTTCCTGTTGAAATTGAACAACAACAAAGTAGAAATTAAATGCAACTAGAAATTCAGCCTACTATCAATCTCATCATGAGACAACTGCAAGTTCAAATCCTGCGCTACCAAAGATAGATCAAACTGCATCTGCCTACTTCATCAATTTTGATGCCTTTTCTCTTGATCCAAATGAACCTGAGTCACCACCAGCTCCAGTTTCCTGTAAAACACAACTTCATGATTTCTACCTTTGGCTGAAAAAGGCTTACTTATTTTCACCATGCCTACAGCTCTGGGTAGCAATTGGTCTACTGTTCCTAGTCCTATGGATAGGTTTGGTGACTGTCTTTTCCTTGCTCCTAAACGGACATTATATCCAACATTACCCCGCAGCACAACATGTGAACTTCGTCCTAAAACCACATACGTCATCTCATCGTGAACAAGGAAACCTGTCCTTTGTGAACATTACAGCGATTCCCATTACTGAAAAAATAGTATGGGACAGAGTTTCTTATGATACATTTTGGTCCCACTGAACTTTTGAAAATACCACATGTATTTAAACGTTCTTTGAATGATATCATTACCTCCAGTATATTCTCTGATGATTGGGCCTTTAAAATTGTGAATAATATGCTGTCTGATTTAGATTGATCTGCTGCATATTCAAGAACTAAAATGTTTGAGGATGCATCAGATTTTGACTTCATGTATTGTTATCAACATTATGATCATCACTTTTTACATAAATCCACTATCCAACATAATGCTTTCACATATCACCAATGGGAACATTGCCCAACACCTCAGAAAAGTAGTTCAAAAACATTTGCATAAAGGTTTGCTTTTTTTCTGGGTTTAACACTTCAGACTCGACCTCATATTACTATAAGGTTGCACCTACACCTGCACAGAAAAATATGCTAACAAACACCAAGCAATTTTAATTCTACAGCTTTTATTTTCAAACTGTCTGAACAGGGTTTCGACTTATAGAAGGACACTACTGACGTAAAATCAGTCTTCGGGACTAAAGAATGCCAAGTTCAGGGAACTGAGGCCTTGTTTAAAGAGTCCCTCATTCCACAACAAATCATCTTTCCGAACGACACTGTGCAACAGACTTTGTGTCTTGGGTTAGCCAAGAACAAGGATTTTAACACACCTTGGATTCCCTTGCCTTTATATTTTGAGCGATAGCAAAACTTTACTACACATGGTGATTTTACATTAGATGGCATCATAAATAAAGTGTTTTACAATTCATCAGACCCTAATTGGAAGGGATGATTAGTTTGGCCTACAGACATTACTTGGTGTCAGACAAGATTCAGGGGTACCAATGAAGCGTTTAGTATCCGTAGGCCAGACCAACCTCCATTACAACAAGAACATCCGGGGTGGTGACATCATACAGTGTTGGGAAGTTTTGCCTTGATTGGCTAAAAACCATGACACAGTCCTAGTTCAAACAACACTTGTCCTTACTGTCTGAAGACATGGATTTTAAGGGATTATTTGCTAGGTCCCCGAAAGTCACGTCATACACGCTTCTTATATGCCATTTTCCATAAAGTTTGGAAAGTCCCTCAACAGGAGGCTGCAGAGAGAATTTTGATCTCCAGGTTACAAGGTCCTCAGCTGAGATGCAAACATTAGTAAGGACGAATTTCCCACTCCATTTCGGAGAAATGGTACATCGCATCTTTAACATGTCAGATACAATGGGAATTGTCCACCTATTTAAGAACATGGGTTCTGGACAGTTAAGCACCTTTCAGACAATCTTCGGAGTGATTCCAGCTTTCATAAACTCCTTATTTGGAAGCATTTTTGGAGGGCTTACACTGATCCTGCTACTGATAGTGGGTATACCGATTTTATTTCATCTGCTATGCAATGGACGTCATAGATCCCAAAGAGATGGAGAAAGCGCTCTTGGAGGGTTGTTGCACTGAACGCATGGTATTCTATCTAAGCACACTTCAACTTTGAGAACTAAATGAGTATTGGTTCCTGTCATTCAGACCAGTCTGGATTGACTGCATCCTGCGTGTTCTCCGCTGCCCCTACTGCGAACACAAATGCATGTTGGATCTCTGTCTAACACTTCCATCGCTTGAGCCTCCTGACATGGATGTTTTACTGGACCCATTAAAGACCCACATAGTGCGGTGTCCTCAGCGTATACCCATGTCGATGTCGGCATTTATAGAGCAACCACAGGATGCTTCAGCTCCTGGTGACCTGGACTCCGGCTCTACAGCAGACACACAGCCTTTGGATCTTTCAACAACTTCCTCTGCAATGACAGTGGGGCATTCAGATGATCACCTGTGCTCTATTGAACTGATTCAAGAGGTGTTGATGGGACCGTCATCTGCGAATGCAGGCAGCAGTAATGTTGCATCTCCCACACAGGACACATAAAGATTTGGCTCTCCGTGTGCTGGGAAAAATGTGGCCGCTTTTTCAAAACAACTACAATTGGAATTTTTAAACAAACTTCTTTTTAGGTCTTGCTGAGCACTTTGGCTTTCAGGCATACTCATTGACTCAGATTATATGTGAACCTCTTTTGAGCCTTTTTATTTGTTAGAATTTTTTCAGATTTTACATATGCTGTACGTATTGATGTTTTTACAAAAACATTTTTTAGCCGATGTTTTTATGCGTGATATATATACCTTTATTGATTAGTATATCGTCCAGTCAGAGTTGGAGTGGGTGTTACGTTTTCCGATGTGCCCCAATATAGGCCTGGGTAGTCAACTAACCTTTCAACTACATTTACCCTGTCATCGAGCTACATAACGGTTCCTGTGGTGACCTTTTACCTAGGTAGGTATTTGCATAAAATGTTGTGGCATTTTCCCTAAAAACGTTCCTCATTTATTATGCATAAGGATTCTCAGAATAATAGCAGGATTACCATCTCTGCATACTAACTGTGTATAAGGTTTGTCACTAATGTATCCGTGGCTGACATGACACAGCAAAGTAGATCGCCTGGGGATACTTTTTGGGTATATAAAGACCACATCTTTGCTAGGCAAAGGAGAGGAGAAAGACTTCCATGCTGACACACTGACGCGCTATGCTGATGTTCCTGCATGCAGATGCTCCAGCACACAGTGGTCTGAAATCCCTTGCAGGCTGTCCATTCGAGACCAAGATGGGGTTCTTCATTCTCTCACACCAGGTAATGAGGTTGGCTCTTTCCTAGGGGGATTCTTGGCTAAACACCTACATACATGCTTGGTACATTCAGGTCCATCTAGTTAGGGTTAGCATTGTAGGAGTACTCATTTTACTGTCATGTATGTGTATATATATATATATATATATATATTCACCAAAAGCTATCAATCGATAGCATAAGTCAGCACTCACCACAGAAATTCTTTCCTCAATTGTCACGGTTTATTTGGAAGCAGCATGCATCACATAGCACCAACGCGTTTCGCAACCCACTGTTGCTTGATCACGGTAAGGATACAATGTTACAGTTCCATTTTGTATTTAGAAAAAAACGCTACAAACTCAAAACAATGACATCACTTCCTGTCAATTACAGGAAGTGGCTGGGAAATGTAGTTTTTGTCATAGGAACGAGTGTAACTTTAGGGAAACAGCGAATTCATTTATAAACAAAAATGTGTTATATTCTGTAAATCATACAATTCTCAGGTAATCTCAAACTCTTTGTGCACAATAGGATCATTATTACTCATTGGTGATTTTGGTAACGGCACACGGAGACCTTTAAATGCAGGCAATTCGAAGTGCCATCTGGTGGACAAATTAATTATGACCACACAACTGAAATTAAGCTCTCTGGTGAGCATGTTACATTAATTTCAACTCAAATAAAGCCCTCTGGTGGGCTAAACGTCATATCTTAATTATATAGAAACCATTTTGTCTATTTTGGTCCCCGCACTCAGTTTCTCGATCCCGTGGTCGACCCTAATATTGCTTCATATGGATCTCTTATTCAGTTATTACCTGATGTGGTATTCCTACTGTCAACTGTACACATACGCTGTTATGCATTGTCCCAACCACATTATCCACTCATATCTGTAAATTCCTTAAAATTCTATTAGACTCTGTATCTTGTTACCAAAGAAAATTAATTCAGTACACAAACAGATCTCATATTGATTACATCATCATAAATGTACATAGAGCTCCTCGCTCTGATTAAGACCCCAGGGGCTCATTGTTCGGAAATTGAGAATTTGTCTAGATTCTCTGCATCTAAGTTGTTTTTCTTGGTCCCCGCCCCTTTCATGTGGTAAGACACATTCCAATGCATATGTCTTCAAGAGTTTCCAGTCACTGTTGTGCATTAGTTCCATGTGTTTGGCGACCGCGTTGTTCTTATCTTTATTCACTGTCGCTCTGATGTGCTCAAGGATACGTAGTTTAAATTGTTTCTTCGTACTCCCGATATATTTTAGAGCACATGGGCACTCAATCACATATACTACGTGAGTGCTCGTACAGTCTATCAACTGGTTGATCTTCCACAATTTGTTGTTGGGTAAGTTCACTTCTTTCTTATTTATTGCAATTTGACAGACCTTACACCGTTGGCATTTGATAAAGCCTTTCGTGTTCATCCATTGAATGCCCTTTTTCTTTTTTGATTTGTCCTGGAAATGGCTCTGTATCAACCTATCTTTAAGGTTCTTAGCTCGACGATATGTGACTACTGGATGATTACCCATTACTTTGCCCACAGTTTGATCTAATTGCAGTAATTTCCAGTTCTTTCTGAGAGTATTGACAATTTGTTTTGATTCTCTCGTATAGTCTAGAATTAATCTCACTTTTCTTTCATTAGGTATTTTGTTCTGAGTGGTGTTTGTTGCAGATTTTTTAGTAGTCAAGGCATCTTCTCTTTTTTTCTGGTTTGCTCTTTGCCACCCTTTTTCAATGATAGCTTTGTGGTATCCTCTGGTTTTAAATGAAAGAAAAGTGAGATTAATTCTAGACTATACGAGAGAATCAAAACAAATTGTCAATACTCTCAGAAAGAACTGGAAATTACTGCAATTAGATCAAACTGTGGGCAAAGTAATGGGTAATCATCCAGTAGTCACATATCGTCGAGCTAAGAACCTTAAAGATAGGTTGATACAGAGCCATTTCCAGGACAAATCAAAAAAGAAAAAGGGCATTCAATGGATGAACACGAAAGGCTTTATCAAATGCCAACGGTGTAAGGTCTGTCAAATTGCAATAAATAAGAAAGAAGTGAACTTACCCAACAACAAATTGTGGAAGATCAACCAGTTGATAGACTGTACGAGCACTCACGTAGTATATGTGATTGAGTGCCCATGTGCTCTAAAATATATCGGGAGTACGAAGAAACAATTTAAACTACGTATCCTTGAGCACATCAGAGCGACAGTGAATAAAGATAAGAACAACGCGGTCGCCAAACACATGGAACTAATGCACAACAGTGACTGGAAACTCTTGAAGACATATGCATTGGAATGTGTCTTACCACATGAAAGGGGCGGGGACCAAGAAAAACAACTTAGATGCAGAGAATCTAGACAAATTCTCAATTTCCGAACAATGAGCCCCTGGGGTCTTAATCAGAGCGAGGAGCTCTATGTACATTTATGATGATGTAATCAATATGAGATCTGTTTGTGTACTGAATTCATTTTCTTTGGTAACAAGATACAGAGTCTAATAGAATTTTAAGGAATTTACAGATATGAGTGGATAATGTGGTTGGGACAATGCATAACAGCGTATGTGTACAGTTGACAGTAGGAATACCACATCAGGTAATAACTGAATAAGAGATCCATATGAAGCAATATTAGGGTCGACCACGGGATCGAGAAACTGAGTGCGGGGACCAAAATAGACAAAATGGTTTCTATATAATTAAGATATGACGTTTAGCCCACCAGAGGGCTTTATTTGAGTTGAAATTAATGTAACATGCTCACCAGAGAGCTTAATTTCAGTTGTGTGGTCATAATTAATTTGTCCACCAGATGGCACTTCGAATTGCCTGCATTTAAAGGTCTCCGTGTGCCGTTACCAAAATCACCAATGAGTAATAATGATCCTATTGTGCACAAAGAGTTTGAGATTACCTGAGAATTGTATGATTTGCAGAATATAACACATTTTTGTTTATAAATGAATTCGCTGTTTCCCTAAAGGTACACTCGTTCCTATGACAAAAACTACATTTCCCAGCCACTTCCTGTAATTGACAGGAAGTGATGTCATTGTTTTGAGTTTGTAGCGTTTTTTTCTAAATACAAAATGGAACTGTAACATTGTATCCTTACCGTGATCAAGCAACAGTGGGTTGCGAAACGCGTTGGTGCTATGTGATGCATGCTGCTTCCAAATAAACCGTGACAATTGAGGAAAGAATTTCTGTGGTGAGTGCTGACTTATGCTATCGATTGATAGCTTTTGGTGAATTTAAGAAAGCGGGGCTCTGCTTTGAAGTCAGCACCGGTGGATGAGCGCCGTTGGATTACAGTATTGAGCCATATTTGTGGATATATATATATATATATATATATATATACACAATGTTTTAGCACTATGGTAGAATTCTACCCCCTATTTACTTTGTTGGTGCTTATAACCATATACTTCTGTTTCTGTCTTATGGTTGTTGCAGCACAAGTATTTTACACTAGAATGACGCTGGCCCATGGTTTATTCTGTGTATCTCTCTGAGAAAAAATGAGCATGAGCGACTGAGCGTAATATACTGTACTGTTTCCACAATTCTGAGGGATCAGGGTTGTCATGTTCGACAGAAGCCAGAAACTATTCAGTAGTTGTTAATAGGAATGCATAGTGGCACTGTGAGCTATCAGGTCTACAGACTAACCTATCCTGTGGACGTATCTGGAATCAGTTTGGATGCCAATCCCATAGTTTACATTGTCTAAACGTGCAGATCCTATATAGATTTATAGGAACTACACAGCAGAAGTATCTCCTAAAAACAATAATCCGGGAACTAAACATCCGTACCTGCAGGCAAGCTATTATTACTTGGCTGGGAGGGTTCTCGATTCAACTTGTATGTTGTGGAGTAAAATACTTCTCTCTGATTAATGAACTGCTGCAAAAAGAGGGGCACTGCTTAAATACTCCAGCGCTCTAGCGTGTTCAATCAAATCCTCCGATGCAAATACGTTCTGCAATTTGTCTACATGAAATGGCTGACAGTAAGCAGTAATAGCATATGTACTCACCCTCTTTGTTCTTAACGAGGCATGCATGGAATATTATCTACTTCACATGTCATCACCCTCACAACAATTGGCATATTAGTCAGCCATTAACTTCAATTTTCCAATCACCAGAGTGACTAATTTTGGCACACAGCCCTCCTTTCAGTCCCTTCAACGAATGGAATCTGAATACCTAAATCAATTTAGAGTAACACCATAGCCCCAGAGCCCAGTAACAACAAATAGCCACAATCGCCACATTCGCACAATTGGACAAAAAGCCTAACTCATACTGGGAGGGTAACACGGTATTTTAATCTTAGAGTGTCCCCCTACATAATGATAAGCTTTGTTCTGGAAAAGAGGCACACAATGAATTTGCAAACTCCAACAGAGTACTTTGTCTTTTATGAGTATTTTAGTAAATGATTCCTATTTTAAACAGTCTTCATAACAGAAACAAATGAGAAAACATCACATAAAAGAATTTATTGTTTGGATAATGTTGTATTTAATTGTTAAACAATTTCCATAATTTTATTATATTTGTAATGGTTTTAACACTCTATGCACTTACAAAGTAAACTTGAAACTGCCCAATCTTCCGGGGAGTAAGCCTTCCCCAGGAGAGGCTACTATTGACGTCTGGTGGCTGAACGGGATGGTAGGAAGTGTGGGCCTTTGATAAGGACAGCAGAGAGGCCAGGCACCAACCCCCTATCACGACCAAAGTCCTGAAGATACCTGAGAAGAGGGAACAGGGGCGGCTCAACTGGCTGTGTGGTGCAGCCCATGCGAATGGCAGTGGGACAATTGACAATAAAGCCAGGAGTCTATGGGTTGTAGCACACCTTCTTTCTGCTTGAGATCAATAGATTTGAGCCTATTGCCATCTAGGATGTGGTTGAGGCACTGTATGCTGTGGTTGCTCCAGGTCACCCAATAAAAAGGATGGCTGCCAATGTGGAGGTAAAGTAAGCAAGCTTCAGCAAGGCCTACCAGTGAAAGGGGTTCGCCCTTCTCGGCACAGAGTCATCGGACCATAAGAAGAAGTTGGCACAGAAACTGGAAAATACAAAAGCATAGTTTATTAAACCTTTAAAGGTGGTACTACAGTCCACACAACACCCTTCAGTATTGCATAGAGTAGCACACCGAACTAAAGCACATGGCCCCTTTTATACGCAAAGAGGGGGTGCAAAAGAAGGCGGTACAAACATGGAGCATGATTTATGACCATATAAGGACATTTCAGAACACAATCAATACATGGGTGGAGTTAACAGTTCTTAAGACCCCCAAAAGCACATTGCTATCTGATACTAATCACTAACAGATGTGGACTCTATTGGGCATGTGCTAACACAAAAAAGATGCTAATTATAGCCTGTTGCTGGGCAGATTCCAAGTGCAGTTAACAAGGAGGTAGGACAAAACTCATGGTGAGGACATGGCAATGTATGGCATACAAAATAGCTGCCACAAACACAAAATGGAGTTGGTTCAATTGCTACGACAATGGCCAAATACAGCATGTCTTCTGCTAATGCTTAACCTAATCGCCGTTTATTTACAACAGAGGGAGCAACACACAACAGAACAGTTCAGCAGAGGGGGAGTCAAATGGAACACAGAATTTCCAGACGAAATTATTCCTGAATCTCGTGCGGGACATGAGCTGGAAAAGATACAGCCATTTAACATGGTCAAAGGCCTTTTCAGGGTCTAGCAAGAGCGCCAGCATCTCAAAAGATTGGCTTTCTGATGTCAACAGAGATGTGCCTGTGTCTGTAAGTGATTACGGGAGTTGCGCACCGGTATAAAGCTCACCTTGGATTCATGAACAAGTTGAGGGATTACCATCCCCAACTGGGGTGCCAGCATTTTAGCCATCAATTTGAGGTTGACATTGATGAAGCAGAGAGGTTGGTACCTAGCAGAGTCAAGAGGATCTTGGGGAACATGGTGATTATTGCCTTAATGGATATGGCACCCAGTGATTCAGTTTCCATTGCCTCATTCATGGGCCTAGTAAGATGAGGCAAGAGCGTGTCGCCCCCGATTTGGTACAACTAACCAGGGAACCCATCTTCTCCAGGGATTTTACAGGTGTGGAGCCCTGATATGGCATCAGTCGCCATCTCTTCCTTTGTAAACGCCCACTCAAGATCCGCTCAGCCCTCATCATTCAGAGTAGGAAGGTGTAGAATGGTGAGAAATTGCCCAATCGGACCAGGAGTAGCGCCTCGTTCTGATGAGTAAAAGGCCATGTAATAGGCCTCAAAGTGGCCCACCATGTCCCTTGGGTGCACCAGAATATGAATAACAGCATTCTGGATCACCGATATGGGGCCCGATGTAGGTAATTCTAAATTACCACTTCTAAAATACCGAATCATACCGATTCAGTATTTAAGAAGTGGCAAATTAGAAGGGGGGAAATGTAGGTATTTCAGATTCGGTAAATACAGAATCGTTAAGATTCGGTATTTACCGATTCTGTAAATACCGAATCGGTAAAGCCCATTGATTCCTATGGGCATTGCAGCCCATAGGAATCAATGGTCATTACCGAATCGGTATTTACCGATTCGGTAAATACCGATTTTTGCAAGGGTGCAGGGGCTGTCACTTTGACACCCTCTAGCACCTTGAATTCAGGCATGTGTGCCATGTGGCACACAGACATGCCCTTAGGGCATGTCTGTGTGCCACATGGCACTGGTGTGCATGCACACATGTGCATGCACACCTGTATTCGGTATTTTACCACCCAATAGGATTGGGTGGTAAAATACCGATTCTTAAAGCCCTGTGGCACTCTGACTTGTGCCAGCTACATCTGCATTTACAGAATCGGTATTTTACCGGGTCTGTATTTACCGATTTGGTCATTTTACCGAATCGGTAAATACAGAATCGGTAAAATACCGATTCTGTAAATGCATGCCCTACATCTGGAAACTGTAATACCAGTCGGAAACGGCTGAATTCGGCCGTTTCTGACCGGTATTAGGGCACCTACATCGGGCCCATGGTGAGCTGATATTCCTGCTGCTGCAGTTGAGCAGCCAGTAGTCTGCCGGCCTTATCCCCAAGCTTGTAGTGGCTCCAGCTGAGTTTGGCCAATGCCTTCCCAGCTACCGCTGTAAAGAAGGAGTTCAACTGTATATCCACTCAATCAAAAAGGGCCAACAGGGTTTGCATGGGGTTGGCTGTATAATAGGACGAGAGGATACCCACCGTGGACTCCAGAGCCTTGTGGTCTTCCTGGGCCTAGCACTTCATTAGCGCACTCTCACATCAGTTGTCTCTGCAGCATCACCTTGAAGAGTGCTCTGAGAACCGCACAAGACCCTACAGAGGCCTTATTTTCTGTAAAGTAAGTAGTGGCGGAGCTGCTCCTTGTCCTCTGTTTTTCTGTATGCAAACTCCTTCATTCACCATCAAAGTGGGGGGCGTGTGGATGACCCCAATGTCCAGGCAGAGGTGGACCCATCAGTGATCAGCAATACCCCCTTCCAAAATATTGCAATCTATCACCCTAGAGACTAAGCTCCTGTGCAGCAGGAAATAGTCAATGCAGGGATGACTCCTGTGGGGAGAGGATAGGAAGTCCCTGTCGGACGGATGCGCCAAGCATCACAAAGTGCATGGTCGACAAGGAGATATGCCCTATCTCAAAGTAGTGAGCATCTAACCACCTTGACCTGTCAAAAATCAGGTCTCGGTCTAGATTTCAGTCAGCTGAGCAGACCTGGTGCTCTCCCAAACTCTGGCAACATCAGTGAGAGGTAAGCCAGGAAGTGTTTTTTTATCAGAAATGGGGACAGAGATGGACCCCACTATCACAGAGTGCTCCAGTATATGTATGTTAGCAAACACCTACCTGCCCTCCACATCCGTCCATGTCTGAAAGACACAGCAATATATGTTCCACCTTATCGTTATCGCTACTCTTCACTTTCTGGAGTAGACTGTCATGGTGAAGGGCTCGCCAGCATCATTACGAACATGCTGCTACTGACGGCCCAGCTCACCCAGTCCCATTGTAACTTGAAAGATTCCCTGGAGGACAAGTGCCTCTCCTGCTTTAAGGCTATGTATGTTCATTTAGTGAGAAGTTAGTGTAGGACTTTCTTGAGTTTAATATAGTGGGCCAAGTCATTAAAGTCAAGGGATGCTATTATCAGGGATATGGACATTCCCGGTACAGGTACAAGGGGGGATGTGGTAGGCACTGAGGTTGAAGGGAACCTACCAGGGGTGTGTGCCTTATAGCCACGGGGGTGGTAGAAAGTGGATGGGAGAAAGTAGGCACTGGCCATGAGAGTCAGGGGACCATCAGGTATTATTACAGTGGGGGGAGTAACCCCTATGAAGGACCCAGTTTAAGATGGTTCCACATGCAAAGGGCGCTAGAGGGCGCGCAAGCAGTATGGCCGCACTGTAGTGAGGCTCCTGCAGCCTGGTCAGAAGATCCTTCAATTATCCTGACTTACCAGAACCGAACCCGTATCAATCCCTGCAAGGGTGTCGAGGATATTGAACTACAGATCCGGTGAAATTTGAAAGCGATCGGACCTTGCAGGCCCGGGTTATATGCGGCGGAGTGTCAGACCGAGATCTGCGCTGGAGCCTGGTGGATCGAGCTGCCGGACGTAAGAGGCTACTTTACACCGCGCTACACGCGTGGCGTTAGGCCTCAAGAGATAGACCGCCGGGGAAAGCCCGCCTTGCGCTGCTGTGGTGGGACTGGGGTGAATATATCACCGGAGCATTCGTAGACACTACCCGAACTATTGCAGTGGCCCAGCGGAGCTCCTGGATGTCAGAAGGTGGTGAGATAACAGGCTTGCTAAAGATAGCCTGGGCATAGCGGTTGGATGTGCCGGCCATAGGGGGAAGGAGATGCGAGGAGCCTGATGGTATGCAGCAAGACACCGGGGAGACCCACGATTGTGGCCTGGAGCTCAGAAGTGAGACGTGGACACCCCCCCACCTCCCCGCTACACATGGCAGATATTATTGGGCCCGCCTGAGCGGTTTAGCCGGTTGCGCTGTACGGCCTATATTAAACTGTACTGTCCGGAGACGCTGTGCTCAGATCTAAGCTATTGATATCGCTCCAAGGCTTGTAAAAAGCGGCGGACCCCCCGGCCTGCATGGCGGACGAATAGTGCATAATCGCCGTGCGGGACCTGGAACACACATACAGGCCTGTTCCGCGACGCTGGGCGGGCAGAAGATGCCGAGACAGCTGAACTGCAGCAGTAAGGAGCACTAGCGATCAGTCATCTAGCTCCCAACAGGCCCTTGCCTTGCATATGGACCAACGGTTAGCTGCCGCAGGGCAGGGGCGGGCAACAGACATTTTACTGGCGGTGGTGTGTTGGGAACTTGCTTCCACAAGAGTGGTACCCGAGGACGCGTTGCCTTGAGTGGCCTCCTCCGTGTAGCGGAATTGTCTGGGCACGCTGCACTGTGCTCATGAATATAGGCTCTGATCTGTCCAGAGGAGAACGTGGGAAACGACCCCTGCTTTCTGCTTCGAAACCCTACAGGAGAATTACAATGGGGAAACGGGACAATAAACAGCCGAAGTTGACATTTGTATCTACGACGACCAAAAAAGGGCTGCGAGGTGCGCCTGACACAGTAGGTTCACAAAGCCCATCTGCGGCTGGTGCGAATCCTAGCTCACCCACGCCAGATATGCAACAAATGATGCAGGAAATGAGGCACGGTTTTGCCACGATAGTGGATAAAGTGGACCGCATGTCGTCCAGGATGGACGCCATTGTACAAAAAATAGGTGTACATGAAGATCGAATCACCGAGACTGAAAGACAAATTTCTGTTAACGACGACACCGCGGCCTCACATACTACTCAACTGTCGAGAATGGACAATATCCTTAGAGTCATTGCAGCGAAAAATGAGGAGTTGAAGGCTCGCAGCAGACGCAACAACATCCACGTCACGGGCGTACCGGAATCCACAAATACAGGACGTATGGAAGAGTACGTAGAAAAGATTCTCCTCGCTGCGTTTGGGCCTGATGCGTTCTCCAAACAATTTATAGTCGAGCGGGCGCACCGCTCGCTTGGACCGCAGCCTAAACCCGGAGCTCCGCCAAGACCCATCATTGCACGGCTCCTAAATTACCGAGACCGGGATATGGCGTTGCGGGCGGCACGTACCAACCAAAAACTGGCATACTATGGGGTCCAGTTCTCCATCTATCCGGACTTTACACCCATTGTACAGGAGCAGAGACGTAAGTTCCTTGATGTCAAGTAAAATCTCCGGGCACTACAGATAGACTATGCACTCCTATACCCTGCAAAACTAAGAGTGACCCATCAAGCTAAACAACACTTTTTCACAAATCGGCAGCAAGTGGATGATTTTTTGAAAACTCTCCGACGGACAGGGCCGGGACGTCGAGATGAGATAAAGAGGGAGTGGAGGAAGAGCAGTAGATGAATGTAGATATTTAACCCGGAGCTTGTATTGAATATAGAGGTGTTGTTGTGTCCCGATGGAGTTCACCAAGACGTCTACAGAAATGCCGCTACCGTACGGGACCGCCGTTGCTGGTCGCGAATACCATGGACGTGTATTGGTCTGCTGGTGGTAAAGTATTCCAGGCACCACCCCCTTCCCTTAGACTATGCCCCCAAGAGGCAGTACGGAGCGAAGGGCAAGGTGTAGGGGGTGGCTACGTGTGTTCCCCAGATGACCCCGATAGGGTGTACCCCAATGTTCATGTTTAGCGTATGTTTGATGTTGGGCTGTATTATTGATGGGAAATGCCCTTATGTTTGCTTTCTGATTAGGGCATGTTTTGGCCCCTGTTATCTGGAGCTCTTTGGGTGGGATGGGGGGGTATTGATACTGGCAGGTTGGGGTTGCTTCAGTGGGTGGGGGGGTTGTGGGGGGGAACGTTTGCACAGTTTGAATGTGGACACGGTGCATGGGTGTGCTCCGGGACTACTTGCATGGCCTTCAGGAGAGAAGTGCTGGGTGATTACACAGCAACCAGAGATATATACACAATGGTATACAAAAGGACGGCGTAAAAGAAACAGGTGGTGGATAGGACCGATACGGTGGGATGTGATAAATGCGGCTGTTATGGGCACTTGTTGGATACATGCTAATAATTTTTAATGGGTGACATATACTCAAATCCATGTATAATATTGTCATGGAATGTGCGTGGTCTAAAGGATGCTCGTAAATGCAGACACAGATTATCTTATTTTGATAGGCACAAAATAAAAGTGGCGATGCTGCAGGAAACACATATCCCCCTCAGGTTACCCCTACTTTTGCTGGCAGGTGGGCTGGGATCAGAGCATTTTCAAACTACTCGTCATATGCCAGAGGCACTGCTATCCTTATTCATCGCACTGTTCCCTTCACACTGCTTGGTCAACGGATAGATAAGGCAGGGAGATATGTTGTGCTATGGGGGAGATTGGGTGGAGACACTATCACCTTCGCTAATTGCTATGCCCCCAATGTGGACACACCTGAATTGTTTACAACGCTGTGGGGAGAGATTTCAGATATTAGATCGCGCCACGTCGTATGGGGGGGGGACTTCAATGTAGCCATGACTCCTGGATTGGATAGGGCAGATGGACAGACACTATATCATCCCAGAGCAAGGGAGACACTGAGAGGCATTGTGGAAGAGGGAAGACTTGTGGATAGCTTTACACAAACACACCCTGGACTTAGAGAAGGGACACATTTTACTTCCTACACAGGAACGTGGGCAAGAATAGACTACTGCCTTCTGGCCAGAGAACTGGCTCCCTATATAATAGCTGCAAGACATTTGCCCCGGACTCAGTCAGATCAGTGCCCGGTGTTGATTACACTAGCTATACCAGGCTATGTCCGCCCCCGACGTCCTTTGCGGCTACAGCCTACTGCCCTGTTGGACACTGTCTTTCGTGAAGAACTGAAAACAGACATAGAGGAATTTTTTCCCCGCAATAAAGATACTGTGGATAGTGCGGAGACGGTCTGGGAGGCCTTTAAGTTTATGGTCTGGGGCTGGTGCATGGCTAAGAGCTTTGGTGTACTACGGGACATACAACGCACAATGCGGAAACTGGAAGGGGAGTTACGAGGGCTGGAGCGACAGATGCTAGAAGAAAATACGGGACTATTGCAACAACACTTTCGAACCAAACTTTCGGCATATGAGGCTGAGGCGCAGCGGGAAGTACATTTAAGGGACAAATATTGGAAAGCTCGCCAATATAATGAGGGAGATAGGCCGGGTAGAGCGTTGTCAATGGCAGTGCGGGATGCACGGGGGACCAACACCATATTAGAACTAGTGGATGACTCGGGAGAGGCCTATAGGGACAATGATCGTATTTTAGCCGCACTCCAGACACACTATCAGCGGTTATACACGTCCCGCTCCTCCGAGGACATCGATCTTGAGGGATTTCTGGGAGAACTAGCGCTCTGCTGGCTGAACGACGCTGATAGAATGTTCCTCGGCACCCCACTTGAATTGGATGAGACCCGGATGCCATAATGTCCCTCAGTAATGGGAAAGCGCCCGGACTAGACGGACTCCCAGCTGAGTTTTATAAATGCTATTTTGATATAATGGCTCCAGTGTTGAAAGAAGTGTTTGAAGACTCATTGGAGGTTGGAGTGTTACCCCGATCCATGAGAGAAGTGGTGATTACCTCTCTCCTCAAACCGAGTAAAGACCCAACACAATGTGACTCTTATCGACCCCAATCGTTGCTTAATTGCGATGCAAAGATACTTGCAAAAGTGTTGGCTACAAGACTTTCCTTGCTCATGACCAGCATTATCTTACCCGATCAGTCGGGATTTGTTCCAACAAGATCGACCTCCCATAACCTACGAACCGTCTTTTCACTTATACAAACAGTGGCCCCAGAACTTCCCTTGGCTGTGATCTTTCTAGACGCTTCCAAGGCATTTGATTCTGTGGAATGGCGATATTTGTTTACTGTCCTGCATAAGATGGGCTTTCCTATGATCTTTGTTGAGTGGGTACGTTTATTATATACTGCTCCCATTGCCAAGGTACTAGCCAATGGTCACTTGTCGGAGGCCTTCGCAATTACTAGAGGCACACGCCAGGGATGCCCACTATCCCCTCTATTGTTCGCTATAGCGATAGAGCCCTTAACCTGCTGTGTCCGACAATTGCACAAAGATAGCTCCTTTCATTGTTTTCAGAGACAGCTCTTGATTTCGCTATACGCGGACGACGTAACACTCTATGTCAAAGACCCTCGAAATAACTTAAATGCACTATTGAGGGAATTTGTTGCCTTCGGTGGGCTGTCTGGCGTAACGATAAACTGGGGGAAATCACAGCTGTTTCCATTAACTGCTGCTGTGTCGGAATTTCCACTGGATTACCCATTGGAATGGTGCCATACTGATCTACAATACTTAGGTATCCAATTATCCAGAGATAGGGATGAGACACTACGGCTAAACTATGGAACGGCCATTACCAAACTGTCGGACTCTGTCTCGCGTTGGATCAGACTTCCGTTATGGATGGCTGCCAGGGTCTCTCTGATTAAAATGGTAATTTTACCTTGATTTCTTTATTATTTTCTTAATATACCATACTATCCAGGGTCTTTTTTTTTTAAGACATTGAAGTCTGAATTGATTCGGTTGGTATGGGGGGGTAGACAGGCACGACTCAAATGGGATGTTATGGCACAGCCTTATGATATGGGAGGTTTTGATATACCTGACTTTGAGATTTATTATCTGAGTGCACAGGCGCACTATTTGTATCACTGGATGAAACCTAACAGCTTTATGCCGCAGATAGCGGTTGAGGATTGGATTGCTCATCCATTGCCTTTGACAGGTATTGTGTATGGTCCTGCTAGTGCTCTGGATACCCTGCCAACCACAGTGACATGCACAGTGGAAGCGTGGAGGTGAATAGGGCAGCGACTGCGGGCACAGATGCTATACGCACCCCGAATGCCTATTTCCTACCACCCTCAGATGGCGTTATTTCAGGAAGTGGGCTTCCGCAATTTGTGTCGTCGACTCGGTATAGGTACATGGGGCGACCAGTTCCCTGGAGGAGTCTTCCGTTCCCGGGAGCAATTCTTTGGTGAACACCCCCCTAGCCCCTTGGAGGTGTTTTATTATATCCGTCTTCGAGAAGGATTGAAAAAAGTGCTCCCGGATTACCCCAGTGAGCCCCTTTGCACAGCTCCCCTTAACGTGGTCCTGAATAGCGCAGATGGCTCTCATTTGGTATCCAGCATATACAGCAGCACACGAGGCAATACGCCTGCGTTTGTGGGTACGGCCAGGATGCACTGGGCAGAAGATCTCGGTAGAGAGGTGGCAGATGAACAGTGGGAGTACTGCTGTGGGCTTGCAGGGACATTGATGTCAAGTTGCCGTTTTAAAATTATCCACTATAAATTTTTACATGGAATATACTACATCCCCCCCGAAAATTTCGGTTTCACCTCACAGACTCGGATTGTTGTGAACGATGTAAACAACCTGATGCTGGTTTTATGCATTTAGCATGGGAGTGTCCGCAGGTGAGGCTATACTGGGGTCAGATCCACGAGGCACTGAAGCTAATGATCGAGGACACAATAGAGTTGGAGCCTCTTCTGTTTTTATTGGGCTATACGGCCAAAATCTCGAGGAGTAACAGGTAATTTACCAACGTAGCATTATTACTAGCAAAAGACGACTTGCGTGTAGATGGGGAAGGGGGAGCGCCCCCAAATTTAATGAATGGATGCAAGACATGGTGTACTGTCAGGAGCAATATGGGATATACTCTGAAATGCAATCGATGACATCTAAACCTGCAGACATCTGGGGCCCACTACACAATTACTTTATGCAGACAGCGACTCAGTCAGCGGATAGCGCCCTGCCAGACTTAGAGAGAGACCATACCTAAGCATAATCACTAGTTCTGATTGATACATGCTAGGCCCACGTGATGGATTCGCTGTGGAGTTTGATACCCCCCCCCCCCCCCGTACGACCTGCACCGGGCAGTATGGGAATTTACTGTGGGAGCACTTCCTGAGACCTAATTAGGATGATACGATTACACATTTAATGAGAGCTGGGACAATACGATTCCAGGCAGATGTAATACACTTGCGACACAAGATGCCCGGATCCTAGGGACATACACTGACACTACACACTACTTAACGATAACATTAAGATCGTACCTTAGCCTGCTTGGGAAGCACGAAAGTATTATGGACATACTTGGAGCATACATATCGGAGTTCAAGAAGCATGGAGGGTGAGATGTGTGTTGCATGCTAAATATGTAGAATATGCAGTTGTATTGCAGTGTCCAAATTGCTCTGATCTCGCCATTTCTTGCTATGTAAGAGTATACTGGACTTGATTCAATACGCGGCTGGCCCGATGTGGTTGTAGGCGGCTTGCTGTGTTAAACTACTGTACAAAATATATCACATATGGAAACTCAGTGATTGGAATAACATGCTGCCGGCCATGCTGTGGTTGTGGGCACGAGCTATGTATCTGTGCACGAATGCTAATAAAGGTTTTTTGAAAACTTAAAAAAAAAATGAGGGGGACTTGGGAGTCAAGGCAGATGCCAGAGCCAGCAGGGTGCAGCCGATGAACATAGCACATCAATCAGGGCAGGGGGGCCAGAGGGAGGAGGTTGCAGGGATGACAATTCCTCCTCATCCTGGGACTCGAATGACCAATAGCCACAAACAGGTGAACCCTCAATACAATTTACAGAGAGAAAGGATACATTCAGTTCTCCGCAGTCCTTCTGGCCGCCGTTGCCGGCTGCTTCAGCGGGAAGCACAATTTGTGTCTGTCTGCCCTTGTGCAGCACCTCCAACACCTGCTGAAACTCAGCTCTGTCCGATTTCCTTGTGGGGTTTCCACCCACTCGCAGGTGAAAAAAATTGCACAAGAGGCATTTCCAAGTGGAGTGAGTCATCCTGGCAGGTGTTGGCTTTAGGGTCCAAATCTATTGGGAACTCCTCCAGTGAATCAAGAAATGCTTCCAAGTCACCAGGAGCAGAGAATTCCAGTCACCTTCATCGTGGCTGCATCGAGCACACTACATTTGAGATACCGACTTCTCATCCTAGGTTGAAGCACCAGGAACATCATGATTATCGCTGGGTAGTCTGTTGAGAACAAGGTACTGTTGCCATCCATGAGGAGGGGCTCAGTCACCTTTCTGGCTGCCTAGAGAATCGATGTAGTGTTTTGGTGGTGCAGTGCACAATTGAAGATTGGGCGGGTGTATTTGTGTTGGAGGCATGGAGGGTTTGAACTCAATGCACCCACTGAAATCGAGAGCCACCAAGAGATAATAATGGAGGAGGCCATGGATCATATCCAATATTTCAGGACCCAAGGGACCACAAAAGTTATCTCTCTTGGCTCTGACCTCTAAATGTGCAACTTTCTGATGTAGAAATTCAACGTTGCGTCCCCAGTCTGTAATACATTTGTATTGGGCCTAAATGGTGTCTGGTCAGTGGTCCACTGTATCCAGTCTTGTGTGTATGGGTCACATGTATTGCCAGATTGACTTAACCTCTGAAGTGAAATCAGACATTTTATTGCCCATTAATGTGAGTGGGGCCCAATAGATGAGATTTCCTTAAGAAGTGCTTGCAGGTCAGGTGATTGTGCCAATGTTGCCAGTGGATTCTCTTTTGGCAGTATGGCACCACTTCCGAGAAGAGCAGCTGGTGGCCAGGCTGCTGACCAGTGTACTTACAGAAGAGAACAGAAGCGCGTGGAGAGGAACCTGAGTCTCAGATATCCAGAGCAGTCAATAGGACAGAGAAGGAGACAAGAAGAGGAGGAGAAAAGGTCCACTGAGGAACTACGAATGGCATAGGATGGCCTCTCCCTGTCCAGGAGAAGAGGATGGGTGGATCTCCACCGGTGTGGGTCGACAGCCACTCACAAGCCCGGCATCTGCTAGGCAGAGCCCTTACAGGCCTGGATGCCCCAACAGAGATTGCCAGACTAGTCAAGAGCTCAGATGTGCCCCAGAGAGTTTAAGTGTGCTAACAGGTGGAGGCTAGTGGAACCGGAAGACCCCACAGGCAGAGATGCAGCTCCCAGAGATAGGCGGCCATTGGAGCTCAAACCCCGAAGTCGAAAATTAAGGAGTGGTCGTGAAACAGATCCCCTTCCAGTAAAAATCCAGGGCAGAGGGAAAGCAAAGATTGTGGGGGGTCCTCCAAAAAGGGATGATGGGCCTGATTCTAGGACCCAGTTGCTGAGCAGGCAGGTATTTGAAGTCTTTTCAGAAGTCTTGTCTAAAGTACCCAGGGGGCATGATGAAGCTGATAGTTGCCCCTAGAGGAAGGTGGCCAGGCGGTCCTAGGGAGAGCCAGTGGTCACCGCATCCCATGCAGGCTCAAGCCAGACACTGGCCAGAAAAATGACTCCACACTGCATCAGGGATGACTCAGTCCAGTACCACCAGTGCTGCGATACTCCGCTGCAGAAGGATGCCTGGTGGCAAACACCCAGATTTGGCTGGATGAGACAGGGTTGCTGGAGAAGCATTGGGCCGTGTCGGGAAGCTGTCATCTTGGTTTACTCCAAGCTCCACCTTCATCTAAACTCTATGTTCTTAACTTCCACTTCTTTTCTCATAACACACTGTTTTGATTCTCTCTAGTACAGGCACCTACTCCATTGAAGAAACCAAACAGCTGGTCAGCTTGAGCAACAACTCAATGAAATGGAAAGCACTTTTCTAGCTACAGTAGAGCCCCAAACCTAGTCCTTGAATTCAGCGGTCTAAATGTAATTTCTAGTCAATCTATCATTTTCCACGTACTGTTCAAAGAATGAAAATTCTTGTTGTTTGAAGATGAAGCAATGAGCAGGCTATTATACTGACTGCGAAAAATTATATGAGATGACCTTAGGTGTGCAAGAGAGATCAGGCTTTCAAACTAATTGGATAGGATTTATCACCAAAAACAGATGTTGACAAATAAAAGATACACCAACTTTTGAGCTGTAGTTAAAGGCACCAAAACTGACCATTTTCATCAGAAATATTTTTTCATCCTCTGACTCAAATGTTTGAAGCAGATGGGAGTTCATAGCATCCAAGCCTTCTGAAAATCCCAACATTGCTTAAACAAAAAAAAGTTGATATATGTAAATGATTGAATTAATATGAGCCAATGGTAATCACTCCAGAAACATTTCATGCCACTGTTTTTAAACTTGTCTATGAATTTACAGAAGGGGCTCATCCATAGGCAAAACAGCGCTGGCGATGCTAAAAATAAGGAACAGCTGGGCATATTATCAAGGGGGTTTATCTCCACTTTTTTGGCTTTAAAAGCCAAGAAATCGGAGATAACATTATCTCCCTATTACCTAGCTGTCGCTAACACCAGTTAGCGACAGCTCGTAGGAGATAGCGACCATCTTGGGCCCTGCTTTGCATGTCAGTGATATTTATCACTAATGACATGCAAAGTGGGCGTGCCAAGATGTTAGCGACTGGAAACAGTTGCTAACATCGCTATCTCCTATTACCAACTTTTGGAGATATTCGCGCTAAGCGCGAATATCTCCAAAAGCTAACACCTGCCCCTGAGCAGTTCTTAGCCATGTTATCCAATGGTAGGTGGATAACATGGCTAAGAGCATTAGCTCGGTAATGCATGAATATCGCTGACTTTACAGCGATATTCATGCATTTCGGCCGATTTTTATCGCTTAGGAGATAAACCTTGATAATAGCAAGGCTCCTAAATGATAAAAATCGCCGCAGTTCGTCGATAAAAATATCGCCGCTTAACCAACATAGTGATAATTATCGCTAGTTGTTGGTAATATGCCCCAGCTTTACCTAAACTATTAGATCATGTCCGCCCTCGAACCCAAGCTGCCACCAGAGGTTAGGATGAAGGCTTTGGGTAGAAACATATACATGTACAAATGTAATTCCACTGAAGTCTCTTACCTTGGCTCTCCCATCTAGTTTCCCGGAATGATTTCTTTGAGGATCATTGAAGATGAATAGATACCACTGACAACACCAGAGGGAGACCATTATGTAGAAATAGAGCTGCATTACCAGCATCACTGATAACAAAGGATGAATACACCAAGCCAAACATAAACTTTTAAGTTGATTTATCACTAAATTACTTAAAAGTTATTTGATTTATTGGCATAGTTAAGCATTTGTTAAGAGTCATTTTCACCACTAAGGTGGTCTCTGAGCATGAAAAATTAGGGAGTGCAAGAATCTGAGGGCCATATTAGTAACAAAGTGCGATACATTATCGCCGCTTTTATCGGCAGGAAACTGCCGCTAAAGCGGCGATTATGGGCTTGATAAAATGCCCTTGTGAATTCCCATAGAAGCCCAGGTTCTGGTGTTAACCTGGGCTTCTATGGGAATTCACAAGGGCATATTATCAAGGCAATTATCGCCGCTTTAGCAGCAGTTTCCTGCCGATAAAAGCGGCGATAATGTATCGCCCTTTCTTGATAATATGGCCCTGAGATCCTGGGAAACTGCAACTGGATTGACCATTTTTTTAGTGCTTTCTAGTGAGTGATCTGGTGCCACTGGACAGGAGGAACTGGCACAGTTTTGAATCATGCTGTCGCTGCCCATTGAGGTACGCGCGGTGGGCCAGTGGGGTGGGGTGGGGGCAGGGGTGGGGGGACTGAAGTAACAAACGATGGAATAGCCAAAATAAAATAAATACAATTAATAAATGAATAAAAACACTAACCTTGCACTCGCCTCATCGCCGACTTGGCGATGCAGCGAGTGCAAGGTGAGTGGTTTTTTTATTTTATTTGTGCTATTACGTCGTTTGTCATTTTCGACCCCTCCGACATGCTCCACCCCTGCCTCACCGCGCTTACCCGCACAGGCCGCAACTGTAATCATGGAGATCAAGCATGTGGTTTCAGTTTGCGATTAGACAATGTGTGATTTAGTGGGCAAAATGTGGTTCATGGCTGCATTTCAATGAGGGATATTTACGATGATGTACAATGTTTCCCAGCCACGAAAAGCTCAGTGGATAATGTACAAGTATTTAGATATTGGTAATCAGTAAAAGGCTCATGTAGCAGGAGAAATGTAGTAGCTTCAATTTATCCCTACCAGATAGACGTTACTATCGTGGAGAATTTGCATTTGTATTCATTTATTTATAAATAACAAATAAATGCTGGAACAGTCTAGCTTTAAGGTACTTCACAAAAATAAAAAGTACATACAATTGGCAATGAAAATGTTACACTTCCAACAGGAAAAATAACAAGCAGTAGAAAACGTTTAATATAGATCTCTAAGAAGATATTCGCCAAGTCTCACTTCAGTTTATACTTAACAATGCAGAAAGATGTAATGAAACAAATTTACACCAGCAACGTGTTCCATTGGGCAGGTTCAGAAATACCAGCCTACTTACTGCCCATCTTACAGCAAAAATGTTTTAATGGCAATCAATGTAGAGACTTTCACTGAGTCCAAACAACTTTTTGGCTGCATGAACCGGAAGCAGTCCATTAGATAGCATGGGGCTTTGACTTTAATATAATGCCACACAATAAACACATTTTTTATCTCGATTATGTCCTTTACAAGAGCTAGCCAACATCTGCCCAATACTAGAGATGTGTTCATGTATTCTGGGATAAATGTAATACATATGTAGCTATTTGTGAAATATATTTTCAATGTGAACTAGAAAATAGGACAGTAGAGAAGTCTAGAAGATAAAACTTCATGGAATGACAAAATACAATATGCAGTGCTCAATAAAGGTACAATACTTGATACATTATGGAGACGAAGTTGTGCTGCTGCTACTTGTGGCTAGAAGGTAAGGTCAGGAACAAACAGAGCTCTATTATTTCACACCAACTACACATGCATAGGAGGAGAACTAAGTACAATATGCAAAGCAAGTCCCAATGTGGGAAACTGTTCCAGTTCAAATAGGAGTTGAGGAGGAGACAGTTTATGGTCAACCAATATTTAATTGCTAATAAACTTTTCATAACTGAGTAAATGTCAAGAGAAGCGTACTGACAATTTGAAAGACTTATAGATTCATTGGAGTACAAGTCATACTAACCACTTTACTTAGACCTCTCTCCCTGTAATGAATGATTGTTGGAGCACATTCCAATAAATTCATCTGTTCAGTAAGTCCTTTCTCTAGGCTGATGGCTCAGTGTATTAGACATTTACAACATACTCACTTCAATGCTCACACCTTTGTCCAGGATGAAAAATATGTTAACTAATGTGTTGTGACACATTAGCCTGTCCACCAAGACCTCTCTACAGGTTGCATGTCGTAGTGGTTTGTGTAAATCAGACATTTGCAGTAAAACTTATTTCCAAGTTCAAGAATGGTGGTGTTGTGTTTTGCAATAGACTAGACTATACGATTAGACATATTACTTTGGTCATTAGTGTTTAGGACTTTAAACAAGGTCAAGGTGCACCACTTCAATGTTTCCAGAAACTGTTAGCTCTGATGAGGTTAACAGAAAAAATCACATTAGTTGTTACTTGTATTCTTTAAAAGTTCTTTTATTCAGTTCAGTCGAAAGTGAAAAACACGCACAGAAGCTACAGCCGACGCGTTTCGTCCTCTTGGGACTTCTTCAGGGCGAAATCAATCTCAAGTTAATATTCTTAGGTCTTCTCCCGTGGTTATTGGGTACGTAGGTGTGTCCGTAATGTTCTAATATGCTGAATAGAGCATCCTGTTTGAAAACCGTTCTCAGTGAAGGAATTAAGTCTGTCAGAGCCGTTCTTGTTATTAGGCGGTGTATATCTGTTTGTAGTCACATTCAGCCAATCTAGTCTTTTGTTACAAGCTGACCTAGGAACCAGGGGATGCATTAATTCACTTTATTAAGAGTGTTCAAGCAGCAGGATTAACAAATATTTCCCCTACAACAAGCATATAAGACTAGATCAGACAGTATCTTCATTCCATGCTTACTACCCTGGTTCCAGCACTATCTTGGAATATAATCCATACTTTGATGAATATATTGGCTGAATGTGACTACAAACAGATATACACCGCCTAATAACAAGAACGGCTCTGACAGACTTAATTCCTTCACTGAGAACTGTTTTCAAACAGGATGCTCTATTCAGCATATTAGAACATCACGGACACACCTACGTACCCAATAACCACGGGAGAAGACCTAAGAATATTAACTTGAGATTGATTTCGCCCTGAAGAAGTCCCAAGAGGACGAAACGCGTCGGCTGTAGCTTCTGTGCGTGTTTTTCACTTTCGACTGAACTGAATAAAAGAACTTTTAAAGAATACAAGTAACAACTAATGTGATTTTTTCTGTTAACCTCATCAGAGCTAACAGTTTCTGGAAACATTGAAGTGGTGCACCTTGACCTTGTTTAAAGTACTTTATAGTTCATGTTTTGAACCAACATTGTAACGGTGGGTGTTCTTTGAAGTGTGCACACATATTGTCCCATGTACTGCAATGTGGGTCTGTATTAATTTTGGGAGAATATTTGACTAGGTGCTGCTCTGTTGGGAATCCTCCACCGTTGTTTTCTTCTTAAACTCATTAGTGTTTAGGGTTGTCGTTCAGAAGAGACAGAACTATCCCACGAGAACTGCCTCTTAGGTGATAAGTGAATGTAGTAGTTGATAAGGTTACAGTGAGCTCTCTGCTGCACATCTCTCACCTGTGTCTTCTTCTTACTTTTTAGAAAATCTAATTGGTATTTTATGAAGTATATTGAAGTTTACTTTGCTGGATGAGGTAATTAGTGATGTCATTTCAGATGTCATCAGTGATGTCACTGACCGTGTCATGAGTGATGTAATATGTGAGGTCATAAGCAGTGCATTGCGGGAGCATAGTATTAGTTAGCTCAAATAACTGTAACTGCTGAATTGCTATGTTTTTATAAGTGCAGAATCTGAACCTAAATATAATGTCCCTTTAACTTATGGCTTTTTCAGTGAATTTATAAGGTTTTTAACGCTATTTCCTAACTATAATGTCCCTGTAACCTTTGTTTTTTTAAGTGCACTTCTACATTTTTTAAATGTTATTTCCTAACTATAACATCCCTGCAACCTTTTTTTGTGTGAATTTCTAAGGTTTGTTGATTTTTAGGTAGGTGTGTGATTCGATGTATGGGTCTGTGAGTGTGAGTGGCTGCATGGGTCTGTGAGTAGGTGTGTGAGTGGCTGTATTGGTCTGTGAGTGGGTGTGTGAATAGCTTTATGGGTCAATGACTGGGTGTGCAAGTGGCTGTATAGGTCTGTGAGTGGGTGTGTGAGTGTTAGTTCTGACACCACCACTGTCTCACAATTCACTCCACAGAGAGAATAGTCTGCTGCCACCCGCACTGGCAATTGATATTTCTGTAACCCATCAAAATCTCACCGTTGTGGCACCATGCCTGTAATTTCTCTGACCAACTAGAAACGTGTACTTTAGACGTATGCCCGAAATGTATAAAAGCCCTAAACAAAAAGAACTAGGCATTGTTTGACTTATAGAATATTCCCTAATTCTCTCCATAGCGGATTTACTGTTAAATTAAATAGTTGCCCATATATTGTCCTAACCTCTGATACGTCATCGAAATACGATCCTGTATGGTTATCCATATCTCTCAATGGTTGAGCCAGCTACATATGGCCTAGACCATGATTGGATTGTAGTGGACAATTTAAACATGGGAGTTCCCTATGATCAGCCCTGCCAAGTACCATGCATCTGGAGTTAGACTAACACATTTCAGTGTGGTGATCCGCATCACAGCACTGAAATTTAAAGTCAGGCATTATAGCGCCTCCTCAGCTGTGAAAGCGGGAGCGCAGCTAATGCACCATTACGAGCTATATTTTGCAGCGCAGTCACCGTGGCATGCTTGCTGGTCCCGACAGGCTTAGGGCTGGCTCAGCTGCTCGCAGAGTAGCTGCTGCTACAATGCAACTCTTATAGTTGGATTCACCCAACACTGCGGCACGCCGCAGCATTACAAGTGCGTTGTCACATGAGCCAGATTTGCAGCATAGCTCCCTGGTGGTTGGTGCAACTGGAGCCTGGAGCACTGCACACATGATGACCTGCCTGGAATGACCACCCAGGTGTTTTGTTGGTTAACCCCGCAGAGCTCGCTGGTGATGGTGCGACTAGCCTAAGTTGTTGCTGACAGTTACCAAATTGCAATACTTGTCTCGCATCGACTCGCTGCATTTAAGCAGTGCGTGCTTGGAAAGTGTCATCGATGTTTATTTACTAACCCTTAGTTGTTGCTTATAATTCTGTTATTATTAATACATTTTCTCCCGTCACTTAGCAGCTAGAGCAGCACACCTTACCTCTGTGACAGGCTGCTGGTTCCCTTTGCGCCGTGCAGTGCGGCGAAGTGATCTGACGATACTGCGGCCGGGACTCTCAGCGTGGCCTTGTCATGATAGTCCCCTTGCACAAGGCCCAGTTTCAGCAAGAGTTCAGCCTGCCCCAATGAATGCAGCCTAACAGCTTGGAGCAGGCTGCCTAAGTCTTGGCCGCAGTTGGCCCCTCTCGGCAGGGGCATGCCTGCGCCTTTACACGCCTCACCTGGCCCAGAACTCCGGGCTAAAAAACAGATTCCTTTTCAACAGCCCTGCCTTCAAAAGGAAATGCGTGAGCTGCATGTTAAAGTAGCAGAGTCATAGATGCTCGAGAGATTTTCAACAGCTCCACCAAACAACATGCATCTTTTGTTTCGAAATGTCTGCTGCATTCCTCTGAAAAAGTACCTTTAAAGTGTTATTCCTTCATTCCCAGCCAAGCAGATCTGAATTAAAATGCACTTTCAAGTCTAAACCCAAACCATTAATTGGTGAATTCATATTTATTTCCACTGAGGTGTTCATGAATCAGTAGAGAGTGTGCGAGAGGCCAACACACAAACCTTACACAAAGACCAAGGGGGCGTATTACCAACAACTAGCGATAATTATCGCTATGTTGGTTTAGCAGCGATATTTTTATCGCTGAGCTGCTGCAATTTTTATAGCTTAGGAGCCTTGCTATTATCAAGGTTTATCTCCTAAGAGATAAAAATCGGCCGAAATGCATGAATGTCGCTGTAAAGTCAGCGATATTCATGCATTACCGAGCTAATGCTCTTAGCCATGTTATCCACCTACCTTTAGATAACATGGCTAAGAACTGCTCAGGGGCAGGTGTTAGCTTTTGGAGATATTCGCGCTAAGCGCGAATATCTCCAAAAGTTGGTAATAGGAGATAGCGATGTTAGCGACTGTTTCCAGTCGCTAACATCTTGGCACGCCCACTTTGCATGTCATTAGTGATAAATATCTCTGACATGCAAAGCGGGTTCCAAGATGGTCGCTATCTCCTACTAGCTGTCTCTAACTGGTGTTAGCGACAGCTAGGTAATAGGGAGATGATTTTATCTCCGCTTTCTTGGCTTTTAAAGCCAAAAAAGCGGAGATAAACCCCCTTGATAATATGCCCCCAAGTGTATAGGAAATTTGCAATAAAAAGCAGGGGTTTTTACAGTGTGTCAGCAAACATCCTGTGCACTAACGTGCACAAGCACAGAAAACACCCAGCAGCGGTATCAAGGGAGATGTTTAGACAATAAAATGTACACAACTTACATTCCAACGCAGCTGTTTCTATATACAAATAGGGCACTTTGTATTTGCGTGCCAAAGGGTAATTATTCATTCTGTATATTTTTTTTGACTCAGTAAGAGGTTTGATAAAACTGGGCAAAAAAGAAGGGTTAAAGAACGATAAACAGATGGCATGCTGTTAAATCCAAAGTCTGAGCAGTTCCAGGATTTATAATACTTACTAAGAAGCCTATGGTACAGTATTTGTTCTTGAGAGAGCCATAATCCGAACACAAAGGGGTTATGCTACCATGGATAACCGAGTACCGCAAATAGAAAAGACTTGCATACAATATTCTATTTTCGATTTTTCTTTTGGTTGTATGAGTCTTCACAGGTGGATATTCAAACAAGCAGTCACTTGATCATTTAGACTGCAGAACCCACCAGTCACCCTATAACGAGTGGACATTTTGACCAGACAGAACTGAGACTGAGGCATCAAGCCATGTCCAGCCATATCCCATGACCGCTCAAGAACTGCTTGAATTCCTCGAAGCTCCAGCTGCACAGACAGGACTAAGGCTCTTGACGAGAGGCGGGCTAAATCCCTCTAAGCCTAGTGGGCATTGCACCCCTGGCAGCTGCACAGTACAAGTCAGGGATCATTAGTGTGTCTACTTTTCACACGTAATAATAAAATCACAACTTTCCGGAAGTTGCTTGTAGGTGGCCCACCTATGTTAAATTTTTATAACAGTATGATCAGGTCACAAAGGTACTAGTGCCCTTCTATTATCGGTGCTTTCCAGCAGTTTTAAGATCTTCTTAGAGTTTCTCGCTGCTCAAACAGGTGTAATTTCTGATATTTATATGTTTCCCTCATCATCATTGCTTGATTTTACTAGTGAGAAAATGTCACTCATAGTCGTTGAATGCCACTCATAAAGACACTGAAATTATGGAAATGTCACAAAGAAGCAATTGGAAACATTGTCAGCTATGTATGATGTGAGTCAAAGGTCTGCAGAGACAGACGTGCAAGAGGTCAAACATACTCACAGAGAGTTGAGTCTCTCAGAATTATTATTTTCAAACCAACCCCAGACAGAGATACGCGGCATGTCTGAATGTGGTCAACTCAACAGTCGAGCAAGTATCTAATTCTTCCCAAAAAAACATGGAGCAGCCAAATAAAATCACTTAAATGAAGAAGTCTAGCGTCATAATGAATGATTCATTCAGCAGGGAAATCAATTTCCAGTCCATTTAATGGCATTTAAAACAGAAGAACTGTCAACAGTAAAACAACCCCTCTGGCTTTAGCAGCATGCTCCACCCATTTTTTAAGGGAATGGAGGATGACATGCTCCAATCAAAGCTGGTATTACACAGACTGAATCCATAATCTGTCCTCGTCGGCATACTTGAGGAATAAATATTTCTGAGCAAGTCATTCAATTTGCAACATGAGCGTGTTCACTACAAACTATAATATTTGAACCAAGACAGCCAAGAGTGTAGTAGTGAGTGATGCTCCAACAGCATTGTACTTTCAAACTAAATCCTTGCAGTCCTACTGTCTTAGGAATTCACATTTGCAGCATTTCATTAAGGTATTGTTAGAAATAGGGGTCTCTAGTTGGCAGGTTGTTAACTTCTTCCTAGTCAGAATAAGGGGCATACACTTCTAAATTAACCCCTGCTCATCCCCTTGGTAGCTTGTCCCGAGTAGTCAGGCTTATCTCAGTGGCAGTGTGTCAAGCATTTGCACATAACCAACAATAATACAGTGAAGGCACTACAAAAGGAGACCACACTAGTTTTAGAAAACTAACCAATATTTTATCTGCGTAAACAAGACCAAAAAGGATACAAATTCACCATACGGTTCCCAGGAATATCAATAAGTAAAAATAGACTTAAAATACAGTTCCTTGAAGTTGGTAGCTCCATCCAGGGCTATCACAGAGTTGTGAGCAACAATTCCAAACTGTTCTGGCTGACCGTGGTGTCGCAGGCCAGCTATAGTGTCGGAAAGAACAACAAAACAGTACCTTTAGAAATGCAGGGCATCAGCGACCTCGTGTTGAGCTCCCAAGAGCCGGATTCGGCAGGCATCAGTTCCGGAGGTCAGTGCAGGGGTTGTCGGGCCCTTGAAGTCACATGCGTTGCACATTGAACTCCTCATGGTTGAAGCCAGGAGTGCCAGCATTGGCAGGCATCGGGGCTGTGTTACGAAGTGCAGCGGTGCGGCATGGGGTGACCTCAGGTCCTGGTGTAGGCAACGGTTCCTGATGGTCATCCAGCAGCGTCAGTGAGACCAGGGCTGTAGTGCGAAGTGAAGCGGTGCTCGTCGCAATGCAGGCAGGTCATGGTGCAGCATTGGCATCGTCCTTGCTGAAGCTCTGTCGTTGGCTGATTAACTGCAGTTGATGGCGCCGGCATTGATAGGCCAAGGATGCGGTGCGGGATGAGGGCAGTGCATAGTGTTACTTACAAGAGGTGCCCTCGAACCATGGGGCAAGCAGAGGCATCGAGGTTGGCATAGAGTAGCGTTGTCAGGGATACCAGGGCGGGAGCGTGAAGAGAGGCGGTACAAAGTTCGGTGCCCACAGGTCACGGTGCAAGCAGAGGCTCGGTGGCATGCATCATTGTTAATGAGACCAGGTTTACAGTGCGAAGTGGGACAGTGCTCTCTGCAGTGCCCTGAGGACATGGAGCCAGCAGCAGCATCGGTGACTGCATTTGGTTGCTTTTCTGTCTGGTGCAGCACAAAACACATTGTTCCCAATGCTGGTAGGAGATGAACTTGAAGCCTTTGCTGTTCCTGAAACATCTTGAACAGGGGGGCAAACTCTACCTCAACCCCTTGGAGAAACTCTAACAAAGTTGTGGCAGAACAGGCCAGTCCTTTCTCTGCCCAAGACAGAAGCAGCCACTGCAGACCAACACAGCAAAGTGGTGGTTCCTCCTAACAGCTTCTCCAGCTCTTCTTCTTGGCATATTTCTGAGTCCAAAGGAGTTCTAAGGTTCTGGGGTCTGGGCCCAATATTTATACTACATTTCCCTTTGAAGTTGGCACAAAACAAAGTTCCACTGGCACACATATTCCAGTTATATCTGACTCAGGCCATGCTCACTACAGGGGGTGGAGACAGCATTGTGGAATACAGACACAGTCTATTCAGTTGCTAGCAACAACTTGTACCACTACTCTAAATGCAGTGAGTCAAGTCTATTCAGCCTGGCTATGAGTCACTCAGGAAAGGAGGGACACTTATTATCCCACCCTGGTGTCTGTCTAGTGTGAATGTACAAACCAGCCCCTCTCATTCTAAAGCCCAGATAGTGAATACACAACAGGGTGATTAGACAAGAAAATACCCACTTTCTAAAATTGGTATTTTTAAACATCTAAATGATCATTACTAAAAGATGTATTTTTAAATCCTGAGTTCAAGTATCCTAAACTCAATTTCTCTATCTTGTCCCATTGGAAAGTTATGTGTGTAAGATGTTACAAAGCAACTCTCATGTCAGCCTATGTGACAGATAGCTTTGCAAAAGTGAAAAGTGGAAAGTGAAATGCACAGTCTTTCACTATCAGGGCACGCAAAACACACCAGTACCTGTCCTACCTTTCATACAAACTGCACCCTGCCCATGGGGGTACCTAGGGCCTACCTGAGGGGTGCCTTACATGTAAGAAAAGGGAAGGTTTGGGCCTGGCAAACGGGTGCACTTGCCAGGTCGACATTCCAGTAAAATCTGCACACAGACACTGCAGTGGAAGGTCTGAGTCACCTTTGAACGGCTGCTGTGTGGGTGGCACAATCAGTGCTGCAGGCCCACTAGTAGCATTTGATCTACAGGCCATGGGCACACAGTGCACTGTGCTAGGGACTTAGTAGTAAATCAAATAAGCGAATCATGGAAACACCAATCAATAAACACAATTTACAGGGAGAGCATATGCACTTTAGCACTGAATAGCAGTGGGAAAGTGCCTAGAGTCCTAAACCAACAAAAATAAGGTCAAACACAGGAGACCAAAAAGCAATAAGTATGAGGGTGTACACTGTAGGCTGAGACGTTTTGTAGGTATATGCATGACATGCTGTGGCTTAACGTGTCAAATCATAACATCTCCAAATGCGAAAGTACTCCCTGCATCACGCCATCAGTGCTGACTAAATACAGCACTGATGAACTCGATTGACTTAATCTCCAGCATATAAAGCTAAAATGATATTTGTTTTGGGGTGGCTGTGGGCATATTTCTCCATACTTTTAAATTCAATACTTGGTTGTGAGGGCAAATATTCAATAACTGAGTCAGTGTGCAAACAGAATATCTTTCTCCTCCCCCCTATGCATTCTGCCCACACTAAGGTGCAGCTGCACTTGAGCAGTTATGTACTGGTCCCAAGTGATGGAGCAGGGATTCGCACATAAAGCGCCTTGCTTGGACTCAGCCCTCTCGAATTAAACTGTAATCCACTAATAAATATGTTTCATCTTATTAACAATGCAAAACACAACATTTCTAGTATCTGGGGGAAGCTTTTTAATGTGCTCTTTACTAACAGTAACTCGAGTGATCTAATAAGGCCACCGCAACGCGGGAACTTTTCTGCACATACGTTTGTCACTCACGTGACATGACGTATTCTCCCCGCTTGGTGGGAACTTCTTGCTTCTGCGCACTAGAACTAAAGATGGCTGCTCTATGTTCTCATGTGCTAACGCTTGTGCTATTGCTTTTACTAAGTTGTTCATTCTGCATAACGACTAATGCTTTAGTTAAAATAAAGTAATGGTAATAGAGTAGAGATAAGTGGTATACAGTGCATTCATTTATTTCTTGTTCTAAAACTGTTTCTTTTCTACTTTTACATGTATCTATTGACATGTACTTCTGAACTACATCTTTGGAGGAACTGCGCCTGTGCAGAGAAGCTCAAATTCCTGAAGCACTGGCATTGAAATCCTGCCAGCTCCCATCTTTCTAGAAGATGTTCCTTGGAACTCAACCCCTGAACCTCCAAGAGGATGTCAAATTACACATTGTATTAATATTGGAACATTCATTCTTGGGTGGAATAAAAGTGCATGGGAAAATAAAATATTGGGTGTGAACATAAATCTGTATATTGAAGAGCATAACCTCATAACTGGTATGGTGTGATGACCTCTCCTCGTCTTTTGACCAATCAAATTGAGGGAATTCACACATTTCACATATTTGCTACATTTGGGCAGTGGTACACTGCCCTGGAAAATGGTATAACTAAGGTAGGCTTAGCTAGTTAGATTGTCCGACTTGTCCAAATAGCAGACCTGTCACTGACCCAACGCACTCAATAGGCGATCGAGAGCAGAGGTGCTGGTGGAGCACTCTTTCAGAAGAATCGATAACCCAATCGGTGTCCTGGGAAGGAGTTCGATAACTCAATCGGGTCCGACTGTTAGCTGCAGAGAGTGGTGTAATGCTGGTGTTGCAGTTCAGCTGTGGGTGCCGGTCCTGACATGTGGTGGTCCTGTCCTGCACCAATTTGATTCATACTTATCCTGATTCTGGTCTGTACCTGTGCTATCCTGCTGGCACCTGCATTATCGTGGGTCCTATCTTTTTTTCCCAGCCCGTGGCCAGGGTTGGTCTTCACACCATTCTAGGTAAATATAAAGCTGAGTGGGATATGTCATTGTGCTGTTTCCCTCTTCTTTGTTTTCCTCTTCTATGTTTCAATGCTTAACAAAAGTCTCAAAATAATACTGCATCATTTTACTTTGATTCTATTCTCTCTAATTGATCATGTTCTGACTGATTTAATATGGACTCTGACATTTAAGAATTTACATAGATAAAGTGTGTAAATCTTTCCCGAGTCTGTGGTTATTTTATGAGTGCAAATGCTTTATTTACTACCTATTTTCTTGCTAACTCCCTTGATCCCTTAGGTCTCTAGGTTCCGGTGACTAGGATTGGTAAGTCAAGGTATAAGTGTTTATGGGCCCAGGTGAGTATGGTAAAATTCTGGGCAGGTGAACCCGCGCTCTATCAGTATTTTTGGTAGCGGAGTAGTGGTTAGGGTTTAGTTAAGATAGGTAGTTAGTTGTGTATTGATTATTTTTGAAATTGCATTGATTTTATGTATTAGCCAAAATCTGTTTGTATTGTTCTATGTTTGTTTTGGAATCCCCGGGGGCAGAATAGCGGGTGGTAAATGGAAGCCAATTTGAATTGAGGTCACTTGCCTAAGGAAGTAAGTGCATGGTTAGGTAAAACTGGAATCACTGATCAGGGAATTTTTTCTGTATAAATGTGTGAATAAATGATAGCAAAGGAGCTCGCTGTTGAAACTTTGGCCTTGTATCACCTAGAAAGGGTAAGCCCCAGGGAGTAACAGGTTTTCTAATGCTTGTATGAAGAGTAGGCGGAAGGGATCTACTCGCAGTGTATGAAGAGTAAGCGGAAGAGTTTTACTCGCAGTAAAAAAAATCATCTTTCCTTTGAATTTAGTCACTCAGGCACAGTGGCGAATGTTTTTATGTTGTTAATTAATAAATATTCCATTTAAAAGTGAAAAGAAATAAGTTCTCGTATTACCTTGTCAAGGAGGGAGTCAGTTGCGGAGCTGCGCTGACGTCACTCAGAGCCGCGCTGTTATTGGTTGAGACAGCGGGTGTGTAGCTGAGGTAATAATTGTAAAGGAGGGGTGAGTGCAGGAGTGTGAGAACTTGTCTCACGAGAAAAGCTGCACAATTATTGGTTGAAAGAAAATTTGAATTCAAATCGCTGATTGGTTCTTTGAAAATAAGAAATGTGCTGGTATTGGTGAAGCATTTTGTAAACAAACTGAGTGTAGCTGCATACTAAAATTTATAGGTGCAAAGTATATGTGGCATTTAGATCCAACATTTATAGGAAATAGACCCGATAGGAGATACTTAGGTTTTGCGTACGAGCAATACATAAGGGGAAGACCTCATATCATGTACGGAGGAGAGAGAAAAATGTTGCTATTTAAAAAGATTAAGAATTTCTTTAAAAAGGACAAAACGATTAAGACTAGAGAAGGGATTATTATTCCGCCACCAAATACGCCTGCATCATACATGATGGTAGAAAGGGACTACCACACCTGTGTGTGGTTAGAGAATTGGACAGAGTATACAAAATATGGTGTTTTGGCATTTCCAGAACATGGTACATTTAATGGTAGCGTTGTGTATAATTTGAGATCACGCATGAATGAATTAGATCCAAAACCTAGATAAACTCAATACACAGCATTAGAAGAATGGGATACTGAGGCTTTCGAGCGAGATAGACCCAGAAGCGACAGGAATTTGAGTACATTTTATCCCAGATTTCCAAAATAGACAAGAGATAAACAAATGAAGAAATGGAGACTGCCTATGTTAGTAGAAAGATTATATCCTGTAAGTACTTTAGAGGAAGCATCAGGAAGCAAATGCACAGAGAAAACAAAACATTTAATGATTAGTGGTGAGTCACATTATGACTACTTGGAGGATTTGTTAATGAAAAGTCCACCACCTTATCATGAATAAGCAAATAGAGTTAACCCTAGCGCCCCAGTCTTAAATCCACCTTTGATTCCGCAAGGAAAGCATGAAACCTCGTTAGAAAAGTGTTACAGGAAAGGGAAAAAGAAGCCATAAATAAACAGAGAAGTGAATTAATTCAGAAAATTTCACAGTTAAATATGAGTCCTGAAGCCTTGACCATTCCGGTAACCATAGGTCCAGTTGTTCCATTATATGGAGAGAAACAGTCCTGTCCTAGACCTCCTGTTTTAACTACACCTGTAGAGCAACCTAGAAAAGAACCCTTGATAGTTGATGATCAAGCAAGTGAATGCGAGTCAGTGATTTCCCTGATGGATTTACCTTTAAGTGAACCGGTGTGTGATTCTGTCAGGAAAAACACTCTTGGAACTTCTAGAGAGGTACGGATGGAAGCATCATTAGGTACAAGAAGTGCTACTGTAGTAACCCCAGAAGAAATAGAGAGATGGTCCAGAGAAATAGAAAAACCAAAATCCCAGCCGAAGGTATTTGATATTTATAAATTAAGAGTCGAATTAGAGGAACTGATGGCTGGAAATGTGGGATTAGACAGGTTAAACACTCTCGGTAAGGACGAATTGTTGTTTATATGTCAAAGTATCACTCGCAATACTAAAACATTTCATGAAAAGTTAATGAGTTTGGCTGCTGAAATGGGAATTGAGATTGGGAAATCTAAAGTTTTACAAAAACCTTACCGAGCTGAAATTTTTGACAAAGATTTACAAAACATGAATGTGTCAAGACATAAAGTGCAGATCAAGGAGTTACTATCATTGTTGCAGAAGTGGGGTGATTTAGACAAATGGAAATCTAGATGGGCAAAGAAAAAGGAGGAGATTCAAGCAAAAAATACTGCAAATGAATATTTACTAAAAGAACCAGAAAAAGTGGAAAGGTTGTCACCGATGAGAGAAGTGCCTGGAGGAGGTTATGTGCATGTCCCATGGTCCCAACAAGATATTTTATCATTCACGAATGATTTTCCGAAACTCAAAGAGAAACCTGTAGAGTGGTACAGACAAGTCGAGAGATTTGTAAACGTTTCAAAAGTACTGCTAAAAGATTTAGATGGGTTATTTGACATTGTGGTTCCTGTGGATCTATGGACAGAATGTAAGATAGCGGTTGATTGGCCTAATGATGAGTACCCTAGAAACCCAAAGACAGGAGCCCCGTCAGATGAAGTCATGAAGAAATATATTCAAGTAATACTATAACTGAAAGGAAAGGTACCCCCAAAAGAAACTGACTGGACAAGAATAGACAGAACTACTCAAAATAAAGATGAATCAGTACATGCATATTATGAACGCCTTTTACAGGTATTCAAGCAGTACAGTGGGTTGGAAAGTATTGACACAAAAGACATGACCCATTTTATTAATTGATTTATGTCAGGGTTAAAACCAAAGATTTCGCAAATGATTAAAGATCATAAAATCTGTTGGCAGGCCAAGCCGATAGATGAAATACTTAAGTATGCAAAATATTGTGGGGATGAACTTGACAATAAACAAAAGAATTTAGAAGAAAAGGTAATGTGGGCAGAAGTAAAATTAGCAGAGCAACAGGAACTTCAGTTAAGCCAATTGAAAAATAATCAAAATCAAGGAGATTGAAAAGGGGGTAAACCAAGAGGTAGAACAAAGAGAGAAGAGGCCAAGAAGAAATTTCCAATGTCATGGGTGCGGAAAAATGGGACATTTGAGAAATTAGTGTAAGGCTGTATTGAATAACCCTGTACAAAACGATAATTTGATTCCACAGACGCAGAATGGGGTGTCAAGGAAGCCACAGTAACAGGTAATACAGAACCAGTTACTCCTTGCACCTATGCCAGATTCTGGGAGCCAAGCAAATTACAAGGTGGATACCACAAATTGGGAGGGAAGTGGAAGGAGAGACGCAGTGACATCACAATTTCTTTTGAGTGATGCATTTCTTAAGGAAGATAGTTACTGACGGTGCCTGAGAGGGGAGGACGAGGAGTGCGTGCTTGGCCCATCCTTACTGGTAGATCAGTCAGGTCCATACATTGAGGGAAAAGTTGAGGGAAATGATGTTACCTTTTTGTTGGATACTGGCGCTACCCGTTCTACTGTGAGAACAGCAGACATTCCAAACCTACCCCTCTCGGGAGAAGCGATCCAAGTAGTGGGCGTTTCTAATAAACAAATTGGTACCCCTGTTACAGAACTTATGGAATTTTAAAGAAATGCACAAATTTGTGGAGTGCGACTTCAGTCCAGTGAACATATTAGGTAGGGACTTTCTGTGCAAAATGAATTGCACAATCTTTTTCACCAAGAGTGGTGTTGAACTTCAAACCCCAGAAGAATATGGAGTTTATAAATTAATGTTGGCCAAACAAGAAACTGAAAATAAAAAGATGTTAGTGACAGACCTCCCAAAAGAATTGCAGTGTGCAATGAATCCTGAAGTGTGGGATTTCACTGGAAAGGATGTAGGATTAATGGCAAATGTTGACCCTGTAAAAGTGACAGTGAAAGAAGGTGTAGTGCACCCAAATATTCGACAGTACAAAATGAGCTCAGAAATAAAAGCAGGTGTTGCAGTAGAAATAAAGCGTTTGGTTGAACAAGGCATTTTACAAGAAATAATGAGCAATTTATGTAATTCACCGGTAATTGGCACAAACAAACGGAGCAGGAAATATAGGGTCGAACAAGACCTTCGCAAAAATATTAAAATTGTTGTCCCATGTTGTCCAGTTGTGCCACATCATGTAGTGATTTTGTATCAGATACCGTGGGGAGCCGGATAGTTCAAGGTAATAGATCTGTGCCATGCATTTTTCTCAATACCATTACATCCAGATAGCAAATATCTTTTCTCTTCGTTCAAATTCGACGACCATGTCTACATTTGGAACTGTGTTCCTCAGGGGTACACTTAATCAGATATTGAAAAAACGCCTTGAATCTCTGGTCTTGCCCGGACAGTCTGTCCTGCTGCAATATATAGATGACCTGTTGGTGGTGTCTAAGACTCAAAATGACTGTGTTGTCGATACCATTGCATTGTGGAACCATTTGGCAGAAGGAGGGCATAAAGTGTCACCTGAGAAGTTGCAATTCTGCACCACATCAGTAAAGTATCTGGGGCACCAGATAGAAAGAGTTGTCAGACGAGTTACCTCTGAACGAATCAAAATAATCAGAAACATGAATCTAGCTCAGACACAGAAAGAAATCAGAATGTTTCTTGGAGTTGTAGGTTACTGCAGACAGTGGATTGTGGGATTTGCAGTGCTAGCTAAACCTCTGATACAAATGACAATGAAAAGAGCAAAAGACCCTGTAGAGTGGGATAACAAAAGCATGACTGCCTTTTTGAAGCTGAAAAGACTATCTCTGTTCATCTCCAGCCTTAGGGATGCCTGATTACTCAAAAGAATTTGCATTATTCTGTGATGCACTCGACAATTGTGCATTTTCTGTTCTGACCCAAACTCATGGTTTAATGAGACGTCCTGTGGCATATTTTTCATCCACACTAGATCCAGTGGCATCTGCATTGCCAGGATGTCTTAAAGCAGTAGCTGCAACCTGCATGAGTCTCAAGCAAAGTGAATCCATCATTATGGGACACCCTGTAACCGTGTATGTCCCACATTCAGTGGTGATTCTGTTAACCAGAACACGTACTCAGTATTTGACTCCTAGTCGGCGGACTAAGTATGAGCGAATTCTCCTGGGTGCAGGGAATGTGACTATTGCCAGGTGTACTGTTTTAAATCCAGCTACACTGTTACCTGATTCACACTTCGCAGAAGTGAGAGGGGAAGTCGAGCATGATTGCATCGACCTCACAGAATACAGTACAAAGCCCCGACCAGGCATAAGAGAAGAACCATTGTTGACATTTGAATATGAGCTGTTCGTGGATGGCTCATGCATGAGACATGAGGAAGGAGGATTAAGTGCTGCTTATGCTGTGTGTACTCTGTGGGGTCCAGGGGAAGCATCCTATTTACCTGGAGTCAAGTCTGCACAAATAGCTGAATTAGTTGCTTTGACAAGAGTCTGCAAATTTGGAAAAAATTGGTTACGGGGTTGTGCATGACTTTGGCCAACTTTGGATGCTAAGGGAGTTTCTGACTTCTTCGGGTACTCCTATTAAGAATGGACATTATGTAAAAGACTCACTAGAATCAATTCAATTACCAAAAAAGTGGCTGTGGTCAAGTGTGCTGCTCACCAATCTGGAAATGACAAAGTGACAGCAGGTAACCGATATGCTGACCAACTAGCCCAGCATTGTGCCAAACATAAGATGGCAATAAATAAGAAATTTGATGCACGTGGAAACAGCTGCCAACTTATGTTGCTTGGAAGAGTTAAAACATGGGAAGAAGGGAGAGATCCATAAAATGAGGCAGAAATGAAGTAAAAGGTGAGTGGGAGAAAATAGGATGTAAGAGAAGGGCTGAGGATGGTGTTACTGTTTACCTTGATGGGAGGCCTGTGTTACCAGATAGTATGCTTGCTCCTATGGCTAGGATGTATCATGGAAATACACACGTAGGTAGAGACGCTATGATTAGACAGTTCAGACAGAGTTGGTTCAACGCGAGGTTCAGGAATGTAGCAGAGAGTCTTTGCCAAAGGTGTATAACATGCCAAAGAATGAATCCTGGAAAGAGAACTGTAGTGTTGCCAGGAAATATTGGAAAGGCAGAAGGTCTCTTCATATGACTCCAGATTGATTTCATCCAATTACCCCCTTGCCGAGGACGGAAGTACGTCCTTGTCATTGTCTGCCTGTTTTCAACATGGGTGGAAGCCTACCCTACACGCAGGAATGATAGCATCACTGTAGCTAAGTTATTACTAAGGGAACTCATACCACGTTTTGGTTTTCTAGTAACGATTGAATCAGAGAGAGGGTCTCATTTTAATAATGAAATCATTTGTCTGATCTGTGAAGCATTCCAAATTGAGAAAAAGATGCACTATGCATACCGCCCAGAGGCTTCTGGAGCGGTAGAACAACTGAATGGCACAATCAAGTCACAATTGGGAAAGATGTATGCATCTACCCGATTGGAGTGGCCTGATGCTTTACCTCTTGTTCTGATGGAACTCAGAAGCATTCCAGACAGAAACACAGGCGTGAGTCCCCATGAAATACTCATGGGAAGAGCAATGAGGCAAGCATTGGTACCAGGACACAAGCTGATAAATATATCTGATGATTTAGTGCCCGAGTACTGGAAAGAACTGGCTGACCAAGTGCGTTCTATCTCTCACATGGTCGGGGAAGACGCTGTCGCCAGACAATCAACTCCAGCACATGACCTGAATCAGGTGACTTGGTAGTGATAAAAGAACATACTCGAGAATCTTGCCTAGCACCAAGGTGGGGAGAGCCACATCAAGTGACATTGGTTACTACCACAGCTATAAAGTTCATGGTAATTCCAAACTGGATCCACGCGAATCACACCAAGAGGGTGACTGAACCTGATGACATAGGAGCTGAAGGTTGTGCAGCTGAGGGGTCTCAAGAAGTTGATCTCGAAGTAGTTGATGAAGAACAACCGAGCACCAGTCAGGATGAAAGGATTCCAGTAGTTGACATGCCTGCAGACTATGTGAGAACCAGAAGTCAAACCTATCTAGATAGACAGGGTGATAGTGAGGACGAGACAGGAATAGAAGAAGGTACTCAGATTATAGAAATCCAAGTCAAAATTGATTCTAAGGAGGACCAGATAGGGAAAGGTTGGTGTACTCAGACATTTGAAAATCCAGCCAGTACTCCAGAGTCTAAGGTGGGAAAGATAGCTAATGGGCGACAGCTCAGGCAGAAGACAATCAAGAAATCCAAAGACCTGAGCAGGCCCAGATATTTGTAGAAAAGTGTGTTCAGGAAGAGGAAGGCAGACAAAATCAAAGTCAAAGCCAAATACAGCAAACTCCTGAACAAGGCCAGATTAGTATCCAGGCAGAAGAAACCAAAGTAAGCCCTGAACCTAGTCAGATAGAGAGGAATGCAGAAGTTTACAGAGAACAAGTAGTGCCAGAATTGAACGAAAATAAAAGAGCATATGAAGAAAGTCAAAGCACAGTGCCAGCTAAAAGACTCAGACAGGGAGATAAGTGGCCTGGTTTTGTCAAAAGACTGAAATTTCGCCTTAAAACAATAAATGAAGAACCAGAGCAAGTAAACGAAATATCAAGCCCAGCTGGACCGTCCACAGAGCAACCCAGAAGGAAAAGTCCACGTTTGAAAAGACTGAATAAGAAGTTTAAAGGACCTGAGTGGACGTACGTCATACTTGAAGATTTCGAAAACCTAGAGTTGAGTGATGACGAACTGATTGTTGATCAGAATGATGAAGAAGTGAGACCAACTTGAGAAAAGAATCACAGGTTAAAAGTCTGTGAAAAGTTTCAAAGAGGGGATAAAATCTCCTTAGGCGAAAATGGCTGATAATAATGTTAATGGAAGACCGAAAAGAAATTGTTTAAAGACATGCTGTAGAATATGTACATGTAGTATAGTAATATTAGTTATAGTATGGTTTGGATTGACATTAGCTATACCTCACCTAATGAGCAAAGAAATGCAAAATAACACTAATATACCTGAGCAAATAGATTCACCTGAAGCAGTAGATATACATATACATGAGAAAGCAGTTAGTCTTAAGCAAAATGGAGTAGATTTAGAAGCACCAAATGAGGGAGACTTACATTATAGAAGAGCTAGAAATAGAACTCATTTAAATGTATTCGCTCATCTGTTAGTACATTATGTAGAAGCTATGGAAATCAGTGACTGCTATGTGTGCATGAAGTTGCCCACATCTGTAGCTGAAGGGGTGACTTACCATCACTTACCACTAACCTATGGTATTTCATGTAGCATTTTAGCTAGCCTGTTTTATAGAACTGGAAAATTACAATATTATTATTCTAATTTTGATGTAGTCTTTGCTGAGGTTCCTTTACGTAGAAATTTTAATCGCATTTCTAGTACTAGAGACTCCACACACTTCATGGGTGATTATTTTCTGGCAGTAGGATCAATAGATATAGCCAAGGCTCACAAAGAAAATCTAACATGCACATTACAAGAGAAAGAAAAGAAAAAGCCACTAATCATAAACGAAAAATTCCTAAATGGGCTGAAAATAAAGAGTGTACCTCTAATGGCAAGACTCAAGCTGCTATGTTGCTGGATTTTGAAAAGAAAGGGAAACTCTGTCTCCATAGAGAGAAAACAGATTGTTATAACAATATAATCATTGGCAACATCGTATTGTTAATGGGGGCATTCGGGCAATGCCCGAGGGGCCGGGGTCTGAGTTCCACCTGAGGGCTGCATTTGAGCAGCCTGCGGGCTGATTTGGGCGGTGTCTCTGTTGTTCGATGCCACCAGCAGCCCAGTAGGTGTCTAAGTAGCCTTTCTGGAGGGAGATGGGCACTCATTACCTCCCGTATAGCAGCAACAGGTAGAGGTGTCACCCCTTTTCTCTCGCTGGGCCTCCCATTAATGTAGGCATACTAAGCGGGGCAGGGGGCCTGATCAAAAGTGGCATCACTTGTTTTCAGGTGTGTTTCACTAGTGTAAACTGATGCGTGCATATTTCTTTGTACCCCCCCCCTTTTATATAAAATTACGCTGAAGTAGTGATTTAAGGGAATGCATTATGCAAATGTGGGCCGATTTTTTTATAGGTGCCCGGGCCGATTTTTAATTCCAATCCAACACTGGTCATTGGTTCCAGTGAATGTGAACACAATTACAAAGTTATTGGGAGTTGGGGTTTCAAAGATGGAACTGAACCAGTATTCCCTGGAATTTTTTACATTTGTGGGAACAAAGTCTATTTTAAATTGCCTGATCATTGGTACGGGAGTTGCTATTTTGGAATAGTATTCGCAAAAGTGTACCACATAGAGAAAATCACTTGAAGCAATGAAGAGACTAATGGACTAACTCGTAGTAAAAGAGCATAATTTGCTGAGATTGTAGGTGACACATTTAGTGCAATAATACCTTCAGTGGGAGTAGTTCTGAACACTCAAAAAATTTGCAAATTATCAACAGTGGTGGATCGCTTATCAACTGACACTGCTAGTGGATTCTTGATGATCAATACCGAACTAGTTGCGGTAAAATCAATGGTTTTACAAAATCAAATTGCTCTTGACATAATATTGGCAAAAGAGGGCGGAGTCTGTAGAATGGTGAAGACGCAACATTGTTGCACTTACATTCCAGACGAAAGTGTGGAAATTTAAAGGTACGCAAGAAATATTACTAATTTGAAAGAAGAATTGAAACCTCTGGAGGTTGACAGTGCATGGAAGAGATTAATTAGTGGTCTCTCCTCAGTGGGTAGTTGGTTCACTAACAAAGGGCAAAGTTTTGTAGGTAAAATACTAATGCCAATGGTGGGAGTAGCACTACTGATTTTAGGGATAATGGTTTTCTGCAAATGTCGCAAACACAAGAAAACATATAAAGTAAATCAGAAAGGAAAGAAAAGAAGCTTCAGTGAAATTGAGCTTGAAGAATTAAATAGAGATTTGTACAAGAAGATGTAAAATTTCCACATGAATAATGGGGAAAAACCTAAAAAGTGTTTGAAGAAATAGAAATGAGTACATGTTGAAAAGTTGGCATCTGTTTCTGTAATATGTGATGATATAAAATATCATCAAAGAGGGGATTGAAGGAGCAAGATTTCGCATGTAAAGCGCCTTGCTTGGACTCAGCCCTCTCGAAATAAACTGTAATCCACTAATAAACATGTTTCGTGGTATTAACAATGCAAAACACGACATTTCTAGTATCTAGGGGAAGCTTTTTAATGTGCGCTTTACTAACAGTAACTCGAGTGATCTAATATGGCCGCCGCAATGCGGGAGCTGTTCTGCACATGCGTTTGTCACACTCACGTGACATGACTTATTCTCTCTGTTTGGTGGGAACTTCTTGCTTTTGAGCACTAAAACTAAAGATGGCTGTTCTATGTTCTCATGTGCTAACGCTTGTGCTATTTCTTTTACTAAGTAGTTTGTGCTCCATAACGACTAATGCTTTAGTTAAAATAAAGTAATGGGAATAGAGTAGAAATAAGTGGTATACAGTCCATTCATTTATTTCGTGTTCTAAAAGTGTTTCTTTTCTACTTTTACATGTATCGTATTTTGTGCCTGACATGTACTTCTGAACTCCATCTTTAGAGGAACTGCGCCTGTGCAGAGAAGCTCAAATTCCTGAAGCACTGGCATTGAAATCCTGCCAACTCCCATCTTGCTAGAAGATGTTCCTGGAAATTCGACCTCCTGAACCTCCAAGAGGATGTCAAATTATACATTGTATTAATGTTGGAACATTCATTCTTGAGTGGAATAAAAGTGCATGGGAAAATCAAATATTGGGCAGGAACATAAATCTGAATATTGAAGAGCATGACCTCATAACTGGTATGGTGTGATGACCTCTCCTCGTCTTTTGACCAATCAAATTGAGGAAATTCACACATTTGCAACATTTGGGGGGTGGTACACTGCCCTGGAAAATGGTATAACTAAGGTAGGCTTAGCTAGTTAGATTGTCCGACATGTCCGAATAGCTGACCGGTCACTGACCCAACGCACTCAATAGGCGATCAAGAGCAGAGGTGCTGGCGAAGCACTCTGTCAGAAGAAGTGATAATCCAATCGGGGTTCCTTGGAAGGAGTTCGATAACCCAATCGGGGTCCGACTGTTAGCTGCAGAGAGGGGTGTAACGCTGGTGTTGCACTTTTGCTGTGGGTGCCGGTCCTGACCTGTGGTGGTCCTGTCCTGATCCAATTTGGTCCGTACTTATCCTGATTCTGGTCTGTACCTGTTCTATCCTGCTGGTACCTGCATTATCAGGGGTCCTATTTTTTCCCAGCCCGTGGCTATGATTGGTCTTTACACCATTCCAGGTAAAGGTAAGCTGAGCTGGATATGTCATTGTGCTGTTTCCCTCTACTTACCCTTCCTATGTTTCAATGCTTAACGAAAGTCTCACAATATTACTGCATCATTATACTTTGATTCTGTTCTCTCTTATTGATCAAGTTCTGATTGTTTTAGTATGGACTCTGACATTTAAGAATTTGCATTGATAAAGTGTTTAACTGTTTTCTGAGTCTGTGGTTATTTTCTGAGTGCAAATGTTTTATTTACTACCTATTTTCTTGCTAAATCCCTTGATTCCTTAGGACTCTAGGTACCGGTGACTAGGATTGGTAAGTTACGGTATAGGTCCTAAAAGTAATATTTAATGGTTTTAATGTGTAGGTTTACCTGTTCAAAGTGTGTAAGTGTTTATGGGTCCAGGTGAGTATGATAAAATTCTGGGCATGTGAACCCGCGCTCTATCACAAGTGAACCCCAATTGCTTCTGTTACACATATTGTGTTGCTACAGTGAACCACGTAGACACATGTCTGTTTTCATTTGTGAAGAATATTGAGCAGGCTTAAAAGGCTTTAAGCAAATGTTCGGTTGCCGAAATAGTGGCACAAGATTTCAAATGATTAGGTTACAGGCTGCTAGCTGACAATTTAAATGCAGAGCCATGATAAAGTCCTGTGATAAGTGCCCTTATGCTACTATAGCAGCCTACTTCCCACTACACCTGTATTCGTTCTGTTCTTTATGCCTTCTAGTGAAGACACTGGTATGTTTGCTGAGCTGTACAACATGGAATATGAGCAGGTTTACCAGCAGCATACTGTAGCTGCAATTACAGTTTATCTCCGCCTCCAGATTGCCCCAGTTAGCCTGGCCAGCAGATGTCTGTCCACGTGGGTGGGTCATGTATTCCAGTCTATCACTGGAACATTCATAGTTCTAGCAAGCGGCTCACCCCTGGAATCTGCGTAAACGTGCATTCACCTGCAACCCGCAGTTACGATCAAATACGACAAGAGCAAACACAGCCTTTCATCTATCTGGAATTGATGAAATCAAGAAGGGTGATTGTTTACCTGCCGTTTTAGCGCTACAAAAGCACCACAAAGCCACCCATGAGTGAAAGCAAGCTTGTGGCTCTATATGAAAACATGTTACAGTTGTAAAAACTAGCCTGCAGGGAATGTAAATCAGCCATCGGAGCCACATGGCATGAATACACCTTTAGCTTTGTGAGCACTGCAAGCTGCCCCGTGTCACTCACCACTCTGTTCGTGGATCCTGACCTATTACTCATGAGCACCACCATGTTGGCTCCAGGCGCTCCTGGGATGACTGCTTCTCTGACGGCAATGTGTAGGTATCAACCCAGGCGGTAACAGATAAAACTTGCCCACATAATAGTGATAGGACGCAACAACCTACTTCCGTGAAAAAGACAGTTTATTTTAATAAAACAGAATACATAAAATACCACAAAAGCAATTGTCTTTAGATTTAAAAATATGAAAAGGATTACAATACACATGAACAAATAAGGAGATACAATAAAAGCAAATAGGACAAAGTAATCACAATTTCATAAAAACAAAATATCAGTTCTTGAATTAATTATAAAATATGTTGTCGACGCGCGTTTCGCCGACCAGCGCCTTCTTCAAGACAAACACATTTTCAGGCACCTAAATATAAAAGCATAATTACTGATACAGAAGTGCATTCATTTACTTCATAAAACAGAAAGACAATGACTCATATTTATAGTTCAATACAGTAATCAAAACAACCATCATATTGTAACATTTTATGTAAACTGTCCAGACAGAACAAATAGGATAATGGAAGTAGGTGGAAGCAAGTTGCGAGCCTAAAGAATAAGCAAGTAATACCCCAATGGGGGAGAAAGAGGAACAATGCTGACTTCGGTGCTCATTTAGGGGGGTTAACGTAAAATTGGATATCAAGAAATAAGACAGTAATGATAAACTCATGATGAACAATTGATGGTAGACAGATCCACAGAGATACATATAGATTTATCAAGGATAAAGAGAGTATAGGGAGAATACAAAAACTGTGGTTCATTTGTCTCTCAGTTTATTCTGACTAGTAGTTGTAAATCGATTATTGGTATATATTTTTACACAAGCTGAAATGTTTCTTAATAGACTATGCTAAATGCTACACACAATATGTTAATCTAATTAACTACCTATAGGTTCAAGTAATAACAAACAAGTACAGATATACTTACTTGTGAGCTAATACATGGACACAAATAGTATTGTTTGACACTACTTCTCACACACAAGGGAAACCTCTGAAAAATGGAAAGATGCTATTAATTAGGAGCAGCAATTAATATTAACGCAGAGGGCAGTGATATAATCGCTGCAACATTAAGGGAGAGGATAGTGTCTCCTAGTATATTGTACTAACTGGTTTGTTTGACACACTGCTATGATAAAACCTGAAAAGCTTCTCTGACTGCATCATCCAATATTTAATAAATGCCTAGGGACCTGGCTCACCCAGGGAGCATACAAAAACAATCGCTGGAACCTGCGCTTTTTTTTTTACCGCAGATTCATGGATCCACAGTAAGCTTTTTTTGAAGAATGTTTTTGACGCCAGTCAGGGTCCTTCTGTGACCCCACCACCAGGCCTAGGAGGTTATGTATTCCGACCCTGTCCCCCTATTTTTATTTTATTATCACTTTTTCTTTGAACTCCGACAAGTCCAAGTCCCAAGATGGCGGCCAACACTTCCTGGTTGAAGTGGTGGCAGCCAACCAGATGCCAGCATGAGATCTGTCAAATCCGCGGACCTCCAAGTCCCTAGATATACAAATGTATGTTGTTTTCAATAACTCCAAAACTACGTAATGGACTGGGTAAGTGCATCCACTTGCCAGTCTCTAAACCTTCCTTTTTCTGCATATTAGTCACCCCTATGGTAGGCCTTAGGGCAGGGTGCATTGTAGATAAAAGGCAGGACAAGCCCTGATGTGTGTGGCATCCCCTAATAGTGAATTACAGCCATTTTTGTTTTTCACTATTACAATGCTACCTGTTCCTCATAGGCCAGTGTTAGAAATGGGGGTCTCTTGTTGGCAGTGGCTGGCCACAGTCCAAGTAGGAACCCTTCTTCCTAAGTTAGAGTAAAGGGGCTACACCCTTTGATAACCCCTGCTCAACCCTGTGGTGATGTAGCACGAGCAGCTAGGCTTATCTCAGAGGCAGTGTGTAAAGCACTCGACCAGAGTGGTGTTCTGGTCGTGCCAGGTTTCATTTCCTCCTTTCTGGCTTCCAGATTTGCCTCAGCAATTTTTCTGAAACGCCGAGTCTAGTTCCTGAAGGCCAAGATGTAGTTGAATACATCTTGGGGAGGTTTCCTGGGAGATTGCTCCCAGCCTTCCTTGAGCAGACTCTGAGCCCCTCTTACTGGATGGCCATAGAGCAGTTCAAAGGGACTGAACTCTAAGGATTTCAGTGACACCTCACGGTAAGCAAACAACAAGCATGGCAAGAGAATGTCCCACTTACACCTCAGGGGCTCCTCTAGGCCCATAATCATGCCCTTCAAGGTCTGGTTGAACCTTTCAACCAGACCATTTCCGTGGGGACGGTAAGGAGTAGTCAATTGATAAGTTACCCCACACTCCCTCCACAGAGACTTCATGTACTGGGAGATGAAATTGGTCCCCTGTCAGACACCACCTTTATGGGGAACCCCACGAGGGAGAAAATCCCCATCAGTGCACGTCCCACCACAGGGGCCGTCACCGTCCTGAGTGGAATGGCTTCAGGATACCGGGTGGCATGGTCCACCAGGACCAGGATAAACCTGTTTCCCATGGCTGCCCTGGGATCCAGAGGCCCCACAATGTCGATTCCCACTCATTCGAATGGAGTACTAACAACTGGAAAGGGCTGGAGTGGGGCCACACTACTAGGGACTAACAGGTAAACCAAATAAGCCAATCAGGGATATACCAATTCACAGTCATATTTACACGGGGAGCATTTGGGCTGTGGCATTGAATGGCTGTGGCACAGCGCCCAGACCATCTAATACCAGCAAAAACAGAGGAGATAACAGCGAAAATGGAAGGGAGACCCACACTAATGGTGCCAGGTCTAACAGCCAGTATGGGCAGTTTGATCATAACATCATCTTATAATCCTAACTGACTCAAGGAACTAGGTAGAAATTCCAGTTTAGTATGACTGAACTCATAATGATAAAATACATCTTTTAGTGAAGTTGGTTTTTACATTCTGTTTGAAAATACCCCTTTTAGAAAGTAGGTACTTTCTTGCCTAGATATCCAAGCCTGCCTCTGCCAGGTTGTGTTTTCCTTGTCTCGAGTTTGAGTGACAGGGGCTTGGGGATTCCAGGAGACAGGGTGAGTCAGCACCAGGCTGAATAGAGCTATCTGCATGTAGATCGGTGGGAGGAGTTGCACCTGGGACCTGAATAGGGCTGTGCCTGCCTTCCACAATGCTGGCGCCACCTCCTGTCATGCTTCTGATGTCGCTGGCCAACACTGTCAAAGGAAAGAAGGAGTCTTGTCAACAAAGTGCTCCAGGATGGCACAGAACTGGTTTGGACAGGGTACACGATCCTCTACCTTCAGAGGACAAAGTATTTGCTAGTATAAATATTGGGACCCAGACCCAAGAATTTTAGATCACTTTTGGGATACAAGAAGAACCTTTGCTGAGAAGAGGAACCAGAGAGACACTGAAAGAGGAGACTGTCCCAAATCTGAGTGTTGTTTGGGGGACAGTCCTGAAGTGATTGCCTGACTGCCAAAGAAAGGAGAAAGGAACTTTGTGCTACTTTCATCACTCATAAAGGATCTCCAAGGGCTTGAAGATGGAGCTTGCTTCCTGCTGAAGTCTTAGGAACTACGGAATTCACCAACCAGCTCCTCAGAGTTCGTTTGAAGTGCATGCTGTTGCGATGGGCCTTCTGAGGGACTGTGTGTTGCAAGGAGCTGGAAGCGTGACTCACGAAGAAGAAGCGTGACGCCACCGCAGCCGGCGCATTACTGAAGAAGGGTGTCGCCGCTACTGCTTCGCATCACAGAAGTGCCTCGCATCGCCGGAGAAGAGTGTCGCCATCGCAGCAGATGCCGTTGAATCATCGGAGAAGCATGTCACCACCGCAGCCACTGTTGTCACATCAATGAAGAAGGGTGTCGCCGCTGAAACGCATCGCATTGCGGAAGCGCCTCGCATCACCTTAGAAGAGTGTCGCCGTCGCAGCAGATGGTGTGGCATCACCGGAAAACCGTGTTACAGGGCCTGTCGTGGCTCAGAAGAATCGCTGAGTCGCCGCACAGCTGTCGGGCGTGCACGCATCGTGTCGCATCAAGAAGAAGATGCCATTTTGTTTCATTGCACCGGATCTTCATCGCATCACGGCGCTGCTGGTCGCATCATCACGGAAGCGGAGTAAGAAACTGATGTATCACCTCCCCACAAGGAGAAGAACCAACACTTCCCCTACACAGCAGTAGGGACGCGATGCATCACTGTTCTTGCAAGTAAGGAACCGCACATCACCTTCCCTGCAACACTTTCAATGTACAGCATTATGCATCTAAAGGTACATTGAACTCAAAGCGTTGCATTTTACATCGAAAGAGAACTAAGCTATTTCTACCATTTTTAAGTAAAGTATTGTGGATTTTTGTTGTTTGGGGTCTTGTGGTAAATCAATATAAAAATACTTATTTTTATACTACAACTTGTGTGGTGTCCATCTGTAGTTACAAATGGGGGTGGGGTCGCACACTACCCACACACCGGCGGTGTCGCCCTTAAGGACTCTGGTCAATGTAGTAAAGTGTTCGTAATGCATCATCTTTTGATCTTCTGCTATCTTTGCTGTCCTCCCCATCCCTGGACACGTGTTTCGGGGTATCACCCCTCGTCAGTAGGGATAGGCCGTGTACTGGGGTTGCAGATGGTTGCCAATATCTGCCAGGTATAGTACCACTCAGGCACGTAGGTGCGGGATCCCAGGCTCGTCAGCCCACTGCTCACAGGAGCTTTAAAGTGACAAATGGGGGTGGGGTTGCACACTACTCACACACCGGCGGTGTCGCCCTTAAGGACTCTGGTCAATGTAGTGAAGTGTTCGCGATGCATCATCTTTCGATCTTCTGCTATCCTCGCTGTCTTCGCCGGCCCTGGACACATGTTTCGGGGTATCACCCCTCGTCAGCAGGGATAGGCCATGTACTGGGGTTGCCGATGGCTGCCAATATCTGCCAGGTATAGTGCCACTCAGAAGCGTAGGTGCGGGATCCCAGGTTTTACCTCGAAACGCGTTGAGTAGGAGCTAAAATTAAAGCTCTTTGAAAACTGCAAAGCTGGCCTGGACATTCCTTTCTTCAACGTGTGGAATTGATTTTGGATACCTGAGGAGTGGCTACCCCGTCCAGGCCCTCCGCTGCAAGGGGCCGGGGTTCCAGAGCACAAAACTATCTTTGGATATATATATATATATATATATATATATATATATATATATATATATATATATATACATATATATATATATACGCACAGCAAACTCGAACCAGAGACTCCAGCAATCCCTCAATCATCAGGACACCACCAGAGAAGGAGACAAGAGCCGACCCAGTCTTGCAGGTGAAAAATTATTTCTTTGTTTTTTTCGCCGCCATCATAAGGTTTCGGCCTGCCCAGAGGCCTTGATCACACAACGCTAAATGAGGAGCAGTTAATTTTTAAAGTTCAAAGTGCTGATAATTCTGTTATACAATTGATTGTCACAACAGCCAGCATGAAAAAAAATAGAAGACATACTGCATGAGGAATTGAAGACATTAAATATACAGACTTCACATTGGAAAATCCGACCTGAGCAAAAACAAAACATAGGTTTTTTATGAAAGACCGCAAAACAAATAGAGATAGCCTTCATGAAAATTGTTTAAAAAAACGTATATACAGCTCGGTCAATAAATAAATTCAAGATGATTTCTTCACTAACCCAATTTGATGCAGTTGGTGAATGGACTACATTGAACATCCTTAAATAATATGACCCAAGTGGGTTAACTCATGCCTAAAATCCAAAAACATGTAAACAATCACAATCACGCGGCAGTAGCAGTGCAAACATTGTTTAACATCAGTGCAATAGAATGTGCAAAAATATGTGCAGAATATTAAAGGCCAAATTCTCTTATATTAAAAAAATCTTAAAAACAGATGAAAATAGTTTAAAAAAACCACTGTACTGTACTGAGAGAGAGGGGCAAGCCCCTTAATCATCCCCATAGGTAAAAGATATTTTTGCAGCAATAGGGAGATGAATGATGGAGCCTCAATGTTACGGTGAATGAGACAAATAGGTAAAGAAATGGAAACTATAAGCAGGTATAAAAAGCTTCACTGGCATTAAGGCCTGAGGGAGACTTACTATCAAGCTCCACAATGTATCTTGTCTCGAGGGCTCGTAAAATAGCCTCACGGTTCCTTCCCCTCCTTAACGGTAGAACCACATTGATGACAAAGTACCTTAACAGTTGACTTTGATTTCCATGATGATCTTTAAAGTGGAGTGCAACTGGGTAAGCAGTGTCACCGGTGTTGATGGCCCTTATGTGCTGGAGTATCTGTTTGTGAGCCTGCAGCCTGATACTACCCACATACCGCAGGCCACACGGACACTCCAGCACATTCACAGAGAACTCAGTTTTGCACGTCAACTGTTTATGGATCACACGGGGGATGTCAGAAAAAGGTGTAATCTATTCTGTCCTGCTCACCCCGTGTGTGCAGGCCTTGCACACAGCGCACTTTCTGAAATCCTTACTGACCTGGAGCCAAGAGGTGTTAGTTAACACCTCTGGACTGTATTTGACCAGAGCATCGCTCATCGAGCGTGCTTTTCTGAAGGAAATGTCAGGTTTAGCTGACATGAGGTTACCGATGACAGGATCATTAGATATCAAGTTCTAGTTTTTGGTAACTATTTTATGGAGAGCTTGATGCTGTCGGTTATACGTCAGTACAGGTCTGACCGGTTGTTTGGTACTGGCGGGTTCTGCTTTCTGAGATTTCTTATGTAGCAGAGCCTCTTTTCTCAGAATGGAATTAACCTTCCGAATAGCCACATCTAAAGCGGTCTTAGTATAACCCCTAGCTAAAAATCGTGCTTTACTCTCCTCCTGTGCTACCCTGCATTGGCGCTCAGTGCTGCAAACGCGTCTAATCCACAGCATCTCCCCATAGGGGATACTGCGAATCAGATGCGCCAAATGATGACTCTTGGCGTGCAGCACCGTATTGCCAGCTGTGGGCTTCCTGTATAATACAGTCTCCAATTTGTTGTTATGCACCACTACCTCTACATCCAAGAAGCAAATTCTCTCCTGACTAATGTTGGAGGTAAAGATAAGATTGAAAACATTCTGATTTATCATGTCGATGAAGTCACTAGCCTGCTGTTTGGTACCCCGCCATATAAGAAAAATATCAATATAGCGGTACCAGTGTACCACATGTTCAACAACCACATCATGGAATGTGCCATGTGGGACCTGCTCCTCCCAGTAGCCCATATGCAGGCAGGCATAGCTGGGAGAAAAGAAGGCCCCCATGCCACACCCCTGACTTGCTGGAAATACTGATTGTTAAACATGAAGAAGTTGTTGTGGAGACAAAAGGAAATCATAGTGATTAACATTTTGTTGTGCTCATACAAATGAATCGGTCTATTACCCAGATAGAATTGTACAGCTCTCAAACCGTCCATATGTTGAATACTGGTATAGAGAGCTGAAACATCTAGCGTAATCAGCCAACATTGTGAGTCCCAATGCACATTTTCCAGTTTTCTTAAAAAATCCCCAGAATCTTGTACATAAGACGGTAACATTTTAACAAAATCCTGAAGAAAAAAATCACTGTACATGGTCACATTTTCCAACAGCCCACTCCTGGCGGATATAATTGGTCTGCTCGGGGGATTTTGGAGGTTCTTGTGGACTTTGGGGATCAGGTAAAAAACAGGCATCACAGGGTGTTCTGTCTTTAGAAATTTAAATTCATCCAGGCTCAACAAACCTGTACTTCTCCAACCCGTCAGGAGGGTGTAGAACTCTGTCTGAACTCACCTGACAGTCAGCACATTGCAGCGTTTGTAACATAATGCATCGTTAAGTTGGAGGTAAGTCTCCTCCAAATATAGAGCACGACATTTCCCTCTTTGTCGGCTTGGCGAATAATGATGGTATTATCTGCCTGCAATTTCTTGACCAAGTCATTATAATGGTTGTTGTGAGCCCCATATTTGAATTCCTCCTTCAGTGTTGTAACATGGAATTTCTTGATCCCAGCTGTAGTTAATTTGTGAAAAATGTCAATGTTGTCATATAGCATAAGTGGGGTAAAGGTCAATTTAGGTTTGAAATGTGTATGACCTGGCAAATCCAACGCCACATGTTCCTCCGGAGATCCTGTGACCGGAGCTTCATCGCGAATGCTATCAAATCCTGAAGCAAACCAGAATCTTTGGCAAGTAACCCTGGAGATAAAGTTACTGAGGTAGTCTCCTGTATTTTAGGTTGGTATTTGTTGCTCAAAAAGTATTTCTTCAACTTCAATTTCAGTGTGTATTTGTATGCATCTATCCTGGTCTTGGCATAATTGAAGTTACTCGCAGGACAGTATGTAAGTCCAAGCAACAAAATGTTTACATCCTCCTTGGTGAGAGCAGTTGTAGTGAGAGTGATGACAGATTAATCTCCTACAATGAAGGGACTAGTGTCATGAACTGGTTTTAGTTGTTTTGATTCCATCTCTTCTTTGGGTAAAACTTATTTTTGTTTTTTTCTGAGACGGCTGCTTTCCTTCGTTGTTGCCGCTTTTTGTTGTATCTTTCTTTGCGGATTGAATGTGTTTCCGGGGTCATAGAGTTTCTCACCTGTCTTGACGTAGGCAGTCAACCTCCTGCGCTAATGAGAACTTTATAAACCCCAACCGCGAGTCATGTCTAGTTGCATCTGTATCCGATCTACTGTCAGGCCCCGAACTCACATCTGATGCAGAGGACAACAGACCTGAAGCTGGCAAATTACCCAAACTGGCTGAGGCCGCTGCAGAGCTTGAAGTACCTTTAGAAGCCTTAACAGCATCAAATGTTCTTGCGAATGTAAAAATATGCCCTTGCTGGTAGTCAACTTTGTCGCGTTGAAATTTGAACACTTTGCGCTTCTTGCGGGGGTGTCCCACTTGTGGGACACCCCCGCGCCGCACGGCCACCAGCTGCTGCGTGTGTTTCCCTTTGCCTGCCTTCTGCCTCGCCGCCGGCCTCGCTGACGCCTTGGTCGCTCCCCTCTGGTTTTCACCAGTTGTTTTGCCCTAAATTTGTGCTTGTTTATTTTGTGCCGTCTGATCGTTTATTTAGCTGTTTTTCCATTGTTTTGCCTGTCATTTGTGCCTGTATTTCCTTGTGCCGTAACATCGTTTTCCTTTCTGTTTTGCCTTTATTTTGCCCTCCATTTGTGCCTGTTAATTTAATTGTAACCTCTGTGCCGTGTCCAGTTTCCTTCCTGTTTGCCCGCCTACCTCGCCGCCCTCCGCTCTCCCTCCCCGCTTCCCGCTTCTGCCACCGCCATTGGCCCCGCCCCTTTTCTCTTCTGTTCCCTCCCCGCTCCCGCCTCCCAGCTGCTCCGCCCACCCGCGCACTTCGCCTTAAATGGCGACCGTGCGAACGCGCAGCGGGCGCGCCGATTGTGCGCCGAAGGCGCGCCAAAGGTAAGCCCGTCTGCGCCCGTCCGCGACCGGATCGCGACCAGCGCCAGGACCCCTGGCCCCCGAAGACCCCGACCGACCCGCCTGACGTACTCCGCCGCCACCCTCATCGCACTCAACACCGGCCGACTCCCAGAATGCCATCAAGCCACTCCACGACGCACCCACGGACCTTTCAGCTGCCACGCCTGCAAATTCACCTGCATCCGGACCTGCCTCGCACCAGCACCCGCCAAGTCGAACGCCAGCAGCACCCACCTCAAGTGCATCCTGCTCAACACCCGCTCCGTCCACAGACATGCCATCGAACTCTGGAACCTTCTAGACGCCACAACCCCTGACGTTGCCTTCCTCACGGAGACCTGGATGAACGCCTCTTCAGCTCCCGACATCGCCATCGCTATCCCAGAGGGCTACAAGATCGTCCGGAGGGACCGCAACGCCAACCAGATGGGAGGAGGCATCGCCATCATCCACAGGAACACCATCCGTCTCACGACCAGCACCGAGAACACCCTGAACACCGCCGAACACCTGCATTTCCAGATCCACACCAGCCCGAACACCACCCTCAGAGGCACCCTGATCTACCGACCCCCTGGACCACGCACACAATTCAGCGAGGACATCGCCGACTTCGTCAGCCCGCATGCCCTCCCCTCCGCTGACTACATCCTCCTGGGCGACCTCAACTTCCATCTGGAGAACAACAACAACCGCAACACCAGCACCCTGCTCGACAACCTCGCCAATCTTGGACTCAAGCAACTGGTGTCCACCCCCACCCACCTCGCCGGACACACACTGGACGCAGTCTTCTCCTCCAGCCCAGACATCGACTTCAGCCACGCCACAGAGCTTCAATGGACGGACCACAGCTGCGTCCACTTCACCTTCAAGAGAACGACGACCCACCACCACCAGCAACAGGCCGCCCGCAGAAGCTGGAACAAGATCACAGCAGACCAGCTCGCCACCTCCCTGAGCCAGCACCCTCCTGCCAGCTCAGCGAACCCCAGCCAGGCCGCCGACAACCTCACGAAGTGGATCAGCAACTGCGCGGACGAGCTCGCCCCGCTGAGGACCCCGCCCAGCAGACCCGGCAGCAAGAAAGCCCCGTGGTTCACCGACGAACTCAAGAGCTCCAAGAAGAACTGCCGAGCCCTCGAGAAAGTCTGGAGAAGGGAACCTACACCGGACAACAGGACCTCCCTCAAGCTTGCCACCCGGAAGCACCACCAGCTGATCCGCGCCGCCAAGAAAACAGCATTCAAGGACCGGTTGGACAACAACGCACACAACTGCAAGGAGCTCTTCAACATCGTGAAAGAGCTCTCCAACCCCAGCGCAGGAAACAACGACATCACCCCATCGCAAGACCTCTGCAACTCCCTCGCTTCATACTTCCACAACAAGATCGCGGACATACACAACAGCTTCAACAACCAACCAACGCACACCATGACCGAACAACCACCCCCCACCACCACCCTCCACGCCTGGACCCCGATCAGCACCGAAGACACCATCCGCACAATGAACTCCATCCACTCCGGATCACCGACCGACCCCTGCCCTCACCACGTCTTCAACAAGGCCGACGCTGTCATCGCACCCCACCTGCGGGACATCATCTACACCTCCTTCGACACCGCCACCTTCCCTGAGAGCTGGAAACACGCCGAACTCAGCGCTCTCCTCAAGAAACCAACAGCGGACCCCACCGAACTCAAGAACTATCGCCCCATCTCGCTCCTCCCGTTTCCAGCCAAAGTCATCGAGAAGACCGTCAACAAGCAGATGGCCGCCTTCCTCGAGACGAACGGATCCCTCGACCCCTCACAGTCCGGCTTCCGAGCCAATCACAGCACCGAGACCGCCCTCATCGCCGCCACCGATGACATCCGAGCCCTGATGGACAGTGGAGAAACAGCGGCCCTCATCCTCCTAGACCTCTCCGCGGCATTCGACACTGTCTGCCACCGCACCCTAGTACAGCGCCTCAGCAATGTCGGAATCCAGGACAAGGCGCTGGAATGGATCATCTCCTTCCTCGACGGAAGAACACAGAGAGTCCGCCTACCACCGTACAAGTCAGAGGCCTCCAAAGTCATCTGCGGCGTCCCTCAAGGGTCATCTCTGAGCCCCACCCTCTTCAACGTCTACATGAGCCCCCTCGCGGCCATCATACGCAAACACAACCTCAGCATAATCTCCTACGCCGACGACACCCAGCTGATCCTCTCCCTGACCAACGACCCCGCCTCCGCCAGAGCCAACCTGCATGAAGGGATGAAAGAGGTAGCCGAGTGGATGATGACCAGCCGCCTGAAACTGAACTCTGACAAGACGGAGGTCCTCATCCTGGGCTCTTCACCCTCCGCCTGGGACGACTCCTGGTGGCCTCCCGCCCTGGGCACCGCACCCAAACCGACAGACCATGCACGCAACCTGGGCTTCACCCTGGACTCCTCCCTCTCCATGACCAGGCAAGTCAACGTCTCCTCGGCGTGCTTCAACATCCTACGCATGCTACGGAAGATCTTCTGGTGGATCCCCTCCGAGACCAGGAAGACCGCCACCCAGGCCCTCGTCACCAGCCGACTGGACTACGGCAACGCCCTCTACGCCGGTACCACCGCCAAGCTCCAGAAGAGACTCCAGCGGATCCAGAACGCCTCAGCCAGACTCATCCTCGACATCCCACGAACCAGCCACATCACCGGACATCTGAGAGACCTTCACTGGCTCCCCGTCAACAAAAGAATCACCTTCCACCTCCTCACCCACGCACACAAAGCCCTACACGACCGTGGCCTGAGCTACCTCAACAGCCGAATCAACTTCTACGCTCCCAAACGCCACCTCCGATCAGCCAACCACGCCCTCGCCGCCGTCCCCCGCATCCGAAGAGCGACTACGGGAGGAAGGTCCTTCTCCTACCTGGCCGCCAAGACCTGGAACTCCCTCCCGACCGACCTGCGCCTGACCCAAGACCACCTCTCCTTCAGGAAGAAGCTGAAGACCTGGCTGTTCGAGCAGTAGCGGCACCCTCCCCCCCCCCCGCCCCCAGCGCCTTGAGACCCTACGGGTAGGTAGCGCGCTATATAAGTGTCACTGATTGATTGATTGATTGATTGATTGATGATGTCCTCTTCTTTGCGTAGCCTGGCCATCATGTCACCCCTGAATTTAGTGTAATCTGTTTCAATTCCTTTTTCCATAGAGCTGATTTCCACATTCAGTTCATCAATCTGCTGCTGTAATAAAATACGATCGCTTTCCGCATATTTTACCAGGATTGTAACCAATTTGCGGGAGGAATCCAAATTACATTCTGCCCATTCATTGAGCATATTAGGATCTGGTTGCTCATAACTGGGCGCTAACATGATTCTTAATCCTCGAGGGATGCACCTCACCTCATTGTATCTACTTATTGAACGGTGCTCAAACCATTTAGCCTGCTCTCTTTTCATTAGTTTTTCTAATTTCTTATAATTGTCACGGAGGCTCGTGCCTCCCTCTTGTACACTCTCAGTGCGAACAGTTCTGTTAGACTCCCCAGCCTGGAAGTCGTCAAAGAGGTCCATTGCTGCCTTCTCTCTACCCCTCAACGCGTCTGCTGACATGGCGTGCAATAATCTGCAAAAATGCTCTCTCACACAGAAAGACGAACAGCTTCCCCAGTGGTCCTGTTCGCAGTCCAAACAAACTCCTTTAATGGACAATCCGCGTTGACAAACACCACAGCCGCAGCGAGCACCTCAGCTGGTGCAGGGACGTCCGTCTCTCAGCGCCGGTCTCGTTTTCGGCAGCGATGTACACACTGATGCAGTCCGGGGGCTTGTGCAGCTACTCCACACCGGGGTCAAACGAGGTCTTCCGGGTAACCAAAAGAGATTGCTTCCTGCCATGCCGCCCACAAAGAATGAGGGGTCAACTCCAAAGCTGAAGAAACTAAACCAGCCGTCGAAATGCACAGCAAACTTGAACCCGAGACTCCAGCAATCCCTCAATCATCAGGACACCACCAGAAAAGGAGACGAGAGCAGACCCAGTCCTGCAGGTGAAAAATTATTTATTTGTTTTTTTCGCCGCCAGCATAACATTTCGGCCTGCCCAGACGACTTGGTCACACAACGCTAAATGAGGAGCAGTTAATTTTTAAAGTGCAAAGTGCTGATAAATCTGTTACACGATTGGTTGTCACAACAGCTGGCATAAATAAAAATAGAAGACATACTGCATGAGGAATTGAAGACATTAAATATACAGACTTCACACTGGAAAATCTGACCTGAGCAAACACAAAACATACGTTTTTTAAGAAACACCGCAAAATAAATAGAGCTAGCCTTCATACAAATAGTTTCAAATAACGGTATATACAACTCAGTCAATATATAAATTCAAGATGATTTCTTCACTAACCCAATTTGATGCGGTTGGTGAATGGAATACAGTGAACGTCCTTAAATATTATATATACATATATCATATCACAAAGTTTGCCACAATGGAAGAAACCACAGGTAGATGATATCCGCAAAATTTATTTGAAAGCTGACACAGGTTGCACTGCACAGTTCTCTTCAATCATAATGCCAGACGGGTTTTGGATGTTAATCCTTCTTCAATGGTTGTCGAGTTGTACCTGAGAATGGGGAATGCAGCTCGACATCTTTTCAATACGCCTGGTTCTGCCCTAGTGGGCGTGGTTCCTCCTCTCTTGGCTCAATACGCCTGGTCCTCCCCAAGTGGGCGTGGTTCCTCTTCTATTGGAATTCTGGTAGTCGTAGTTGCATGAATGATTACTCCAGTGAGTCCGTCTCAAGGTGCACTCAATATTGGCAAATGAAAGCACAGTGGGGTGAGACATAGTCCATCCAACAAATCAGTTGCACTGTCATGCTCTCAAATGCACGCTAACCCCCATTCACAGGAGGCGCTGCATGGCATCTCCACGGGTCCGCATTCTCGCGGCAGGTCTCCTCCGTGGCTTGGCTGCCTGCTAAACATCATATCACAAAGTTTGCCACAATGGAAGAAACCACAGGTAGGTGATATCCGCAAAATTTATTTGAAAGCTGCCACAAGTTGCAGTGCACAGTTCTCTTCAATCCTGCTGCCAGACGCATTTCGGATGTTAATCCTTCTTCAATGGCAGTTGAGTTTTACCTGAGACTGGGGAATGCAGCTCGACATCTTTTCAATACGCCTGGTCCTGCCCTAGTGGGCGGGGTTCCTCTTCTCTTGGCTCAATACGCCTGGTCCTGCCCAGATGGGCGTGGTTCTTCTTCTCTTGGCATTCTGGTAGTCGTAGTTGCATGAATGATTACTCCAGTGAGTCTGTATCAAGGTGCACCCAATATTGGCAAATGAAACCACAGTGGGGTGACACACAGTCCATCCAACAAACCAGTTGCACTTTCATGCTTTCAAATGCGCGCTAACCCCCGTTTACAGGAGGCGCTGCATGGCATCTCCACGGGTCTGCATTCTCGCGGCGGGTCTCCTCTGCGGCTTGGCTGGCCGCTAAACATCATATCACAAAGTTTGCCACAATGGAAGAAACCACAGGTAGGTGATATCTGCAAAATTTATTTGGAAGCTGCCACAGGTTGCAGTGCACAGTTCTCTTCAATCCTGCTGCCAGACGCGTTTCGGATGTTAATCCTTCTTCAGTGGCAGTCGAGTTGTACCTGAGACTGGGGAATGCAGCTCAACATCTTTTCAATATGCCTGGTCCTGCCCTAGTGGGCGTGGTTCCTCTTCTCTTGGCTCAATACGCCTGGTCCTGCCCAAGTGGGCGTGGTTCCTCTTCTCTTGGCATTCTGGTAGTCGTAGTTGCATGAATGATTACTCCAGTGAGTCCGTCTCAAGGTGCACTCAATATTGGCAAATGAAACCACAGTGGGATAAGACACAGTGTGGTGGTGAGCCTCAGCAAGGCCTACCAGTGCAAGAGATTCACCCTTCTCTGCACAGCGTCCTTAGACCAATAGGAAGAAGTTGGCACAGACACTGGAATAGAAAAGACAGAGTTTATTAAACCTCATGAGGTGGAACTACATTCACACAGCACCCTTCGGTAATGCAAATCAATAGCCCCTTTGTCTGTTCCTCAGTAAGGAATGTACAATTGTGAGGTTCCTTTGAGTCGCAGGATATGGCAACAAAGTAGCTGGGTTCAGTGTTGCGCACCTCTTCAAGGTAATATGAGGTGCTAACAGTGTCAATTCGTATCCTGTCAGGCGAGCACTAGTTAAGTGTTGTGTCTTGGTCTGATTCAAAAGGGCATCTACTGCATGGGGTACTAGCACCAACAGTTTGTGTGATAAAACTATCCCTTCACTCTGACGTATGGACACCGCTATTGCTGCAACTGAACGGAAGCATCCAGGCAACGCACGAGCAACAGTATCAAGAACTGCAGAAAAATATGCACAGGGACGCTGCTTATCACCATGTGTCTGTACTAAGACTGACAATGCACACCCATCTTTCTCGTGTACATAGAGTGTTAAAGACTTTGTGTAATCTGGTGTGCCTAACACTGGTGCAAAACAAAGAGCTTGTCTTAACTGACGGAAAGCATTAAGGCATTCCTCTGCCATGGAAGGGGGATCGGAGTGTTTTTAGTCAGAAGTGCTAGCAGGGGTTTAACAATGTGTGAAAAGCCCAATATCCATTGTCTCCAAAACGAATTCAAACCAATGAACGCACGGACATCTTTCTGTGTGGAAGGTACTGGGGTGTCTAAAATTGCTTGAATGTGATCTGGTGTCAATGCACGACCCTCCTTAGACAGAAGGTGACCTAAGTAGGATTACCTTCGGTCTAAATATTGCAAATTTCTTTGTGATACCTTATGATGGTGTGTAGAAGTAAAAGAAAGCAAAGACAAAGTACATTTTTCACACTGCTCAAGCGTATCAGCTGCCAATAGGATGTCATCAACATATTGTATGAGAGCCACTCCTTCAGGCAAAGTAAAGGAATCAAGCTGTCTCTTCAATGTAGTTGCTGTCGGAGGAACCAAAGTAAGTAGTGTTGTTATGTCAGAAACCTCAGGGTACTGCGGTACTACAATCTTGTTTACTTCTCTCAAGTCAATGATAAATCTGTAAATCTTAGTGCCAGTATCTTTTTTCAAAATGGGAAGAATCGGACTATTGCAAACATTGTAAGAAACTTCTTCCACGACCCCTACTTTAATCAAGTCATGTACAATGCGTGTGAGTGCTTCTTCTCCTTCTCGAGAAATTTTATACTGAGGTAGTCTTAGCAATAAAGCACCCTCCTTGACACTAATATGCACTGGTGGAATAACCATTTGCCCTACATCAGTGGGTCATAAGCTTGAGCTAACATAACCTTTGTTTTCAACTCTTTAGACTTTTTATCCTCATTACTTTTAGCTTCTAATTCTTGTCGCTCATAATACTGAGCCATGGTTAAGAGAGAAACAGGAGAAGAGGTAGTCCATGAACTCTCACTGGCCTTCAGGCGACTAGAGATTCCTGGCAAAAGGTTTGCGACATATTTATCGACAAACAGATGTCTACCCGTGTCATCTGTCAATGACTGGCCACTAGAATCGTGGAATGCTTCTTCAAAGCATGTGAAGGAGTCAGAAACTGATTCATCTACCTTTTGCTTGCAAGATGCTAACACTGTCCAATCTATCTTTTTAGGGGGAATAACCGTTTTTAAGTTAACTAATATAGCTGCATGAAGATTTAAAATTAACTGACATGGTTTCTGTGCAGGTTCTCTATCTTCATCTAACTGCTCTAAATCTTTCCACAATGCTCCAAATGTCGCACAATCATCAACTTTACGCACCGTTCTCCACATATCAGGCGGTAATATTAGTCCAAAAAACAAATCACTATCAGGCAAAGTCATAGTACAAGAGCTAATGGCACCCTCAACTTCCTCATAAAAGGCTGCTGGATTCTTTCACGGATCAGGCAATGCATTTTTAAGGGCCATGACATCTGCTCTATTCCAAGGAGTGTAAACCCAATTATAAATAAAATATCCTTTAGCATCTACAGAAGTGTTATCATCATTTGTACCCGTTCCTTTAGGAGGAACATATAAAGGCGCGGTTTCCAGTATGGGTTTCACATTAATTACAACATTCTTATCTGTTTCAGGAGTAGAAGTTCGTGCCATGCTGATTCGGGATGTTTGTGCAGCTGCGACTGCTGCTTTTTTCTCCTCTCGCAAACGGGCTGCTTCAACACGCAGTTTAACTAAGCATCTGATCCTGTCAGCCACCTGGGAGAAGACAAAAAGAACTTCATGTAGTTTTTTATAATCAGCTGCTACATCATCGGGCTCTATTTCTACCGAATATTTTCTAAACCGTTCGATAACCTCTGCGGCAAATGTATTGGTAAAATATATTTGCTCCCTTTCCTGCCAATCTTTAATACTATCTAAAAATTCAGAAGCAGTGGCAGTACTACGAACGGTTTTACGCTCAGCAGATCTAATCTGAGGCGCACGTTCAGCAGAGAATATCGAGCGAGTTTCTCTAGCTTTGTCCTGGTCTGTAGGAGAGTCCTCATCTGACTCATAAGGAGCAGAAGGAAGAGTATACGGAGGTGGACAACGATTTAATAAGAGAGAATCATCTTGGGGTTTATTAAGAATAGGATAAAGAGGCCTACGAACAGTGTATTGGCCATTTACCTGTAAATGACGCTATCTATCGTCCCTCTCTTTAATTTCTTTAATTTCCCTATTTTTCATTTCCAATGCTTTCGCATGAATACTCTTGCGTTGTTCTTTTTCAGTCAAGGCTTGCTCACGCTTCTTCCGCTCACGCACTTCTTTCTCCCACATTCGTACACAGTCAAACGTATCTTGCCTTGCCTTGCGCTTAAACATCTGTTGCTCCACATACTGAATCTTTTGCAAATCAAATGACCCATGCATAGGCCAATGCAACTCAGGATCTTTACGAGTGTATTTGTTCCATAACGTGCTGTACATTATGATAGAAATACCATACTTAATATACATGTCCCTATTAGGCGTCCCCTCCGGGGGGGGGGTTGTGCTTCATCGAGTTTCAAACTGGTACCACTACAGAAGCAACACATCCTATAAAGTGTGCTGGAAACAGGCATGCCAAAAATAGTGCAGAATATGCAGTATTTATTAATCAAAGTAGCGCTTAAGGTACTCTTCGTACGTTGAGCCGTTCAAACAAATTTACATAGAGAAAAATCTCCTCATTACCTGCCTATATGAATTGCAATGCATGTATAATTATCAAACAGATTTCAATATTGGCCTATCGTACAAACAAAGGTGCAGTAAGTGTTACTAAACTACCTTACCAATCAAAGGCGTCAAACCAACAGCAAGTGCCGCAGAAAGTCTCTTACCAATCAAATGGTGTCCAGGTTCCAACTGCCAAGTTCTCAAATCGACCAAATGGTCTCTGCACGGTGAATCAACAGAAGAGATCTCAGTTGAGGACCGGCGCCACCTGGATGGTCAGATCAGAAAGAAAGGAAAAACGCTGTGAGTGCCAAGACTCGGGACTCATCAGGCAGCGATCGCGTCCAAAGGAGATTCCAATCCTTCATCGCGACCAGTCCTTCAGGCATCTGAGTTGCCGATGAGCCCTACGTTGGGCGCCAATTTGTGGTGGTGAGCCTCAGCAAGGCCTACCAGTGCAAGGGATTCGCCCTTCTCTGCACAGAGTCCTCAGACCAATAGGAAGAAGTTGGCACAGAAACTTGAATAGAAAAGACAGAGTTTATTAAATCTCATGAGGTGGAACTACATTCACACAGCACCCTTCGGTAATGCATGAAGTAGCACACTGACTGGAAGGAGCTTGGTCCTTTTATACCCAAACTGGGGCTCAAATGAAAGCGGCACAAGTACAGAATGCTGGTTTCAAATACATATAAGGTCATACAGAGAGTGTGCTGGCAACAATTAGGAGGGGCTGACAGTTAGCTAATTCTGGTGGACACATCCTGACAGTTACAAGTTGGAGACAGCTGTAAGCTCAACTAAGCATGTACGCAGCAGAAGAGGCTAAATATATCTCGTCTCTAGGCAGATTTAAAGAGCAGTTGACAGAAAGGTAGGACAGAGCACATGGCAAGCACATGGTAAACAAAATGGCTGCCAGAAATACAAAATGGATTCCACACAACGGACACAATTACAACAACAGTCCATCCAACAAACCAGTTGCACTTTCATGCTTTCAAATGCGCGCTAACCCCCGTTTACAGGAGGCGCTGCATGGCGTCTCCACGGGTCCGCATTCTCGCGGTGGGTCTCCTCCACGGCTTGGCTGGCCGCTAAACATCATATCACAAAGTTTGCCACAATGGAAGAAACCACAGGTAGGTGATATCCGCAAAATTTATTTCAAAGCTGCCACAGGTTGCAGTGCACAGTTCTCTTCAATCCTGCTGCCAGACACGTTTCTGATGTTAATCCTTCTTCAATGGCAGTCGAGTTGTACCTGAGACTGGGGAATGCTGCTCGACATCTTTTAAATACGCCTGCTCCTGCCCTAGTGGGAGTGGTTCCTCTTCTCTTGGCTCAATACACCTGTTCCTGCCCAAGTGGCTGTGGTTCCTCTTCTCTTGGCATTCTGGTAGTCGTAGTTGTATTAATAATTACTCCAGTGAGTCCGTCTCAAGGTGCACTCAATATTGGCAAATGAAACCACAGTTGGGTGAGACACAGTCAATCCAACAAACCAGTTGCATTTTCATGCAACTACGACTACCAGAATGCCAAGAGAAGAGGAAGCACGCCCACTAGGGCAGGACCAGGCGTATTTAAAAGTACAACTCGACTGCCACTGAAGAAGGTTTAACATCCGAAACACGTCTGGCAGCAGGATTGAAGAGAACTGTGCACTGCAACCTGTGGCAGCTTTTAAATAAATTTTGCAGATATCACCTACCTGTGGTTTCTTCCATTGTGGCAAACTTTGTGATATGATGTTTAGCAGCTAGCCAAGCCACGGAGGAGACCCGCTGCGAGAATGCGTACCCGTGGAGACGCCATGCAGCGCCTCCTGTGAACGGGGGTTAGCACGCATTTGAAAGCTTAAAAGTGCAAATGGTTTGTTGGATGGACTGTGTCTCACCCCTAAGTGATGTCATGAGTGACGTCACTGACCATGTCATGAGTGATGTTATATGTGACGTCATCAGCAGTACATTGCGGGCGCACAAGTTATAGTTAGCTAAGCTAACTATAATGGAGGAATTTCAAAGGTTTTGTATGAGAAAAATGTTCAGCTAACTATAACGTGTGAAAACTAGGGTTTTTTCAATGAATCTGCATGGTTTTTTAAATGCTAATTCCTAACTATAACGTGTGTGAAACCTATGGTTTTTTCAATGAATATATATTACCCACTGGCGGTCGCCAGTAGGTATAGATAGTTAGGACCTAGTTTCCATAGGAAATCCGCAACATTCTATTGGGAATAACTTTGGCGCCGGTTGAGGAATTTGCGTGTAATTTTCCAAAATTTAGGCCAGCTCTGCTCCGCTCCTTCCCTGAAAGTGTCGGGGGGATTCGTCAAGCGGGCGCCAAGAAAAAAGGGGGGTCCCAAAACGTGTTTTCCCCATGGTAATTTCCATAGGACGTTCAGACACGGCTACAGCCCGAACCGCTGAATGGAATTACACCAAACTTTGCAAAATTGTAGGGACTGGTACGCAGAAGTGCCTTTTCTATATTTGGTGAAAATTGCTCCATTGGTTTTTACAAAAATTAACGTAAAAAAATGTATATGTCTATATGCGCGCTTCGAGCGCTCAGGGTACGCGTACCGGTAAGCGCACCCGGCGCACCACGGAAGTGCGCGAGCGGAAAGCTGATTGCCTCTCGGGTGTCTGTCAACATTCCAAACAGTCCGAAGAGTCCACCATCTTGTGTCTCGGTAGAATCGAGACACAAGAGGTGAAAAAAAAAGAGGGAAATGAATTAAAGGGGGCAGGGTAGAAAACCCCTGGCCCCCTAGGTTTTCTGAGGGGGCCTAGAAGGACCCTAATGGGCAAAAAAACTATTTATTTTTTATATATTTTAGTTCCTACTCTGTAAACATGCCAGGGGTTGCGCTGCAGAGAGGTGTAAAAAAGGGTGTACCCTCATTAAACCTCTCTGCAATGCAGCCCCCAGGCGCATACTGCAGGTTCCAGGTGGGCTAGTTGGCCCACAGAGACCCCCAGTATGCAAGGAGAATTAGTTCCCCCTCTGCAAACACAAACCCGGGGGCTGCATTGCAGAGAGGTGTAAAAAAGGGTGTGGCCTCATTACACCTCTCTGCAATACAGACCCCTGGCTTATACTGGAGGCTCCTGGTGGGCTAGTTGCCCCCCAGGGACCCCCAGTATGCAAGGGGAATTAGTTCCTCCTCTGCAAATGCGCCAGGGGTTGCGCTGCAGAGTGTTGTAAAAAGGGGGCATGCCCTCTGAACACCTGCATGCTAAAATGTAGTAAATCAGTATAAAAAAAATTAATACATTTAAAATTTGTCATTTAAAAAATCGTCGAAATTCAATGAAAAAACCATAGGTTTCAGGTCTTATATAGTTAGGAATTAACATTTAAAAAACCTTGCAAATTCACTGAAAAAAACATAGGTTGCAGGTGTTATATAGTTAGGAATTAGCATTTAAAAAACCTTGCAAATTCACTGAAAAAACCATCGGGTTCAGGCCTTATATAGTTAGGAATTAGCATTTAAAAAACCTTGCAATTTCACTGAAAAAACCATAGGTTTCAGGCCTTATATAGTTAGGAATTAGCCTTAAAAAAACCTTTGAAATTCACCCAAAAAACTATAAGTTTTAGGGGTGTTATAGTTAGCTGGACATTTCACTCATACAAAACCATTGAAATTGCTTCTATATAGTTAGTTGTACTAACTATATTTCGCGCACCCGCAATCCACTGTTGATGATGTCACATATTACATCATTAATGACATGGTCAGTGACATCACTGATGACATCTCAAATGACATCAATGATGACATCACTGATGACATCATCCACGTGACAATCACATACACCTTTTCATACACTAGTAAAATCTTACATCACTCTTTGTAAAATACAGAGTATCATATTTGAATCCATTGACACAGCAATACAAGTATTTAAAAACCCACTCATTGATTCCTAGATGTATACACACATCTAATCACTAACCTGTAGATTCACTCATACATGCTGTCAATGAACAATAGAACACTATCAAAAATACTTATACTCCTATATCGACATTACACACCAGCACACAACCTATTCACATATGAAGTTATCCTACTCACTTATGCAAACAATGGATCATACTTACATACTTACTTAGCTACACACTTATACAAACACCACTTCATCTATTCATTTAGATAGTAAGTCATATTTAGTATATTATAAAATCATTATTACAAGTATACAGTTATCCATACAGTCACTCACACAATCATTGAGTCTTATGTATACTTATTCATATGCAACAACGGCCACATGCACTGCCTTTTATTTTTCTAGTTTGTTGGACATGTACCATTGAGAAATATATTTGCTCATCATCACACCCATAAAGATATTCACTCATCCAAACAACTGTTAGAACATGTAGTTTTAACTTCATATATCTACTGAATCAACTATTCACACATCTTTGGGCAGTCACACACCCTCCAACGAACCACACACACATTCACTCTCCCATACAAATACTCAATTCGCTAATCAATAACTAATATAGACTTTCACATAGCTAGTAACGAACTGGAGAACCAGTTTACACGACAACTGACAAAGTGATACAGTTATTGACACAGTTTAGTCACTATCCACTATATTTAGTGAGACACTATACATTGTTAAAGTCATCCATCCACATATTTATTTTTATATATCAACTCATACTTCAATGCAAATTCCTATATATAAAATGCATATTTAAATAACGAAGCAAACCACATTCACTGGATGATGTCATCAGTGATGTCATCATTGATGTCATTTGAGATATCACCAGTGATGTCACTGACCATGTCATGAATGATGTAATATGTGACATCATCAGCAGTGGATTGCGGGTGCGCGAAATATAGTTAGTACAACTAACTATATAGGAGCAATTTCAATGGTTTTGTATGAGTGAAATGTCCAGCTAACTATAACTAACCCTGGGCGAAGAACTACGCTCCGTTCGCGGAGTTTGCGGAGTTTCGGCAACTCCGCGCTCCGCGGAGAACGCGAAGTTGTCGAATACTCCGCAAACTGCTGCGTAGCGTAGTTCTCGCGCGCTCAATAGCATTTTCGCGTGCGCGAGGATGCTTGTCGGTAAGATCGAGTTGCCGAACACGCAGAAACTGCAATCTGGCACAGAATAACTCGCGAACACGTTAGTAGTGACCGGAAATAAGGGGACGCGAGCGGGCGGGACAAACCTCATGGGTAACTTCGCGCGCTACACATCCCGAGCATGCAGGCAATCAATCAATCAATCAATCAGGATATTTGTATAGCACGCTACTCACCCAGAGGGTCTCAAGGCGCTTGGGGGAGGGGGGTCCGCTACTGCTCAAACAGCCATGTCTTGAGTTGCTTACTGAAGCAGAGGTGGTCTTGGGTCAGGCGGAGGTGGATGGGGAGGGAGTTCCAAGTCTTGGCTGCCAGGTAGGAGAAGGATCTTCCTCCCATGGTGGATCTTCGGATGCGTGGCACGGCGGCGAGGGCGTGGCTGGTCGATCGTAGCTGGCGGGTGGGAGTGTAGAAGGTCAGGCGGTTGTTGAGGTACCTGGGGCCCAGGTCGTTGAGGGCCTTGTGTGCGTGGTTGAGGAGTTGGAACGTGATTCTCTTGCTGACGGGGAGCCAGTGAAGGTCTCTCAGGTGTCCGGAGATGTGGCTGTGTCGGGGGATGTCCAAGATGTGTCGTGCGGAGGCGTTCTGGATGCGTTGGAGTCTTTTCTGGAGTTTGGCTGTGGTTCCGGTATAGAGGGTGTTCCGAAGTCCAGTAGGCTGGTAACGAGTGCCTGTGTGACCATCTTCCTTGGTTTCGGTGGGGAGCCATCGGAAGATCTTTCGGAGCATGCGTAGGATGTTGAAGCATGATGATGAGATGGCGTTGACTTGTCTGGTCATCGAGAGTGGGAGGAGACCAGGATGAAGCCCAGGTTGTGTGCGTGGTCCGTTGGTTTCGGTGCGCTGCCCAGGGCAGGGGGCCTCCAGGAGTTGTCCCAGGTGGAGGGTGATGATCCAAGGATGAGGACTTCCGTTCCGTCTTGTCTGAGTTCAGTTTCAGGCGGCTGTTCCTCATCCACTCGGCTACGTCTTTCATCCCTTCGTGTAGGTTGGTTCTGGCGGTGGCTGGGTCATTGGTGAGGAAGAGGATCAGCTGGGTGTCGTTGACGTAGGAGATGATGTTGAGGTTGTGTTGGCGTACGATGGCTGCGAGGGGGCTCATGTAGACGTTGAAGAGGGTGGGGCTGAGTGATGATCCTTGTGGTACGCCGCAGATGACTTCGGTGGCCTTGGATCTGTACGGGGGAGATGGACTCTCTGGGTTCTTCCGGTGAGGAACGAGATGATCCACTCCAGTGCCTTCTCTTGGATTCCGATGTTGCTGAGGCGCTGCACTAGGGTGCGGTGGCAGACAGTATCGAATGCTGCGGAGAGGTCCAGGAGGATGAGGGCCGCTGTTTCCCCGTTGCCGAGAAGGGCTCGGATGTCGTCAGTGGCTGCTATGAGGGCAGTCTCGGTGCTGTGGTGGGCGCGGATGCTGGACTGCGAGTGGTCGAGGGATCCGTTCGTCTCGAAGAAGGCAGCAAGCTGTCTGTTGACGGTCTTCTCGATGACTTTGGCAGGAAAGGGGAGGAGCGAGATGGGGCGGTAGTTCATGAGGTCGGCGGGGTCCGCTGATGGTTTCTTCAGGAGGGCGCTGAGTTCGGCATGCTTCCAGCTCTCCGGGAAGGTGGCGGTGCTGAAGGAGCAGTTGATGATGTCCCGGAGTTGGGGTGCGATGACGGAGTCGGCCTTGTTGAAGACGTGGTGGGGGCATGGGTCGGTTGGTGATCCGGAGTGGATGGTGTTCATCGTGTGGATGGTGTCTTCGGTGCTGACCGGGGTCCAGTCGCGGAGGGTGGTCGTGGGGGGTGTCGGTTCGGTGGTCTTGCGAGGGAGTGATGTCGTTGTTTCCGGCGCTGGGGTTGGAGAGCTCTTTGACGATGCTGAAGAGTTTCTTGCTGTTGTGTGCGTTGTTGTCGAGACGTTCCTTGAATGCTGTCTTCTTGGTGGTGTGGATCAGCTGGTGGTGTTAGCGGGTAGCGTGCTTGAGGGCGGTCATGTTGTCTGTAGTTAGATTTTTTCGCCAGGCTTTCTCAAGGGTATGGCAGTTCTTGGAGTTCTTGAGGTCGTCGTTGAACCAGGAGGCTTTCTTGCTGCCGGGCCTGCTGGGATGGTTTTTCAGAAGTGCAAGGTCGTCAGCGCAGTTGGTGATCCACTGTGTGAGGTTGTTGGCTGTTTGGTTGGGGTCCGTTGAGCTGGCGTGAGGGTTCTGGCTCAGTGAAGTGGTGAGCTGGTCGGTTGTGCTTGTGATCTTGTTCCAGCTCCTGCTGGGAACCTGTTGCGGGTGGTGGTGAGTCGTGGTCTTTCTGAAGCTGAAGTGGACGCAGCTGTGGTCTGTCCAGTGGAGTCCGGTGGAGTGGCTGAAGGAGATGTACTTGCTGGAGGAGAAGACTGGGTCAAGCGTGTGTCCGAAGTAGTGGGTGGGGGTGTTCCCCAGTTGCTTGAGTCCGTGGTTGGCGAGGTTGTCCAGCAGGGTGGTGCTGTTGTTGTCGTTGTTGTTCTCCAGGTGGAAGTTGAGGTCCCCTAGGAGGATGTAGTCAGCGGAGGCGAGGGCGTGCGGGCTGATGAAGTCTGCGATGTCTTCGCTGAATTGTGTGCGAGGTCCTGGGGGTCTGTAGATGAGGGTGCCTCTGAGTGTGGTCTTGGGGTCAGTGTGTATCTGGAAGTGAAGATGTTCGGCGACTGTGAGGGTGTCGTCTGAGTTGGTCGTGATGCGGATGGTGTTCTTGTGGACGATGGCGATGCCTCCTCCTGTCTGGTTGACGCGGTCTCTTCGGGTGATCTTGTATCCGGGATGGCGACGGCGATGTCGGGCGCTGAGGAGGCATTCATCCATGTTTCCGTGAGGAAGGCGACGTCTGGAGATGTGGTGTCGAGCAGGTTCCAGAGTTCCACGGCGCTCCCGAAGATGAAAAACGGCTTGCGAACAGGTCAAGCAAGCTACTACGCATGTTCGCGGAGTTATGCGTAGTTCGCGGAGTGCAAGTGCATGTTCGCGTAGCTCCGCGGAGTGCGGCTACGCGAACTACGCCCAGGGTTAACTATAACACCCCTAAAAGTTTTTTGAGTGAATTTGCAAGGTTTTTTAAAAGCTAATTCCTAACTATATAAGGACTGAAACCTATGGTTTTTTCAGTGAATTTGCAAGGTTTTTCAAATGCTAATTCCTAACTATATAAGGCCTGAAACCTATGTTTTTTTCAGTGAATATATATATATATATATATATATACCCAAGTAAGTGCTGATTTTCTTTATTGGATGTAAAAGCACTCCGCCATGACGCATTTTGGCCGCCCCTTCTGCCTTGATCACATAACAGCGTTAGCATTGTGACTCAATATATTTAAGGTGCAAGTGCCTTGTCACGTGGTATGATAAACATAGACAAAATATATATACACATTGTTGTTAATCCATGGTAAACTTGTCCCTTAATATTAAAGAGAATACAAGTAAAGGACCTAGCTAATAAATGCATAAATGCAGCATAGATATGGGTAAAACAAATAAATATTTGCTTTAAAAAGGAAGTTTCTATTGGCGTCCGATAATATAGTCAATCAAAGCCTAAATGCATAATCAATTTGTAAACAAATTTCCAATACAACTATTCACTCAAAATGGCTTCATTGCATGTTTAAATTCAATTTTCCATAGGAACTGTTCATCGCGACTACAGCTTGAACTGCTGATCAGAATTACACCAAATTTGGCAAAGAGTTAGTCCTTAGTTCAGACTCATGACTTTTGCTTGAATGGTGTAAATCCGTTCAATAGTTCCTGAGAAAATGACATTTAAAAGTACATATATATCTATGACCGTGCAGGATCTGCGCATCCTGTGCGCACTCTAAGTGCACCGTTCCGATTCCGCGCTGAATGCTAATTGTCTGTCAAGTGGTTGTCAACATTCAAAACCAGGAAGTGTTGGCAGCCATTTTGTGCCTCGGTAGATTCGAGACTGAAGAAGTTAGTGGAATAAGTGTGCACAATGTATAAAGAGGGCAGGGTAGAAATACCCTGACCCTCTAGACCTTCTTAGGGGGTCCCACAAGGACTCCCAGTGCCGCGGGGTGCGCGGATCCTGCCGTAAAAAAATACAAATAAAACAGAGCTTCTTTCATAATTAGCCCCTGGGGGAAATTATAAAAATGTATGGGGGGCCCAGAGGGGCCCCCCAGCCTGTGGAATGCCACCCCCCCAGGGCTACAAAATAAATGGTTGGGGGGGCTCCACGGCCCCCCTAGCAACATATGTGGTTGGGGTGGGGCTCAAGGGCCCCCCTAAGCCCCGCGGACCACCACCCCCAGGGCTTTGTCTACTGTTGGAGAGGGGCCTTGTGGCCCCCCTCCTGGACCTTGTTGTGGCCCTCTGGACCGCAACCCCCTGGGCCATCTCCTGCAGTGTTCCGAGGTGCCCACCCCCGGGACACTGCTGTTTGTTATGGGAGGGCGGGAGCCGAGGCTTCCGCCCTCCCATAACAAACTTGGTTTGGATTTTGAAAGAGAGAGCAGGGAAACCTGCTCTCTTTTTCATAATCCAAACCAGATTGCTTTTCCACATGGGAGCTGCATGTTAGCAGCTCCCCATGTAGAAAAGCAATGCTGTCTCCCGAAGGACGCGGGGAGCCGGCTGGGACCGTGGGGGCATTGGGCCCCCCCCCAAGGTCCCCAATGTTTTATATAAGCCCTGGGGGATGGGGTCCCCGGGAATAATAGAAATTAGTGATTGGGGCTATTTTTTTCTCAAAAATATGCAATTTAGGTTATAGAAAACAACTGAATAAAATAAGTAGCGTTTTTTATGTCTATTACTGTGAAGGTAAGTTTAACTAAGTATTAAAATGCACAATGATCTGTGTTTGCACACATGTGACGAAAGGGGAGATGGATGGAGTAGATATGTGTGGAAAGATGCTCTGTGGGCGATTTAAATTACAGGATAAAGTTCACATGAATACTGACTGTCAATGGGGGCCAACTAACCCATCTCATATGTGCAGAAAGTGGCGGTGAATTGCATTGCAGACAGATATAAAATAGGAAATAGCTTTAGAGTACCTCTTTGCAACACACCTGTATGGTATTCAATAGAGAGATATGGTGGGCTAGTAGAGCCCTGGGAATTTCAGGATTAAAAGAGACAAAATTCCTTAACTTAATACCCATCACAGAGTGTGTTTGCACATGTCACATAAGGCCCCATCCCTTCCCTTCACTAATCTATAAACGTGTCCTATTAGTTTACCAAAACTCAAGTACTTATAAATTTATCTTGTTCTTTGTTTGCAGTACTGAAATTATTCTACTTATTACTCATATAGTTAACGATTAGACTAGCCATTAACGTTAGTATAACTCAATTTATTTATATATTATGCATGTATATTATACTTATAGCACAAGACACTGTTTCATATTTACATAGAGAGGAAAATGCAGTCTGTGTACATTTTCTTCTCCATGTAAATATAACCTCATCATACATACCACTTTGCATTGAAATGGCGTTCTATGGGTGATGCTGTGCGTGTTCGCACAAAACACTCATAGAACAAGAAACATGCTCAGATGTATCATAAATCATGAATCTGGAAATGTTTGTGAATGCTGCCCCATCCTCCAATTGGTGTAGCAAGGCACAGCAAGGAGAATTTTTTAATTTCTCCTAATTTTTTCTCTTTCAATATATGCTACATTGTACAGCATACATTGAAGGAAAAAAAATTCCTTCACTGATTGTTTTTGTGCAGGAAAGTGTGTCTTCTTGCCCAAAAACAAACTGTACACGACACAGATATCCTTGCACCATGGTGCAAGGGAGACTGTGCCACCACATGGCTGCAGCTTAAGCAGCAGTGCAGAGAAAAGCATTGACTTGCAACATATTTATGTACATATGTTGCATCCCTGTGGTTCAGAAGTACCAAAGCACACTGCAGCTAAAAAGCTTACAGTGTCATGCTGCAGCACTTCCTTATAGTTCTGCACTTATACATTTACCATACACCACAAATGCATTCTTTCAGTCAATTACTCACTACACATATATTCGTCTAAACTTTCACACACTATCATGCAAATATAGCTCTTTTTTTAACCAGAGAAGTTAGTTCTGAAAATAACTCTTTTTTGTACTTTTTTGAATAATTGTTTTATTTTTTTGTTTTTTAAAAGAAAAAAAAGACAACTGGAGGAACAAAACAATGAACTGCAGGGGATAATAAAAATAAAATCTAGCACCGATGATTATCTAGTACTCCACAAACCAAATTAACAGACTGCTCTCCATAGCAGAGCAATATATTACACTTAATACAGTGTATTTTAGCATTGGCAAATTGAGGACGAATGTCCAGACGTTCAGAAGACATAGCAGCAGCAGAGGTGCTAGGAACTGCAGACGGAGGGGTTTGAGCCAATTTTCTACATTCCTCCCTTGCCAAGTTGACAGGATGCTGTGTTTTTAGATGTTTCATCATACTTGCGGTCCCGCAAGAGTATTTCTTCATGGGGTCACCTCTTGACAACACCCTTTTGCAGATTTTGCATGTCACCTTCACAGCATTGACTTTCTTCTGTCCCTCCAGTATAGAAAAAAATGTCCACACCACTGAGTTGTACCTCTTACGAGGTGGAGGTTCATGAACAAATTACTCATCTGAAGAGTTGCCTGAATCAGGTGGTGGCTGCTGTCCTGAAGCCATTGTAACTAATAATAGTTGTCCAATTTGTCAAAAAAGGTTCTTCTCAGCAGAGAGCTTTTCCTCCCAAGAAAGTCTAAGAAGAATGATTGAAATGGGTGTGCCCTTCAATAGTTAGAATAGGAAGTGTTATGAACCAATCAAATGTCTTTTTTTGAAGTCACTTGGGGTTCGGGCACCATGCGCCAAGAGCAGCATGCACCCAACGCGACTTCGCAAAATTGCATTTAAAACGAATGTAACTTTATTAAAAGTTAAAGAATATTATTTTTATAATTAGCTAAGATAATGTCTTGTATTAATATTTATATTAAATATATATATATGTTTTTGGACATTAAAAAATTTCGCTGGAGTCGCGCACACACCGCCCTCAACATGCGTACGACGTCATGCGAAGCCGCGTGGCGGTCGCGTCGCCTACTACAAGGCAGCCTTGGAGACGATTCTGCAGAAGTCACCTTTTTTTGATAGTCAGCATGCTAGGAAAGGTGAATATTTATTGTATAGCCTTTGATAACTCCTTTGATGCTGTTTTTGTGCCTGATTGGGTGGAGTTGGCACCTCAATCTAAGTTTTTTAGTCTAAAAGGTTTTCACAGTGCCACTGGTTTCTTAACACCAGTGGTGTCTGAAAGGAGTAAAAGGTGTTAGTGATTTGGACAACTGGGTGTAACACAGATGGCATGCTTTTTCCGCTAGGTGTGACACATACGGTACACTTGGACCTCTGGGCATTGTATAGATGGTACTCTTGGCCCCTGGGTGTGACGCATTGTGTGATTCAGACTTTAGAGAAACAGATTTGGACCTGGAAAATTAGGTGTAATTTGTGTGTGGCCAAGTGGTACCCAAGTTATTCCTTTTTCCTTATCTATTATTATTACCTTTGTCCACTAGCCGATATTGGCAGGCTAACTTTTTATGGTGTACCACGCAGAGCTTACACTGTTTACAGAATAGCATGCATTAGGAGGGCTCTAAGAAAGTTTTGAGAAAGCTGTCATGTTTTCTGTCAGCATTTGTTGAGTTGGTGTAGTGTACATGTAATGTTATGGTGTTATTATTTATTCCAAACTGTATTTTGTACAGGAGATGATATTATACAGAGACTGTGCTAAATATTACATTTTCTCATCTATGTTTCAAGACCTCATATTAGGGTGCTGGTATTCATTGTAAACTGTATTTGCAGCAAAAATTTGATATCGTTTAGTAACTGTTTTGTATATTGAACCTAGGTTGCAACCCTTCATATGCATTAGTATATGTGTTTATTGAATTGTTCAAGATAAATAGTTTGATGCATCAGTGAATAGTGATGAGCTCATAGTACGTAAAATTGTAAGACTGCTTGACGTACGTTTGTCTCCATGATTAGAACAAGCAAAAAACTCCCAATAGATCTGATTCGTAATTAGACCACAAAACCACGAAACTTATTATGGACTCCCCAATAAAACACATGGAAACCTGGTTCCCCCACACAGGTAAAGAAATGTAATACTTTTTGCCAAGAATGGCACACACACAAAGGTACACACATTTCCCAGGCCTAAGGAGGAAACATTTGACACTAATGTAATAGAACACACTAAAAAACACATAATAAATAAATATACAGGTCAAAAGAGAGACAAGAGAGAGGCAATACTAGAACTATCGGCCATTTTTGAAGAGGCCCCAAGTGATGGCCCAACAATGATGACAGCCAGCAAGGCGTCAGTGGCTTCCTATTCCATTTACAGTAATGGAGGTACTCAAGCCAGCTCCCCCCACATTTAGTATATTCCAATCCACCAATAGTGGAGCCGATGTGCCCCTCCCCATTGAAAGACAGACAGTTAGGTCCAAGCATGAGAAACCAAAAAGCCAGCAAACACACACTCGTCCAGTGCAGCCTAAGCCCCTTTGAAAAGACCCCAAAAGCTTGACCCCCCCTGCATACCACACCCAACACCCAACACATAGGACCTCAACCTCAAACCAAACACACACTCTCACAAGTTCAGGTGAACATACATGAGTGACAGGGAGGCTTGTGGTGGTTCTAGATAGCAATTCAGTGAGTGGGCTTGAGGAAGGAAATTCTACTCCCCCAAGAAGTGATGATGAGGGTGAAGTTACTGGATTTTCCCAGGTAGCTGGGGAGACAACAGAGAGCAAGTTTGAAGGTGAAGCCCACCCAAAAAGAACAGTGGGTAGCTCAGAGCAGAGGAGGCAAACCAGACTGGGTGAGGAAGAAATTTGTGAGCTGAGAAAAGAGAGAGAATGAGCACACAGCCAGGAAGTGCAGCAAGAACTCAGGGCAATGCACTCTTCATAGGTGGGAAGCAGAGATGGGAACACAGGACACTGATCTAGGAAGAATTGGAGCCAGAAATAGTTTTAGCAGGCATCAGAGCCTAATCAATGAGTCAACAAAAGGAGAGGGGCTGAACAGGCAATAATAGACTAAAGCATCCTGGTACTAACCCAAATGAAATGCACGAGGAATACGATTCTGTCTTTGAGTGCACCAGAAGGAAGCAGCAACAAGGGCGTAGGCTGCTCCCCCGCGCGCACAACAAACAAAAGTTAGCCCTGAGGGAAATAGTGTCAACTGACACTTTCTGCCACCTATTAGGCTACTGGACTGAGGAAAGGGGTCAATATGATAGACCTTGGCCGAAGAAAGAATCATTTGAGTCAGTGGAAAAAGGCAATAGCGAAGTATTGCATTCGACTTGAAGGAGGAGATCCTAATTTGAACTTCCCCTACATGCAGGAATGCCTATAAAGTTGGGAACACCATGTTAGGTAGCAACCTATGGAATCATTTGAAATAAGAATGCGCCCTGGCTACAGAGGGGCATTGCTGGGAACAAATATGTACCATGGGCTCAGATGGATAAAGAGGGGCTAAGGACAACGTTTCATTGCTGGATGTAGCAGGGAAATGGATTTCATGCTTTGAAAAGAACACTGCAGAAATCAACCTAGCAATAGGTGATATTAAAATCCCACTAAGTAGTCTTATTGAACAACATACTAATGCAGTGTTTACACAGGCTCACATTCCAGCAATTATACTAACAGACACCGAGCATGATGGGTCCACATTTAATTTATTCAGTCAGCAAATAGGGCGGCCCAGAGAGATATGCTCCCTGATCGCCCAGATGTAAGAGGGTGGATGGCAGAGACTATGATGCCAGGTGAGAGCTTAACTGATTTCTTGAATTGAATGAGGTAACAATGGGGACAAGAGACAGGACAGCAGTGGACCAATATGGGTCTACAAGTCGGATTCTTTTACAATATTCTTAAAAGGGGGTTACTCACCGAGATACCAAGGAGGCTGGACAGCGTGGTCGGGGTTGACACCAAACCCTTGCGAGAGATACAATCCCATATATCACATTACCACAAAAAGAAGCAAGAAAAGGACAGAAAAAAATCAGGAGCAAGATCAGACAGACACTGCTAAATTGGTTCAACACAAATAGAAGAAGACCACCCTCGAGGGGGCCCTGTTGGCCATGACCGTGGAAATGGCACCAGTCTCAAAGGCAGCACCACCGCAAAACCACAGAGGGTTCCAACTCAGCTACGGCGGTAGAGGCCGGGGAGATTGCTAGCAGTAATACACTAAGGGGCACTACTATTGTCTCAGGATGGGCCACCTGGCAGACAGATGCTGGTTAAAGGCATACCGTGAACAGAGATCAATGGGCCAGCTCCAACCACCACAAATCCCATGAATGTCAATCCACAAAACCAACCACAGGGGGATCAGAATGCACCCTACACTCATCCACAGGGAGGTCCTTCATCCACTACACCCCCATAGCAGGGATGAGGTAGTTGGACAAACATGTGGCAACAGCAACCGCAGACAGGGAGCTCAGCCCAGCAGGGACACGGGTAACAACCCCAGCAGGGTGGAGTGACTGTTTGGGGAGGTAGCACTTTCACACAGTCACAGAGCCAAAATGTGCAGTAAGATAAAACCCCCAGCATAAGTAGGAATAACTAGCACCCACTGACCCTCTTCCCCAAAAGAGTGTACTAAACCAAAAGAAGGACAAATGAGACAACAATCGAAATTCAAATTTTTACTTGCATCTAGAGATTCAGAGTGACTGTGAGCTTTTTCAACCAATATCCTCACTATAGTTCGACATCAATGATGAACCCACAGGAGCTTGGAAAAGCCAGGTTACCTAAGGTACCTCCAAGAGTCAAGGCCCCACTCTTCTGCTGATCCCCCAGGAAGGGGTGGCTGTCCACACCTGAGGGGAGGGTAGTCTGACAAGGGGGCGAGGTGGCACCCAGAGAAAGTATTTAAAAAGCAGACACCCAGGTCCTCGCGTCCAAAGTCAAATCGGATGGCTTCCTATTACGAGGTGAAAAGGTCCCCATTCTCAGGTATCTGGCCCGGGAACAATGTGTCGTGTAGTTCCAGTAGCACATCCAGAAAGCTAGAAACCTCCACCCAATGGAGGCCCCCTGCTCAGTTCTAAAATGAAGATGTCCTTAGTAGCAGAATTCAAGATTCCTGTGCACTTGAGATGGTAAAAACCTTACAATCTCCACAGCACATGCACAAAGAGCTAATAAGCTGCAAGGCTATGTGTGATGTTGAGTCCAAGCCTCAAATTGGGGGGTTCACCAGGATGATCAGACGTCCCAAAATTGATGAGGCAGTCCCGGTTCTTCATCATCATGCGTCAGATTTTGGGCAACGTTTTTGGTCAAGGCCCTGGGTATTCACATTTTTGGTATATCCAGACGAAGGTTAGACTCCGGATGCACTCAACTCCATATCAAGTATACCATCTAACAAACGCTTCAAGCCTTACATGCTCCATCCAGGGAAAGCAGTTGGACCCAACCTTGGACAACACAAGACGGCATAGCTAGGGGGCAAAAGAGGGCCATAGAGTAGTCTCCGACTCCCTCATGACAAATGAGGCAGAAAATCACATCAGACTTGGGGAAATGCCCAAAACTAAAGAAAAACAGTCCAAAGTTAGCTGTAAAAATGTTTCCACAGAAAAGATGGGGTCGATATACCAGGTGCCACAAGGAAAGGTCATGTGGAATGCCACATGGCAGGAACTGAGAGGTACATGCACATGATCTCGGGGCAGGCTGCAACCACCAACAACACTCAATAGCAGCAAATCCTCTGATCACATATTCTTGCACACATGTAGCCTGAAAGACGCAACTCAATCCTAAAGGCACCTCCATGGAACCCTTGCTAAAACATAACACGATCTATGTCAATGCTCTTCAGACCATCCCACAAATATAATTTGCTCTGATCTAAGCATCCACAGGAATGGAGAGGGGACACACAATAGCTCATGAAAGAGATTAATCTGTCTGATCCGATAATCACCCATAATTCCCCAAAACTATCAAAAGATACCTAACAGGGGGCCACCTTCCAGTGCCTCACTAAAGTAGTGACTAGAGGAATGTGGAGGACACTCCCCTAGGGGAAATACAGGAACCTCGAAATCCATTGATTATGGCACTCATTTCATGTTTCTGAGTTAATAAATTAACTGAGTTCTTATCCAAACAGGTCAACCACAGAAACCTTCAAAATCCCCACCATCCAGCTGCCATATCAAACACCCAAACAAAACAGGATGTTGGGTGGAGTGCTGAAACTTTTTACCACTCACCCCAGTAAAGAGATCTGGGTTTAATCCGTCTTTCTTTGTTCACTATGCCACCCCAGTTTGGACCAAGCCATATGCAAATCAGTTTTGACCCTGTTCCTCCTGGGAAAAGTCCAGCACGAACTGCTATGCCAGGTCCTCCATGGACCAGAAACAATCATCCTGGGACCTGTTTTGGGGTATCACCCCTCATCAGCCAGGATAGCTTGAATCCAGTGGCACAGCAAGCAAGGGACCCACGTCTGGGAACACCCTTGGCCACGTAGGCCAATCGCAAATACAAAAAGATGATGGACGGAGTGCAAACATTTTTTCAACCACTCACCCTGCTACCCCTGTCATGCTAGCATGGCTGTTCAGCATTCTGTCCATCATCTACTGTTTTTTCTTTGGTCACCCTAAGTCCCCAAACTCTGAGTGTAAGTTACTAAAAAATAAAAACTGTTAGTCCAGCACTACACATGCCCAAATATTTGTACTGCAACACTCGTCATAGAAACTAATGTAGGCTGGCACTTAAAATGTAACCCCACAATAAATCATTTTCCATTTAATGATTTCAAATATGTAAACATATTTTATAAAAATATAAATGAATGTTAAAAATATACAAAAATATGACATACTAATTATTTTATATGAAAACATTTTAGTAATAATATTGTAAAAAACAAAAATTGTGTACCCATGTAAGATTGATTCTTGATTAACGCTACTCCGAAGTGAAGTATTTACCATGTGTGGTAAGTACCTCCTATTATAGCTTTTTAACTCGCAAATGAAGAACAACATACAGAATTGGTATTTAACACACTAAGGGCTAGATGTAGGTAATCTCAATTTACCTATTCTTAAATTCCGAATTTTACTGATTCGGTATTTAAGAAAAGGTAAATGGGATGTAGGTAATTTTTCGTTAAAAATTACCGAATCGGTAAGATTCGGTGATTACCGAATCGGTATTTACCGATTTGGTAATTGCCATTCATTCCTATGGGCCTGGAGGCCCATAGGAATGAATGGCAATTACCGAATCGGTAAATACCGATTCGGTAAAAGGGGGAAAACATTGAAGGGTGGCAGGTTGTCACTTTGACACCCTGTTGTACCCCTCAATTGTCTATGGGTGCACTTCTGAGCATACCCTGCCACACTTATGGCGGTCAAAAGCGGTACAAAAGGGATATGCAAATCAGTCTGACCCTGTGAGCAAGCTTGTTTCCGTTCCAGGGAAGGCATGGCTTGGGAGTTCGGGCTGGACTGTTCCCATGAGGCACAGGGTCAGACTAATTTGCATATAGCCAAGTCTGAACTGGGGTGGCAGAGTGGGCTAAAGAACAGTGATGGATTAAACCTAGATCTTTTGACTGGGTGTGAGTGTTTGATTGGTTCAGATGCTCCGTCCATTACCACCCCCTTTTGTACCGCTTTTGGTCGCCATAAGTGTGGCAGGGTATGCTCAGACGTGAGTCCCTTGCTCACTTTGCCACTGGATTCAAGCAAGCCGGGCTGAAGACGGCTGGAATGCCAGAAACCGGTCCTCGGAAGCTTGTTTCCGGTCCAGGGAAGGCATGGCTTGGCAGTTCGGGCTGGACTGTTCCCATGAGGCACAGGGTCAGACTGATTTGCATATAGCCAAGTCTGAACTGGGGTGGCAGAGTGGGCTAAAGAACGGTGATGGTTTAAACCCAGATCTTTTGCCTGGTTGCGAGTGTTTGATTGGTTCAGATGCTCCGTCCATTACCACCCCCTTTTGTACATCTTCATTGCGAGGGTCACGGCACAGGCGCACTACACCTCCCAGGGGTCCACACTTCGACGCAGGCTGCCGACGTCATCGGAGGGTGCAACAGGCCCTCTTAGAGGGCGCTGCTCTACCGCACCGTGGGGTGCCCGCAGGCGTGCCCGGGCCAAGGGCAGGCCCATCCGCGCCCATCAGAGACGGAAGAGGCTGGGCTGGGCCTGCTCTGTTACTCCGAAGCTTGAGGACCTGAAACCAAGGTACTGTTGACAACAACATTGGTCCGGCAAGCGACTTTTGATATACCTGGTCCTCCACAGGAACATAGGTAGCTTAGTGCATAACACAGAACCCCCCGGTTATAATAGCAGGACACAAGTATACCTAGAATTTTTTGCTCACTTTATTTATTTTAGCTAATGCACTTATTTTGGTTCGATTACAAAACATCTGTTGAGCTGTGCATTTCCTGCTATTTGGATTAGTGTGTGCTAGTGTATTATTCAAACTATAGAGTTAAAGGGGAATTTGCCACAGAGTTCACAGAATGGGGAGACAAGCTTGTGTGGAGAAGGAGCAGGTCCCGCTTAACCCAACTGCTAAACCTACTTCCATTGATAGGATGCTAAAAAAGGCACTAAGGGCCGTGACAACCGAAATTGAACGGACCGAGAGACGTTTGTCCCTGACTATAAATTTAGAAATTGTTTCACCTGATCCCAGATGCTCATAAAGTTTAGGGGTTTCATTGTCTGAGCCTTCCAGTGACCAATTACTAATAAATGAAGTTGTTACTCAAAATGAATCTAGGGTCACTTTACAAGATCAACAAGGCAGAAAAAGTCAACCTAAACCCCAAGGCGAAACCAGAAGTAAGGAGGAAGAAGGCTCTGCGTCTAACCTTAGATAAGGGAAAATCTGGGACGGGGATTCAACAAGAAGAGAGAGTGGAAACTACAAGTGAACAGCCAGTGTGGATCACAAAGTTGATAGTGGATTTACAGATCCAAATGAGGGATATAGTAAAGGATGAACTTAAGTTCCTCCAAGAGAAGGTTGAGGGGTTGACGGCACTTTTTAATGACTGGATAACTCATAGGGGTATAACCCATGGCTCTGCCAGTACAGAGAACAGGACACAACCTCAAACCACATCTAACCAAGCTCCAGATAATGTTTATTCTGATCCTAGTGTACAAACATTATTGTCAAATACAAGGGGGGTAGCACACGTAATGGAGGCCAATAGAGACAGCACTGCCAAGTCTCCTCTGGTTATCTTAAATCATCCCATACGCCCACCCACACTGCTTACACCTACAGAGCATCCAGTAGTAAATTCTAGACAGGTGGGGGATGTGTACCTAAACCTAAAAATGATACCAATCATTCTTAGTCCCCAAGAGTAATTAATCTCCCCCCAGCATCAACACCATATGTCCTCGTCCTTGCAGGTAACCCTGAACTTAGGAGGGATCAATTTGAATCCTATCAAGACCTAAAGAATAAATGTGTCCACTGGCTAGTAAATAATAGACATTTTAGATATGGGAACGTGGAAGAAATTTTACCTACACGTAGGGTGGGTTGGCTAGGCAGACGTCAGAAGGACATACACTGGGATTGCATACTAATTAATTTTAGAAATCCTAGGATGAATCAAAGCATTTTATCTAGAGAAGAAGGAAGATCACCAAGTGGTATTCAGGTTCTTCTATTAGAGTTTTTTTTACCCCCCCCCCCCCCCCCCCAAACACCACTTTCTACGGATCTTGGCAAGGGGAGCAGGGAAGGAGAAATGATTACAAGTATTTTGTGCCATTACACTTAGATCAGCATTGGCAGAGAGAATTTACTTATAACATTCCTACTGCAAATAGACACAGCTGCTTAGATGGAGTAGATTGACTGGAGGATAATTAATCCACCATCAAAGCACAAATTTGGCAAGCACAATTGGAAACTCAGATTGAGGTGGGCACAGCAGGTCCTTGCACCACACCCAGGGGGGACCAAAGCTGTGGGTGCATGAGCGGCTCCCCTACTTGCACCCATAATGGTGGTGACTTGGACAGGAATGTTAATATTACAACCATATTGCCAGCAGGGCCAAATCCCAAGGATGACAGAGGGATACTAGAGGCAATAGCACTTTCACCTGCTATAGAGCTCCAAAATCCGAAGCCCACTAATCCCACAATAATAAGAGCTATATCATGGAATGTGGCAGGGTTGAACAACAAGATGGAGGACCCCAGCTGGGGTACCTTTATCAACCAATTTGAAATTAATCCTGGGCGTAGTTCGCGTAGCCGCACTCCGCGAGCTACGCGAAGATGCACTTGCACTCCGCGAACTACGCATAGCTCCGCGAGCATGCGTAGTAGCTTGCTTGACCCGTTCGCAAGCCATTTTTTGTCTTCGGGAGCACCGTGGAACTCTGGAACCTGCTCGACACCACATCTCCAGACGTCGCCTTCCTCACGGAAACATGGATGAACGCCTCCTCAGCGCCCGACATCGCCGTCGCCATCCCGGACGGATACAAGATCACCCGGAGAGACCGCATCAACGAGACAGGAGGAGGCATCGCCATCGTCCACAAGAACACCATCCGCATCACGACCAACTCAGACGACACCCTCACAGCCGCTTAACATCTTCACTTCCAGATACACACCGACCCCAAGACCACACTCAGAGGCACCCTCATCTACAGACCCCCAGGACCTCGCACACAATTCAGCGAAGACATCGCAGACTTCATCAGCCCACACGCCCTCGCCTCCGCTGACTACATCCTCCTAGGGGACCTCAACTTCCACCTGGAGAACAACAACGACAACACCACCACCACCCTGCTGGACAACCTCGCCAACCTCGGACTCATGCAACTGGTGAACACCCCCACCCACTACGCCGGACACACGCTTGACCCAGTCTTCTCCTCCAGCAAGTACATCTCCTTCAGCCACTGCACCGGGCTCCACTGGACAGACCACAGCTGCGTCCACTTCAGCTTCAGAAAGACCACGACTCACCACCACCCGCAACAGGTTCCCTGCAGGAACTGGAACAAGATCACCACCGACCAGCTCACCACTGCACTGAGCCAGAACCCGCCCGCCAGCTCAACGGACCCCAACCAAGCAGCCAACAACCTCACACAGTGGATCACCAATTGCGCTCGCCCAACCAGCCTCGACCACTCGCAGTCCGGCTTCCGCACCAACCACAGCACCGAGACCGCCCTCATCGCAGCCACTGACGACATCCGAGCCCTGCTCGACAACTGGGAAACAGCGGCCCTCATCCTCCTGGACCTCTCCGCAGCATTCGATACGGTCTGCCACCGCACCCTAGTGCAGCGCCTCAGCAACATCGGAATCCAAGAGAAGGCACTGGAGTGGATCATCTCATTCCTCACGGGAAGAACCCAGAGAGTCCGCCTCCCCCGGTACAGATCCAAGGCCACCGAAGTCATATGCGGCGTACCACAAGGATCATCACTCAGCCCCACCCTCTTCAACGTCTACATGAGCACCCTCGCAGCCATCGTACGCCAACCCAACCTCAACATCATCACCTACGCCGACGACACCCAGCTGATCCTCTCCCTCACCAACGACCCAGGAACCGCCAGAACCAACCTACACGAAGGGATGAAAGACGTAGTCGAGTGGATGAGGAACAGCCGCCTGAAACTGAACTCAGACAAGATGGAAGTCCTCATCCTTGGATCATCACCCTCCGCCTGGGACGACTCCTGGTGGCCCCCTGCCCTGGGCAGCGCACCCAAACCAACGGACCACGCACGCAATCTGGGCTTCATCCTGGACTCCTCAATCTCGATGACCAGACAAGTCAACGCCGTCTCATCATCATGCTTCAACATCCTACGCATGCTCCGAAAGATCTTCCCATGGCTCGCCACCGAAACCAGGAAGACGGTCACACAGGCACTCTTCACCAGCCGACTGGACTACGGAAACACCCTCTATACCGGAACCACAGACAAACTCCAGAAAAGACTCTAACACATCCAGAACGCCTCCGCACGACTCATCTTGGACATCCCCCGACACAGCCACATCTCCGGACACCTGAGAGACCTTCACTGGCTCCCCGTCAGCAAGAGAATCACGTTCCAACTCCTCACCCACGCACACAAGGCCCTCCACGACCTGGGCCCCAGGTACCTCAACAACCGCCTGACCTTCTACACTCCCACCCGCCATCTACGATCGACCAGCCACGCCCTCGCCGCCGTGCCACGCATCTGAAGATCCACCATGGGAGGAAGATCCTTCTCCTACCTGGCAGCCAAGACTTGGAACTCCCTCCCCATCCACCTCCGCCTGACCCAAGACCACCTCTGCTTCAGGAAGCAACTCAAGACATGGTTGTTCGAGCAGTAGCAGACCCCCCTCCCCCAAGTGCCTTGAGACCCTCTGGGTGAGTAGCGCGCTATACAAATATCCTGATTGATTGATTGATTGCCTGCATGCTCGGGATGTGTAGCGCGCGAAGTTACCCATGAGGTTTGTCCTGCCCGCTCGCGTCCCCTTATTTCCGGTCACTACTAACGTGTTCGCGAGTTATTCTGTGCCAGATTGCAGTTTCTGCGTGTTCGTCAACTCGATCTTACCGACAAGCATCCTCGCGCACGCGAAAATGCTATTGAGCGCGCGAGAACTACGCTACGCAGCAGTTTGCGGAGTATTCAACAACTTTGCGTTCTCCGCGGAGCGCGGAGTTGCCGAAACTCCGCAAACTCCGCGAACGGAGCGTAGTTCTTCGCCCAGGGTTATTTGAAATCTGCATGGTTCAAGAAACTTGGGATAGAGGGGTGGTTTCTAGGTTGGGCTTTGCCACCTTTAGTATTCCTGCAATTTGGGGAGGCAAAGGGAGACCATCTTGAGGCCTTAGCACGTGGGTGGACGTTCACTTAGGATGTCGGGCTGAGCAGATAGACACCGGATCTAAAGACCTATTATGTGTCTTACTGCAATTTCCACCAAAGATTTCTGTAGCCCTCATCAATGTATGCTCAATACCCACAGTTCTGGCCAAAGAGTCACAAACGCTGGAATAATTATCTAATTTTCTAGGCACTATTGCTGACAAACATATGGTGATTTTGGGAGGGGATTTTAATTGTCAATTTGAGCCACTGGAGGGATTGCTCAAGGATAGTTTATCTGAGGAGTACAGTTTCTAGGTAATCCCGCAGACTAGTTGTCCACCAGTAAAAAAATGGTATCCCTTGGTGATGCAAATGTACTGCCTTGTATTGAAACACTCCCTCAGAGCCTGCAATGACAGAACCCCTTCCAAAACCTCTAATAGTTACACCTTCCATCGAACTGAATGTGGATCTCTATTAGATTACATTTTAATAGATTCTAAATCCTGGGAAAGGGTCATAGATTTTGGGGTTGTTCAACGACTTGATAGCGATCACCATGCGTTGGCATTGGAATTAAAAGCCTTCAATCGAGGGAGTTTTTCCGCTTTGGAAAACTCTATAGACCATAGGTTGACTATCTCCAATTGTAGGCGAAGAGTGAAATGGTCTGACCTTAGCCAATCCCAAGCCAAAATGAGCTCCCTGTATGAAGCTCTGATTCCAGTGCTTCAGACAGCATCCCTCTCATCAAGCCAAAATGGGGAAGGTATAGATCTGGAGATGGTGAGGAAGAACCACGCCAGATTAGAAAAGGCCACATTTGATTTCTTCTAGCCAAAAAAAATTTGTAGGATAAGAAAGAAGCCCCCCACCCGTGGTATAATGATCATTGCCTTAAATCAAAAAGAGCCCTGGTATTATCTATCAAGTCTAATGATCGTACGTTAATTAAATCCGCTAGGACGACATATAAAAAGGCAATTTTAGAAGCCAAGAAAGGGTGGGAAATGGATAAATAGGAGGTCCTGAGAAGCTCTCTGGGAGCAAGGGATATGAGGTCATTTTGGAGAGTAGTCAATCTGGATAGCTCCGGCCCTAGATCAATGGTGGATCCTAATTTGGGAGAGGAGGTCTGGCGGGATCATTTTCAATCCCTTCATTCTATGGAAGAAACAGTGGTTGGTGACCCAGGTGAAGGCTGTCCAATGGGGGTTGATCATTCTCACGATCTAGGAGAATGTAGAGAAGTCTCTGATGCCACAAGCAATATAATTATAAGCCTAAATGAAATCAAGGGAGCTTTGGCGAAAATAGCCCCCGGGAAAGCTCTGGGTTTAAATAAAATCCTGGGGGATCTTTTTCGCAATCAACCCTCTGTATGGGCTCCATATTTCTGGGTTCTATTCAATGCGATATTACAGGGTATGAAGATCCCTTGGAGTTGGGCAGGAGCGGAAATAATTCCGATCTATAAAAAAGGCTCTCGTATCCTGCCAAATAACTATAGGCCAATTAGCTTGATTGACATCTCACAAAAGGTTTTTGCGCGTGTAGTGCTCCTTAGGCTCCAATCCTGGATGGAGGAACAGAATATACTAACCTCCTTCCAGACAGGGTTTAGGGAAAAAATGTCCACTATTGACCAAATACTTAGGCTCCAGATGTTACACTGGAAGACCGTGTCCTTGGAGAGTGGCAGCCTCAATTTAGTATTTGTTGACCTACGGTCAGCCTTCGATTTGGTCACTAGGGAAAAACTGTTGACAGTCCTCTATGAGATGGGAGTCCCAGTATATTTAATTCATCTCATTAAGTTGTTACATGAGGAAAACTTTGCGCAAATCAAGGACGGAAAGCTTACTGCACCGATACCAATCGAGCGCGGTGTGCGTCAGGGCTGTGTGCTTGCCCCCACTTTGTTCAGCCTCTATATTAATGGTTTGATAGATTTTTTGTTAACAGAAAAAGATCTTGATGCGCCTAAACTAGCCTCCGGTCCTATATCCGCAATTATGTTTGCGGATGATACTTTATTAGTATCAAAATCTCCCATGGGGATCCAGAGGGTACTTGATAAATTTGAACTTTTCTGTAGTCAAAGAGGTCTGGAAACTCATCTACAGAAAAGTAAATTTATGGCGTTTAATAGCCCTAAGAGTACAAGATCTAACCCAACATTAAATGGTAAACCCCTCGAAAGAGTTACCTCATTTGATTATTTAGGGATAACAATTGCAGAAACAATGGATTGGGGGGCTCAAGTTAAAAAATCAGCTCTTAAACTAGCGCAATCTTCAGGAGACATCATGAAGGTCTTCTGCAAATCCAATCAGAAACTATTGAGCCCAGCCATCAAAAATTTAAAGTACAAGCTCGGGAAGGGGCCCTATATGGTGCAGAACTTTGGGGGCATGCAAATCAAGAGAACCTTACCCAAGCAGAGAATAGTTTCCTTAGACAGCTAGTAAATCTCCCACGGAGTACTCCACTTATCCCCTAAAATTAGATTTGGGTCTTATGGCAATTGCGGATATAACAAATCTGAAACCTTTACTTTACTGACGTCGCCTCTGGGTTACCCCCAAACTTTTAGCATACAGGTAGGAATTAATGGAAATATTGAATCTGCAAGGGGCTGCCAAACTCCGTTGGCTTGCCCATATTAAATATTGGCTAGTTCGTCTTGGGTTGGATGAGCTTTGGGACTACCCAGAGACCGCTTGTGTCACTCAGCCCAGAAATGTATTGTAGGCTCATTATGAGGAGTACAAATTATCCCAACTCTATAGTTGTCCCCGGACTGGTAGATTAACTATAGCTTTTCTAGAAATCAAAGGTAGATTCAGCTTTGAGCCGGTTTTAGATGAAATCAAACCGGCAGGGGCTAAAAAGCTCTATCTCCAGTTCAGGTATGGAACCCTCCCTATTCGAGGTTTTCCTTATAAATGGAGGGATATGCAAAGCGCGAATTGTTCGGAATGTGATTGCACTGAAGAGACAATACCTCATGTTCTGTTTATCTGCCCCGGCTATCAAAAGGCACGGAAACGATGGCTGGTGCAGATTTGCAGGAACCTAGGAAGCAGATGCTGTTATGCGGCTTTCAGGACACTGAAGTATGATACTAGTGTCCCGATAGTGTACTCAGTTGCTGGGTTCCTGTTTTCTATGTGGTGCACGCGCTGGACATACTTGAAACTGTCAAGTTAGGATCCACAGGGTCTTTTTTGGCGAATATCAATCTATTATATTAATTAATTAGTATCTAGAAAACAACTACAGTACCTAATCCTGCCAGTTTCAAAATCAGGCCCTGCTGTTTATTAGAACAACTCAAGTTTGCTGCTGGCCCTCCAGCTATGTTTTAAGGAATTGGTGAATTTTTATTTTTAACTTATATATTGCTGTAGACCCAGCCTCTAGTATAGAGAGCTTTGAATCCTATGTCACACTTATTTAGTGTATAGTTCACCCTTTTTAGCAAACCTGCTAGGTAAATGTTTTTAGGTCATTTATTTATTTATTAAGCAATTTGCACTTCCCGGGTATGAAGTATTATAGACTGCCATAAACTAACCTTTGCCTTTTGCACTCTTCCACGATAAACTAGTTTGATGTCAGTCAGTCAGTCAAGATACTTTTATTCGACTTTAGGAAAAATCATAAAAAGACATTGCATACAAAAAAGTTCATAAATACATTTACAATTACTTCAGCTACAATCATGTTAAAAAGAGATTAACATACGATTCTTCCACGATAAACTAGTTTGATGTGTATTCCTCTTTTTAGAATGTGTTGCATAGATATTCCTAAATTATACAATGGGTTCATTATTCTCATAATGAGGTAATATGAATTTTTATGGTCCATTGTGTCCCCTAACGTAGACCCCAACGGCTCCATGTACGTGCTTCAAGTACATGTATGTTCCCTCCACAACCAGCTATGAAGACGCAAATACATTTGCGTCCAACGTTAACATGTCCTCTTTCAGATCCACCATGAATGGGTCGATGATTCCGTTCCTAAGTATGCCTTGCCACCGTCTTTACATGGTGCACTTTCACGTTTTCCTGGCTCTGGTGAGCTAGGCCCTGATTCCTACCATCGAGCCCTTTCTGCCTTCTGTCTCTGAAAGTTACAGCCTGGATCTGTATCTGTGACCCTCACCTTACTCCCTGCGCGGCGAGCAGTGCCAGGCTCGGCCTGCTTGCCTGCCAAAACTGTATTTTGCCTTCAAGTTATCTGCTCCGCTCCTCGAAAATACATTCCTGTCTAGTGATTTAGGAAAACATCTCCCCAGCTGCAGAGCAAAGGGCCCGGCCTTTCTGTCTCCGTGCAAGTAAATTCATTGCTCCTGTTACCATGGTAGGCCCATGGCCCCCTCGCATTACACGTAGATACATATACACGCATTAGCAGTCAGTATAGAATAGCCTCTGCCCGAGAGACCTTTACTTCTAGATAATACAGTTCCTCAAACACAAGATATCAGATATGATTTGGGATTAGGTTGTTCTGACACTCCAGACTTCTGTCTCCTCATGTAGAGCTAAATGTCAAGCCCCCTTCACCCTCCAGTTCCACGTCAATCACACGGCATGCTGCTGCACGCGCATCTCTGCCATATATTTCTGCTGACACTGCAGGATTCCTCTATGGATCCACCCACCTGTGACACTTTCATGTGACGTTTCTAGCACACACCTCTGTGTACGCCCTCGTGCACGCCTTCTGTTACGTACATGTGTTCTTATCTCTTTTCTCTCAGCTGTTACGCCTTCTGTGTCCATCACCATTATATGCATTTACTATATATATTGTACTCTGTTAATAAAGCATTGTCTATCCCTTCCTGAACCTTCGTGGTGATGGAACATGATACCTGGTTCGAACCAATTCCATTTTATGGAATAAAACCCTTATAAACTCAGATGCCACGGACTCTGCCTCTCATTTTCTGATTGAGTTATTTTATTGATCTTTACCGCATAGAAATTCAGTAGAGGTAAATTCATTTTACCACATAAATGGCGCCCGAACAGGGACCCCTCCCCCACCTTACGCGCCGGCGGTACGTTGCAGGCCTGGTCCCCTGCCACAGCCGTGACGGACAACTACGCGTACCCGCAGGATTTCCTGTATCTCCCTCAGGCCAACGGAGGTGACTGAGGCTGCGATCGACACCCAGACGAGGCGGTGAGGAGTGCGGAGGATCCCGACCAGAGCCCAGCCGAGAGAGCAAGGTCCGAGGTGTTCAGAGGCCCACCAGTTCCGAAGTTCCGAAGTTCCGAAGTTCCAAAGTACCTACGTCACGAGTCGAGTCGAGTCCAGTCCGGTCCAGTCCAGTGTCGAGTTTCCGAGGCCTTCCGTTCCGTGCGTCCCGGTGAGTACCGTTGCTGGGGACGCATCTAGACGGGTGCATTAATTTGTGTCCGGTCAAGACGGGTTTGGGTACACAGACCCGGTCTGCACTGTTTAGCAGTGTATCTGTACTGTTTAGCAATATATCAAGTATCCAGCTATCAAGTTATTGTTCGTTTTCTGAATTGTTTTAACGTGTTTTAATGTCGTGGTATGAGTGATTGTTTGATTTTCATTACTGTGTTTATTGTATTAGAGGTGTCCAAATCCGAGTAAGTATCAAGTATCAGGTACCACGGCTCAAAATGCCGCTGTTTTCTAAACTGAAACAGATAGGAACTAGAAAAGGGATACTCAAGGAAGCTGTTCCCATCCCACCCAGGGACACTCCCGGATATTTTATGTACCACAAACACGGCTTAGACGCTGTATTATATCTCGACTTATGGGTGGATTACACCAAGGATTTAGCCGAGAATCAGAGATGGCCCGTTACAGGGACATGGGATGCCGATTGCATCATGAGAGTAGAAGAAGCATTATGGAAAAAGAAAGCCAGACAGTCACAGAAAGATGCCATTGAACTATGGCGTAAAGAATCACACAGACGGACAGAGAAAGCACTCAGAAAAGCAGAGAAAAGTAGAGAGGATTCTGAAAAGGCCAAAGAAAAAGAACTACTGGAAGAAGGGGAACGAGTCAGAATAGAACAACACGACAGAAAGAGTAATGCCATTATGACAGGACTGTATCCAGTCCTAGCCGAGGGCCTGCCCAAGGCGACCCCGGAAACGCTGAAAAATCTGCCCCCTCCATTGGTTCCGACTAAATTACGTCACAAGACCGCAGCAGATATTTTTCTTTCTTCCTATTTAGACGATGTAGCTCCCGAATATACCAATGTTCCACCTGCACCTATACCACCCACTAACCGCCTTCCCCAACGACAGGCCACTCCTCCACCACTTCCTGCACCCCCTACTAATCCGCTCAATCCTTCTGGAATTCCGTTACAGCCGCCACCGACCCTACAGACAGATCATGCTCAAGCCTCAGCCTCAGGAGGTGCAATAGGGGGTTACCATGCCCCGCCACCAGTACGCCGATTAACTGTTAGAGAACTAGCAATGGAACGTACTCCGAAACCAGTCACAATTGAAAAGCTTAAAGAGTTTCTTACAGACTGTAGATATGACCCAGTACCAGGCAAAGACGGTTGCATGATATTAGCCTCAATACGCATAAGACGTGCTGCAAACGTTTTGGTTCTATTTCCAGGAATGCAAAATTATCTAGACAGGATATATCATTTTGTTCAGATTGGGGAGGGTCAGGAATGTATTGACGAGGCCATGGCACATCAGAAAGTAGACACCCAAGGTGTACTATTAAGATTCCTCATAAACTGTTCCATAAGAGAACGAGACCGGCCTGGTGTAAATAAAGAAGAGATGGAGGTACTAACTACATGGGGTCAGAATATTGCGGACGGAAAACATGATAAACAAAAATGTATAGAGGCCATGTACAGGAAAATCCGTAAAGAAATAATAGTATTCCATGCAAAGGAGAAAGCTGAAAGGGAAGCAGAATCAGACGCGAATAAATCCTCAGAGGAGGATGAGCCAGAAGATAGAGGAATGATAGCATATGTAGGAAAGGGTAGACCTTTTAATAAAACGATACGCCCAGAAAGCAAGAGACTTTTTCACTCTGCCATGTCAAACCCGAGGACTCCTGAACATCTGTTTCAGGCTACCGATAAAATACTTCAAGAACGTATGGGGTACCATGTACTCGATTCCATGGATGAACAAGAATTAGCCAGGTCAGCAGTACAATGGGCTGACAATTCCGATAAATATAATGATGACGCAGTAGCACAAACCTTTTTGAATCTTTCCCCAGACGAACAGCGACTAGCTGGTATGTACATGATACAGCACCTCCTTATATTGTATAAAAGTCAACATTCTGATCCAGGGCCCCTACCGGATATACTAGTAGAACTACTCATGAATAAATGGAGAGGCCTAGGTACCGATTTAATTAAGGTAATTTTAGAACATAGACACAGATATAGTGCCTTCCTGAATCCACAGTTTGTTCCAGCTCCACCCCCAGAAAGGAAAATGTTTTACATAGACAGACAGAATCCCTAACGAGAAGTGCACCCAGTCAGGAATGATGATAATACCCTTAGACGTGTGTTTGTGTACACACCCATAACTAAAATGGAATTATTGGAAATGAAGAAAATAGTGCCTAGTCATGATAAAGACCCTGCAGGTTTTCACTGTGAAATAAAAGACAAGTTACTCATGGGTGATTATACCTACCCCGACATTATGAAAATATTGAAAGTACTACGGCCTGCCGGTATTTACGAAAAACTCAAAGAAAAAGAATGGGAGGTGGGTGACAAAAAGATAGATTGGGCTGCATTAGAAAATGAAGAAGCGACCCGAACTCCAGGTTTAGGTCTTGGGGACAAAACTAAAGCATTACCAGGTTTATTAGTGCAAGTCTTGCCACGATTATTAGCAACTAAAAAGGAGGATTGGGATGCAATCTCAGCCTGCAAACAGAAACCCGATGAAGACACTAGTGATTTTTATTCCCCATTTGAGAAATGTTTCATTATTAATAGTGGCCTGAAAGCAAGTAGTGAGTCATACCCACACCTTTTTGTATCCAAACTCGTCGAGAATTCTCTGCCCCAAGTTAAGAATCGTGTACTGAAAGTCGAGAGCACATGGCAAGCAAACACGCCTTCACAAATGTTACAGATGCTACAGTATCACCAGAACAGAATTAGAGAAGAACATGATCACGAACAAAGACGTATGAAAGACACGAAAATGAAAATGCTTGTTGCTCAGTCAGTTCCTGCTGACGGTCAGAAAAAGGGCAAGACACAGTCCAATAATTCGGCAGCTCCTGTTAAAGGGACATGTAATTATTGTAAACAGCCAGGTCACTATATAAACGACTGTGCAGTTTTGAAACACAATATAGCCACAGGTAAAACTAAAGAGAGACCGCGTCAACCTAGACAAGATCAGGTCCAACAACACGTTCCGCAGAATATACAGCCTATGCATACTCCACAACAGACAGTACAGACCGTAGCGGTACCACAGCCACAACCGATTGCCGCAACACAACATGCAACACAGCAGATGTACCAGTATGCACAAACTGATTACCCTGATTACCAGCGATACACATGAAACAGCCTAGAGAGGGAGGTTGGCTTGCCTCTTATTGAGGTTCCTGTAGATCAAGAGGGTCCTTATGTACATAGTCAGGTATTAGGAAAGGATAGAAAGTTTTTGATTGACACAGGGGCAAGCAGAACAACAATAAGTCACAACGAGGTCCCAGGGGCACCCCTCTCAGGCTCGCAGAATGTTTCCCTTGGATTTTCAGGAAAGCCTATTATAAATGAAGTATCGAAACCAGTACCCCTTTCAGTTGGTCCGTTGTCTCGCACTACAGATCTATTACTCACGAAATCATGTCCAGAAAACCTATTGGGTATCAAGACACTGAAAGCTCTAGGAGCTGTCATTTGTTGTTCTCCGGAAGGAGTAAGACTGTTTCTGCGTGACTTTAAGGGTCACTATGTGTTGAGAGATATTGATCCCAGATTACAGAATGTTCCTGCACATTTATGGGCACAAGGCCCCACTGATGTAGGTTGTATGCACATTACACCATACCGAGTTACACTGAAACAAGGTGTTGTTTTACCCCGAATCCGACAATACAAGTTACCACCAGATGCTGTAGTGGCTTTGCTGAAAATCATTGACAAGCTCATTGCACAAGGAGTGGTTGTAGAGACCGACTCGAATTTATGTAATTCCCCTATCATTCCGATTCTTAAACGTACTGATCCAAATGCACCTCCAGTTTATCGATTAGTGATCGATTTACGAGAATTGAATAAATGTATTGTCCCACAGTACCCTGTGGTTCCAGACATCTCTTCATTATTGACAGCTATTGATTCAGAGGCGACGTTCTTTACTGTAATTGATCTGAAGAACGCCTTCTTTAGTGTCCCAATTGATCCGGAAAGCCAATATCTTTTCGGATTCTGTTTAAATGGCCGAAGCTTCAAATTTGCACGCGCACCTCAGGGATTCACAGAAAGCCCCAGCATCTATAGCCAAGCATTGAAAAGACAACTTGACAGTATTCACATGCCCGACAACACTGCCCTACTGCAGTATGTCGATGATCTATTGATCACCGCCCGAAGTGAACCAGAATGTGAACAAGCGTCACTGACGGTTTTGCATTTTTTGGCTGACAAGGGACACAAGGTGTCCCCTTCGAAGCTGCAATTCTGTGTTCAGCAAATTATATACCTTGGGCACTTGCTGTCCAAAGGGGGGAGACAGCTAACGCCTGACCGTATCCAGTTAATTGTAAACATGTCACAGCCCAAGACACAAAAGGAGGTGCGGGCCTTTATAGGCCTCACTTCTTACTGTAGACAATGGATCCCTCAGTATGCATTTCTAGCCAAGCCACTCATACAATTGACAAACCAGGAGGCAGCGACATCGACTGTCCTCCCTTGGACTCAGGAACACACACAAGCTTTTGACGACTTAAAGAAAGCCTTATGTCAAGCACCAGTTTTAGCGACACCATGTTACAGTAAGCCTTTTACACTTTTTGTCACAGAGCGCAAAGGTACTGCATTGTCAGTACTTACCCAGGATCAAGCAGGTTCACACAAACCGTGTGCTTATTTTTCTAGTACATTAGACCCAGTAGCCCAGGCTCTGCCTGCGTGCTTGAAATCTGTAGCAGCAACAGCTCTAGCAATTAGACAAAGTGATTCCATAGTGTTAGGACACCAATTGACAGTACAAGTTCCACATTCCGTGGAAGTTCTTTTAAACCGAACACAGACTCAGCACCTGACTATAGCACGACTGACAGGTTATGAATTGACATTGTTTCAGCCACATATAGAAATCAGACGTTGCAATACATTGAACCCTGCTACACTTTTGCCATTAAGTGAGACAGACCCTTTGGCACATGATTGTATTGAAGTCATTACCATTACGACGAAACCCAGACAAGATTTGACAGACACTGCATTACTAGATCCAGACCTGACACTTTATGTGAATGGTTCATGTATGAGAACAAGCACAGGAGAGTTAGTGGCCGCCTACGCAGTCACGACAGAAACTGAAGTTATAGAAACAAACTGTATTGATACACTGTCAGCTCAAGCAGCAGAACTCATCGCTCTAACCCAAGCCTGTATTCAAGCAAAGAACAAGAGAGTTAACATATACACAGATTCACGTTATGCTTTCGGAGTCGTACACGACTTCGGTGTACTCTGGCGAGAGAGAGGTTTCTTGACCTCTCACGGGGCCAAAATCCAGCACGGTCCCCTCATCCAAGCTCTGTTAGACGCAATACATCTGCCTACAGCCATATCCATCATGAAATGCAAAGCACATACGAAAGTTACAGATACCATTTCCCAGGGTAACGACCTGGCAGATCGAACAGCCAAGCATACAGCTCAGACTCAGACTTACGCAACTGACCTGCCAAAGACAATAGTCCAGACACCGACACATTGCATGACAGTTAGGGATCCCGCCCTAGATGTAATTGACATACAGACACATGCTACACAAGACGAAATCAAGAAATGGATTGAACTAGGAGGGATCCAGACAGAACAGGGATGGATGACGAAGGGGAAAGCCACATGGTTTCTCCCCGACTCTATGGTTCAGGTTATCATTAACACTGTACATAGTCCTGCACATTTAGGAGAAAAAGCCATGTTAGACAGCATTCAAAATCTCTGGTTCAATAAGCATTTACGAGCAGCAGCCAAACAGAAAGTGCGTACCTGCATGATCTGCTGTCAGTTCAATCCAGGTAAAGGCATTCCTGTAGAGCAAGGTGGATTTCATCCTCCCGATCACCCTTTTGAAGTCCTCCAGATGGATTATATCCAGATGGAACGTTGTCAAGGATTCAAGTATGTCCTCGTAGTTGTATGTGCACTTTCCCGTTGGACAGAAGCATATCCAGTCCCAGATTGCACTGCTCGGACCACTGCCAAGCAGCTGGTACGTGAATTCTTCCCCAGGTATGGCTTGCCCCGTATCGTTTACTCAGATAATGGTCAGCCATTTTCGTCCGAGCTCATGAAGCAGGTGTCACTCCTGCTAGGTTATCAGTGGAAGTTCCACTGTGTCCGACATCCCGAAGCAGCAGGTCTCGTAGAGAGACATAATCAGACCCTGAAAACACGCCTTGCAAAAATATGTAGAGAGAAGGGAGTTGATTGGATTGTAGCATTACCAGTTGCACTTTTTTACATGAGAATGATAGCGCATTCAAGAACAGGGCTATCCCCGTATGAGGTGGTCTTTGGTAGGCCACCGAATATGTGGGGGACGCCCCTGCCTCGTAAAATTATCGATGTTGACTGTAATATGCTGACAGATTACCTTGCCTCCTTGATGTCTGCACTACAATCATGTCGTTCACAGGTTGCCGCCGCCTTTCCCGACAACACCGAGGTGAAGCCCCATGAGATCGTCCCTGGTGACCTGGTCCTTGTACGGAACTTCGACAGGAGGAATCCGCTGGAGCCCCGTTGGCAGGCGCCGAAGCTCGTGTTATTAACAACAAGGACAGCGGTAAAGGTGGAGGGCCGCAAGGGCTGGCTCCACTCGAGTCATGTTAAAAGACATTATGGACTGCCTCCGAAACTAGACTCCCAGCCCTGCCCTCCTCCAGAGACTGATACAAAACTCCCCCTGGTAGAGAAAACTCCTTCCCAGGAATTTCGCATGAAGCTGAGGTCTAGCAAGTCAGACAGTTTAATTGTTTAAGTCCTCCCCTAGGTGAATCGGTTAGACAAGTTCCTGACATGTACCCGCTAGACCCCAATAGAGAGAGAGATAGACAGAAACAGATCAAGAAACATGAATATTGTAAATCTCTCCGTAGTCACTGTATTGTGACATTATTGATTATGTTTTTTCTGAGTCTTTTGATTATTGCTGCAAGTATCTTGCTACACGTATATTTTCCTATTTTCAAACGTACACATTTCTCTTCAAATAACACTGCCGAGCATACTTTCAGTGAACTGCCCCCGCACGAGTTATCTTACCGACTTGCGCTGCGCAACAATACATTCATTAGTATGTTACATCATTCCCATCAGACCAACAATGCTACCAATTGCTGGATATGTGGCCGACTCCCTCCCTATCAGAAATACAAGGGAGTTCTGCCCCTCTTTCCGTACCCGTTCACACACAATGGTTCCTGTGGTGCATGGTTCCGTTTAATAAATTCTTTGGATTCTGATTCCGTAGTTTACCAGGGCAATTGGGTATGGGGAAATCTGAACACAGTTCTGCATAAAGTATGTTTCCCTGACAAGGAGGGTCTTCCCCGAAGGACAGGAACTGATCTAGAAAACGAAGTATATGGATTAGGTAATTTTACACTTAACCTCATGATCCTGAATGTTGAGTCCGAAACCGAACCAGTCTTGCCCGCTATGTCAGTATTACCAGTCAAAGGTGAATTATGTGTCAGAAAGAATGGTTCTGTACATCTAGGCCATAGTAAATGTTCTACTGTGATCGAATTCAGTGATAAAGGCAAGTCTACATTCAAAGCTTCCCGTCATTCCTATTTCATTTGTGGTCATACAGCATATATACGTTTACCTCTAGATTGGGACGGTACTTGTTACATTGCATTCCTTCTGCCACCTGTTTTCCTAGCCCCTCCTGATTATCATAGGAACTCCCATCTCGTACACAACAGACCCCAGAGAGATCTCCCGTTTGTCGACTATACTGAAACGGCATGGGAGCAGTATACAGACTTCAATAAAGGTTTCTTTCCCTATTTAGGTGCTGTCTTTAATAGTAAACTGATACGCAAATTAACAAGAACCCTCGAAGCAGTAGTGAATGAAACTACTTCCGCCCTAGGCAACTTAACAGAGGAGCAGTCTGCTATGCGGATTGTTGTTCTTCAAAATCGTCTTGTCCTTGACGTCATCCTGGCCGATAGGGGCGGAGCCTGTAGAGTCATCGGATCGAGTTGCTGTGTTTTCATTCCAGAAAACGCACTATCAGTATATAGAGCCATAACCCGTCTCCACAAGATTGCAAGTCAGATACACCAGAATCCAGGCACCTGGACTTGGTCCGGTTGGTTCTGGAGCGTGTTATCAGCCTGGGGATGGAAAGTCCTATCCTTCCTCGGAATAGCCCTTCTCATAGTGTTCAGTTGTTGCCTATGTCTACAATGTGGGCCAGCGATTTGCGGCTTGTGCGCCACATCATGTATTCCCCATTCAAGTTCACGTTCTAAATCCCGACAGAAAAAGGAAGAGCAAATGATGTTATATGAACAAATTGATGGATTAATGAGGATCGATATATCATGAAGGGTCCGTAGGGGACAAGGAGGGAATGAGGTAATATGAATTTTTATGGTCCATTGTGTCCCCTAACGTAGACCCCAACGGCTCCATGTACGTGCTTCAAGTACATGTATGTTCCCTCCACAACCAGCTATGAAGACGCAAATACATTTGCGTCCAACGTTAACATGTCCTCTTTCAGATCCACCATGAATGGGTCGATGATTCCGTTCCTAAGTATGCCTTGCCACCGTCTTTACATGGTGCACTTTCACGTTTTCCTGGCTCTGGTGAGCTAGGCCCTGATTCCTACCATCGAGCCCTTTCTGCCTTCTGTCTCTGAAAGTTACAGCCTGGATCTGTATCTGTGACCCTCACCTTACTCCCTGCGCGGCGAGCAGTGCCAGGCTCGGCCTGCTTGCCTGCCAAAACTGTATTTTGCCTTCAAGTTATCTGCTCCGCTCCTCGAAAATACATTCCTGTCTAGTGATTTAGGAAAACATCTCCCCAGCTGCAGAGCAAAGGGCCCGGCCTTTCTGTCTCCGTGTAAGTAAATTCATTGCTCCTGTTACCATGGTAGGCCCATGGCCCCCTCGCATTACACGTAGATACATATACACGCATTAGCAGTCAGTATAGAATAGCCTCTGCCCGAGAGACCTTTATTCTAGATAATACAGTTCCTCAAACACAAGATATCAGATATGATTTGGGATTAGGTTGTTCTGACACTCCAGACTTCTGTCTCCTCATGTAGAGCTAAATGTCAAGCCCCCTTCACCCTCCAGTTCCACGTCAATCACACGTCATGCTGCTGCGCGCGCATCTCTGCCATATATTTCTGCTGACACTGCAGGATTCCTCTATGGATCCACCCACCTGTGACACTTTCATGTGACGTTTCTAGCACACACCTCCGTGTACGCCCTCGTGCACGCCTTCTGTTACGTATTTGTGTTCTTATCTCTTTTCTCTCAGCTGTTACGCCTTCTGTGTCCATCACCATTATATGCATTTACTATATATATTGTACTCTGTTAATAAAGCATTGTCTATCCCTTCCTGAACCTTCGTGGTGATGGAACATGATACCTGGTTCGAACCAATTCCATTTTATGGAATAAAACCCTTATAAACTCAGATGCCACGGACTCTGCCTCTCATTTTCTGATTGAGTTATTTTATTGATCTTTACCGCATAGAAATTCAGTAGAGGTAAATTCATTTTACCACAATTGTTGTAATTTTAAATGCAGCCGTTTGTTTTGTGATTGTACTTTTGAGGTCATATTGACCGAAATAAAATCTTTTTGAATTGAATCATACCCTTGTAGGGTGTCAGAGCACTTTTGCACTTTTCAGCACACTTGAACTATGTACAGAGAGTAAATCATAAGTGTGTAAATCAGTCTATAGGAAAAGTTACATAAAACAATGAGAATTACAATGTGTAGGAATCAAGTCATCCATACAAGCAGGCAGTATATTTTAAGAGTGTTTCATCTGAAGAGGCCCAAATTTAGCATTTAAAACATACCACAGTGGTTGGGGATGGCTTTACCAATGAGAATTTATTTCTAGCCATAGGCCCCTTCTTTAGCAACATTAGGACGATGAAAGACTGTGGAAAATACATAACGTTTCAACCTATACCATGCAGTCTGCATGCATCTTTTTGATGGAAGTTCACTCCAGGTGCGGTTGCACCAGTCGCCCCCCCCCCAATAGCCGGCCTGATTGTGCATGTTATGCACAAAATGTCCTGCATTGATGACGAGCTCTGCACAAAACCAATATTTTTGTTCTTACGATGCACTTGAATCGCCTGCATATGGCAAAACTAATAACCAGTGAGCTAATAACTCATTTTTTTCGTGCTAACTTGATGGAAGATTAACATTAGACGCTTCTCCTTTCTTGTTGTAATGTTCACAAGAACAGATCCGTTTTTTATTTACATTTTAAAGTGTTACTTCTTTTGTGGAATATTGTTTGCATTTTGGGCATAGATCTAACACTGAAAGCCTTAATAGACACATGTAACTTCAAAGCAGAAACCCCACATCTCAAAATTCAGAGAGGCAACCAAATAGATCCTTTACGTGAAATAATGTGGAGGAGGATACTGCTTCCTATAAGAGGCTTCTCGTGACACCCGCTTCGCGGGTGCCACTCGCTAAAAGGAAGTTGTTGCTGTTTGATCTACATTGCTGGAGCTGCTGACGAGGCTCCTACCTGCTGCTGAAACTGACAAAAAGCTCGTACTAGCTCCGTGGCCGCAGAGGAGGGAGAGGCGGCGGCCCCGGGACTGCGAGGACCAGCATTCTACACCCCCAGCTGGGTCCTCTTCCCGCGTGAGCCGCGCCCCCTCCCAGTGCCACGCCCCTACAATCAGCGACACTATTTAAATAAATCCCGTAACGCGCACCGCGGGACGCGCGCGGGACGAAGCACGGGGCGAAGCCCGGGCAAAGGGCGGGCCGTCTGAGCCCGTCCGGGGACGTACTAGGATGGGACGGGCCACCTTATTTACATTTTCATTTTGTGCGACCCACTGGATCTTAGAATCTTGGGATTAAGAAGAAACTCACATTAGAGTGGTAAGTGCAACTTCTGATTATTTGAGCCTCTAGTCGGGAGACGACTATTTGAGCAGCTGACTCAATAAATGCCAACGGAGAAGGAAGTATCACTTATACTACTCAAGCTTCCACTAAGAAACCAAAATGGGTTACAAAAAGCTAAGATCTCGCACTATATTCATGAAGCGAATGGGTACTGAGGAAGCAGTTAGAAACTCCTCTGACAAAGCAATTAAACAAGGACGAATAACCAGAACTCCCGCAATTAGTAATTATTTTTTAGCTCTATCTCCAAAAAAGCAAGGTCCTCTTAATATATTGGAAACATCAACAAATAGTGAGACTTCAAAAATAAAGGAGGTAAAAGAATTGCCCGACCAGGACCATCAAACTATTCAAAACTCTAGTGTTTTGGATCTTGAACCTAACCAAAAGATACTACTTTCAACACAGGAATCACAAATTCCAACCCAAGAGATCCTACACTTAACATCTTTAACACCTATAAAACGAATAGGTAGCCTCTCTTGTATTGACGATCCTTATGGAAATGACATGAAGTCGATGGAAAAAAACTATGAACTACAGACAAATCCAGATAAGTCATTTACCAGGTCCCAGGAAAAACAATTAGAGCATGATCCAGTTCTTGATTCTTCTCTGGACCCATTTTTCCTTAAAAATATCAATTCAATAAATACTGCAACACCAATGTCAAAGGCTCTTTATTCTCTTCAAGAAATATTAGAATCGGTCCTTTTTATTTTTAGGTCACATCCTGGAAAACTCTGACCAAACGTTAGATGTGCAAATTGGTATATTGAAATTTCTCGTAGAAGAAAAAAGGAAAAAAGTACTCGCAGATGCTACTAACAAACAACAAACATATGATGCGAAGCAGGCTAACAACAATAATTCTTCTAACTCTATCTTAAGTACTGAGCCCCAAACCAAATGTGATATTAGTACTCAAACAACTGAAGTAATAATACTAGATAAACCAAATAAGAAAAAACGGAAAAATTTTAAGGATGGTAAAATTTACTCTTTGAAAAAACTATTTAGAGAAGAGCCCCTACTCACTGTCAAACAGTATCCCATTTTTTCGGTTCCTGATAAAAAAACAAATTTGCAAAAGACTGGGCTTGACAAGGAAGAATCAGGAAATTTTACCAAACTTATTCCTGACGTTGCTGGAGGTGATAAGTTACTCCAAACAAAAATTAATCAAGAAGAAAAGAGAATAAGAAGGAGAAGGAAGCCGCTAAGAAGAATCAATAAAAAGAAAACTCGTAAGCTAAAATTCAAAAATATAATCACTCCTCAAAAAAAACAAGAGGGACAAGCTGATAATATAACACCAAATACACCCATAGTAGAAACAACTAGTGACGGAAAAGACACACGAACAGTAAAATTATCAAATTATCAAGCGAACAAATTTATACCAGCAATATTTACTGAAAGAACAGGACCAACAAACAAGGGAGTAAGTGTAAGAGATTATAAGATACCCTCAGGTGGAGAACAAATCTCGACTAACCATTTACAATTTGAAGAGCTCTTTCCTATCGATAACATACCCCTTAATCGTGAAACAATAATTAATCTTTTACAGCAAATACATCCTTTACAATCCTTAACCAGCAAGGAAATAGATCTGGTGACTTTCCCCATAAAAGAAAATTGTAAAATAGTGGAGGTATCATTCTGGTCATCGGTACTCACAGGGATTATATTAAAAGAAAAAGAAACATTACATAAATGTGGCTACGATGTTCTCGAAAGATCGGTTCTAAAGGAAAGCAAATTTAAGAAAAGGATCACTGGCCTCTTTGGCTCAAAATTGAATACGCCAAGTGAGAATCGTTATAAAAATAATTCCAACCTAGATGTTGCAGGATCAACACGTACAAGAAAGGATATTTTGAAAATTCATGTGGATAAAGGTGAGAGAAAAGTCTGGAATCAGGACTTAGAAGAAACAGAGGACAACAAATCAATACAATCTTGGGCCTGGGTCTCGGAGATATTAAACAGTAATAAATTACATTACCACCAACAACCTACTGTTTAACAACGGTTTGGAGATCACCTCATGGAACATGGCTGGAAAAACAAATAACAAAATGATTGAAGCAATCAAAAATCAACCGGATATATTGGCTTTGAAGGAAACCTGGGCAACAAAATCTTTCTATCAGAAAGGCTACTATGTCTATGACATTCCTGCTAAAGGTATAAACCGGGGCCATGCAAAAGGTGGATTGGCAATTTTGTTGAGCAAGGAATACTTTTGGGACCAAGAAGTAGTTGAGTCTAATTCAGAAAACTTTCAGTGTATTAAGGTTTCGCTGACAACACATAATTTAGACCGAAAACAGGCTTTTATTCTCTTTAACATGTATGCCCCTCCCGGGACCAATCAGGATGTCACCTTTGTGGATACCATGGAAGCAATCGCCCAGATAATTGAAGATCGTGCAAACATGTCCTACCTAATAATGGGTGACCTGAACAGAAACATTTCGAATGCTGAGATTAAAAAATGTATTTACAACAAGGGGTGGTGAAGGACAGAGTCTCTGAATTAAGCAGAAAGCTCTCACCCAGTCAAGAGATCTGATTTGCATATAGCCAGGTTCTGAGCTGGGATGGGGCAGTGAGATAAATAACGGTGATGGATCAAGCCCTGATCTTTGGACTGGGTAAGAGTGGTCTGTTTAACTCAGACACTCTGTTCATCACCACCCCCTTTTTGTAAATCGTTTTTGGCCACTATAGGTGTGGCAGGGTATACTCAGACATGAGTCCCTTTCTCACTGCTCCATCAGGATTCAAGCAAGCCGGGCCGAAGAAGGCTGAAATGCCAGAAACCGGTCCCCGGTAGCTTGTCTCCTTTCTGGTGAAGAATTGGCTTGGTAGTTTAGTCTGCCCTGTTCCCATGATGCACTGGGCCAGGGACAGACTGATTTGCATATAGCCAGGTTCTGAGCTGGGATGGGGCAGTGAGATAAATAACGGTGATGGGTCAAGCCCTGATCTTTGGACTGGGTAAGAGTGGTCTGTTTAACTCAGACACTCTGTTCATCACCACCCCCTTTTTGTAAATCGTTTTTGGCCACTATAGGTGTGGCAGGGTATACTCAGACATGAGTCCCTTTCTCACTGCTCCATCAGGATTCAAGCAAGCCGGGCCGAAGAAGGCTGAAATGCCAGAAACCGGTCCCCGGTAGCTTGTCTCCTTTCTGGTGAAGAATTGGCTTGGTAGTTTAGTCTGCCCTGTTCCCATGATGCACTGGGCCAGGGACAGACTGATTTGCATATAGCCAGGTTCTGAGCTGGGATGGGGCAGTGAGATAAATAACGGTGATGGATCAAGCCCTGATCTTTGGACTGGGTAAGAGTGGTCTGTTTAACTCAGACACTCTGTTCATCACCACCCCCCCTTTTTGTAAATCGTTTTTGGCCACTATAGGTGTGGCAGGGTATACTCAGACATGAGTCCCTTTCTCACTGCTCCATCAGGATTCAAGCAAGCCGGGCCGAAGAAGGCTGAAATGCCAGAAACCGGTCCCCGGTAGCTTGTCTCCTTTCTGGTGAAGAATTGGCTTGGTAGTTTAGTCTGCCCTGTTCCCATGATGCACTGGGCCAGGGACAGACTGATTTGCATATAGCCAGGTTCTGAGCTGGGATGGGGCAGTGAGATAAATAACGGTGATGGATCAAGCCCTGATCTTTGGACTGGGTAAGAGTGGTCTGTTTAACTCAGACACTCTGTTCATCACCACCCCCTTTTTGTAAATCGTTTTTGGCCACTATAGGTGTGGCAGGGTATACTCAGACATGAGTCCCTTTCTCACTGCTCCATCAGGATTCAAGCAAGCCGGGCCGAAGAAGGCTGAAATGCCAGAAACCGGTCCCCGGTAGCTTGTCTCCTTTCTGGTGAAGAATTGGCTTGGTAGTTTAGTCTGCCCTGTTCCCATGATGCACTGGGCCAGGGACAGACTGATTTGCATATAGCCAGGTTCTGAGCTGGGATGGGGCAGTGAGATAAATAACGGTGATGGATCAAGCCCTGATCTTTGGACTGGGTAAGAGTGGTCTGTTTAACTCAGACACTCTGTTCATCACCACCCCCCTTTTTGTAAATCGTTTTTGGCCACTATAGGTGTGGCAGGGTATACTCAGACATGAGTCCCTTTCTCACTGCTCCATCAGGATTCAAGCAAGCCGGGCCGAAGAAGGCTGAAATGCCAGAAACCGGTCCCCGGTAGCTTGTCTGCTTTCTGGTGAAGAATTGGCTTGGTAGTTTAGTCTGCCCTGATCCCATGTTGCACTGGGCCAGGGACAGACTGATTTGCATATAGCCAGGTTCTGAGCTGGGATGGGGCAGTGAGATAAATAACGGTGATGGATCAAGCCCTGATCTTTGGACTGGGTAAGAGTGGTCTGTTTAACTCAGACACTCTGTTCATCACCACCCCCTTTTTGTAAATCGTTTTTGGCCACTATAGGTGTGGCAGGGTATACTCAGACATAAGTCCCTTTCTCACTGCTCCATCAGGATTCAAGCAAGCCGGGCCGAAGAAGGCTGAAATGCCAGAAACCGGTCCCCGGTGGCTTGTCTCCTTTCTGGTGAAGAATTGGCTAGGTAGTTTAGTCTGCCCTGTTCCCATGATGCACTGGGCCAGGGACAGACTGATTTGCATATAGCCAGGTTCTGAGCTGGGATGGGGCAGTGAGATAAATAACGGTGATGGATCAAGCCCTGATCTTTGGACTGGGTAAGAGTGGTCTGTTTAACTCAGACACTCTGTTCATCACCACCCCCTTTTTGTAAATCGTTTTTGGCCACTATAGGTGTGGCAGGGTATACTCAGACATGAGTCCCTTTCTCACTGCTCCATCAGGATTCAAGCAAGCCGGGCCGAAGAAGGCTGAAATGCCAGAAACCGGTCCCCGGTAGCTTGTCTCCTTTCTGGTGAAGAATTGGCTTGGTAGTTTAGTCTGCCCTGCTCCCATGATGCACTGGGCCAGGGACAGACTGATTTGCATATAGCCAGGTTCTGAGCTGGGATGGGGCAGTGAGATAAATAACGGTGATGGATCAAGCCCTGATCTTTGGACTGGGTAAGAGTGGTCTGTTTAACTCAGACACTCTGTTCATCACCACCCCCCCTTTTTGTAAATCGTTTTTGGCCACTATAGGTGTGGCAGGGTATACTCAGACATGAGTCCCTTTCTCACTGCTCCATCAGGATTCAAGCAAGCCGGGCCGAAGAAGGCTGAAATGCCAGAAACCGGTCCCCGGTAGCTTGTCTCCTTTCTGGTGAAGAATTGGCTTGGTAGTTTAGTCTGCCCTGTTCCCATGATGCACTGGGCCAGGGACAGACTGATTTGCATATAGCCAGGTTCTAAGGTGGGATGGGGCAGTGAGATAAATAACGGTGATGGATCAAGCCCTGATCTTTGGACTGGGTAAGAGTGGTCTGTTTAACTCAGACACTCTGTTCATCACCACCCCCTTTTTGTAAATCGAGATTAAAAAATGGGCAAATCTTTATGAAGAAGAATCACTGGACTTATCCATTCCAATATTTCCCAAAGGAAAAGCTTCGGGTAAAAGAGGAAAACTGTTAATAGCAAGTTTGCCAAACCTCAATGGGACAATTCTAAATGGCAATGTTGAGGGAGCATACCGGCGTCTTATACAAGGCAAGGAAATGGATCTTTATCAATTATTGACTATATAATCCGTGGCATGGATCTAGTAGAAACAGTTTTACATTTGAGTATCATCTTTTCAGATGAAAGTGACCATGCTCTCTTAAACTTAAAGACTAGTTGGCTGGTTAATCTCTCCCGGACAAACCAAATTATGTTCCATAAAAGTACTGTAGAAATTAATAACTTACAGAGGCGGATCTTTTGGAACTCAGCATTTTTGGAAAATATCAGTGAAATGATCACACACAGTCAACTACTAACTGGCAATTACTCTGACGATTTAATAAAAAACTTTGAATGTATTATTAATAAACTCAAGGACGTTCTCTCTGATAGGATAAGACAAGACATAAACAGGAATAATAAGAAGCACAATAAAAATACAACCAGGACAACTTCGACTTCTAAAATACTGAATAAACTAATCCGAGGGCAATACTTAAAATTTTCTCCTTCAATTCAGCAAGAAATAAACAAACTAAGAAATAAAGTGAAAAGAGAGAAGCACAGCCATAAAAGAATGTTGCAAGATAATAATTGGGTAGATCTCCAAATTGCTGCTAAAAAGTATAATCAACGAAAATACTGGTCCTTAATTGCCAAAATGACAGGAACAAAGTAAAAATTACACGCCATACCAGTTCCACCTCAAGATTGGAAATTTATTTGAGTAATCTTTACAAAGCTAATACCATTAAATCAGACGGAAAAGTTACTGACACTACTGCGGAAAATAATATTACTTTGGTAGCAAGTACTACTGCATTTTCCATAGAAATGCACATCAGACAAGCCAGAAGTACTGCCGGGTCAGGTCCGGATCAAATACCTATCAAAGTCCTCCAAAAAGATCCTAAAGAGTGGAGTCAGATGTTACTACCTCTTTTTAATTATATCCTCAAAACAGGGAGAATACCTAAGTCTTGGCAGGGGAGTATTAGAATTCCCTTCTACAAAAAGGGGAGCAAAACTATTGCTGGCAACTACCGCCAAATAGCGTTGATGGACGCCACAGGGAAAATCTTCGCTGCTGAGGTTCTGGACAAATTAAAAGAATGGGCCTTTTTGCAGGGTTTAATACCTATGTACCAAGCAGGATTTCGACCAAACCATTCTGTTATTGATAATATCTCAATTCTCCAGACTATCTTAGATAAATACATTGCACGAAATTCACAGACAGTGTATGCGGCGTTCATTGACTACTCTACTGCTTTCGACCGTGTAGATAGACCTACACTGTGGAAAAAGCTAAGGAGATTGGGAATTCCAGAATACTTGCTGCAGATCATAATTAATCTTCATACTAATACTTGGTCACAGGTGTAAATGGGGGGTGAAAAAGGATTAACCAAATCTATCGGAACGGCTAATGGGCTTAAACAAGGGTGCCTCTTAGCACCGATATTATTTTCACTATACCTTAGTGATCTACCACATCATCTGCAACAATGCTCTAGTCTGCCTCCTAAGGTTGCCTCACATAGAGTACACGCCCTGCTCTATGCAGATGACATTGTTATGTTGGATCAAACCCCCTTTGGTTTACAAATGCTCCTGGATTCTCTAAATGAATACTCAAAAGACCATTACTTAATTCCAAACCTAACAAAAACCAAAGTGGTAGCATTTTCTGGTAGGAAAAAAAGTGTTAAATATTGTTGAAATCTTGGCGGGTAAAAGTTGAAGAATGTGACGAATATACCTACCTTGGCAGAATTTTTTCAAAGAACCTGCAAAATATCAAACAGATAAATAACTTAACGAGAAAATCAGAAATACATGCCGGGGCTCTTTCTAGACTGTACTCTGCCACAGGAAATAGACACTTCTCCGCATTGTAAAAGTGTTCAGAGCAAAAATTCCTCCGGTATTATCATACGCTACTGAGCATATACCAATAAAGCAATGATCTTATATGGATTTAAATGAAGGAAAAATTTTGAAAAAAATCTTAAAGGTCTCTAAATCAACACCTGTCCAAGCCCTAAGACTAGAGTTTTCAATAACTAGTTCTTACGCTACAGCTGTCGCCAATGTTATTAGATGGGCTTATAACATCTTGCATGGTAAGGAAGGAACACTGCGTTCCCTATTAAAAATTGAGACCTTTTCATCAGATGCATCAAAGCTCAACTTTTACAGGAATATGTCAGTGGCATTTGAAATCGCTAAACTCACCGAAGATATTCTGCTCACCTGGTCAAAATCCCAACTGAAACTCTTTCTAAAACTTTTACTTCTAGATTGAGCTTCGACCTTGACTTTGCACATTGTAATAAATTACCCTCATATAAACCTTATAAACTTTATGCTGAGACATTGGAATACAAGCAACTACAGCCATATATAGGGTTTTCCCTTATGCACGGTGCACGAAGGGCAATAACAATGTTGCGTTTAGGAATTTTACCAGTGTCAGCCTTTACCTCTAGATGGTCACTAGATAGATCTCCGATATGTAAATTCTGTCAAGGAGGCGATCAGACCATTGAGCATATTCTATTTGTTTGCCCTTATCCAAATATAGTTACAGCACGGTCAAGATATCTAGATCCGATATATCATAAATGTAGAATTACTACAGTAAAAAATCTGATATTAGTGTGTAAGCAACCTCCCAATGAATGGGTCTGTTATAATTTTTATAAATTTCTAAAGTCTTCTCTAACATTATATTAATTCTCGCGATTTTTCAATGGATGAGTTTGTTATAATTTTTACAAATTTCTAAAATCTGTTCTAAACATTATATTAATTTTCGTGATTTATCTATGTAAAATGTTTTTAAATATTTGTGGTCCTCAGTAGAGTACCAAAACAAATAACATTTCTTTGACTTGTGTCAACGGTTTCACCTGTAACTTCTTCTAAATATGACAGCTGTTTGAAATCAATATACCATTACTTCTGCTGGACCTTTTTGGTTGTGGGGATATATAGGACTTGTAGGTTCACCAAGAATTCGATGAACCCAGAGCCAATAACTGAGCAGCGTGTTGCAATAGTTTTTTATTATGTACCGGGTATATAGATATTAATTTGGGAAAATATATACACGAAAAAATCGGTATGAAAGACACCTATGTATTTCTGAAATTGGAACAAAATATAGAGGTAAGAAACAGTAAATTTTTGCAAATTTCCGAAATTGTGAGTACCCATACTAGCAAGAGAATTATAGGTCATTTTTCAAAATGACTTCTATTTTACACTTGTCTTTCATTTGGAAGGCAGAAATGCATCAAAAATGAATAGGTAATAACAGTTGCTCTACAATTCTGTAGTACCCTATGTCTCCCAGTAAAAGTGGTACCTCACTTGTGTGGGTAGGCCTAGTGACCGCAACAGGAAATAGCTCAAAACGCAAAGTGGACACACTTTCTTTTTACAGTGAAAACTGTAGAATTTGAACCCATCTCTGCCGGCACCTAAGGAAACCTAGCCAACCTTTACATTTTTTAAAACTAGACACCTAGGGGAATTCAGGATGTGGTTACTTGTCTGGCTGTCACCAGGTTCTATTACCAAGAATCCCTTGCAAACCTAAATGTTTGTTAAAAAAACACATTTTGCTGAAATTTCTGTGGTGGAAAGTTCTAGAATCTGCATGGATCCACAATCGCGTTCCCCAAAGTATTCCGAGTAGAATGGTACCTCACTTGTGTGGGTACGCCTAGGGCCCGTGACACGAAACGGGCCAAAACGCAGCGTGGACACACCACATTTTCCCAGTGAAAACTGACCCTTTTTTTGCAAAGTGCCTAGTTCTAGATTTTGAACCCTAACTCTTGTAGCACCTGGAGAAAAATAGCAAACTTATACATTTTAGAAAACTAGACACCCAGGCAAATCCAGGATGAGGTGACTTGAATGGCTCTCACCAGGTTCTGATACCCAGAATCCCTTGCAAACCTAAAAATGTGTAAAAAAACAAACACATTTTCCTCCCATTTCTGTGGTGGAAAGTTCTGGAATCTGCGTGGATCCACAAAATTCCACCCACACCGCATTTCCTGAAATCGTCCAAGAAAAATGGTACCTCACTTTTGTGGGTAGACCTACTGCACGCTACAGGAAATGGCCCAAAACGCAATGTAGACACAATACAATTTCACAATGAAAACTGACCCTTTTTTTGCAAAGTGCCTAGCTGTAGTACCCTAGCTCTGCAGGCTTCGAGGGAAACCTAGCAAACCTATACATTTTAAAAATCTAGATGCCCAGGGGAATCCAGGATGGGGTGACTTGTCTGGCTCTCACCAGGATCTGTTATTCAGAATACCTTGCAAACCTCAACATTTGTCAAAAAAACACATTTTCTTCACATTTCTGTGGTGGTAAGTTCTGGAATAGGTGTGGATTCACAAAATTCCACCTACCCTGCATTCCCCAAAAGTCTTTTGAGAAAAATGGTACCTCACATGTGTGGGTGGTTCAAGTACCCGCGACAGACAAGGGCCCAAAACCTATTGGGGCGACTTCAAAATTACCTATCACAAAACAACTTGCTTTTGCAAGGTGGGTCCCATGAGTTTTTGGCCCCTGATTTGGTGGACATTTAGGGAAACCTACACCCTCCTTCACATTTCTGAAAACTAGACACCCTGTGGAATTCAGTAAGGTATGGCTTGCCTGGGTCCCCCAACATTTCCCTACCCAGAATCTCCTGCACACCTCACATTTAGCTGAAAAAATCACTTTTATCACTAATTTCTGTGTGGAAAAGGTCTGTAATCTGTATGAATCCACACATTTCCTTCTACACAGCATTCCCCCAGGTCCCTCTTTAGAAATGGTACCTCACTCGCGTGGGTGGATAAAGTACCCGCGACAGGCAAAGGCCCAAAGCCTATTGAGGCAACATCAAACTTACCTATCACAAATCAACCTAGTTTGGCAAGGGGGTCCCATGAGTTTTTCGCCCCTGGCTCGGCCATCTAGTGAAACCTACCAAACCCACACATTTCTAAAAACTAGACACTTGGGGTAGTCCAGCAAGGTTATGGCTTGCGTGGGTCCCCAAACATTTCTCTACCCAGAATCCCCTGCAAACCTCAAATTTAGCTGAAAAGAGTACTTTTTTCTCAAATTTCTGTGTGGGGAAAGTTCTGGAATCTGCGTGGATCCATAAACCTCCTTCTACACAGCATTCCCCCAGGTCTCCCGATAAAAATGGTACCTCACTCGCGTGGGTGGTCAAGTACCAGTGACAGGAAAAGGCCCAAAACCTATTGAGTTGACATCAAAATTACCTATCACAAAACAACCTGGTTTTGCGAAGGGGGTCCCATGGAATGCAGAATTGCCAAAAAGACTGCGATCCGCAGCGTAGCGGAATTCGTGGGCAAGGTGGAGTAATTATTGCTCAAAACGGTGCCACCTTCTTGGATAATGCGGGATTCATTCTGGCAAGATGCACCTGTCACAAAAATTAAACCTCAGCAGGAAGCAGGTGCCTGAGTGAAAGCTCAAATTCGGTAACGCATTAATCAGCCCAAATAGAATGGTGTGCTTGAACAAGGCTGGGCAGGTGTGCTTTCTCCCCAAATCTACTCTCACAAATTAGCTGTGATGCTTGATGGCGGTCTTTGGGTCCATGACTTTCTCGAGCGCAATCCCCATGTAGTTCCTGTGACCAGGAGGTTCTCTCTCCTCATCTGCTGCTCTTATCGGTCTCTGACCTTTTATAAACAAGAGGCATGTGAACTCGCACAGAAGCCCCACCGCACACACATTAGCAGTATGCAATGTCTTTCTGGCCTTAACCCACTATGATGGGCAGCTCACTCAAGGGACCCTGGCGCCTTTCGGCATGCTGGAAATGTTACAGAAAAACATGGTCACTAGAGACAACAATTATTCTGGTGGCACAAGCAACTACGAGTGCTCACAGAATTCTGCGTGCTCACAGAGATATTTTGCCATTTTTCAGAACTTAGTGTAGCGCGACTACGCAAATTTCGCCCACCGCTAGTGGAGACTTCAAAATTACCTAAAACTAAACTACCAGGTTTGGGGGGGACCTGGGGTTTTGGTTCCAGGTTCGCCACCATCTAGAGAAACCTACCAAACCCACACATTTCTAAAAACTAGCACCGAGGGGAGTCCAATGAAGTATGGTTTGCTTGGATACCCCAAAGTTTCTCAACTCAGAATCCCCTGCAAACCTCAAATTTATCTGAAATAAACACACTTTCCACATATTTTTGTGTGGATTCACCATGGCGGCACACATGTCCTACCCCACAGCATTCTCCTTAGTGTCTCGAAAAAAATTATACCTCACTTGTGTCGGTGTCCAATGCAGAATTGGCTAAAAACATATTTTAAAAAAAATGTAGCGCTTAGAATACTCATTGCTATAACCTTATTCTCTACGTTTTGGGCTCTTCCCAGTCACAGGCCTTTCCCCCACCCACACAAGTGAGGTATCATTTTACTTTGGAGACTGAAGGGAACGCTGTGGGGTAGGGCATTTGTGCTGGCACAGTGATTGCACCCAAAGAAATGTGGAAAACTTGTTTTTTCAGCTAAATTTGAGGTTTAGAGGGCATTCTGGAAGGAAATGGGGGATCCAGGCAAGCCATACCTCGCTGGACTCCCCCGTGTGTCTAGTTTTCAGAAATGTGTGAGTTTGGTAGTTTACCAAGATTGCCACCGAGCCCAGGGCCAAAAACTCAGGTGACCCCCCTTGCAAAACCAGGTTGTTTTGTAATAGGTCATTTTGGTGTCTCCTCAATATGTTTTGGGTCCATGCCTGTCGCGGATATTTGACCCACCCACACGAGTGAGGTATCATTTTTATTGGTAGACCTGGGGGAACGCTGAGGAGTAGGAAATTTGTGGATTCACGTGGATTTTATAACTTTCCCACACAGAATTTTGAGAAAAATGTGTTTTTTCCAGCTAAATTTGTGGTTTTCAGTGCATTCTGGGAAGGAAAAATTAGGGGGGTCCACACAAGCCATACCTCGCTAGACTCCCCCAGGTGTCTAGTTTTCAGAAATTTGTAGGCTTGGTAGCTTTCCAAGATGGCCGCTGAGCCCGGGGCCAAAAACCCAGTTGACCCACCTTGCAAAACCAGGTTGTTTTGTGATAGGCCATTTTGATGTCTCCTCAATGCGTTTTGGGCCCTTTCCTCTCGCGCGTACTTGACCCACCAAAACGGGTGAGGTAACATTTTTATCAGGAGACTTGGGGGAACGCTGGTTGGTAGGAAATTTGTGGATCCATGTTGATTCCAGGACTTTCCCACACAGACATTTGAGGTTTGCAGGGGATTCTTGGTAGGAAAGCTTTGGGGGACCCAGGCAAGGTATACCTCCCTGGACTCCCCTGTGACTCTAGTTTTCAGAAATGTGTAGGCTTGGTAGATTTCTCTAGATGGCACCGACTTGGTACCAAAAACCCAGATGCCCCCTATGTTTCTGAAAATGACCTCGTTTTGAAAGAGCGGTCACATGAGTTTTTGGTCCCGGGCTTTGTGGTATTCTAGGGAAACCTAACAAACCCATACATTTCTGAACACTAGAGACCCGGGGGAGCCCAGGAAGAAATGGCTTGAGCCGATCCCCCAACGTTTCTCTACCCAGAATCCCCTGCAAACCTCAAATTTTGATGAAAACAAATCAAATTTTTTCTCAAATTTTCGTGTGGATCCACACATTTCCTACCACCCAACCTTACCCCTGGTCTCCCGAAGAAAATGGTACCTCACTTGCATGGCTGGGTGTAGTACCCGCGACAGGAAAGGGCCCAAAACGTATTAAAGAGACATCAAAATGCCCTAACACAAAACAACCTGGTTTTGCAAGGTGGGTATCCCGGGTTTTTGGACCCGGGCTTGGTGGCCATCTTGGAAAACTGCTAAACCCACACATTTCTGAAAACAATACACCCGGGGGAGTCCATTGAGGTATGGCTTGTGTGGATCACCTAACGTTTTCATAGCCAGAATGCCCTGCACACCTCAAATTTAGCTAAAGAAATCCCCTTTATCTCAAATTTCTGTCTGGGAAAGTTTTGGAATCCATGTGGATCCACAAATTTCCTACCACCCAGCCTTCCCCCAGGTCTCCCTATAAAAATAATACCTCACTCGAGTGGGTGGGTCAAGTACTCGCGACAGGCAAGGGCACAAAACGTATTGAGGAGACATCAAAATAACCTATTGTAAAACAACCTGGTTATGCAAGGGGGGTCACCTGGGTCTTTGGCCCGGGCACAGAGGCCATCTTGTAAATCTACCAAACCCACACATTTCTGAAAACTAGACACCTGGGGAGACCGGCAATGTATGGCTTGTGTGGATCCCCAATGATTTCCTACCCAGACTACCTTGCAAACCTCAAATTTAGCTGAAAAAAATACATCTTCCACATATTTTTGGGTGGAATCACTGTGCCTGCACAAATGTCCTAACCCACAGCATTCCCCCCAGTCACCCTTGTAAAATGATATCTCACTTGTGTGGGTGGGGCAAGGTCATGTTACTTGGAGGGAAAAAGGGTATAGCACCGCAAATTCTTAGAGCTACATTAAAAAAAAATAGGTTTTTTACCAATTCTGCATTGGACACCCACACAAGTGAGGTATCATTTTACTCAGGACACTAAGGAGAATGCTGTGGGGTAGGACATTTGTGCTGCAATGGTGATTCCACATAAACATATGTGGAACATTTGTTTTTTTCACTAAATTTGAGGTTTGCATGGGATTCTGGGTAGGGAAACGTTGGGGGATCCATTCAAGCCATACCTCATTGGACTCCCCAGGGTGTTTAGTTTTCAGAAATGTGTGTGTTTGGCAGGTTTCTCTAGAGGGATGCGAGCCCGTCGCCAAAACCCCAGGTGCCCCCAAAACCTTGTAGTTCTGTTACCGTTAAATTTGAAGTCTCCACAGTATGATTTGGGCCATTTCCTGTTGCAGCCACTATGCCTACCCACACATGTGAGGTACAATCTTTATTAGCAGACCTGGGGGAACGCTGTGTGGTAGGACATTTTTGTCAGCCTGGTGATCCTACAACTTTCCCACACAGAACTGTGAGAAAAATAGATTTTTTCCCAAAAATTTGAGGTTTGCTGGTGATTCTGGGTAGAGGAATGTTGGGGGGTCCAAGCAAGCCATACCTTGCTGAACTCCCCTGGGTGTCTTGTTTTCAGAAGTGTGTGGGTTTGGTAGGGTTCCCTAGGTGGCCACCGAGCCCGGAGCCTAAAATTTATAGGACCTCCTTCTCAAAAGCAGGTTGTTTGTGATAGGTAATTTTGTCACCTCAATAGGTTTTGGACCCTTGCCTGTCGCGGTTACTTGAAATTTGTTTCAGCCCGGTGATCCTACAACTTTGCCACAGAAATGTGAGAAAAAATAGATTTTGTAACAATATTTGAGGTTTGCAGGGTATTCTGGGTAGGGAAATATTGGGGGACCCACGCAACCCATATCATGCTAGTTTTCAGAAATATGTGGGTTTGGTAGGTTTTCCTAGGTGGCCGACGAGCCCAAGGCCAAAACCTCATGGGACCCCCTTGCAAAACCCTATTGTTTTGTGATAGGTAATTTTGATGTTGCCTAAATAGGTTTGGGCCCTTGCCTGTCGTGGGTACTTGACCCACCCAAGCGAGTGAGGTACCATTTTTATCAGGAGACCTGTGTAAATATTGTGTAGAAGGAAATGTGTGGATCCATGCAGATTCCAGAACTTTCCCAAATAGACATTTTTTCAGCTAAATTTGAGGTTTGCAAGGGCTTCTGGGTAGGGAAATTTTGGGGGACCCACGCAAACCATACCTCGCTGGACTCCCCCGGGTGTCTAGTTTTCAGAAAAGCATGGGTTTGGTTTCCCTATCGGGCCGCCAAGCCAGGGGCTAAAAACTCATGGGACCCCACCTTGCAAAACCAGGTCGTTTTGTGATAGGTAATTTGGATGTCACCTCAATAGGTTTTGTGCCCTTGACTATCACGGGTACTTGATACACCCACACAAGTGAGGTACCATTTTTCTTTGAAGTCTTTGGGTACTGCGGGTGGGTGAAATTTTGAGGATCCACACAGATTCCAGAACTTTCCACCACAGAAATGGGAGGATTTTTTTTTCTTTCACAGTTTTTGAGGTTTGCAAGGGATTCTAGGTAACAGAACCTTGTGAAAGCCAGAGAAGTCACCCCATCCTGGATTCCCCTGGGTGTCTAGTTTTTAAAAATATATAGGTTTGCTAGGTTTCCCCAGGTACTGGCAGAGCTAGTGTTCAAAATCTACAGCTAGGCACTTTGTAAAATAGTGTCAGTTTTCACTGGAAAACGTGATATGTCTACGTTGTGTTTTGGGCCGTTTCCTGTCCAGGGCACTAGGTCTACCCACACCAGTGAAGTACAATTTTTTCTCGAAAGACTTTGGGGAATGCGGTGTGTGTGAAATTTTGTGGATCAACGCAGACTCCAGAACTTTCCACCACAGAAATGTGAGGAAAATGTCTTTATTTTGACAACGTTTGAGGTTTGCAAGGGATTCCGGGTAGCAGTACCTGGTGAGAGCCAGACAAGTCACCCCATCCTGGATTCCCCTGAGTTTCCTGTTTTAAAGAATGTATAGGTGTGCTACATTTCCCTAGGTGCCGGAAGAGCCAGGGTTAAATATCTACAGCTAGGCACTTTGCAAAGACAGGGTCAGTTTTCACGAAGAAAATGTGGTGTGTCCACGGTGGGTTTTGGGTCCTTTCCTGTTGCGACAGAAGGCAAACCCACACAAGTGGGGTGCCATTTGTCTCGGGAGACTTTGAGGAATGCGGGGTGGGTGGAATTTTGTGGATCCACGCAGATCCCAGAACTTTCCATCACAGAAATGTGAGGATGTTTTTGTTTTAACTAAGTTTGAGGTTTGCAAAGGATTTAGGGTAACAAAACCTGGTGAGAGGCACACAAGTCACCCCATCCTGAATTCCCCTCAGCGTTTAGTTTTCAGAAATGTACAGGTTTGCTATATTTCCCTATGTGTCGGCTGCGCTTGGGCCAAAAATGCACAGATAGGCGCATTGCTAAAAACAAGTCTGTGCCTAGTGGGCTTTATGCTGCCCTGGGGGGGGATTTGGGGGTGGGGTTGCCCTGATATGCTCCCAAGGGGTGCGGAAAGACTGTGGCTATTTTTTAGGAGGGTGGGGGCATTGGTATGCCCATTCTGGGCAGCCTCCAACCCACACATAAAAAAAGCCAGCGTAATCACTAGCACCTAATGGGCTTTCTGGCCCCCGGAGCCCTATCTGCCCCCTGGGGGGCAGAAAGACTGTAATTGATGCAGGGGGGAGTGGGGGCATTGGCATGCCGTTTTGAGCAGCCCTCACCCTAACACAAGTTGTCCCAAAAAATCCCTGCCATGCCGTGGACTTTTTACCCCCCAGGGGGAAGATTGGGGGCAACTGCCCCCATCTACCCCGCAGGGGGGGGAGAAAGGCTGTAATTTTGACAGGGGGCATTGGCATGGCCATTTGGGCAGCCCCCATCCTAATTAAAAATGCCAATAAAAACATCCCTGGCATCTAGTGTGCCTTGTGACCCTGGGGGGCAAATCTGGTGCTACTGCCCAATCTGCCCCCCAGGGGGGGCAGAACGACTGTAACTGTTTGCAGGAAGGGTGAGGGCAGTGGCATGCCCATTTTGGGCAGCTCCCACCCTAAAACAAATTGCCCCAAAAATATCCATGGCGTCTAGCTGGCTTTTTGCCCCCTGGGGGGCAGATTGGGGACTACTGCCCCATATGCCCCCAGTGGGGGCAGAAATACTGTGATTTTGGCAGAGGGCGGGAGCATAGGTGTGCCCATTTTGGACCGCTCCCACCCTAATTAAAATTGGCAACAAAAAAAATCCCTGGCGTCTAGTGGGCTTTCAGCCCCACCCGAGGGGGTGCAGATCTCCAAGCAGGGATCCACTGGGGAGGTGTACCATTGGAAATGGGAGGGTCTCCCCTTTCCAATGATACCTCTCCCATTTTTCAACGAGCTCAGGGGGCTGAGATAGCCCCCTGAGCACATAGAAAGTGAAAATGAAATGAGCCTAAAGGCTCATTTCAGTTTAGGTTTCTATTAAATGACGACAGCGCGATGTGCGCTCTGATCATAATTTGCTAGAAACCACGGGGGCCGTGGGAGCTAAGGAAGCTCTTCCCCAGTTCCCGAGGCTTTGGGGGAGAAAATAAATCCCTCTGGTGCTTGCACCAGATGGATTTCCTGTGCAATGGCAGCGGATGCGCGGGAGCCGTCCGACACACATTAGCACTTATGCATCAGATGGCTCCCGCGCGTCCGACCCATGCAAGGGGTTCATTTCTTTGTCTTAAGAGCAGGTTTATGTGCCAAGTGGATGTTGATCATTGCATTTTATAAAGTTTAACTGCCCGCCTTTTGGGACTAGGTTCCCAGTATAATTTCCAAAATAGACTTATAGCCCACCGTAACGGGCTGTACCGGCCATTAAAGTCCTTTTCGAGCATCAAAGGCCTGAGCGGAAGGCGAGGGCCTTTAACAAGGGAGTGGGACTTAGTTTCCAGTACAACCCATCTATTGAGGGCTATTGAAATTCCAGCTGGCTCAGTGAGGTCTTTGTTCATAGCAACAGGAGGGAACGACAACATTGAAATATTGGAGCTTTGGGCTTTTACCAGCCAGTAGAAGCCTCGAGCCCTCCATTATTTTCAATGGAGCTCCCAACATTCCAATATTTTAATATAAACTTTAAGCCCAATATAGTTGGCTCTATCGCCATTAAAGGTCTGCCCCAGCGTTACAGGCCTAAGGCGAAGGAGAGCGCCTTTAACAATGGAGCGGGCCTTTAACAGCTGGTAGATCCCGCTACGGAGGGCTCTAACGCTATTAGAACTTCTACCCCTAGAGGGCAAAATGTTCTAATTTGTACAACAAAGGCATCATGAAGCCCCAGGGGGTTGGAATTCCCTCAGGCTCTGCAATGCCTTTGTTGACAACAACAGCTGTGAACAAACAGTGGAATGTTCATGCTCCAGGCTTCCCTCAGACACTAGAGGCCTGAGCACTCCATTGTCTTCAATGGAGCGCTAAACATTCCAATGTTCTAATTTGTGGTAGAACATTGGAATGTGGAGCACTCCAAGACAATCGAGTTCTCCATGCTTCTACCGGCTGGTAAAGACCTACAAATCAACATTCCAATGTTGTTTTCACAAAGGTCTCCTGGAGCCCGAGGGGATATAAACCTCCTCGAGCTCTGAGAGGCCTTTGTTTTATTTGTTAGAACATTCTGCCCTCTAGTGGCAGAATTTTGAATGGCCTTATAACCTTCCATAGATGGGCTATACCAGCTATTAAAGTCCTGCACCCTTGTTAAAGGCCCTCATCTTCAGCTCGGGCCTTTAACGCTGGAGCGGGCTTTTAATAGCAGGTATAGCCCGCTATGGCGGGCTATAAGGCTGTATCAGAATGAATTGTCTCCATCAATGTTTAGCTTAATTGAGAAGAATCGATCCTGGCAACTTTTTGTTGGTTGTCTAGTTGGCCCAGTGTTCTCATTAGGAGACCAGAGTAGGAGAACCAGGGTTGAAATCTGACTTCACTCCATATGAGTTGCCTAAGCTTTTTTTTTAAAGAGGGGAAGTGATGGCATTCTATCACTCTGCAAGTCACTTGATGCTGCTGGGCTAAGTGTTTCCACAAGTCTGTCTTTGGACCTTTTCAGGTTATGTAAAATATATTTGAAGGATCTTATATGTATTTTATTTGCTTGGCTCATTGCTGAACCATTGCAACAATTTTATTCACATTTTCTGTTGGTGTTGGTTTTCCTTATCAATCAAATTGCCAATTCCTTAGATTTCTAATCATTCAATGAAGGAGGGTGTGAGAACTGTCAACCATAGGATGGTCCTTCCCCCAAACATTTTGCCTTCAATCCTCCTATTTTTGTTGAATTTGTTTTTGTTAGCCTTGTGCCTGTGCTCATTCCCTAAAACATGGTAAAATGTTCTTCCACCTGATTGGCATATTTAATTTACTTATAAGTCCCTAGTAAAGTGGTATATTATATGCAGGGGCCTGTACATTAATTATTACCAGTAGGCCTGCAGCACATATTGTGCCACCCACTTAAGTAGCCTTTTAAAACATGTCTCAGCTCTGCCATTGCAGCCTGCTAGCAGTTTTAAACTGACACTTGTGCTTTCCAAGCCTAAAAATCTAACTTTATGTTGTGTTAGGGCCTGTTAGCATTTTCTCTACTGCTTTGACATTCAACCTTCAGTCTATGGGGTGTCTCACTTCTGTGTGTTGCAGGGTGAGTCGACTCTCCGTTTTCAGGGGGAAAAGCACTATGTGATTTTAAAAACTCAGTTTTTATCCCTTTCTATTTGAATACTGTTTTTGGCTGATTGGTGACACCTGTTCTATTATACCGAAATGCCATCTTAATTACAGAGAAGAGCGCCATTTCTACACCGCTCGGTTGGGACACCAGCAGGTGCCATTTTGAAAGGCGAGCAGTACAGATTTTTAAAGTGCTCCCAAGTGCCTACATAATGCCCAACGGTACGCCGACTTGCAGAGGACGCGTGCAGCGGGCATGCCAAAGGCAAGCCTGTCTGCGCCTATCCACGTCCAGATCGCGGCCAGCGCCAGCCATGTTGCTCAAAGTGGTAGCAGTGAGTGCATCTCCTGGTCATGAGATTCCCTCTGGGCCTTAGGAAGCAATTTGTGCACAGGAACATTTTGCGGTGACCTGGAGAGCCTTGGCCCATCATACCATTGCAAAGATTGTATTTTCACTCTAGGAATAATGGACAGGGCAAGCCAGAGCAGTGACAAGATCCCCAGAGCTCAGAGGTCACCAATGGGTGAGGTTAGAGCCTGCTTGATTAACTGCAGATCACTCCCCAAACATACAGACAATATCTGGCTATCCTTGATCGACAAAACCTAGGAAGTATTGTTCTTAACTGAAACGTGGCTAAAGGAGGACGCCCTACCAGCCTTGACCCTTGCTATCCCCCCCGGCTTCTGAATCATCTGTGTCAATAGGAGGGGTGACAGACGAGGAGGTGGGAGTTGGCTATCTTAGTGAAGGAAGCCTGGGACATATCCACTGTAGAACTGGATATTGTAGGAAATATCAAGGGCATACATTTCTGCAGAAAGCGGACCCCTACCCTCTGCTTTGCAGGCCTTCTAATTTATAGACTGCCCGATTGCTGTAATGTTTATACCCTGAAATTATGTAATCTGATTGCTCAGAAATCGGTACATTACGCCAATGTCATTGCCCATGGCGACTTCAATCTCCATGTGGATGATCCCACTTGCCCCCAGGCCTCTCAGCAAGTACTGACACTTAATGGAGCCAACCTCACCCAACACGTAAATGTCTTCAAGCACAGAGCTGGCCATACGCTTGACCTGATCTTCTCCAATATCTCAACTATGAGAGTAGAGGTCGCTCAATATCGAGTATGGACAGACCATTACATGGTCCCTTTTTCTCTAACCTTGGGGAATATACAGCAAGAGGAGAGCAAACAGTTGGTGCTGAGAAGGAACTGGAAAATGCTACAACAGACAGTTTGGACTGTGGGCTCCTAGTCAGAGATCCACTGAATGCTGGCAATCCGATTAAGGATGTGGTCGTGTTCAATGTAAGGATTACCTCAGCCCTTGATACAGTGGCCCCACTGAGAGCTGTCAGGGCCTCAAGAGAGTCTTCAACAGCCCCTTGGTTCTCGGCGGAGCTTAGAACTGAAATCAGTAGGTGCAAAAGACTTGAACGGCAATGGAGGATAGACTACTCCCCGGAGGCCAAGCTAGCATATCAGGAAGCCTTTTAAAAACATTGTAAGATAATGAAGGCAGCTAGAAGGTAATTCTTTGTTTAGTGCATTGAAAGTGTGGAGATGTCAAGCAAGGAGATCTTTAGGATTGTTTGATTTTTTACTAGCCCATTTGCTCTTGAGGGAAAGATTCTGCCCTCTTCTTCCCTGTGCAGAAACCTATCTAACTTCTTTGAGGAGAAAATCCAGAAACTCTGTGCGTCCTTCAAGCATAAAAAGCATGTGGTAGCACCTCAGCTTTTGTACAATTTTAAACCCAGCTCTCTCTTTCTAAGTTCACCCCTATATCTGCCCCGGAATCTATGGCCGCAATCTTAAAATGCAAGTCAGGCTCACTCTCGGACCACTGCCCACCAAAGCTTCTAAGATCCTTGGCTCATTGGATTAACCCAACCTTAGACTACATTTGGAACATGTTGTTATTTTCTGGCATCTTCCCTGACATTTGGAAGCATGCTTCGCTACTGCCCCTGCTGAAAAAACCTAATGCAAATGCCAAGGAGCCTGGTAACTACCGTCCAATCTCACTGTTACTGGCATCCGCAAAATGTTAGAAAAATTGATTCAACGTCAACTTGCCAATTTTATAAACACACAAGACATCTTACAGGATACTCAGTCTAGTTTCCGGTCCGGGTACAGCATTGAGACAGCACTGGTGGAAGTGCCCGGATCAGTGAGAATGTCAGTAGATGCAGGAACATCAGCAATGCTGATCCTCTTAGATTTGTCAGCCGCCTTTGACACGGTCACCCACCACATTCTTTTGGACAGACTTCAACGGGTAGGACTGCAGAGGGCATTTCTTGCTTGGTTCCAGTCTTTTCTCACAGTCAAATTGCAAAGAGTCTTTCTTCAACCACATCAATCGGACCCCAAGTCATTTTGGTGCTGTGTGCCACAGGGCTCTGCCCTTAGCCCTGGGCTTTTACATATGTATCTGAGAACACTGTTCTCTCTCATTGGTACCTGGAAAGTGAAAGCAGTTTCTAATGCAGATCACACCCAGTTGGTATTTTAATTCAAAGACCATTCTGAGGACTCGTTTTCCAGATTATCGGGATGGCTAAAGGACATGGCATGCTGGATGAACACTAACAAACTTAAACTTAATGCGGATAAGACGGAGTTCTTATTTTTCGGCCAGGTGCCCCCCCATCCACAGGACTATGGAGGCCAGGGGAACTGGGCGCTCCTCCAATTCCAGAAAATTGCACAAGGAATTTGGGCGTTAAGTGGGACTCTGATTTATCCTTTGTAACTGAAGTTCAGCACATCTCTTCTTCCTGCTTGGGGAAACTAAGAAGCCTAAGGAAATTCCTGCACCTCCTACCTGAGGAAAGCCGTAGGGCTGTAGTCCACGCTAGGGTGACCTCTCAGATGGATTATGCAAACAGTTTGTACCTTTGGCTGCCTTCTTATCTGATCCACAGACTATAGATGGTACAAAATGCGGCAGCAAGTCTCATAAGACAGGTGCCATTTCGTCACCGTATCTCCCCGCATATCAGACATCCGCACTGGCTTCCAGTTGCAAAAAGAATTGAGTTCAAGTCCTTGACCCTAGCCTATTGGTCCCTATATATTTTGGGGCCCAGGTACCTCAGACATATTTACCAACCAAAATGTACACAAAGATCTAATTCCCAGCCCTTGCTGTGCGTACCTCATTTTGCAAAGTCCCAAATGGGAGGAAGATCTGTTACAGTGAGGACCCCCAAGCTATGGAACACCCTGCCAGCACATATACATTTGGTGGAAACAAAATCAGAATTTAGGAAGATCTTGAAGACCTTGGGCCAGTTACCCTACTTGATCTTCGCTCAGCGCCGGTTATCCAGTGGGTTACCAGCAACAGGTAATCCAACACTATATACTCAACTGATCAATTGACCTGTAAATACTAAATGATCACAGAGTCGGGAAGTGTTTTAAAATCTTTAGCCAAGAGATTAATTTCATGTGAATCACTTACAAAGTACATAACAGTCTCTGTCTATTCATGGAAGGAAGATTTAATAAATCAATCATCAAGTGCATTCATAATACTACGCAATGACAATGCACAAAAAGGAGAGAATAGAGAGGAAAGGACATTGGCACATAAACAGACGTGTATTTATATTTACCAAGTATGGTGTAAAAACCAACCCCCTGGCTAAGGGGCTGGGAAGGGTCCCCAAGGAAAGATGCTGGTGACCAAAGGCTTCAGGACAGGAACCAGGACATGATAGATGACCTTTCTATCATCGACGCTTGCGTAGCACCCCTCTCTGACACTCTCTTTCTCCTCGAGATTCTTCTGCGATCTTCTTCTAAATTATTTGGCTTAAGTTATAAGGGTTCTGTAATTCGATTCTTCTTCAGCGTCTCTTGTCACTCCAACAGCATCTCGTTCTCTGGCTCTGTGCTTCTTAATGCTAACTAACTAAGAACTACCTCAATTATACCCTACATTATTCTTGTACCTCCCAAAATTGTTTCAATATCATGAAACTCCTAATTCTGATTGGACAGGCAAAGGGAGGTGATAATCACACCATGCTTACATAATACTCTTTTCAGTTAGCCTTTTGTTAATAAACCCATCCCCTTAATTCTTTATTCAAACTTTATTTCCCACCAACATTCACATTACATTTATGACATTAATAATAACTTTAACAGTTTCTTCCATCCAGGCGAACTCTTCACCACTTGGTTCTCAGGCCAAGACACTCAGTGGCCTTGGCTTGTATTCAAGTTTGTAGTCATCGTTACGGATTCAGTCTCAACTGGTATGCACGGATAAACCTTTCAAACACGTGACTCTGCTTACTTCTGTCAAGCTTGAGAGGCCCAAAGACGTGCTAATAGTAAAGTCAGAAAAACATATATTATTTATTAATGCTTAGTATATAACTTGTTTTAGTTTTCAGCCAAAAAGCTGCCAAGCATGTAAGTTTCATAACAGCCATCTTGTTAGCTACTGTGCAAGTGATCCTAGCAAAAGTATGTCATACTACGTAGATGCAGTTGACACATGTGTACTAAGGAATTTCAGTTAGCGGCCATTTTAGAATCACACTCGAATTACTGGCTAATAAGACACATAGGCCAGCTTCCCTTTCTTGTGTATATATAATGTTGTGTATATTAATTTTCACAATACAAGGTTAATATGGGTTAAAGGATACTTGAGAAGATTGCGTCCGAGCAAGTCTCTTTTCTACAAATCTTTGCTCCATCAGTCCCCTCTCTGATGGCATTTTAAAGCCAACAACGTGTTGTGGGAAAGGGTCACCTGTCCACTAAGATGCGCGCTCAATTTCCATTGAAACACATTAGTTTCTTCACAATCTTCAACTGATTAATGCAACATCAATTTAAAAGATATTTCGAAATGATTTCCATCAATTTATTATTCAAATATTCGATAAGTTCAAAATGATGTTCTTATGATGCATATCCTCATTTTTTAATGATCTTTCAAAGCACCCAATGCATTTTGGGTCTATCAAAAGAGACCCTTCGTCAGGGGTCTGTATAGTAAGTAATACAGGACCAAATTAGAAACTACACCTATTCATCAGCGAACAATATACAATTAGTTCATAAAATGTACGCGCAAACATAGACCGAAAATGCACAAAGCAAAAATATATGCTACACCTACAGAACAGATGCGTGCACAGAACAAAAGGTCGATTGTAGTGATCAGAAAAAGCAGAAGTAGGAAGAGGAAAGATCCCCCAAGGCTCCCGAAATAACAGGTGTGCTGAGGTAAACATTGTGTGTTACTGTGCCGAACTCTCGAAGTTGCAAATATCAACCGAATGTGCTATTAAGTTGCACTCCAAACCTTTACCGTGCAGGAAAGAAAGTATCCAAGAAGACCTCAACTATACATGTTGCCTAAAATCCATAAGGAGCCAATCAACCCTCCTTTCAGACCCATAGTATCGGCCTGCGGTTCCATCTCCGAACCGATTGGAAAATTCGTTGATAAGTTTCTCCAACCAATTGTACAGAAAAGCATAACACACATTAAAGACACTACTGCCTTTTAGAACCTGTTGGATACCATCAAGTTAGAAGCTCATGAAACATATTGGTTATGCACGATCGATGTAACTGCACTATATACCTCTATTCCCCACAATGAAGGTATCGAAGCTCTTGAATGGAGCCTGCTCAATAGGGACCTGGAAGAGACCAAAAAGATTTTCATCATAGAACTGATGCAATTTGCACTATACTACAGCTACTTTGAATGGCAGGGTAAATATTTCAACCAATGCAATGGTACTTCGATGGGCTTTGGGGGGCCCCCTCGTACGCCAACATCTACTTGTCGAAATTTGAGACTGACTATATTCTGAATAATTCTACATGGACTGAGGGCCTCGTGGCCTTCAAACGTTGCATTGACGATATATTTTTAATATGGAAAGGTACAAAATCACAACTAGAAAAGAACATAGCAATAATTAACACACACAATGATCGGATCAAATTCAACCATGCCATAGAGAAAGAATCTATAGCCTTTCTGGATGTGAGAGTTACCCTGTATAACAACACCCTCAGCACGAAAGTACATATCAAAAAGATAGACAGAAACTCAAGCCTTTTGTTCCAAAGTTTCCATCCTGAGAATTTAAAAAAACATTTACCAACTTCACAGTATATCTGTTTAAAAAGGATCACTACGAACGATGAAGATCTACTTGTATCATTCAGAGAGCAAACCAATAAATATCATCAGCGAGGATATCCCCAAGATATCTTAGATGAATCACTTAAAAAAGTCACAGCAATACCCAGAAAAGAATTACTCAAAGAACAAATGAAGATTTCAGAAAACAAAAAACAGTCTGTGTCCTCAAATACTCTACTGAATCACTTCAAATTAAAAACATTCTTAAAAGGCATTGGTCTTTGATTCACATGGAACCAAACCTCAAAGGTCTCTACAACGACAGAATCACTTTTGCATTTCAAAGGTCTAAAAACCTTAAAGAAATTTTGAACGCTCCGAACAAAGATAAAACAACCAACAAAGGCATGTTGAAATGCCAGAACTGTAGACATTGCAACAATGTGATTGTTGGCAACAAATTTACCCACCCAATTAAAGGAACTCCAATCGAACTTAAACATACGAGCACCTGTGACACAACTAACTGTATATATGCCATTAAATGCCCATGTGGCAAAATATATGTGGGCCAAACTGAACGCAAAATCAAAGTTCGGATCACTGAGCATAAAAGTAATATCCGTCTATCAAACATGAAATCTACGATTGCCAGTCATTGGCTGGAAGCTCGACATCAAATCTCGCAATTGAGATTCAAGGTTTTGGAGGTGCTTCCTCAACGCCGAGATATGGATCTGACAAAACACAGACTGAGAGCGGAATATTTTTGGATCAAAAAATTTTATTCCCTACAACCGACGGGGATGAATGACCGGATTGAATATGTTTGTTTTTTGTAAATAGGCGTACATTACTGACATTGGCTGATTCTATATTCTTGTTCCCATCTACAATGTTATTCTAATTGTCGTCCACCTATTGTGTTCTTACTTAGTCTATTTTGTTGCACGTATTTTTGAAAATTTGTGATGCTCCATTATACCTTGAAGTGATTTACTCATTTTTTCAAATATCTCTCTTCTCTTTGATATACTTTGTTCTTTTTACACAATACTTATGGTGTTTCTTTAACACGACTTTCACGTGTTTGCTTTCCTTCTTCTTTTTCTATTTTCCCTACACTTTATCCGTCACTTATTCCCTTGAAGCCAAAATGACCCATATAACGTGACTAGGGACTCACTTATTCACGTTAAATCCTATTCGCTAACGCTTGTTGCACTTCCGTATGCCTGATTACTATCGCGGACGCCTAGACGCGGCTTGCCCGGTCTTGCTGTAAATTTTCCGCAATTCAGATTATGTATGTTGTCACGTTAGACTCCACCCATGTTTCTTTTTCTTTTTCCTGCACGGTAGAGGTTTGGAGTGTAACTTAATTGCACCTTTGGTTGATATTTGTAACTTCGAGAGTGCGGCACGGTAACATGCAATGTTTACCTCAGCACACCTGTTATTTCGGGAGCCTTTGGGGATCTTTCCTCTTCCTACTTCTGCTTTTTCTGATCACTACAATTGACCTTTTGCTCTGTGCACGCAGGTGTTCTGTAGGTGTAGCATGTATTTTTGCTTAGTGCATTTTCGGTTTATGTTTGCGCGTAAATTTTATGAACTAATTGTATATTGTTCGCTGATGAATAGGTGGAGTTTCTAATTTGGTCCTGTATTACTTACTTTACAGACCCCTGATGAAGGGTCTCTTTTGATAGACCCGAAATGCATGGGTGCTTTGAAAGACCGTTAAAAAAATGAGGATATGCATCATAAGAACATCATCATGAACTTATCGAATATTTGAATAATAAATTGAAGGAAATCATTTCGAAATATCTTTTGATTGATGTTGCATTAATCAGTTGAAGATTGTGAAGAAACTAATATGTTTCAATGGAAATTGAGCGCGCATCTTAGTGGACAGGTGACCCTTTCCCACAACACGTTGTTGCATTTAAGGCACGGCCGGACTCCGTGCGTCAGATGTGGCGCCAACCATATTTTGCTTAAAATTTGGATACAACTTGTTTATTTGAGTGCTCGGGGATAATACAGTGTGGCATTTTAAAGCCATCACAAAATTACCCATCCCTAATCAGATGGCAAATTTAGCAATTTTCACAATCTTTTTCTTTTTCAATTTTGTTTTTATTCTTTATTTATCTCATCCTGTCATATAGCTTTCCCTTCCTTTCTTCTAATTGTATCTCGTCATATTTTCTCTTATGCCCACATGCATCAAACTCCCGTTTTGCGTTTCCAAATTTGCGAATTTTACCGAATCGCAAATATGGATTCGCAAAACGGGATGCATCATAGAAAGTGCAAAATATTTCCGATTCGGTAAAAATCGCAATTTTTACCGAATCGCAAATATTATGTGACTTCAAAATTGCGAATTCGCTATTCCCATTGATTCCTATGGGCCAAAAGGCCCATAGGAATCAATGGAAATTGCGAGTGGCACTTAGAAAATTTCATGGGTGCAGGGGGGGGTCCAAAGGACCCCCCCCTGCACCCCTGAAATGTATTTTGAAATGGATGTTTCACACACACATGTCCTAAGGACATGTGTGTCTGTAACATGACATTGTTTAAAATGTAAATTAGTAAATTTTAAACATTTTTCGCAATTTACCACGAGGTTCAACCTCGTGGTAATTTGCACTTCCAAACCTTGTTCTCGCAATTTGATTTCAGAATGATGCATTGCATTTAAGGAATCGCAAATTTGCGATTCCTTAAATGCAATCGCATTCTGGAAAGTCGCAAAATCAGCGAATTTCATTAAAAAATAATGATGCATCTGAAAAAGCATTTTTGGAGTCGCAAACGGCCGATTTTAAGGAATCGCACCGTTTGCGACTCCAAAAATGCTTGATGCATGTGGGCAATTGTTCCCTTTCCATTTATTTCATATCTCCTCCTTCTCAATTTATTAGCGCAACACTTACACCATATTATTATTGACAAAATTAATATTGCTATTCCTATTAAGGGAAATACAACTTGTCCAAGGAAACTTTTCCCTATATTAGTAAACCATGTCCCTACTTTAGAAATGCTTTTTGTTAGTCTTTCCCATACACGGTCTACCTCCAGTGGTGTTAATTCATCATGCATTTTTGCAATATTCTTCATATATCCTTTAATTTCTGTACTTTTATCCGTTATATAAGTGCAACAATGTTGCACTTTCAATATTTTACAGACTCCGCCCTCTTTTGCCAATAATACGTTGAGCACAAGTCAATTCTGCAAAACCATTGATCTAACTGCAAACATTTCTGTAGTGATCATCAAGAAACCTACAGCAGTATCAGGCGAAAGACGATCAACTACTGTTGACAACTGACATATTCTATGTGAATTTAGAACTACTCCCACTATAGGTAGCAATGCACTAAATATATCACCTATTATTTCTGAAAAACTAGCTCTTTTTCTTCATGTTAGTTCACTAGTGTTTTCATTGCTTCCAGTGATTTTCTGCATATGATAAATCTTCGGAAACACTATTCCGAAATAATAACCACCAAGCAGGCAGCTTAATATCAGCTTTATTCCCACACACGTAGTAAACTCCAGAAAATACTGGATCAGTTCCCCCTTTTAGTCCCCAACTTCCCAAAATTAGGAAGTTATGTTCACATTCACTGGAACAAATAAGTATGTTATTATAATCTGTCTTTAATCTATGGAGACATGTTTTTCCTGTCTTCACAAAGTCTAGGGACATCACAGCATGAGCCTTGCCAGCTGTATAAGTTCCCTCTTTCTCAGCCCATGGTGGAATATGGTGTTTCTGTTCAACAGCTTTTCTTTGAAAATCCAGTCTCCTTTCTTCAACTAAATTTTCAAAACACTTTCTCTTCTTCTTGTAATGAGCATGCCTTTTCAATTTCTATGACTTCATAGTTAAGAAAAATTCATCCAGAAACTTTGCTTCTAAACTACTCCACACTGGTTTCATATTCTTTTGAATAGGAATTTCTGTAAATACTACATCTAAAATAGAATAATAATATTGCAGTTTTCCTATTCTATAAAATAAATATGACAATATGCTACATGAAATACCATATGTTAAAGGTAAATGGTGATACGTCACTCCTTAAGCTACTGAAGTATGTAATTTGATACAAACATAACAATCACTAATCTCCATTGTGTTTACATACTGAAAAAATAATTTTGTAAATACATTTATTGAAGTGTCATTATCTGTTACGGTGTGATGTAAATCTGTCTCATCTGATGATTCTAATTCTACTTTATCTCCTTTCTGGTTAGCAATCTTTTCATTAGTTTTTGTGTCATTCTTCTTATCTGTTATCATAAGGAAACGCTACTGTTAGGAATAGCCATACTAAAATCACTAATAATATACTACATATGCAAACTCTACAGCATTTCTTTATACAACTACATTTTGGTCTTTCTGCAAATCTGTTCTTAGCCATTTTGACTCTAGAAAATTCCTCTTCTTTCTTTACTTACGAATTACAATCTTTCAGTACTTCAAGGAGGCTGCACTTCCTTTTCATCAATCTGTTCAGCATTTATTTCTTCATCAGATTCTTCATTTGAATCTAGATTCTCGAATTCTTCAAGAATTACATAAGTCCATTCAGGTCCTTTGAATTTGCTAATCAGAACTTTTAGTCTTGGAATTCTTTGAAAATTTCTAATAACTGACTGCTCAGTCTGAGTTTGGCTAGTAACCTCATTCACTTGTTCTGGATTTGCATTGGCTTTTCTCAGGCGATATTTCAATCTTTTGACTCCCCCAAGCCAATTATCACCTCTTCTGGCGCGTACCACACTTTCACCGTCTTCGTCTCTTTCACGAGCTCTCTTATTCTCGTTACGTTGTGGCATAACCTGAGTTTTTTCAATTTCTGAGTTCCTCTGTACCTTTCCTTGTTTAGGACTTGTTTGTGTGGCCTTTTCTGCCTGAACTCGTTCTCCTTTTTCTAACTGGTCCTTTTCGGGTAATTTCTAAATCTGTCCATCTTCTTCCCAAACTTGTTCTTCTTTTCCTGTCTGGTCCTGTTTAGGTCTTATCACAATTTGATCTTCTGTCGTCAGAACGTGTTTTTCTATGCCTGATTGTCCCTGCTTAGGTTCTTCAACTTCAACTGGTTGCAGTACCTGAGTTTATTCTTCTGCGGGTATCTGGTCCTGCTCAGGGTCGCTACTTTCTTGGTTTTCTTTTTCATAAGCATGTTCTTCTATACCTGACTGGTCCTCTCTAATCTCCTGCTCTTATAATCTTGTTCTACTCATTGTTTTGATAAACACTTTCGGTATGTCAACCACTGGTATCCAGTCCTCCTGACTTGGGTTTGGTTGTTCTCTGTCAGTTTCCCTTGAATCTTGATTGATTGATTACCCGCTGCGCATCCTGGAATTCTTTTACTAATCAGGTTACTCGATTTTAGAGCCACATTGTTTTTTTTTTTTTTTTTTTTTTGGAAAACCTTTATTTGTAGAAAAAGTACACCGCTATTCAGCCATACATCCCGGAGGCCAGGCAGCATGAAGCCAACAGGAAAGGTCGTGCACAAAACAATAATCAGAAGCAATCAGGTTTAATTTTTAAATAAGAGTAAACTTAAAAATTAATAAACCATGAGATAGAAAGGCCCCGAAAGGGCCAAGAGAAAAAGGCGTGCAGGAAGCACGATAAACAGCGGAAAAGAAAGAGAAGAAGGCTGAGGACAGTACAGATATGGCGGGCTTTTGTAGCGGGAGGGGGTCGGAGGTTCAACACCCAAGGTTGTGCACAAGAAAAATGACAACTGTGAATTACGTGGGGGGTAGCACAGCAGGAGACAAAGTGGAGTCCCGGTTAGGGAGTACTACGGGGAAGGCAGGGTCTCGGAATCGAGTTCCACGGGGGGTCGCAGATGTCGCCCCTATAGGAGTTCCAGGCACCCCACACAGACATCCACATTCTAGGCTTACCCCTAGCCACATACACCGTCTTCTCACGCAGCATGCACCAGTCCATATTTGATTCCCAAAGGCTGAGCGAGGGGGGAGCTGGCGCACCCCATTTCTGGGCGATATCCCTTTTGGCCACCATGTAGCCCAGGGTGACCCACCGAGTCTGCGCGACACTATAATCAGACGGGCCCCAGATGTTAAGGAGACATCTCCGGGCCTCAGCCGGCAGGGTCACACCAGTTACTTCTTCCATCACGGCATGCACACGCGCCCAATATCGGGTCACACAAGGGCATTCCCATATGATATGTAGGAAGGTCCCAAGCATTCCACAACCTCTTCGGCACATGCCATCCGTTGACAGCCCCATGTGTATTAGTCTGGGGCCGGTGACATACACCCTATGCAGTATCTTCAGCTGCACCAGGCGGAGACGCGCCGAAATCGCCACCACCCTGGGGGAGGAAATCGCCGATTGCCAATCCTCATCATCCACCTCAAGTCCATCATGCACCCAAAGCTCTCTCAATCGCACCAGCAAGTCAACTCGCACATTAATAAGTTTTTTGTAGGTTAGGGAGATAGCGCTGTCCGGCATATGGTCGTCCAACACCCGATCCTCCAGGGGAGATGATTCGGGGATCGCTTCCGCCCCCGATACATAAGGGGAAAGAGCATGGCTAAGCTGCGCATGTCGGAAATATTCCGTTGCCGCCAGTTGGTACTCTGATTGCAACACATCGAAAGACTTGACCCTACCCCTGGTCACCATGTCCCCAACTTTGGATATCCCGATGGTGTCCCACCTGTCGAAGCCCTTCGTGTGCCACAGCTTCCCCAGTACGTCCGAGTCAAACAGCGGGGTGGCCAAAGTAACCCTATTGTGCCAGCCCAAAGTTTTAGTAACTGCACGCCAGATATGAACCATAGTCTTAGTGGGACCCGTAAGCTTCCGATCCAGAGACCTAGAGTATAACGCTCTGTAGTAATTCCCGTCCCCCACGAGCCATCGATCCATAGCATAGCCTGGGTTAACCGCCGGGCCGTAGAGGCCATGATTGATTGCCGCAAGTTGAGACGCCCAGTAATATCGCCGCACGTCGGGCAGCGCAATACCCCCATCATAGCTCGGTATAGTCAACTTGGCCAGCGAAATTCGCGGCCTGCCGTCCCACAGCAACGCTCGTTGGAGGGATTCGATTTGCGCAAAGTATTTAGCTGTCACAGGGTCCTGAGTGTTCTGCAGGGCATACAGGATGCGAGGTAGCGCCATCATTTTAAAGAGGGCGGCTCTGCCCATAAGGGAGATTGGCAACTTCCGCCAGCCCTCGACGTCCCGGCGCAGCCGCTCCAACGGTGGAAGGAGGTTGTGTAAATAACGGGCTCGGGAGTCCCGCGACACGTAGATGCCCAAGTACCGGAAGCCCTGTTGAGCCACCTGGATTGAGCATCCCCGGGGGAGACGCGGCGTATCTCCGGACAGTACATACAGCGAGGACTTAGCCCAATTGATCACCAGGCCCGAGTGGGCCCCAAAGGTCCTCAAGAGATCGAAAGCCACTATGAGGGAGTGACAGGGAGAAGTGAGGTACAAAAGGATGTCGTCAGCATAGAGCGACACCCGGTCCTCAAACCCCGGGGACCACGATATGCCAGAGATATCGGGGTGCGTTCTAATCCACGCCGCCAATGGCTCCAGTGCCAAAGCGAATAAAAGCGGGGAAAGCGGACAACCCTGTCTAGTGCCTCTGCGTAGCGTGAAAGAGGCTGACAGCCGACCATTAACCGCCACGTTGGCCAGTGGTGCAGAGTACAGTAGTTGGACCCAGCCAATGAATGCGGGTCCAAACCCCAACTTGGCCAGTTCAGCCCACAGGTAATTCCACTCCAACGAGTCGAAAGCCATAGTGGCGTCGAGAGAGGCAAGGACAGCAGGCTCACGGATCAGGTGCACACGTGCCATTACTGCGTGAAGTCGTCTCAGGTTGAGCGCAGTGTTCCGGTGCGGTATGAAGCCGGACTGGTCCGGGTGGACCAGGTCCGAGATCACGCCCACTAGCCGGTTAGCCAGTATCTTAGCCAGAATCTTAGGCTCAGCGTTCAAAAGGGAGATGGGTCGGTAAGACCGGCAGAGGTCGCGCGGTTTCCCCTCCTTATGTATCACTACGATGGTAGCCAACCGCTGGTCCGGGGGGAGTTCTCCTACAGCACGGGCCTCGAGGAACATGTTCAACAAAGGTCCGGCAAGCGAATCAGCCCTGAGTTTGTAGAGTTCAACCGGGATGCCGTTAGGCCCCGGCGCTTTGCCAGAACGCAAGGATTTGATAGCCAAGGCCACCTCGTCCACCGTCAGCGTCCGGTCCATGTCGTCTCGCTCAAGGTCCGAGAGACAGGGAAGCTCTATACCTTCCAAAAAGGAGGCCGACGCAGACTCCGGAAGAGGGTCCGCTGAGGCGTAGACCTCCTCGAAATAGTCCGCGAAGGACCCAACTATCGCCGCCGGGTCCGTCAAGGTGACGCCCTCTGCGCCCACCAACTCCGGGACCACTCGAGACGCAAGTTCCCTTCTATCTAGCCACGCCAAGAGCTTACCAGCCTTGTCCCCCGCGTCGTATATCCTGCCTTGTTGCTCCCTGCTCAGGGCTTTCGCCGCATCCGTGGCAGACGCGCGGAGCTCGGACTGTTTAAGGGAGAGCGTGTGAAGCAGTTCGGGAGATGGGTCTAGCTCCAATTGGGAGTTTAGCTCCGCAAGGTCGGATTCCAGCCGAACAACATCCTCATCCCGCCGGCGGCGGGCCTCCGCAATCAAGGAGAAGGCCTCGCCGCGCAGCACGGTCTTGAAAGCCTCCCAGAGGGAGACGGCTGAGTCAACTGAGCCAGTGTTTTCGGCAAAGTACCGGTCCATTGCTTTGGTCAGTAGCGACCTAGACTTCGGGTCACGGAAGTACCACGGGTTAATGGGAGCCACTCGCGATGACGCGGGGATTTGAAAATCAAAGGAAACCCAAACTGGGGAATGATCCGAGATACCCCTAGCCAGGAGACGCGCCGTGGATACGGACTGCGCCTGGGCAGCCGGGGTGAGAATGTAATCTATCCTAGATAGGCTACCATGTGCGCCGGAGAGAAACGTGTACTGTCGCTGGGAGGGGTGCATCAACCGCCAGCAATCAACCAACCCCATCAAACCCAAAAAGTCAGGCAACCAGGACTGGGAAGGACGCAGGTCTCTGGATGGGAAGCGGTCCAGGGTTCCGGACACAACAGAATTGAAGTCCCCACCCACCAACAACAGGCCCTCGGGGAGTCCCAAAATGGCGGCAGCCAGATCCCTAAAAGTAGTTTCCTGTAACCCCGGGGGAATGTAAACTGAAACCAAAACCAGAGTACGGCCCTCCCATTTGCCCACCACAGCCACATATCTGCCTCTCTCATCCGCAGTCACTGACTCCACCTCCAACGGGAGGGACATGCGCACCATGATGCCCACCCCTCGTGATCCCGAGGAGAACCCCGAGTGTGCCACCATTTTAAATCCACGTCTGCTCAGTGCTTTGCAAGTGTGTCCCACTAGATGGGTCTCCTGTAAGAAAATGACATCAGGCGAACAGCGTTTAAGCATCTGCAAAACAACACCCCTCTTAATGCGGTCCCCTAACCCGTTGACATTCCAGCTCAACAAGTTTAAAGATTTACCCCCCATCGTCAAGGAAGCTCCACCCCCACCCCACCCCCCGTAATGGCACCCACCACAACGACATAACAGTCCAAGGAACCCTCAGCCAGAACAAAGAAGAAGACAGAAAAGAAAGTTGAAAAAGCACACCCCAACTACCCCCCACCCTGCACCCCTGCATTAGACTATAATCCACCCCAACTAGCAGTGTGCCTGTCGCCCCTTAACTAATCTACAAGAAGTCTAGAGAGGAGAAAGGAGACATCCTATCGCCCCCCGTCATCCCCCATATTAATGACAAAAAAGTCAAAACCAATAGCAGCAATGTCTGAAGTTGAGGTCCCATACGGTCACCCAGCTAGCGGAAAGTCAAACTGAAAACCCTCACTCCTGTGCTTCCGCGCCTCCGGTAGCCTCCTCCGTCTGGTCAGCCGGTTCTTGTCGCTCCTGGGGAAGGGTGTCCAGCCAGTGTCCCACCTCATCCGGAAAGTCAAAAAACAAGGTCCGGTGGTCACGCTCAATCCGAAGCTTGGCTGGGTAGAGCATGGAGTACCGCAGGCCCATTTCCCTCAATCGCCGTTTCACCCCAGTAAAACTCTGACGTTTTTTCTGCACAGCCTGGGTGAAGTCCGGAAAGAAGTTAACTTCGGAGTTTTGGAAACGCAACGGGCCCGCGGTCCTCGATGCCTGCAGGATAGCGTCTCTGTCCCTAAAGTTAAAGAGCCGTGCGATAATAGGGCGAGGGAAGGCGCCTGACTTCGGCGGTCCCCCCGGTATCCTGTGGGCCCGCTCCACCGAGAAGAACTTACTTAAGCCTCCGGGCATCAAGTTCTTAAGCACCAGATCCTCCACGAAAAGTTCCACCGAGTCCTCCTCTGCCTTCTCCGGGACCCCAGTAATGCGGACATTCTGGCGTCGCGCACGGCCTTCGAAATCATCCAGCCGGCGCGCCAGCATACCGTTCGCCAGTTTCAGGCCACGCACCTCCGTCTGTATATCCGACACATCAGTGGTCAGGCTAGTCGTCTTAAGGTCCAGCGACTTGACCCGGTCGTTGGTTTTCCCGAGGTCAGTTCTGATGAGGTTCAACTCAATCTTCAGGGAGTCGACCTTACTGGACAGTTCCTCTCGGAGAGTATGCATTTCTGATTGCACTCCCGTGATAGCACCCATAACGTCCCGAAGCGTTATCTCAGAATCCTCCGGCGATCGATCCCTAGTTGGATCTTTATCACGGCCTGCCAGAACCGGCGAGCCTTTCGACTGGGAGAAGCGCTCTGGGATGGTAGATTGGGACTGGGTCGGCTTTCGGGTGACTCGTTGGGACTTGCCTTTGTCCAGGTCCCCCCTGCCCGCCATATTGGCGCGTCCAACAGAATGATCAACAGGGACCAAGAAGTCCAGCGGGAGGTGCGCCACACACTCAATGAGGTTGCCAGGGTCCGATACACCAACCGAGTCTCAGGGAGTTCAGATATCGGAGTCACACACCGCAGGATCCAGGCGTAGACAAAGGAGCGCCCACATGGGAGCACCGCTGCGCACCACAGCAATAGACCAGTGTCACGGGCGGAGCCACCGAGGTCCGTCGAGCTAACGGGGTCCAGGAATGTCCGATTTTCACCCCGAAAGCGGGCGCCGCATCAGGCCCCACTCAGCAATCGATTCCCACAATTGTGGGACAGGATAGGCATCAGGATTATTGCGGAGGATCGGGAGGTCTTCGGAGCTCCGAGCTCACGCGGCCATCTTGATCGCCGGCGAAGCTCCTCCCCTAGAGCCACATTGTTGTTTTTAAAAAGGGGCATCAGACTGTGTTGTTTTTAAAAAGGGGCCTCAGACTGTGTTATGAAACGTACTGTTAGCACTAATTGCGAATGCGATATTATTATTGATGCTATTTTTAGAATTTTAACCATACTTATCTTAGGAAGTTTTTTTAGGATCTACTTGCAAATGCTGTTTCTGCACATGCCACTTTAGAGCCAGCAACCTGCACTATACCTAGCTGTTAGTGCTACCAAGGTGTGCTGGTGTACTCAGTCTGTAAGAGTCGGTCACCGGAAGTCACGCCATCTTGGTCAGCACTCTAGTGGCCAGACACACTCCTCACTACTTAAGGAAATGCAATGCAAGCTCATGGTAAATGATTGATTACCCACTGCGTGCCCTGCAATTCCTTTACTAATCACGGTTACTCAATTTTAGAGCCACACTGCTGTTTTTAAAAAGGGTCATCAGACTGTGTTGTTTTTAAAAAGGGGCATCAGACTGTTTTAAGAAACGTACTGTTAGCACTAATTGCGAACGTGGTATTGTTATTGACACCGCTTTTAGAATTTTTAACATACTTATCTTAGGAAGTGTTTTTAGGATCTACTTGTGAATGCTGTATCTGCACATGCCACTTTAGAGCCAGCAACCTGCACTATACCTAGCTGTTATCGCTACTAAGGTGTGCTGGTGTACTCGGTCTGTAAGAGCCGGTCACCGGAAGTCACACCACCTTGATTAGCGCTCTAGTGGCCAGACGCACTCCTCACTTCTTAAGGAGACGCAATGCAAGAGCACGGTAAATGATTTATTACCCGCTGCGCATCCTGGAATTCTTTTACTAAACACGGTTACTCGATTTTAGAGCCGCACTGTTGTTTATAAAAATGGGGGGTTAGACTGTGTTGTTTTTAAAAAGGGGCATCAGAATGTGTTAAGAAACGTCCTCTTAGCAATAATTTTAAAAGCAGTATTATTATTGAAGCCGCTTTTAGAATTTTAACCCTACTTATCTTAGGAAGTGGTTTTAGGATCTACTTGTGAATGCTGTATCTGCATATGCCACTTTAGAGCCAGCAACCTGCACTATACCTAGCTGTTAGTGCAATCAAGGTGTCCTGCTGTACTCAGTCTGTAAGAGCCGGTCACCGGAAGTTGCGCCGTCTTGGTTAGCCCTCTAGTGGCCAGACGCACTCATCCCTACTTAACCACTTGGACGCTAAGGGAATCAGGTCCATTTAATGAGATTTCCATTGAAATGAATGGGCAGTGTATGACGAGTTACCCTTGTCATTAGCATTGAAGAGGTTAAGGAGACGCGATGAAAGCGCACAGTAAATGATTGATTACCCGCTGTGCGTCCTGGAATTCTTATACTTCTTATACGGTTACTCATGTTGTTTGTCGTCTCTGCTTCCACCCTTTGTGATTGCTCCATCTTTTTCTTTGTCACCCCTTTTGTGTTTTTCTCTCTCTTGTCATGGGTCAAAGTGTGATAGGAACAATAAGTGCTAGTGCCCAAAAATAAGTGCTGGTGGCCCCTTCTGCAGCCATCGGCTCAAAATAAGCACTGATATTACTTTACGATTCACATCCAGAGGCATGGCATGGAGTCCAGTTTCCCTGGTCAAACAAGAAAAATGGGTTCTTGCAGAGCCCAACGGGTGATGGCAGGTGACTGGTAGTCCTAAGTGGGCCGGTATTGTAAATAAAGGGTGTTTCCTCTGCCACTGACTGACCATCCTCGTAGCTCTTAGCTCAGTGACAAGGCGGTTCTATTCAGTCGCTGAAGGGGCATCCTCCCATTTTGTTCCATATGCTTTTTTGTTTTTTTATTTTCAGCCTTTCAGCAGCTTGGCACTACTATTCTACTGCACACAGCACTGCCAGTTAAAAAGACAGTGTAAGACAGACATGCCGCAACTACACACAGAAATCGAAGAGGCTCCCTCAAGATTACAGGGCTCACCCACCCTCCTGCCCATGCACTATGTGGGCTGCGGAGTGTACTTTGCATCCCTGGTATCGAATATCAGCAAGGCTTACAACGGTTTGGTAAGCTGCCAGACTGCCAGTCCTGTACACTCGTCTTCACCTATCCTTTCTCCAGTAGGAGGCAAAGTCGTGTTGCACCCAATCAGATTGCTTATCATAGGCCTTCATTTTGAGTAATGTTCTTTCTTTCTGACCTTAGGACTTCTCTGATTTCTCAATCACATAAATGAAAACAGTATATTTCTACCCCGCCAACTGCCAGGCAGTTACCCAGCTATTTTTTTTATTTAGAACAGTTATCAGGCAATCTGACTCTAAGTGAAGTACTGTATAGTCCCGGCCCTCTGAAACAAGTGCTGGTCCTGAGCACCAGAAAGCACCATCACAAATTAGGCACTGGATACACAGTGAGAATCGGTATTAGCTTGTGTAATCTGGTGAAGATTTCACAGCTCTACTGAAATGCTTGCTGATAGGGGAGTATGGACCTAACCAGGCAATCTACCTCCCTTTATCAGTATAGCTTAGTCGATTTGAAAGGAGACGTTAAATTACAGTGATAACCACGGTTAGCGTGGTTTTTTATATCGTGTCGTGGATCTGCTGCAGGGTTGTAAATAACGCGAAACCATGTATGCGAGTATTTACATGGAGTTGTGGGCAGGAACGCCAACTTTGCATATCATTAGCGATGTTCATCGCTGACATGCAAAGTGGGGGAAAAAAGCAGTTAACTCAAGGAAACTTGCATTAGCGAGTCCTTGTAAATAGTGATTTACTGAAATTGACGCTTTTCCGGCGCTATGTGCCGGAAATGCGGCGATAAGTGGTGGAGCAAGGTTTCACACGTAATGTGACTTGCTTGTATTTAGTCCTCTCAACATAACTTTAATGTACTAACTAACATGTTTGTCTTATTAATATTGCATTTCATGACACATTAGGTATCTAGAAGAAGCTTGCTTATGTGTTTCTACTAACAATAATCCGCTTGCACTAAAATGGCCACTGCTACGCGGGATTTCCTACTGCGCATGCGTCTGTCATACTCATGTGACATGACGTCTTTCTCGGCTTGGAGGGAAACTTTCGCTTCTGCGCACTAGAACTAAGATGGCTGCTCTGTGTTACAGCATGCATGAAGCTTGCACTGCTGCTTTTGCAAAGCTGTTCGTTTTGCCTAATCATTGGCGCAATAGTTAAATTAAACTATTGGGAATAGAGTAGAGATGAGCGGTATACAGTATATTCATTTTTTTCTGTGTTCTAAAACTGTTTCTTTTCTATTTTTCATGTAACGATAATCTTGGGCCTGGGAGGTGTTGTTACTCCATCTTGAAAATCCACACTGCGCATGTCAAACTCCAGAAGAAGCTGAAGTCATTTGACCTTGAAACCATGCCAAGCTTACAGTACATTAGAAGATGCACCTGGGAATCTAACCTGCTGACCCCAAGCGGAAGAAAATATTGTTAACATTGTATTTCTATGAGAACATCCATTGTTGGGTGGAATAAAGATGCATGGGAAAATTAAAATTTGATGTGTGGGAACGTTAATAGAATATTCAGAAGCAAAAGTTTCATTTTAGTATGGTGTGATGATCTCTCCCCATCACTTGTCCAATCAAAATTGGGGATCCTTACACTTGCAACATTAGGGGTGATACACTGTCCTGGAAAATAGTATAACTAGAGTAGGCTTAGTTAGCAAATTTGTCCGACTTGTCCGAATAGCTGACCTGTCACTGACCCAACGCACTCATAGGTGATCAAGAGCAGAGGTGCTGGCAGAACACTCTGTCAGAAGATTCAATAACCCAATAGGGGTTCGGGAGCAAGGGTGCTGGCGGAGCACTCTGACTGAAGATTCGATAACCCAATCGGGGTTAGGCTGTTAGCTGCAAAGAGGGTTGTAGCGCTGGCGTAGCAACTTTAACTGTGGGTGTCGATCTTAGCCTGTGGTTGTCCTGTCCTGATCCAAATTTGTCTGCACCTGTCCTGAATTCTGGTCGGCACCTGTTGACTTGCTGGCATTGGCACTTTGGGTTCTATCCTTTGACTGATCCGTGGCCAGGGTTGGTCTTCATACAATTCTAGGTAAATATTTTATGTGGGTATGTCATTGTACTGTTTCCTTCTCTCTTCCCACCCTAATGTCAAATGCCTAAAGACTGCTTTATAAAATCCTTGCATATTTTCATTCTAATCATTATTTTCCTGATTGAAAGACTTCTGATGTTTAATATTTGGATTAAGACATTTAAAAAATGTAGATAAAGAGTTTAAACCTTTCCCGAGTTTGTGGTTATTATACGAGTGCAAATGTTATTATTCTACCTATTATTCTAACTCCATTTGATCCCTTGGGACTTTAGGTACCGATGACAAGGATTGGTAAGTCAATGGTATAGGTCTTAAATTAAATGTATAAATCACTGATGAGAGTAAATGCACAGGTTACCTGATTAAAACTCATTATATGTTGTGTTTATGGGCCCAGGTGAGAATGGTAAAACCAAGTCAGGTGACCTGCGCGCTTTATCAGTATTACTTTTGGTAGCAGCATGATGGTTAGGGATTAGTTAAGATAGGTAGTTAGTTGTAGTTAGTTGGTTTATTGAAATTTTTGTATATTGAAATTGTATTATTGATTGTATTGATTTTATGTGTTAACAAAAATTGCTCGTACCTGTTGTATATTTTGCTGGAATCCCCGGGGGCAGAATAGCGGGTGGTAAATGGAAGCCACACTGCAGTGAGGTCACTTGCCTGTAGGAAGTAAGCACATGGTTAGGTAGAATCAGAAGCACTATTTTAGGGAATTTTCTGTATAAATGTATAAATAATTGATAGCAAAGAGTTAGCTGTTAAAACTTCTTGTGTGATATCACCTAGAAAGGGTCACACTGAAGGAGTAGCATGTTCTTCTGAGCTTGATTGATAGCAAAGGGTTTCGCTGGTGAAACTTTGGCCTTAGTATATCCCATAGGGGATATGTCTGAAGAAGAAGCAGGTTCTCTAATGCTTGCGTGAAGGGTAGACGGAAGGGATCTACTTGCAGTGTGTGAAAAGTAAGGGGAAGGGATTTACTCGCAGTAACTCTTTTCTTTGAATTAGTCACTCGGGCACAGTGGCGAATGTATTTACGTTGTTAAATAATAAAATCTGCATTAACCCCTCCCCTGCTGATGACGGAACTGCTCCGTCATCAGCTACAGTTGAGCTGCGCTGACGTCACTCAGAGCCGCGCTGGTATTGGTTGAGACAGCGGGTGTGTAGATGAGATAGTAATTGTAAAGGAGGGGTGAGTACAGGAGCGTGAGAACTAGTCTCACGAGAAAAGCTGCCCAACTATTGGTTGGGTTTATTTTTAATTCAAAATTTTGATTGGTCACTGAAAAATAAAAGACGCGCTGGTATTGGAAGTAGTTTTGTAAACAAATTGAGAGTCATCCTAAAGATTTGCGTTTAAAATATATGTGGCATATAGGTCTGATTGTAGGAGGTAGACCCGATGGAAAATATTTAGGATTTGCACAAGAACAGTATACAAGAAGACCTTATATCATGTACAGAGAGAAGAGAAAAATGTAATGCATTAAAAGAATTAAGAATTATTTCAAGAAATATAAAGCAATTAAAAAAAAGAAAAGGGTTTATTATTCTACCACCAAATACGCCCGCATCATACATGATGGTAGAAAGGGGCTATCACACGTGTGTAGTTAGAAAACTGATTGGAGTACACAAAAGAAGATGGTGTTTTAGCATTTCCATAAAATGGTACGTTTAATGGCAGAGTTTTGTACAATTTGAGAACTCGCATGAATGAATTAGATCCCAGACCTAGATTAACGCAGTATGAAGCATTGGAGGAATGGGAAACTGAGGCTTTTGAGCGAGATAGACCCAGAAGTAAAAGGAATTGGAGTAAGTTGTATCCCCGATTTCCAAAAGAGACAAGAGACAAACAAATGAAACAATGGAGACAGTCCATGTTACTGGAAGGATTATATCCTGTAATAACTTTAGAAGAACCTACAGGAAGTAAAATGACTGAGAAAACGAAACATTTAGTGACTAGTGGTGAATCAGATGATGATTATTTGGAGGATTTATTATTTAAAAATCCACCACCTTATAATGAAGAGCCAAGCACAGTTAATCCAAATGCACCATTCTTGAAACCACCCTTAGTTCCACAAGTAATACATGAGACTTTGTTAGAAAAAGTTCTACAAGACCGGGAAACAGAAGCATTAAATACAAATTTCTCAATTGAATACGAGTCCTGAAGCCTTGACAATTCCGGTAACTATTGGCCCAGTTGCTCCTCTATATGGCGATAAACTACCTAGTCCTAAAAATACTGTACTAACCACACCTATAGTACAGCCTAGAAAAGAACCTTTAATAATTGATGATCAAGCAAGTGAATGTGAGTCAGTGATTTCCATGATGGATTTACCTATAAGAGAACCAGTGAGTGACTCAGTCAGGAAAACCACTCCTATACATTCTAGAGTAGTACAGATGGAGACATCCTCAGGTACAAGAAGTGCCACAGTAGTAATCCCAGAGGAAATAGAGAGATGGACATGAGAAATAGAGAAACCAAAGTTACAGCCATTGGTATTGGACATATTCAAATTAAGAGTAGAATTAGAAGACATGATGGCTGAGAATGTGGGATTGGACAGATTAAATACATTCAGTGAGGATGAATTGTTGTTTATAAGCAAAAGCATTACTAGAAATACAAGAGTGTTTCATGAAAAATTAATGGATATGGCAGCTAATATGGGAATTGACATTGGCAAACCTAAAGTGTTACAGAAACCATATCGAGCTGAATTTTATGACAAAGACTTGGAAAATATGAATGTGTCGGGTAGAAAAGTACAAATTAAGGAGCTTATGTCATTATTGCAGAAATGGGGTGACCTAGAAAAATGGAAAACTAGATGGGCAAAGAAGACAGAAGAGGCTAGATCAAAACAAACTGCATCTGAATATGTATTTAAAGAGGCATAAAAAGTGGAAAGGTTGTGTCCCATGAGAGAAGTACCAGGTGGAGGTTATGTACATATCCCATGGTCCCGACAGGATATTTTGTCATTCACAAATGATTTCCCAAACCTTCGAGAGAAGCCTGTAGAATGGTACAGACAAGTCGAGAGATTTGTGAAGGTTTCAAAATGTCTTTTAAAAGATTTGGATGGGTTATTTGACATTGTCGTTCCTGTAGATTTGTGGACAGAATGTAAAGTTGCTATTGATTGTCCAAGTGATGAGAACCCTAGAAACCCAAAGACATGAGCCCCCTCATCAGATTTAATGAAAAAATATACTCAAGTAATACCGTACCTCAAAGGGAAAGTACCTGCAAAGGAAACTGATCGGACTAGAATAGATCGAACTACCCAGAATAAAGATGAATCTGTGCATGCATATTATGAACACCTGTTACAAGTATTCAAACAGTACAGTGGTTTGGACAACATTGACATGAAAGACATGGCGCATTTCATCTATCGGTTTGTGTCAGAGTTAAGGCCAGAAATTTCACAATGGATTAAAGATCATAAAATTTGCTGGCAGGCCAAACCGATTGATGACATTCTTAAATATGCAAAATATTGTGAAGATGAACTTGACAATAAATGCAAAGAATTAAAGGAAAAAGTAATGTGGGCACAAGTAAAATTAGCAGAGTAAAAGGAACTCCAGTTAAGTCAAATGAAAAATAATTAGACTGAAAGTGATGGTAATGGGGGTAAGCCAAGGGGAAAGTTCAATAGAGAAGAAGCCAAAAAGAAGTTCCCTTGTCACGGGTTGGGGCACTGGAAGAACGAGTGTAAGGCTATGCAAAATAGTCCTGTGCAAAATAATGATTTGAATCCACAGATGCAGAATGAGGTGCCATGGAAGCAGCAGCAGCAGCAGGTAATACAAAACCAGTTACCCATTGCACCTATGCCAAATTTTAGGAGCAAAGCACGCCAAAGTGTGGATACCACAAATTGGGAGGGAAGTGGTATTAGAGACACAGTGACATCACAGTTTCTGTTGAGCAACACATTTTTTGAGGAGGAGATATGCTGACGGTGCCTGAGAGGGCAGGACGATGAGTGCGTACTTGGCGCCTCCTTACCGGTTGATCAGTCAGGTCCATACATTGAAGGAAAGGTTGAAGGAAATGATGTCACCTTTCTATTGGACACTGGTGCTACCCGTTCTACTGTGAGAACAGCAGACGTTCAAAACCTACCCCTCTCGGGAGAAGCGATCCAAGTAGTGGGCATTTCTAATAAACAAATTAGTACCCCAGTCACAGAACCAATGGAAGTTAGAATAGGTAATTGTAAAGAAATGCATACATTTGGCGTTTGTGAATCTAGCCCAGTAAACCTGTTAAGCAGAGATTTGTTGTGCAAAGTGAATTGCACCATCTTTTTTACCCCAAGTGGTGTTGAAATTCAAACCCCAGATGAAGACGGAATCTATAAATTAATGTTAGCAAAACAAGAAACAGAGAATAAGAAGTTAACTGTAGAAGAATTACCAGGAGAATTACAGCACACCGTGAATCCTAATGTGTGGGATTTCACAGGAAAAGATGTAGGGTTAATGACAAATGTCGATCCAATTAAAGTAACGATAAAAGAAAGTGCAGTTTACCCAAATATTCGACAGTACAAAATGAGCCCGGAAATAAAAGCAGGTGTTGCAGCAGAAATAAACCGTTTGGTTGAAACAGGAATTTTACAAGAAATACTGAGCAGCCCATAAAGAAACCGAGTGGAAAGTACAGGATCGTACAGGACCTCCCAAAAATCAACACGATTGTTGTCCCATGCTGTCCAGTTGTGCCAAACCCTGCAGTGATTCTGTATCAGATACTGTGGGAAGCTGGATGATTCACCGTAATAGATTTATGTCACACATTTTTTTCGATTCCATTACACCCAAATAGCAAATTTCTTTTTTCTTTTGAATTTGACAGTCATGTGAACGTTTGGAACTGCGTTCCTCAGGGGTATACAGAGAGTCCCTCGATTTTTAATCAGATATTGAAATTGTGCCTTGAATCACTAGTACTGCCGGGACAGTCAGTCCTGGACCAGTATATAGAGGACCTATTGGTGGCGTCTAAAACTCGAAATTACTGTGTTGTTGATACCATTGCTTTACTGAATCATTTGGGTGAAGGAGGACATAAAGTGTCACCTGAAAAGTTGCAATTTTGCACCACATCAGTGAAATATCTGGGGCACCAGATAGAAAGAGGTGTTAGAAGGGTTACCTCAGAAAGAATTAGAATAATCAAAAACATGAATCTACCTCAAACTCAGAAGGAGACCAGAATGTTTCTTGGAGTTGTAGGTTACTGCAGGCAATGGATTGCGGGATTTGCAGTCCTAGCAAAACCATTGATACAAATGACAAAGAAAAGAGCAAAGGTCCCGGTGGAATGGGATGATGAAAGCATGACTGCAAAGGGAGTTTCTGACTTCTGCAGTAATCCTATTAAAAATGGTCATTATGTAAGAGATTTGCTGGAAGCAATTGAATTGCCAAAAGAAGTGGCTGTGGTCAAGTGTGCTGCTCACCAATCCGGAAATGACAAAGTGACGGCTGGTAACAGACATGCTGACCAATTAGCCCAACATTGTGCCAAATTTAGAATTCTTGTAAACAAGAAAAATGAAGTAGGCGGAAACAGCTGCCAACTTATGTTGCGTGAAGGTGTGAGAACGTGGGAAGAAGTGAGAGATTTGCAAAATGAAGCAGAACCGAAAGAAAGGGAAGAGTGGAGAAAAATAGGTTGTCAGAGAAGGGTTGAAGATGGTGTCATTGTTTACCTTGATGGTAGGCCTGTGTTACCAGACTGTATGCTTGTTCCAATGGCTAGGATGTTCCACGGAGATTCCCATCTAGGGAGGGATGCCATGATCAGGTTGTTCAGACAGAGTTGGTTCAATGCAAGGTTCAGAAATGTAGAAGAGAGTCTTTGCCAGAGATGTCTAGTATGCCAGCAAATGAATTATGGAAAGAAAACTGTAGTGTTGCCAGGAAAGATTGGAAAGGCAGAAGGCCCATTTATAAGACTATAGATTGATTTCATCCAGTAACCACCTTGTCAAGGACTAAAATATAATCTTATCATTGTCTGTTTGCTCTCAAAATGGGTGGAAGCTTACCCCACACGTAGGAATGATAGCATCACTTTAGCCAAATTCCTACTCAGAGAACTCATATTGGTTTTCCAGTAACAATTGATTCAGACCGAGGCCGTCATTTTAATAATGAAATAATTGGCCTAATCTGTGAAGCATTCAACGTTAAGCAAAAGTTGCACTGTGCATACCGCCCAGAGGCTTCTGGAGTGGTAGAACAACTGAATGGCACAATCCAGTCGAGATTGGGAAAGATGTATGAATCTACCCGATTAGAGTGGCCAGATGCTTTACCTCTTGTTCTGATGGGACTCAGAAGTATTCCAGACCGAACACAGGCTTGAGTCCTCATGAAATACTAATGGGAAGAGCAATGCGGCAAGCATGGGTGCAAGGACACAAGCTGATAAATATATCTGATGATTTAGTACTGGAGTACTGCAAAGAACTGGCTGATCAAGTGCATTCTATCTTCCACCAGGTTGGGGAAGATGCTGTTGCCAGACAAGCAGCTCCAGCACATCACCTGAACCCAGGTGATTGGGTAGTGTTAAACAAACACATTCAAAAATCTTGTCTTGCACTGAGGTGGGGAAAACCACGTCAAGTAATTTTGGTTACCACCACAGCTGTAAAGTGCGAAGGAGTTCCACACTGGATCCATGCCAGTCACACACACAAAGTGACTGAACCTGATGAAACTGAAGCTATAGGTTATGCAGCTCAGGGGTCTGAAGATATCGATCTTGAAGTAGCTGAAGAGGAACAACCAAGCACCAGTCAAGATGACTGGATTCCAGTAGTTGAGATACCTGCAGAATACGTGAGAACCAAAAGTCAAAGTTATCTAGACAGTCAGAGTGATAGTGAGGATGAGATAGGTCTAGAAGAACATACTCAGATTACAGAAATCCAAGCTAACAGTAATTCTGAGGAGGACCAGATAGGGAAAGATAAAGATACCCAGACAATCGACACTTCACCAGGAACACCAGAGTCTGAAGAGGGACAGATAAGTATTAGGGCGGAAGCTCAGGCAGAAGAAAATCAAGGGTTCGAAGAGCTTGAGCATGGCCAAATATAAAAAGAAAAATGTGTTCAGGAAGAAGAAGGTGAATCAAACCCACTCAAAATCAACAAATACCTGAACAAGGACAGATTCATGGCCAGGCAGAAGAAACTGAAATAAGACCTGGACCAAGTCAGACAGAGGATAACATTGAAATAGATGTGCCACAACTGAATGAAAATAAGAGAGCACTAGAAGAAGGTCAGAGCACAGTGCCAGCTAAAAGGCTCAGAAAAGGAGACAAGTGGCCTAGGTTTGTCAAAAGACTGAGATTTCATCTAAAGACAATAAATGAAGAACCAGAACAAGTAAATGAAATAACAAGTCAAGCTGAACAATCTACAGTACAACAAAGAAGGAGAAGTCCACGACTGAAAAGACTGAATACCAAATTCAAAGGCCCTGAATGAACTTACGTCATCCTTGAAGATTTCGAGAAGTTAGAAATAAGTGACGAAAGTGATGACAAATTAATTGCTGATCAGATTGACGGAGAAGTGAGACCCACTTGAAAACATTTCACAGGTTAAAAGGCTGTGTAAAAGTTACAAAGAGGGGTTAAGACTCCTTGGTCAGAAATGGCTGATCATACTGTTAATCGAAGACAGAAAAAAAACTGTTTAAAAACATGCTGTAGAGTATGCACATGTAGTATAGTGATAGTACTCGTAGTATGGTTAGGACTGACAATAGCCATTCCTTACATAATGAGTAGGGACATAAAGAATAACACTAGTGAGCCTGAAACTATAGATACACCTAGAAAAACAGGTACATGAGAAAAAGCACTTAGCATTAAGCAACAGAAGGTTGATTTAGAAGCATCAAATGAGGAAGGATTACATTATACTGGAATTAAAAACAGAACTCACTTAAATGTATTTGCAAACCTATTAGTACACTATGTAGAAGCTATGGAAATAGAAGATTGCTATGTTTGTATGAAGTTACCTACTTTGGTAGCCAAACGTGTGACATACCACCATTTACCGCTAACATATGGTATTTCATGTAGTATATGAGCTAGTTTATTCTATAAGAAAGGACCTTTGCAGTATTATTATTCTAATTCAGATGTGATATTTTCTGAACTTCCTATACGTAGTAACCTGAATCCTGTGCATACTAAGAGAGATGTAACACGTTATATGGGTGAATACTTTCTAACTATAGGTACAAAATCATCTGTGAAGTACCTCAATGCTCCTCACTCAGCCCAACCCTCTTCAATGTCTACATGAACCCTCTCGCCGCCATTGTACGCAAACACAACCTCAACATCATCACCTACGCCAATGACACCCAGCTGATCCTCTCCCTCACCAAAGACCCAGCCACCGCCAGAATCAACCTCCAAGAACGAATGAAAGACGTCACGGAATGGATGAAATACAGCCGCCTAAAGCTAAATTCAGACAAAACGGATGTCCTCACCTCATCCTGGGAACATCACAATCTGCCTGGAACAACTCCTGGTGGCCCACCGCACTGGGCTCCCCACCGACACCCACAGACCACGCACGCAACCTAGGATCCATCTTGGACTCCTCGCTCACCATGTTCAAACAAGTCAACGCCATCTCATCCTCATGCTTCAACACCCTGCGCATGCTTCGAAAGATCTTCAGGTGGATCCCCACCGAAACGAGAAGGACGGTCACCAAGGCCCTCTTCACCAGCCGGGTGGACTACGGAAACGCCGTATACGCAGGAACCACAGCAAAACTTCAGAACAGACTCCAGCGCATACACAACGCATCCGCACGCCTCATCCTGGACATCCCCTGACACAGCCACATAACCACCCACCTAAGAGACCTGCACAGGCTCCCTGTCAACAAAAGAATCATGTTCAGTCTCCTCACCCATGCACACAAAGCACTCCACAATGCCGGACCCGAATACCTCAACAGACGCCTCACGTTCTACAGTCCAACCTGCCAGCTCCGCTCCGCCACCCTCGCCCTCGCTGCCATCCCCCGGATCTGCAAAATCACCACTGGAGGAAGATGTCTTCCACCGCCAAGACATGCATCTCCCTCCCCGCCCACCTACGTCTGACCCAGAACCACATCACCTTCAGGAGACACCTCAAGACCTGGCTGTTCGATCAGTAGCAGCACCGCCCCTCCTCCCCCCAGCGCCTTGAGACCTCCACGGGTGAGTAGCGCGCTCTATAAATCTCTTGATTGATTGATTGAAAAGATATAGCTGAAGCACACAAGAATAATTTAACATGCTTATTACGTGAAAAGGGGAAAATATTTTTGAATATGGTTGAGAAAAGGAGAGAGAATTTCCAAAGAAAGGCAAATGATAAGAATCATAAAATTCCTAAATGGGCTGAAAATATTGGGTTCACCCCAAATGGCAAGACTCATGCTGCTATGTTGCTGGATTTCGAAAAGAAAGGGAAACTCTGTCTCCACTGGGAAAGAACTAGTTATTATAATAATATGATCCTTGGTTCCAGTGAATGTGAACACAATTATAAGGTAATTGGGGACTGGGGTTTTAAAGATGAAACTGAACCTGTGTTTCCTGGAATTTATTTTATATGAAAAAACAAGGCTTAATACAAACTACCAGATCATTGGTATGCGAGCTGTTATTTTTTAATAGTATTCCCAAAGATATTTCATGTAAACAAAATCACTGGAAACAATGAAGACACTAATGGATTAATACGTAGCAAAAGAGCTAGTTTTGGAGAAGTAGTAGGTGATGTATTTAGTGCATTGATACTTATACTGGGAGTGGCTCTGAATATGCAAAGAATTTGCAAATTGTCAACAGTAGTGGATCGTTTATCGACTGATACTGCTGGAGGGTTCTTAATGGTCAATACCGAATTGGCTGCGATCAGATCAATGATTTTGCAAAATCGACTTGCTCTTGATACTTTATTAGCAAAGGAGGGCAGAGTATGTAGAATGTTGAAAGCGCAACATTGTTGCACTTACATACCTGACAAAAGTGTTGAAATTGAAAGGTATGTAAGAAATACTACAAATTTGGAAAAATAGCTTAAACCACTGGAGGTTGATAGTGCATGGAAGAGACTTACCGATGGTCTCTCCTCTATAGGTAGTTGGCTTTCTAATGTAGGGAAAAGTTTTGTAGGTAGAATACTGATGCCAATGGTGGGAATAGGCCTACTGATTTTATGGATAATAATTTATTGCAAATGTTGTAAGCACAAAAAGACATATATAGTAAATAAGAGAGGAAAAAGAGAAATATTGATGAACTTGAATTAGAAGGGTTGAGAGGAAATATATACAAGAAAGTGAAAAACGTTCACACAAACAATGAAAAGAAACAAAATAGAAAGTTTGAAGAGATTGAGTTGGGAGAGTTGTAAAAAGTTGGCATCTGTTTCATTAATTTGAGATGATATAAAATATCATCATATAGGGGATTAATGGAGCAAGGATTCAAACATATTGCGACTTGCTTGTATTCAGCCTTCTCGACATAACGTTAATGTACTAACTAACATGTCTGTCTTATTAATATTGCATTTCACGGCACGTTAGGTATCTAGAAGAAGCTTGGTTATGTGTTTCTACTAACAATAATCCGCTTGCACTAAAATGGCTGCTGCTACGCGGGATTTACTACTGCGCATGCGTCTGTCATACTCATGTGACATGACGTCTTTCTGGGCTTGGAGGGAAACTTTCGCTTCTGAATACTAGAACTAAGATGGCTGCTCTGTGTTACAGCATGCATGAAGCTTGCACTGCTGCTTTTGCTAAGCTGTTCGTTTTGCCTAATCATTAATGCAATGGTTAAATTAAACTATTGGGATTAGAGTAGAGATGAGTGGTATACAGTATATTCATTTATCTAATAAAAAAAAAACATTCTTTTCTATTTTTCATGTAACAATAATCTTGGGCCTGGGAGGTGTTGTTACTCCATCTTGAAAACCCAAACTGCGTATGTCAAACTCCAGAAGAAGCTGAAGTCATTTGACATTGAAACCATGCCAAGCTTACAGTTCATAAGAAGATGCGCCTGGGAATCTAACCTGCTGACCCCAAGCGAAAGAAAATATTGTTAACATTGTATTTCTATGAGAACATCCATTGTTGGGTGGAATAAAGATGCATGGGAAAATTAAAATGTGATGGGTGGGAACGTTAATAGAATATTCAGAAGAAAAAGTTTCATTTTAGTATGGTGTGATGATCTCTCTCCATCTCTTGTCCAATTGAAAATTTAGGATCCTTACACTGGCAACATTGGGGGGTGGTACACTGTCCTGGAATATAGTATAACTAGAGTAGGCTTAGTTAGCAAATTTGTCCGACTTGTCCGAATAGCTGACCTGTCACTGACCCAACGCACTCAATAGGTGATCAAGAGCAGAGGTGCTGGCGGAGCACTCTGTCAGAAGATTCGATAACCCAATCGGGGTTTGGGAGCAAGGGTGCTGGCGGAGCACTCTGACGGAAGATTCGATAACCCAATCAGGGTTAGGCTGTTAGCTGCAGAGAGGGTTGTAGCGCTGCCGTTGCAACTTTAACTGTGGGTACCGGTCTTAGCCTGTGCTGGTCCTGTCCTGATCCAAATTTGGCTGCACCTGTCCTGATTTCTGGTCGGCACCTGTTGACTCGCCGGCATTGGCACTTTGGGTTCTATCCTTTGACTGATCCGTGGCCAGGGTTGGTCTTCATACCATTCTAGGTAAATATTCTATGTGGGTATGTCATTTTTCTGTTTCCTCCTCTCTTCCCACCCTAATGTCAAATGCATAAAGACTGCTTTATAAAATCCTTGTATATTTTCATTCTAATCATTATTTTCCTGATTGAAATGTTTATAATGTTTAATATTTGATTAAGACATTTAAAAAATGTAGATAAAGAGTTTATACCTTTCCCGAGTTTGTGGTTATTATACGAGGGCAAATGTTATTATTCTAACTCCTTTTGATCCCTTAGGACTTTAGGTACCGATGACAAGGATTGGTAAGTCAATGGTATAGGTCCTAAATGAAATTTATAAATCACTGATGAGAGTAAGTGCACAGGTTACCTGATTAAAACTCATCATATGTTGTGTTTATGGGCCCAGGTGAATATGGTAAAACGGAGTCAGGTGACCTGCGCGCTCTATCATATGTTTGTTGATAATACGCCCCTGTATAATTTACAGTGTTTAATACTCTCAGTCTAAACGGTTAACCTTGGGGGAAGGGCATTGTGCAAAACAACCATCAGGAAATCGTTAAAAATATAAATTATCTTTTACAATTTTATACTGCTCAGTATTCATGCATGTTATTCTACATCATTCAGGAATAGAGGTGGAAAGTCGTATCTGTCAGACAACCGAATTATATTTAAGATTTCCAAAATTATGGAACCGCACTTCTCAACATATTTGCCCTTATTTTAGCACAGCTCATGTCCTCCAAGCATTCTGGTACTTGGGTGCTCGATTTGCTAAGTCTAAAACTACCAAAGTGTGAGTGGGGGCAAATTGCCACCTTCTAAATCAATTTCCAACTGGGTTTGGCAAACAAGCACTGATCCTTATGTACTGGATGTACTAAGTTGATTTAATAATTTTTGGCAAACAGCAGGGAACTCCAGGGACGAGTATTCGTTACTTTTCAGGTGAGGGTACAAGTGTGCTGCTCTTTTGTTGGTTTTGTACCACACAAGAAAACTGCAAATAATCAGGCGTCTGAGAAACGACAATTGATCTTTGCAGTAAAGACTGCTCAGTAAACTCCAAAAAATGTACCACACACCATTGTTAATTTTCGAAGTCCACCGCTTCTTAATTTGCAGAGAAATTCTTTATTTGCTCTTTTCATGCTTTTTGGCAATCATCAGAAAGGAGCAGTTCATACATTCTGAATGTAAGGGTGAGGGTACCACTGTGCTGTTCCTTTATTGAACTCAGGTTTAGTACCAGCCAGGAATCAAGATGCTCATCCCTGGGGATCCATGACAACCCCATTTAATTTAAGCATTTACGGTTCTGGCAGCACGCTCCTCAAAATGCTGGCACTTGCATTTTTTTAGCACAACATCTAACTTCTCCAAGTACCCATGGGGCATAGTGCCCACACCGCCATCGCTCGCTCCACTTGTACCCACTACATTCACAACCAAAAAGACTCATGAGACATAATTGTGGGAAAACGGTGGTGCAGGTTTATTTGCATACAACAGCAGATAGGTGGGTCATCTTACAGGCGATCCAAGACGGCAGCCCCTCGCTGACCCGCCTGCCTAATTAGCCAATTTGCACGGTAAGTCGATGCTCTTGACGGTGCAATACCTTTAATAGTTATCTCGTTTACTCCCGCCCCCCCTGTCGGGGCGGAGCGATGAGGCACACCCCCGGTCGGTTTAGGCCCCCCGACCGCCCGAAGGACTAACGGGGCGCCGACGTTGTTTCCTGGAACCCCCTCGGCTCCAGGTTCTTGGCTCGGGCACCCCTACTGTGCCAGGCAGAGGTATTGCTGTCTCCTTCTGCCGCAGAGGTACCCTTACTGTCCATCTGCTTCCAGATCGCCCTGTACTCCGCCACAGCTCTGGATGAGGCCCCCGTCGAAGACAGAGCCCCCCACCCACTTAGCTACTTCCTCTGCTCTCTTTCGCTCCACTTGCACGACCGGGAGGGATATGTCCACCCCAGTCCCGACAAGTGTACATTGCCGTTGTAAGCCTTAAAAGCCTGAAGGTGACCATTGCCTGAGGGTGAATGATTCCGTCTCTCCTCCTCGCTAAGCCTTTGGGTACACCTCTACCATAGTACCCTTCACCCCACCGCTATGGAGGTCCTGGACAGTTCTTAGGCACGCCCCTAGTTGCATAAGCCGCACCTCTGGTGGGGACTGCTCAGTTACGGCTCTTAGGCCACGCTCTAAGTTACCATATTTGTCCCTGCAAGTAGAGCTAGAGAAAGACCTGTCCCGTGCTGCAATAATCATGACCGTGCATGTCCTGACAACTCACTGCAACGTTGTTTATCTGAGATTGTTAGAGCCCGCACAGCCGATGCCCGTAGCCGTCAAATGTCATTCCCAGTTTCCCGTTGTATTGCAGTGTTTCCCTCCAATTATACCGTATTTTCCCTTGTACCCGTCGTATGCCTTTGCTGCTTGTCCAAGTATTTTACCCCTGATGTACACCCATCACTTGTCCCTCTGTAATGCACTATTTCTACCTCATATAATTTTGTTTGCTGCACACTTGTCACTTTACCTCATGTGACTAACTTCTCCTTTTGTACGATATTCCCTGTGTGACACCCGTGCTGCCTAGACGATAACTGACGTAATAGCAAAAGTTGACATCGAGCAATAAAGGACTGCCTCATTCAGGATGACGTGCTTGTCAACCATGCCTTGCATGATGAATTTTATTGTGGGAGCCAGGAAGGGGGGTTGTGCCGCCTGCTAGAGCACTTTGTGTCAGAATCTTTACTGTCATTTTAAATATATGTGCAAAAAACCAATTCCTTCTCCCTAAGGGGCTGGTAAATAATTACCACTGAGCCCGAGCCTGTCTGTGCACTGCTGGAACAACCAGTTATATTAGCTAATAAGTGTTACATAACGCATCGATCGCTGTGCCTCGATGTCACCTACCGCACACCCTGCCACGCATGTACCACCAGCTCGCTCCTACGATGGATGCATTCTCAATGTACACCTAAACTCGCTCTGGCCTAACGATGGAACTCTGTAAATTAGAACTCCAGCAGGAGATTTAAAACCTGAAGACACCCTTGCGTCATAAGCGGTACCTGGTGGATGCAGTAAATTTTTTTCAGTGGCATTGGACCCGAACCAAAATGAGGGCAAATATACCTTAAGGAGGAGTGCTCTATCAGACTGCTGCCCCTTTTGGTTGAATGATATTGCATTACCATGCCAGAACGTCCGGAGTGTACACCTGAAGTGATGTGCGTTACTGCCTAATACTGCAGTGCCTTTCAGGATTACCTGTGTGATTTTAGACACATTCGGATCTATGCTTGCATTTGAACTCGTGCCCAAGCCTAGTGGTGAATGCAAGATAATTCCTTTTATTCAATTAATACGTCCCAACCATCTGCCCATTACCCCCTCCTTCGTCCCTGCTGCCCTCGACCTCAACTGAATAGGGATCACAGTTGTGCCTATCTGGTAGGATAACTGACCCCATTTGTGGTAATTTAAACCAAGTTATACGAATGTACTTTTGCATGATTATTAATACAACGATACTGGAGTTTCCTTTCCGGATACCTGCTTTTGTCCGTTGCCAGAGAAAACTCTCAAAATGTGGCGCTTTGCACTGGGCACCACCAAATCTAAAGCTGGTACTGATGTTTTTACTCGCACCTTATCTACGGCAATCTATGAGACCACCAAGCCAGTACAATTCTCGAGCTGTGGTGGAAGTAAGGTAATGATACCTTGAACCGCCCCTTACATTGACCCCCCCCTTCATCAAGCTGTGCTGTCCAATATTATCCTGGATTAGAGGCTGCAATTGCCGGTGACTTTCCTCCCTGGACCCACATTTCGTGCATACTTACACGGGAGCGGCTGCGCATTCAAAATTTATACTTGAGAATGGAGCTACAATTCAATTTGACAGGGAAGATGTTGTTAGACAAATTAAATCCAGTAGGAAGGTTACCATCGCCTATAACTTACAATGTTTATCCCACCTTATCTGAAGTACCTGAACACAGCAAACGACGTGTGGCTGAGTAAAGCTGCCTGTTTTGCACATGGCCTGTTCTGGCCTGTGCTCTGACGCTGATGAGTGGGGTGGCCCACCAATTGGCGCGCCGTAGAGACTACCAAATGCAAACTTAGGGCAAGGCGGGCACGCGCTCCGAGCGCCGTGCTGTATACGCTATCCCCTAGAAGGACAATCAGATTTTAACCAAGTCTCGTCACCTCCGTAGTTTGCCTGTGCATCAAATACCAAGCACCTCAGGAGACGAGCACAGATGCTAGCAGAGAGAAGACCACTGCTGGGAATCATAGTGCCACGTTGTCTCGTAAATAGGAAGGCAAAAGGTACCCGAAGAGTACCAGGGAAACAAACTGCATTAATCTGCTCGCCTTTTCAGGCATTATGCATCACTTTCCTGTCCATCCTTCAGCACCGTTCTTCTAGCCGGCAGTAGTAACTGCCTTCACCCAAGTATTGTTACTACCAAGTTTATAACAGAATCAAAAGAATTGTGCGATTAAGGGAACCCTGACAATAAATTTCGCCAGCTTTATTATAATTTACATCTGAAAAGTTGGCAAGGATAGCCAGCTGTACTCATCTCGAAAGGATGGACTGTCTTTTTCTCTTGTAGCCATCACTACTACTGTTATTATTAAGGATGACAATGTTACTAATCAGTTTAATTATCCTTTATTGTTATTTGCTACGTCTATTAGCAGCCTGGTGAACATGACAGGTAACAGCCTTACAGCCGATAGGATGTGGAAGCTCACTCCAAGCCCCTGCACATACACAGTGAGCCACATACTCTGCTAGAAATAAACTTATTAGTGCCTGTCCTCAGTCTCACTTCCTTGCATACAGACACGTACTCGAAGTGTCAATTTAATATTTTTATTGCAAGGCAGCAGTGACTAACTGTGCAAAGGAAAGAAAGCTGGCACACTATAGGCGGTCTAGCGCCCGCGCAAATTATGTCTTGCACTGGAAGGTAAATACCCTTGCGGATCTGTGCTGTTTTGCACAATATTTGTGACTGTGGTAGAACAACGCTTTTGTAAATCTAGGGCAATTTGTCCTTATTCTCAAATACTCAACACATTCGATGCACCTAGTAAGTAGGCAAACCTCAGGAGAAGCTAATAACGGCATTCTAAGACTTGCACTTAATCGAGATGATTAAACCCTACCGCAGGAGGTGCCCCTTTTATTTTGTTTTTGAACGTTGACCTTTACCCAAGTTGCTTGTACAACTCTCTCTCTCTAGGTTGACAACTCTGGAATCAGGTGCCTGCTCTGCAGAACTATTGCTTCCTGGCACCTCAGGTGACAGCATGCATCTTCCCTGTTTGGGCTGAATTGGATAGCGCAATGTTCCATAGCAAAGTGGAATTATTATAGTGCTCAATCGTTCCTTCAGATGCCTTCAGGAACATAGGGACCAAGTAAAAGTGAATGTTGGGTGGCAGAGGCCCTGCACAGATTAGTACTATGCACTTTGTCTATGTTACTGTACTCTGGTGCATGTATATATTATGTACGTAATTGTTTTCCCTGCAAGTTATGATGGAGAAGGGAACGTGACAGCTGAGTGTACCTGATTGAACATGAATTGCATTTCATGCTCCGACTGCGTTATGCTGGATGCTGTGCTCTTTGTCGGGCCAGATGTACAACACAGTCCTTGTTAGAATCAAATCAGGTTCTGTGATCGGACCACTAGTGACTTCCATGAAACGTGAGCGACAATGCACAATGGAGTGCGGCCAAATATAATTTGAAAGAAGTAATACTCATGTGCTAAGGTCAACACCGATCGCATTCAAGATTAAAACTGGATAATTTGTGACTCGCACCCATTGGGGCTAGTTCATAAGGGATGCATATAAACTTAACCCTTGTTTTCACCTGTACAAGTGAAAGTGGAAATTAGTATAATTCACATCTGCCTCTCAAACCACCCCAACAACAAGGATCATTGCTAGGGGTCTTACAATAAAAACATTTTTTAAAAGCTTAATTCCGCTCTTTCCAAGCACTGTAAATGACAGATGCTGCTACTACGAAATCTAATTGCACGGACCATATCGCTGACTGATTGAGGGGCCCCACATAAGACATAGCAGCGGGTACAAATCAAGCACGCTGTTTGAAAATATATATAGTTTTCTGTGCGCAAAAAGCAACTGTGCTCCTGAGCAGTTTGCAAGAAAAACAGAATAGCAGTGCAGGGCTAGCCTAGGTCGGGAACGCGTCAAAACACAAAGAGCAAGGGCATTTCAAGCATATGGACATTGCCTAGATATTACGGAGCACGTGGGATCTGAAAGTATATATCGCCGCAAAAGCAATGCATGTGTGTTCTAGCATGCTACCTTTGAAACGCAAACTATCCTTGCAAATTGTATTTGAACATGTACAGGCAACACCTCACTACACCCCAAGCATTGTTCACAAGTTAATAAAAGCCACAGCGACCACATAACTATGGATTTACTGTATTTGCCGCATGCAACAAAGAATCCAACTCAAACGGAGGAAAATATTGCAGAGAATGTACCTCTCATTTTTCTTTTTTTTTTCTTTTTTTTTTTTTTTTTTTTTTTACTGGGCATACATTTAGAGATAATCGTGGTGCATAAAATGGTTTACCATCCTGCATTATTCTGTAGCGCGGCTGATGGTAAAGCTCAGCGTGAAACCACATACACAAGGAAATAGAAGACGCACAATGAACAAATGCACGGCGCCATCAGGTGTGAGCACATATTTTACACTATAGTTGACGTTTCTTTACAAAATATATGGAGAAGGAGCAGCGTGCTAGCAGGCCCCAGCAAACACATCGGACCTACATATACCACTGTACACAGGCCGAAATTTCACGTGCATTCCTGCATCTGGGGCATAATGAGCCTACTGCACACTCCAGCACCGTCCCAACACCCAGCCATGCCCAACGCCGGCAGTGCCTCGAAACCCTCTCGTCAGCAGCAGGATTCTGCTGAGGGGGAGGAGAGGGGCTGAGAACTTTCTTTAACATGCCCGAAGGGTTTGTGTTTTCCTAAACAGGTCATTAGTCCCAGGGGTTGGTGCAGCTGGCAGACATGAAGGAGAGGCTAATGTGCAGGTTGCGGCACACCCAGATATTAGGAGTGTGTGCAGATGTAGCCCGGAGTGATTACACCTAGTATGCGCGCGGGGCACCGGCCATCTCTCAAAGAGGTCCACTGCTGCATCAGAGCTGGCAACACACCCACCAAGGAGACCCCGGACACCTCCACAAATAAGAAATGGTTAGGACCGTCACTTCGATGAAGATCTGGAGGGACATTTATGGCGGAATCGGGCATGTCTTTCCAAAAGATAAATACATCTCGCAAGCCACAGCTTTCATGCTGAAAACACAACGTAAAAACATCACTTGCCTAACAGGAAACGGCACTAAAGAACCCCATTTTACTCACAAGAAAGGTCACTCATCGTCATTAGTGTCACTCGTAATTACACTTGGATGATGAAACGTCACACAAGCAATTTGAAACCAAGGCAGCTATGTCGCTGTCTAACTGCCCGCCCCTGCCTTCAATAAGGTACGAGCCCCCCAGTCCACCTAGTATCGGGGGGGGGGGGTGAGGAGGGTGCCGCACCACCGGAATGCAACCAGGACCAGCTCCGCAACACGCTGCGGCGGTGGGGACATGTGGGCAGAAACCTGCCGTGGCATTCCGACTGCTGCCTCAGTCAAACACCCGAACAAAGGACCGAGGGGCTGCACCTTCCCCCTAGTGAACACCAACCCCACCACCACGTGGCGCAGCTGCACCACTAGCCCGTGTGGCACTATGGTCAAACGTTGCATGTGATAGCCCGCCGTGCTATATGTCCACAGCTTCCATGGAAGTCAGGCACAGGATGAAAGGCATACCCCAGGGCGTAGCACGGACAAAGAAACCCACTGTGCAGCTTAGCCCAATTACACCCGGAACCAGAAAAACAATCAACAATTCGGTAAGCCCAGAGGCTGAGATAATCCACCTCAAGATCCGAGTGAAGGCGCACCTTTCAACAGCTTGGATGAAAGGAAGAGCAAACCTCGGCAACGGACAATGGTAGGCAGACCGGAAGGCAGAAGAAACACTACCCCCCGCATGTGTGAGGGGACACCAAGCCCTGAATGGGGAGGAACACCTACAACAGGGCACACAAGGGAGCCCCGGCGTGGGGGTGTCCCATTTTATATGCAATTCGTTGAATTGAGATATGTTGCGGACGTCCGGATTTGGAGTGGCCGGGGTGCCTTTCTGTCACTACGTAGATATGTGTGCTGTTGGATTATTTTCAGTTCCTAAGTGCAAAAGAGAATTATGGGATGGGGACCTACATGGAAAAAGCATATCAAGGGAGTGCCATACGTGAAAGATGCGGGTTTTAAGTGCAGACGTAAATGAGACGGTATTAAAATGAAATAGAATGTATGCTTGGGGAGCTGTAGGATTAGGAATGCCGAAACTAACCATGAATGTATACAGCTCGTTTATATGGCGCCTCGTTGCATTCTCCCGACACGCTTGGGCTAGTCTTAACGTGCCACCATTTTGCTTTGTAGCAAATCCCTGCTGCTCGCACCCCTGCCAGAACCGAGGGGTGTGTATGACCGTGGGCTATGACCGATACGAATGTGACTGCACCCGGACGGGCTACATGACACCCTGTGCCACACAAAAGGCAGACCCGAGAAATACCGACTCGTCCCGCAGCCAGAAGCATCCCGATGACTCATCCACCACACCATAACAAAGAGGCGGCATGGACACTCGCACCATCCAAACCGCCGGAAGAACAACACTGCCCGCCACGCTTCTCCCTCGGCCCCCCGGGCCACACAAACAGCCGCTCTGCCTCGAGGACAACAAACACTCACCGCACCCTCATCGAAGCAGACCCGACGCAAGACCAGCGAGGCAGAGACCGGAACAGCGCCTGCAGAACGAACAGCGCAGAGTAGTCCAGAAGAAACGCAGCGGAAAAGAGGAAGTCCTGAACCGGGCTGGCCTAGATAAAGGCCCTAGGACCGCCCACCACCTTACAAGCCTGCACCTGTATTGGCCACCCCTAAAGGGGGCGGCGCCCTGACTGTCGCGCTGGTGACGTTTTGCTCGCGAGGCATGTGTCACTAAGACGCTGTCTCGCGTTATCTCCCCTTCGCGTCGCGCGGCCAGCGGCATATTATTAGCAAGGGCTGGCGATAATATTATCACCGCTTTAGCATCTGTTTCAGGCGAAAAGCGGCGATGCTATTATTGCTCTATCTACAAGGATCCGCTAGTGCGTGTTTCCTTGCATTAGCACGCGGTTTCTTGCCGCCTTGCCTCACATCCCTAATGAAATGCAAGGAGAGCGTGCCTCGTGAAACTTCATAGTGAAATATCGCTAACGGGGCTTCGCAATATTTACAATGCTGCCCCGGCCGGCTTAACGATATTCTTTACAGCGCTAACTCGCCCTTAATGGTGCTACCAGGAGTCTGCAAAAAACCTTTTAAATGGCGCAATGTCTGTGCGCCTTCTGAGGGTTTCTTTGACTCTGCGCCCGCTTCTGTTTTATGGCGCGGGCGCAGAGTCAAAGAAATTCCCTCCTTTGCATAGTACACACCCCTATGCAAATGAGGGAATGCCCTCTGTTGATAGTGCTGGCTCTTTAAGTGCGCCAGCACTACTGATATTACTGAAGGGGACGCTCAAGATCTGCGCCCCCTTCTATAATACCAAAGTGACCCGGAAGGGGGTGCAAAGTGGGTGCAAATTACTGCCGCCCCCCCCGCACCTTTTGAAATAGAGCCCCTGGTGTGCCAAAACATTACACAAGTGGTGAGAAATGAGGGAAGGGGTAAGGGCATTCCACTGAAGGTCAGGGACAACTTAATATCATTAAACCCTGATGATGTGCTTTTATAATTGGGGTACGTGGATATGGGTGCCCCTTGAAATGGTGAAATATTGGGGCTGCAAACTAATCACGTGGAGTCAGTACATTCAAGCTCTTGCCTGCTCGACTTGAGACCCCAACAGCGATCTCACCACTGAGGCTTATGTGTGAGTCTCTAGTTTTTAAAAATGTAAGAGTTAAAATGTATTTACCCAACTGATGAGGATATCAGAGAGGGCAGCTTGGGGTTCGTATTATGGGCCTTGAAAGGGAATGTGGTCTTCTGGTGAACCTCAGATTACTGATAATAGACAGGATTTCTCTCTCCAAGGTGCAAATACTTCAGAGAGCACTGTATTATTTAGCTAATCTCCCGATATAGATACTTCAGGGATGGTTTAGGTCTTTCAATACAGAACTCAGCGCAGTGGTGTAACAAAACTTGAGGGGGCCCCCTACAAAGAAGGTGGAGTGGCCCCCTCTGGAACCTCCGGCCAGAGTACTGTGCTGAAGGGGAACCCTGGAGCTTGCCCCCCGCACTGCGCAACTGTGGGGCCTATGTTATGCCACTGACTCCGTTAGCTGATATGGGATGGAGGGCTGCATCGAGAATCCTTTACTACTTTGAGACGATCTACAAGAACCGGGAGGCCTGGTTTTCTAGAATTAAAAAATGTATTACTTAGTGGCTCAGCTTAAGTGACTCACAAGATGGATGGCTGAAGCTAGTTTCGAAGAGATGGGGGATGAGGGGTATCCTGCACTGAAAGGTACAATCATTGTGATGAGGTCAAGACTGATGGACCATCCCATACTGCTTACTTTTGAATTCTATTGCTGGAGAGCGGCAATCAAAAAGATACAGAATTATCCATTGCACTCTTCAGCTCTCCCACTGATAGGGTGGGATTCATAACGAGACGGCTGCAGGCACGCAGAGCAGGAGGAGTGGAGATTGTTGGCGGCTGATATTCAGAGGGGAGAACTGGCATCTTCATGCTCTGTTTGAGGATGGGTTGCCTAATGGACAATTCCTGATGCATGGTGCAATGGTTCAGTCAATACAACACAATACACCACTTGTGGGGTGGTGGTAACCAGGAACGGAGGACACATGAGTGGTTGCAGGTCCTGTTAACAATTGGAGGAGGCAGAAATTTGCTCTCCTAGTTGTATTTGACTTTCCTGGGAATGGGGAGAGATCGGCTACTGCCCTTACATAATTGATGGGAGGAAAAGATTGGGTGACAGTTTAAAGGGAAGTAGTGGGAGCAGGTAATAGGACATGTGCATAAGGTCTCCAGAAAGACACAATAATACACACAGTTTAACTACCTGCACAACACACATCTCACTCCCCATAGACCTAATCTAATACTCCAGATAATTGATAAGAGTTGCCACTGATGTGCTTTGGTGGAAGCTGGTTGTCTCCATATGGTGGGGAGCTGCCTGGTGCTGATTGCGTATTGGCCGATGGTTGTGGGTAATTTAGATAGAACATTAAACAGAGGAGTGTTTCTTAAAGTGGAAATATGCTTGTGGGTTATGTATGTGTATCGGTGAGAGAAGAAAGTAAGCAGCTTATTTTTATATTTGGACCTCGTTCGAGCATGGAGGGACATAGGAATACACTGGGGGTCCCCGACTGCACAGTCGGTAAAAAATTGAAGTACAGAATTTGGCAATAGCGTAAGGAGCCACACTTGGGGACGAAGAGCAGTGTGGCACTCTTAAATAAACTCTCCTAATAGAAGCTCCTTGGATGGAGATATTTAAATGTTTTCTAGAACCTATACTCTAGGTTCTGGGTGACTGACATCAAGTGCACATTGATTGGGACCGTTTGCATGGTTTCTTACTGGTATTTAAACAAAGGATAGTAGTTGTCAAGAGGAAAGTTCACATCGGTTGAATAATTTGGAAGGAGTTTTGAAAGCAGACAAATATGCCACAGAACTTGACCAAATGTGGATATGATCCAGCACACTAGTCTTAGGGCTGGGACACATATGTTTTTCTTTTCTTTTAACAGGGCTGATATACCCATAAGAGTGATGTTAATTTAATATAACTTTCCAATATGTACTGCTAATAAGATGAACTCTTGTGTAAGATATAATTACACAAGCAAACATGCGAGACCTGTATGTAGCATGATGAAGTTCTCAAAAATGTAATGAAAATGCTTTAAAAAAAAGTCTATATGTTTTCTAAAATGCGACAAATGCAACAGCATCACATTAGAACCATATTGCTCCTCAATTACAAACACTTCTTCCCGTGTACCGTCTACCACAAGACATTAAACAACTTCTCATTTTTGTGTATCATCCCTCTAACCCACTTGCAGTATAAGGACCTATTCACAAACTGCACTTTGTAGTACATTTAGTGGTACTGCAATAGTACTACTAAAGTACTAAACATTCTATTAATAAATCTACTGTAAATCTTCACTTGGCTGCGTGTTTTCTGCTCAGTTGTGAAGAAAAGCATGCATAAAAAGTACAGGCAAGCAGAGGATGGATTTTTCTTGCTTCCAAAGAAATGATTGCCACTGGGAACAATCTGGCTGCATATTACCAACCATATATATTTTGAAAGCACTTATTTTATGTTAAATATTAAGGGTCGATTAAGAGTTTGGCGGACATATTGCTGTCCATCTGGGGGGGGGGACAATACCTCTGCCACCCTGACAGACTACCTTTAGCCAAATTTTGAGAAGCTTGTTCATCTCTTTGGTTATGATCCTGTTTAATTTCATGTAGTTCAAATATTAACTGTATTCATTCACTTTACAGACCATGACCTATTAGATTTGCCAATGCTTGTTTTTCTTGCAAAACGAATTTAGGAAGTAGCAGCAATAGCTAGATGTGAGTCCTTTTATTGTAGAGAGGAAGTAAATCAGACTAATATAGAAGTCAACATTTTGTCAGCCAGGCTGTTATAGCCAGGCAGATGAAAACATCCCCTAATGCAGCATCTCCTTGACTTCAAGTGTGCAGCAATTAAGGGACTTGGATGAGCATGAAAATGAAAAATGGAACCGCCTAGCTTTAGCAAAACACTCCATTCATCATCGCTGAAGGGCAGCAAAACGACCTTAGGAACTATGTCTAAAAACGAGCGGAAATGACACTGTAGTAGTGCCTCGCAAAGGTTTCAAATTGGCAAGTAGGGCAAAAAATCTCTCTACAATACACTAGATGACCAATCTTTTATGCAGGGCCGCGTCGATTATAGTTGTGTATGTCCACCGATACAATAAACTGTGTAAAAATAACAGGGTGCACAGATATAAACATTTCTTACAATACATCCTTTATTTATGCCCTTATTCTCAAAGTATTTTTCTCCTCGAAGTTGAGCAATGGCTCAAATTGACTAAACTTTAGGGTGGACACTCACCTGGTGCAAAGTGGTGCAATGGGACACGAAGTAGCACCAACCACTGGGTCTAGCAAATGTTTTACGCAAAAGCATTTTTTGCTCTAAAGAGTAACATTGTGCTGCAGGGAAACAGCCTTTACTTCGTGTGATATGATACCTCTGATAATCAATGCAAAGTGTGCATAATGGGATGGGAAAAGCATAAACAAAGCAGGGGTTCCAGCAGTCAGGAAAAGAACAGCAACCTCACTCTGGGTGGAATCCGAGCGTCAACTGGAAATAGGTGGAAATAAAGGGCAAATTGCGGTATATTTATCCTGGGCCGGTTGTTCGTGCAATAGAAATGTATACTGAAGGGCATGCTTCAAGTACAAACCTTACACAAGACACTGCTTGTATGTCTGGACATTTGTTCTAAACAGAGTAATCCTGCAGAGACAAAGTTGCTACGTTCAAACTGTGGGATTCATAAAATAGGGTCAAATGCAACTAAGGCTCAGAGTTATTCAAGTTTCAGCAGCATGGCAGCAGAGGTGCCACGTAAGAAGAGATGGTGGGTGAAGCAGCAGGGGCTAGAGGAAGACACGACAGCTAAAAGGTCATTGAGAAGCTACAGATGAGTTTGGGAGGAAAATCAACCAGTCATCTTTATTAATACAGTGATGGAAATATATATCATAAGTAGGTGAGATACCTCAACCTAATCCCTACTCTACTGCTTCTCCAGAGGCGCTTAATGTGTGCCAAGAGAAGAGAGACACTGTTTATCATTAAGAACATGAAGGGATGTCCTCAATGTTCAACTATTGTATTTGTGAATAGTAAAGCAAGTCAACCTCTCTAACTTTTCATAAATAACCAAGTGATCACACAAACAAGCATTTGCAATTAAATAGGTCTCGCATTAGGAAAGTTTTAGCTATTGGTATTGTAAATGACTATTTTTTAATTTATGTTTTGTTTTTGAAAATAGCGAAATTAATAGCTTTGTCATTTACAATGCCAATAGTTATAACTTTAGCAAATGTGACACCTATAGCATTTGTAATGCAATATGTGTTGTATTTACGTGACTTACATGTATTGATATTACAAATAACAATTGCTTTTAATTTTTTAAAATAATTAATACTAAAATAAAAGTTATTGTAATGTATAATGGCAATAGCTTACATTTTTGTAAATAACTTTTGTGAAGATTATGTTGAGTGTATTTTATTGTGACAAAAATCCAAGACCAGAAGTGAAATATTAACATCTTTTTGTTACATTTGTAATAAAGCTTGAAAGATTGAGAGAACATATTTGAACCCGTTGTTGTTGAATGGTTGCACAGATTGATGCTGTGGTGGCACTGAGTGATGTTGTGGTGGCGCACAAGTGATGCTGTGGCGTTCAGTAATGCAGTGGTAGCGCATAGTGATGTTGTGGTGCCCCTGAGTGATGCTGTGGTGGTGCTGAGTAATGCTGTGCACTATGCTATGTTTTGTTTTGCTATCCTATGTTTTGTTTTGTTATTCTATGCTATGTTTTCGCATATAACGCTTCCAAGACTTGGAACACTCTCCCACTCCATCTCAGAGCCAACCCTAACCTCACAGTATTTCGCAAGCAATTAAAGACTTTTCTGTTCACATCCTCTTACTAACTGCCTGTCCCCCTCCTTTGCCTATCAGTAGGTTTGTGGCTTTCTCAGCGCTTGGACGCCTCCGGGCAACAATTCGCGCTATATAAATCTGCAAGTTTACAAGTTTAGTATGTTTTGCTATCCTATGTTTTGATTTGTTATGCTATGCTATGCTATGCTGTGTTTTGTTTTGCTATGCTATGTTTTGATATGCTATGCTATGGTTTGCGATGCTATGCTTTGTTATGCTATGTTACGTTTTGTTATGCTATGCTATGTTTTGTTGTATTTTATTATGCTATGCTTTGTTTTGCTATGCTATATTTTGTTATGCTATGCTTTGTTGTGTTTGGTATGCTATGCTATGTTTTGCTTTGCTATTATATGTTTTGTTTTTCTTTGCTATGTTTTGTTGTGTTTTGTTAAGCTATGCGATGTTTTGTTGTGTTTTGCTGTTTTTGTATGCTATGTGTTGTTGTGTTTTGTTATGCTATGATAGTTATGTTTTTCTATGTTTTGTTATGCTATGCTATGTTTTGTTTTGCTATCCTATGCTTTGTTTTGTTATGCTATGATATGTTTCGTTGTGTTTTGTTATGCTATGCTATGTTTAGTTGTGCTATCCTATGCTTTTATTTTGTTATGCTATGATATGTTTTGTTGTGTTTTGTTATGCTATGCTATGTTTAGTTTTGCTATTTTATGCTTTGTTTTGTTATGTTATGATATGTTTTATTGTGTTTTGTAATGCTATGTTTTGTTGATTTTGCAATGCTATGCTTTGTTATGCCATATTATGTTTTGTTACACTATGCTTTGCTTTGCTGTGTGTTGTTACGCTATGCTATGTTTTGCTATGCTATGTTTTGTTATGTATGCTATGTTTTGGTATGTTTTGTTATGTTATGCTTTGTTGTGTTTTGCTATGTTTTGTTATGCTATGTTTTGCTATGCTATGCTTTGGTTTGTTATGTTATGCTATGTTTTGTTATGCTATGCTATGTTTTATTATACTATGCTATGTTTTGTTTTGCTATGCTTTGTTATTTTATGCTATGCTTTGTTTTGTTATGCTATGTTTTGTTAAGCTATGCTATGCTTTGTTGTGTTTTGTTATGCTATGCTATGCTTTGTTGTGTTTTGCTATGCTATGTTTTGTTTTTTTATGCTATGTTATGTTTTGTTTTGCTATCCTATGCTTCGTTTTGTTATGCTATGCTATGCTATGTTTTGCTATCCTATGTTTTTTTGGTTGTGCTATGCTGTGTTTTGTTATAATATGTTATGTTTTGTTATGCTATGCTGGTGAGGGTGTGTGAGGGTGAGTGAGGGTGTGTGAGGGTGTGTGAGGGTGTGGGGGTGTGAGGGTGATGGTGTGAGGGTGTGTGAGGGTAAGAGGGTTGTGAGGGTGATGGGGTGTGAGGGTGAGGGAGGGTGTGAGGGTGTGAGGTTGTGAGGGTGAGGGTGTAGGGTTGTGAGGGTGAGTGGGTGTGAGGGTGTGTGAGGGGGAGTGAGGGGGAGGGTGTGAGAGGGTGTGAGGGTGAGGGGGTTTGAGTGTGAGGGTGAGAGGGTGTTAGGTTTGTGTGGGTGTGTGCAGGTGAGATGGTATGTGAAGGTGAGGGGGTGTGAGGGTGTGTGAGGAGATGCCAGGGGGTGTGAGGGTGAGTGAGGGTGTGTGAGGGTGAGTGTGTGTGTTGATGAGGGGATGTGAGGGTGAGGGCATATGAGGGTGTGGGGGTGTGGAGGTGTGAGGGTGAGGGTGTGTGAGGATGTGAGGGTGAGGGGGTGGGGTTATGAGGGTTAGGGGGTGTGATGGTGAGGGTGTGAGGGTGAGGCAGTGTGAGGGTGAGGGTGATGGGGTAAGGGTGAGGGTGTGTGAGGGTGTGTGAGAGTGTGAGGGTGAGGGGTTGTGAGGGTGACAGGTGTGAGGGTGAGGGGTGTGAGGGTGTGGGGGTGTGAGGGTGAGGGGTGTGAGGGTGAGAGGGTGTGTGAGAATGAGAGGATGAGGGTGTGTGAGAGGGTGAGGGTGTGTGAGGGTGAGGGTGTTTGAGGGGGTGTGAGGGTGAGGGTGTGTGAGAGTGAGGGTGTGTGAGGGTGAGGGGGTGTGTGAGGGTGAGGGTGTGAGGGTGAGGGGGTGTGGGCGTGTGAGGGGGTGAGGGTGAGGGGGTGTGAGGGTGAGGGATTGTGAGGGTGTGAAGGTGATGGTGAGGGGGTGTGAGGGTGAGGGTGGGTGAGAGGGGGTGTGAGGGTGAAAGGAGGTGTGATGGTGAGAGGGTGTGTGAGGTTGAGGGTGAGAGCTTGTGTGAGGGTGAGGGGGTGTGAGGGTGAGGGGTGTGAGGGTGAGGGGGTGTGAGGGTGCCGGGGTCTGAGGGTGTGGGGGAGGGTGAGAGGAAAAAAGTACTGGAAAAGCGTGGGGGAAAATGCAAAGAGAAAGAGTGGGGGGAGCACAAGCCGACGAAAGAGTGGGGGAGGGATACTCGAGCCGACGAAAGAGTGGGTCGTAAAAAGTACTAGCAGACGAAAGAGTGGGGGAAAATGCACGATCCGACAAAAGAGTGGAAAGAGATAATAAAGTAACAGACTGAAAGAGAATAAAGTAAAACGTGAACCAGCCAGAGAGAGAATAAAGTTAAGCGTGAGCCAGACAGAGAGAATGAAGTAAAGCGTGAGCCAGTGAAAGAGAGAAAAAAAGTAACGCTGGAGCCAGAGAGAAAAAAGTAACACAGACGCCAAAAAGAGAGGGGGAAAAAAGTAACCTCCAGTGAGAGAGACACAATAGTAAAGTTTGAGCCAGAGCGAGACAAAAGCAGAGTGTGGGCTGGAGAGAGACTGACACAAAAGTAATGCGTGAACGAGAGGGACAGAGAGAGATTCACACAAAAGTAAAGCTTAAGTAAGTGAGGCAAAAAATAGTTTGAGGATAAAGCATGAGAGAGGAATAGATGAGAGAGAGAGAGAGACAGAAAAACAAACACAACAGTACAGAGTTACCCAGAGGGAGAGAGGCAAAAGTACAGTATGGAGTTAGCAAAAGAGAGAGGAGAAAGTAAAGGATGTGCAAGAAAAAAAAAAGTTACGCATGACCCTAAGAAGAGAAAAAAAAGCAGGAGCCAGAAGTGTGGTGGAGAAAAGCACGACAAATGAGTGGGGGAAAAAAAACACTAAGAAAGATTGGGGGATAAAATGCACTGAGAAAGAGTGGGGGGGAGCACGAGCCGATGAAAGAGTGTGGGAGGGGATACTCGAGAGAGAGACAGAGAAACACACACAAGAGTACAGCGTGACCCAGAGAGAGAGGGGCAAAAGTACAGTATGGGGTTAGCAAAAGTGGGAGAAGAAATAAAGAGAAATGTAAAGGATGTGCCAGAGAGAAAAAAAAGTTATGCATGACCCTAAGAGAGAAAAAAAATGCGGGAGCCAGAGGAAAAAGTGTGGTGGGGAAAAGCACGACGAATGAGTGGGGAAAAAAACCCACTAAGAAAGAGTGGGGGAAAAAAAGCACTAAGAAAGAGTGGGGGAAAAATGCACTGAGAAAGAGTAGGGGGAGCACGAGCCCACAAAAGAGTGGGGCAGGGGATACTCGAGCTGACGAAAGAGTGGGGGGAAAAAAGCACTAGCAGACAAAAGAGTAGGGGAAAAAATGCACGATCTGACGAAAGAGTGGAGAGAGATAATAAAGTAAGAGACTGAGAGAGAATAAAGTACAGCATAAACCAGCCAGAGAGAGAATAAAGTAAAGTGTGAGCCAGCCAGAGATAATGAAGTAAAGCGTGAGCCAGTGAAAGAGAGAAAAAAGTAACGCTGGAGCCCGAGAGAAAAAAATTAACACTGACGCCAAAAAGAAAGAGGGGGAAAAAAGTAACCGCCAGAGAGAGAGAGACACAAAAGTAAAGCTTGAGCCTACGCGAGACAAAAGCAAAGTGTGGGCTGGAGAGAGACCAACACAAAAGTAATGCGTGAACGAGAGTGACAGAGAGAGATTCACACAAAAGTAAAGCTTAATCCAGTGAGACCAAAAAATTGTTTGAGAATAAAGCCTGAGAGAGGGATGGATGAGAGAGAGAGAGAGACAGAGAAACACACACAAGAGTACAGCGTGACCCAGAGGGGGAGAGGCAAAAGTACAGTAAGGGGTTAGCAAAAGTGAGAGAAGAAAGAAAGAGAAAGTAAAGGATGTGCCAGAGAGAAAAAAAGTTATGCATGACCCTAAGAGAGAAAAAAAAGCGCGAGCCAGAGGAAAAAGTGTGGTGGGGAAAAGCACGACAAATGAGTGGGGAAAAAAACCCACTAAGAAAGAGTGGGGGAAAAAAAGCACTAACAAACAGTGGGGGAAAAAATGCACTGAGAAAGAGTGGGGGGAGCACAAGCCGACAAAAGAGTGGGGGATGGGATACTCGAGCCAATGAAAGAGTGGGGGGAAAAAAGCACTAGCAGACAAAAGAGTAGGTAAAAAAATGCATGATCTGATGAAAGAGTGGAGAGAGATAATAAAGTAACAGACTGAGAGAGAATAAAGTTAGGCGTGAGCCAGTGAAAGAGAAAAAAAAAGTAACGCTGGAGCCACAGAGAAAAAAAGTAACACGGAAGCCAAAAAGAGAGGGGGAAAAAGGTAACCGCCAGAGAGAGAGAGACACAAAAGTAAAGCTTGAGCCAGCGCAAGACAAAAGCAAAGTGTGGGCTGGAGAGAGACCGACACAAAAGTAATGCGTGAACGAGAGTGACAGAGAGAGATTCACACAAAAGTAAAGCTTAAGCCAGTGAGACAAAAAAATTGTTTGAGAATAAAGCATGAGAGAGGGATGGATGGGCGAGAGATAGAGAGACAAAGAAACACACACAAGAGTACAGCGTGACCCAGAGGGAGAGAGGCAAAAGTACAGTATGGGGTTAGCAAATGAGAGAGAAGAAAGAAAGAGACAGTAAAGGATGTGCCAGAGAAAAAAAAAGTTACGCATGACCCTAAGAAAAAAAAAGCAGCAGCCAGAAGTGTGGTGGGGAAAAGCACAACGAATGAGTGGGGGAAAAAACGCACTAAGAAAGAGTGGGGGATAAAATGCACTGAGAAAGAGTGGGGGGAGCACGAGCCGACGAAAGAGTGGGGGAGGGGATACTCGAGCCGACGAAAGAGTTGGGGGAAAAAAGCACTAGCAGACAAAAGAGTAGGGAAAAAAATGCACGATCTGACGAAAGAGTGGAGAGAGATAATAAAGTAACAGACTGAGAGAGAATAAAGTAAAGCGTGAACCAGCCAGAGAGAGAATAAAGTAAAGTGTGAGCCAGCCAGAGAGAATGAAGTAAAGCGTGAGCCAGTGAAAGAGAGAAAAAAAATAACGCTGGAGCCAGAGAGAAAAAAAATAACACGGAAGCCAAAAAGAGAGGGGGAAAAAAGTAACTGCCAGAGAGAGAGAGACACAAAAGTAAAGTTTGAGCCAGCACGAGACAAATGCAAAGAGTGGGCTGGAGAGAAACCGACACAAAAGTAATGTGTGAATGAGAGTAACAGAGAGAGATTCACACAAAAGTAAAGCTTAAGCCAGTGAGACAAAAACATTGTTTGAGAATAAAGCATGAGAGAGGGATGGATGAGAGAGAGAGAGAGACAGACAGAGAAACACACACAAGAGTACAGCGTGACCCAGAGGGAGAGAGGCAAAAGTACAGTATGGGGCTAGCAAAAGACAGAGAAGAAAGAAAGAGACAGTAAAGGATGTGCCAGAGAGAAAACAAAGTTATGCATGACCCTAAGAAAAAAAAAAGCGGGAGCCAGAAGTGTGGTGGGGAAAAGTACGACGAATGAGTGGGGAAAAAAAGCAATAAGAAAGAGTGGGGGAAAAAAAGCAATAAGAAAGAGTGGGGGAAATAAATGCACTGAGACAGAGTTGGGGGAGCACGAGCTGATGAAAGAGTGGGGGAGGGGATACTCGAGCCGACGAAAGAGTTGGGGGGAAAAAAGCACTAACAGACAAAAGAGTAGGTAAATAAATGCATGATCTGATGATAGAGTGGAGAGAGATAATAAAGTAACAGACTGAGAGAGAATAAAGTAAAGCGTGAAACAGCCAGAGAGAGAATAAAATAAAGTGTGAGCCAGCCAGAGAGAGTGAATTAAAGCGTGAGCCTGTAAAACAGAGAAAAAAAGTAACGCTGGAGCCAGAGAGAAAAAAAGTAACACGGAAGCCAAAAAGAGAGGGGGAAAAAAGTAACCGCCAGAGAGAGAGAGACACAAAAGTAAAGCTTGAGCCAGCGCGAGACAAAAGCAAAGTGTAGGCTGGAGAGAGAACGACACAAAAGTAATGCGTGAACGAGAGTGACAGAGAGAGATTCACACTAAAGTAAAGCTTAAGCCAGTAAGACAAAAAAATTGTTTGAGAATAAAGTATGAGAGAGGGATGGATGAGATAGAGAGAGAGAGACAGAGAAACACACACAGGAGTACAGCGTGACCCAGAGGGAGAGAGGCAAAAGTACTGTATGGGGTTAGCAAAAGAGAGAGAAGAAAGAAAGAGACAGTAATGGATGTGCCAGAGAGAAAAAAAGGTACGCATGACCCAAAGAGAGAAAAAACTGCGGGAGCCAGAGATAAAAGTGAGTGGGGGAGCACGAGCCGGCGAAAGAGTGGGGGAGAGGATACTCGATCCGATGACAGAGTGGGGGGAAAAAAGCTCGAGCCGACAATAGTGGGGAAAAAAGCACTAGCAGACGAAAGAGTGGGGATAAAAATGCACTATCCGACGAAAAAAGCATGAGTCAAAGAAGAAAGTAAAATGTGAGCCAGAGAAAGACAGGAAATAAGTAACGAGCCATCTAGAAAAAAAAAAAGCTCTCTGCATTTCTGTGGCAGGGGCGGGGGAGTGCATTCCTTTCAAGTGTGATTCCGGGGGCGGAGAGCGGCAGCCTTTGAAGTCTGATGCCGAAGCACAGACAAATGGTGGTGTATGATTCGGCTGGCGATGATGTGCATGCGCCTAGCTCACATGAACTGTACGCGATCCGCAGCTAGGTAGACTTTTCGGACCGCTTACTATAATCTTGCCTATTCAATTCCTATGGAATGAATAGGGGAGACTTCAAAACTAGGCGGCATAATAGCAAGAACCTCATTAAAATATCGCCATTTTAGCCGCAGGAAACTGCCACTAAAACTTCAATGATGGGCTAGCTAATCTGCATTATAGAATTCCAATAGAAGCCCAGGTTAGATATGCAGGACATCTAACCTGTTTTATAAGGACAAGGGGAACCCAACGGATAGCTAAGAACCATGGGTATAACTTCGTTATAGGAAACAGTGGAACTTAGCTTATTTAACATATACACAATGTGGTTTAGCAACACAATGGAGACTATACAAATCAAGATATCCTGACCCAGCCGGGAAAGGAGTTTATTTTCAAAACACAATGTCAAGTATACATTACAATAATCACACGACACAAGCCTGTGCCGTACTGACAAAGAAAGGAAAAATAGATATAGGGTGAAAAAGAGGGTGTTTCTCAGGCAAGGAAAAAGAGAGCAAAGACAGGGCACTGCGTAAAATTCAGAGGTTGCTAGCAGTGTCGCCTGGAGTGGAATTTACACAAATATTTGAACAATGATATGAGTGTCAACCCACTCTTGGGTGTCGACGTTTCGATCCCTATAGCTCTAATAAATGCATGGGATCATCATCAGGACTTACATAATAACAAAACATGCCTGAATAAGACAAGCCCGGCGGTAGCGCATCCACGTGGCAATAAGTGGAGTCCACCGATTTACTTGGTATGGTGGTTTGCACGTTTCTCTGTGCATGGATCAGGTGGCCGTACTTTAGATTAAGTACACGCGCCGGAAACAGAGGTCGGAGGGCATGTATGGCTCTCTCCTTGGGCGTCAGTGTTCCGATTAGTTTGCGCTGCAGTCCAGAAAGGGGCTTGCCTCGCCCTGGGCTTCACACTGGAGGGGATTGGGCGTTCGTCAGGATAAGGTTGAATCCGGCACTGACCGAGCACCCCTGGGAGAGGCGCCGTCTTATCCTGACGAACGCCCGATCCCCTCCAGTGTGAAGCCCAGGGCGAGGCAAGCCCCTTTCTGGACTGCAGCGCAAACTAATCGGAACACTGACGCCCAAGGAGAGAGCCATACATGCCTTCCGACCTCTGTTTCCGGCGCGTGTACTTAATCTAAAGTACGGCCACCTGATCCATGCACAGAGAAACGTGCAAACCACCATACCAAGTAAATCGGTGGACTCCACTTATTGCCACGTGGATGCGCTACCGCCGGGCTTGTCTTATTCAGGCATGTTTTGTTATTATGTAAGTCCTGATGATGATCCCATGCATTTATTAGAGCTATAGGGATCGAAACGTCGACACCCAAGAGTGGGTTGACACTCATATCATTGTTCAAATATTTGTGTAAATTCCACTCCAGGCGACACTGCTAGCAACCTCTGAATTTTACGCAGTGCCCTGTCTTTGCTCTCTTTTTCCTTGCCTGAGAAACACCCTCTTTTTCACCCTATATCTATTTTTCCTTTCTTTGTCAGTACGGCACAGGCTTGTGTCGTGTGATTATTGTAATGTATACTTGACATTGTGTTTTGAAAATAAACTCCTTTCCCGGCTGGGTCAGGATATCTTGATTTGTATAGTCTCCATTATGTTGCTATACCACATTGTGTATATGTTAAATAAGCTAAGTTCCACTGTTTCCTATAACGGACATCTAACCTGGGCTTCTATTGGAATTCTATAACACATGTTAGCAAACCCATTATCGCTGTTTTAGCAGCAGGTTCCTGCCGCTAAAACGGCGATAATTTTAATGAGGTTCTTGCTAATATGCCCCTAGGGGGTATAATATCAAGGAACAGAGTTAAAATTATCACTGCTTTAGCGGCAGTTTTCTGTTTGATAATATATATGTCCTTGAGAATTCCAATAGAAGCCCATAATCACACCAGAACATGGGCTTCTATTGGAATTGTCAAGGGGTATTATCAAGCCCAATATCGCTGCTTTAGCAGTAGTTTGCTGCTGCTAAAGCGGCGATAATTCTAACGCTGTTCCTTGATAATATGCCCCTCGATTTCTGCTCCAATGAACACTGAATAGCCTGCCCATCTTAGGGAGTAAACGAACTCTAGGCATAGGCTCTCACTTGGAACCCAGGGCTTGGATGAGTAAGTTGAAATAATCATGCCCCTCTCATAGGCAGATGTATATAAGGTGAAACAGTGTGCCCTTACAACCCTTTGAAGAGACGTAGTAGTCAAATAAAAGGCATGTCTAAACTATACTGTGACAAGGGTTTGGTGAATTGGGAGCGTAACAAGCCTTCTCTGGTGACATTAGGAGTTTAGCTGTGCAATTTTATTTAACAGTAATTTTTGTTGGCTTTGGTTGATGGAACACCTTTAGTAAATGTTCTTGGGGTCACTGGGACCCATAAAGTGCTGACCAGCCATATTAAAACCATCAGATGGCTATTAAGATAAATAGTCTCCATGTTCCTGCTAATGTTTCCAATACAATGGGGAATTTAGACCAGGGTAACCTTTGACTTCAGTTCCTTATGATAAGGACAGCATTTGAAAAGGTGGGGATGCACACTGTGCTACCCCTGGGCAAAACTGATTTAGGAAACTGTATTTTGGTGCTCGTAAAAAGTACATCTGGGTACACGAAAGCTGCAGATTTGTCCAGAACTGTGCGTCATTTTTGAAAGACTGGGGTTCTTATGAAGATTTTACTGACAGAGGAAAACATGTCCTACAGGCTGACATGAAAGGCAAGTGGGGTTCATCTGGAGTTACTGCTATGCTTTCTACTCTTTTTGTATACAAGATCAATGGGCTTGCTAAGACATTTAAAAACAACTGCAAAAGGACTGATAGGTGACCAGAAATACTCCCTAAGAAGAAAATGGGGGATCCCATAGCTGTGTGTTTTTGGTTGCATGTAGAGAGATACCACAGAATGAAGTGGCCTTTGGTCCATTTGTGATTCTATTTGTGATTCTTCTGATCTCTTACTCTGCTATAGAGGAGTTTAATGACAAACCAAACAGTCCCCACTAGACATTCTGTCTATGCGCTTGGCTTCAAACACAAAAAAAAATCTAAAACGATTATGGAGCCAGTTATATTCTCATCAAACACTAGTAAGAAATCACAGCCATCCTGGCAGAGAACAAATGTGGACAATGGATTTGGATTATTTAGCTTAAAACTCACAGGATCCTTCGAAGAATGAGTCACAGCACAGAGATAGATATTAACTACATCATTGATCTAAAGGCTCGAGTGAAGCTCATACGTCTACCTAAAGTCAATATCAAGAAAATACCTTGTTGGTGGTCTGGAACATAGAGGATGCCCTGACTTTGTGTTGTCCCTGGCCCTAGGTGCTACTCCTTCAGTTAATCTTTATCATGTCATTCAGGGGTGTTCTCCTATGCCACTGTGTCCCCCAAGGGACCTCTTTGGGCTCTGTGTCCTTGATGTGGAAAGCCTCGACCTGCGTCAGCCAAGAGTCAGACTGGGGGCACCAGAGAACCAGAAAAGAGCATAAAGCATATCGCAGTAGCAGCTCACTTGGGGATGCAAGGGTGCCCAGCGGGCCATTTTGAAATCAAGCAACACGCTCGGCCTACATTTCTACTTCAGTCACCCTGGGAACATGTGGAACAGACTGATAAATGCCACTTCAAGAGAGTGGGTCATTATCTCATCAAACAGCTCTGGAGATGTAAGTTCATAAGGAGGAAGACGGCAAGGAATGCCAGACTTAAGGTCTTCTAGTCGGCCTTGATGAATAGAAGTGTAGAAGAGTTATTCTACAGCCCTAGTCTTTGCACCTAACAAGATGATGGAGGTAGATTGAGCAGGCACCTTTCATTTTGAGTCATCTCCGTGCCCTAATCCACAGGCAAATAATATTAGTGGATTAGGGCACATGCTCCCAGGGTGACTATCCCTCTATCTCCAACCTTTCTTTCCTCCCCTCCCTCCTCCATATGATTCTGTAAATGCTATGGCTGACCGAGTACTGTTACCTATGGCATCATATTGACCTGTATTTTTGGGATGAATGTCATAGCCATGTTTTGAATCAACACATCAAAGAGGTACTTAATTTTTTACTGTTTAAGGTCTTAGACTCTTACTCTGATGATGTACGTTTTGAATTACGGTGTCTATAGGATCCTGTGCCTGCTTATATATTTTTTATGTTCAATTAATAAAGGTAAAGATGGTTGTCATTTTTATCTAGGGACAAATAATTTAATTCTTTTAAGCATATGGCCAAAAGATTAAAAAGAAACTTCCTGCTCACTATCTCCCCAGTCAACTCTCTCATCCATCATCTCAACTCCTGGTGGCCGACCACACTGGGAACAGCACCGAAACCCACCGACCATGCACGCAACCTAGGATTCATCCTCGACTCCTTCCTCTCCATGTCTAAACAGGTCAACGCCGTCTCCTCCTCCTGCTACAACACCCTCTGCATGCTCCGCAGGATCTACAAGTGGATCCCAACCGAAACAAGAAGAACGGTGACACAGGCCCTCATCAGCAGCAGACTGAACTACGGCAACACACTCTACGCAGGAATCCCAGCCAAACACCTACGACGACTACAACGCATCCAAAACGCCTCTGCCCGACTGATCATCAACGCCCCCCGCCGCTGCCGCATCACCCCATACCTGAGAGACCTACACTGGCTCCCCGTTGACAAGAGGATCACCTTCAAGCTCCTCACTCACGCACACAAAGCACTCCACAACGCCGGACCAGCCTACCTGAATAGCAGACTTCGCTTCTACACCCCCACCCCCCAGCTCCGCTCCGCCAGCCTTGCCGCTGTTCCCCGCATCCAACAAACAACCTCCTGCCGCAGATCCTTTTACTGCATTGCCGCCAAGACATGGAACACCCTTCCTACCCACCTACGGCAGACCCAAGACCTACTCGCCTTCAGAAGACTCCTCAAGACCTTGCTCTTTGAGCAGTAGCGGCACCCCCTGCCCTCAGCGCCTTGAGACCCTCATGGGTAAGTAGCATGCTTTACAAGTACTCTGATTGATTGATTGATCCTCCACTACCAACACTTCCTTCCTTCTTCCAGTCTCTCCTCCACACTATTCAGTAAATGATGAGGTTGTCCAAGTATTCACAACCTATGGAACCATATTGACTTGCATTTAAGGAAAGAGTCATGTGTGACCTCGTGGTTATGTTCATGGCCGGACTGGGAACCGAAACCGGCCCTGGCAAACAGCTCGGCCAGCCCGAGGGGTGGGGATGGGTGCTAGTCTCCCCGCTGCTGCTTTTGTTACAGGGGGCCGATATACAGGAAACGCCTGGTGCCCACTACTGTCAGTCCAGCCCTGCTAATGTTCTTAGACTCTCACTCTGAATGCCAAGGATTTGACTCCTGGTGTCTACATGGTCATGTGCCTGTTCTAAGGACTGGTCCATTACAAAAAGTTTGGATGTTCAGTATATATTTGTTTTTAAGTATACCATGGCCCATAGATTTTTAAAGAACCATTTTTGCTCTTTTTCTTGATTCTCTCTCTCTCTCTCTCTCTCTCTCTCTCTCTCTCTTTCTCTTTCTCTTTCCTTCTCTCTCTTTCCTCTCTCATCTTTCTGTCTCTAAATCTTCCTCAAAACCATCCTTCCTTCCCTCCCTTCTTTCCTCTCCTGCATCCTACGCTTATCCATGGCACAATAGCTACTTGCTGGTTTGCTCTAAATTTCATAGTTATGATTTGATCGAGCTTTAAAAAGAGTCATTCTTACTTAGCAGTTAAGGAATTAAACTTTCAATTTGTAGGTTAAAATTTTAAATCTTGGTGTCTATGGGGTAATGCGCCTGGTCTATTACAAAGTTGTTTTTGTTCAATGAATACAATTAATGGTGAGTGTCATTTAATCAATGGGCAGATATTCTTATTCTTTTTGTTTAAGTATTATTTTTATTTGCATTTTTAACACACATAAAACATATCAAGCATGTCACATAAGGTCTTCCACCATACCCTAACCCCCACCATCCTCCACCCACCTACCCCAGGATGTCTCATAGCAAAACAATACTTGTGTATACAACGTCGTGTCAACGAAATCTGCATAGCACTTAAGTGTCCATAACTTCCATCCCCTGCGACGAAATAACATGTAGGTCCACCCTTTCTCTATCATAGACCCCTGTTTAGGCCATGGTATCTTCTCCATTTCCCCCACACTCTATTGAACTTCTTGGAGCAGCCTCTGGCTTTGTATGTGACCCTCTCTGCCACCATGTATATATCCATACCTATGCTCCACTCCTCTATTCGCGGAGGTGCAGGCGCGCCCCAAGCCTGAGCCACATCCCTCTTGGCCACCACCAAAGCCAGCGAGAGAAAGATCAGAAGTGGGCGATTCATATCTACATCGTTGGCTATGCCCAGTAGAACCAATCTAGGCTCCATCGGGAGGGTTGTATCTAATATGTCACTTAGTTCCCCTAGTATCTGTTCAGGAGCCCTGAATAACACAACAGTCCCAGATGGTGTGGTAAAAGTTTCCCTCCCCTCGTCCACATCTCAGACAGGCAGAGTCAGTGGCCCGCCCCATCCGGTGTAATTGGTGCCTATCATAATAAACCCTATGGAGAATTTTAAATTGTATAAGTCGAAGCCTGGACTTTATCGCGACTTCCCTAGGATGCATCAGGGCGGTCTCCCAGTCAAGTGTCTCCATTTCCCCCAGATCCATTTCACATGTCTCTTTCAGTTTCCCCAAACCGTCTGGTATGTTATTAATCAAAGTCCTGCAGGTCAGGGAAACTAGCTTGGTCGGGACGTAATCCTGTAGGAGCCGGCCTTCCAACGGTGCATACTCCGGTAGCGGACTCGAGAGCGCCCCTTCAGCGCCCCATGCATGGGGCACCTGCGCATACTTCAAGTTTTGCGTATCATGTAATCCATACTCCACTCGTAATGCCTGTAAGGCCTTCAAGACTCCCCTTTTTAGCAGATCTCCCAAAACAGAAATACCTGTCATCTCACCGTTTGAACGCTTTTCAATTGTGCAGTTCCTTGAGCCATGTACAATGCCATATCGGGGTTTCTTTCGTCGGTTTATGAACTCATCCAATTCTCCGGGTTACCCTCTCCCACAACTCCACGGTCACACAGGTTGCTGAGAGCAGTCTTTCCCTTCCCCTACCTCCATATAAGTAGTGCAAATATGTTCGGTGCATCATTTTCCCCCTCTCCAGTCTATAAGTTGGGTGATCAGCTGGGGTGTGGAACCAATCATTTATTGGCGATAAATGTGCCGCCCAGTAATATGCCTCAATGTTCGGCAAGGAGATCCCCCCATTGTACTGATTCCTCTGTAGAGTCTCAAGGGCAATTCTGGGCTGCTTCCCCAGCCAAAGCAACGCCAGAGTTCTCCATTTATTTCTTTGAAGACCTGTCGGAGGAGGGGAAAATACTCCTTTTGTAGGGTGTACAAGAACCTCGGCATGGTTATCATTTTGAACATTGCCGCCCGACCTAGAATTGTAAGGGGGAGGGTCTTCCACCTGGCAGCGTCGCCAACGAAGTTTGTGAAGACCTGATGAATGTTCCTCTGATAGGAGATTGAGCGGTCTTTTGGTACGAATACCCCCAGGTATGTAAACCCCTCCTCCATCACCCGAAGCGTGACCGGTAAGGTAGGCCCCATACTCTCTCCCCTGGGGCTGTACAGGATAGACTTATGCCAATTAATCTTGTAACCCGAGTGGGAGCCATATCGGCCCAGCAGTGTGAATAGCCGCGGTATCGAAACCTCTGGGTGGGTGACATATAGGAGGATGTCCTCCGCATAAAGGGAGATTTTTTCCTCGACTGCATCGCCCCTTTCCATCTTAAACTCTGTGATCCCTCTATCTTGCCGTATCTCACATGCCACTATTTCTATGGTAAGGGCAAACAGTAGCGGGGACAGAGGACACCCCTTCCGGGTCCCTCTCCGTACGGGAAAGTCCGCTGATAACACTCCATTTGACTTTGACCCTCGCCCACGGGTGGGTGTAGAGATAGTTAACCCACCTTCTAAACTTCGGACCGGAACCAAACTTAAGCAATACCCCCTCCAGGAAGGGCCAATGTACCGCATCAAAAGCTTCCTCCGCATCCAGCGACAGAAACACATGGGGCTCCTCACGAACACATACCTCCATCAGCCAGTTATGTGTCCTACTTAAATTTAGCCTGGTTGTCCTGTCGGGCAGAAAGCCCATCTGGTCCAAGTTGACTAGAACCGAAATCATGCGTCTCAATCGCAGCGCCAGAATCGTCGCCAAGAGTTTGACCTCCACATTCAGGAGTGAGATGGTACGATTGGACGCACAATCCTCTGGCGGCTTACCCTGTTTGTAGATAGGTACGATTGTGGCCATACGCAAATCCGACGGCAGCGCGCCCTCCTGAACCGCCCCCACGAACAAAGCCAGCAGATGATTAGTGATTAGGTTTGCCGTTTTAAAATTCTGCGGGGAAACCGTTCGGACCAGGAGATTTCCCCGGGTGAAGTCTCGCCAGGGCCTCCCTAAGCCCCTTGACTGTTATCTGTTTCTCTAGACTCACCTGATCCCTTCTGCTAAGACGGGGGTCTCAACAGTCTCCAAATAGTGCCCTACCTCCGGTATCGAGCCCAGGTCCCTAGACTTGTAGAACTCTTCATAATAAGCCGCAAATGCCTGCGCTATCTGGACATCAGTCTGCTTGACACGACCCTGTGCGTGTAACACCTGTTCCACCCATCTCGCATCCTGCTCTTTACGGCTTAGCCACGCCAATCATTTCCCAGACTTGTGCCCCACGTCATACAACCGATGCACAGTCGCCTGTGCCTGCATCTTGTCCTCATCCGTCGTCAGGGCCTTGTAATGGTGTTGTGCATCTAATAGTAGTCTGAGGGACTGTGTCGTTTTATCTGCCATGTGCCGCTGTTCGAGTTCTAAGATGCGCATCTCCAGGTCACGTAGCCCACCCTGCACTCTCCTCCTCTCCCACGCTAGCCTATTCTGGGCCCTGTCACGCATGTCTGTCTTGAAAGCTTCCCACACAGTCACCCCTGACTGCACCGATCCCAAGTTTTCGGCAAAATACACCTTCGCGTCAGCCCTAAGTCCTCGCAGCAGGTCCTTGTTCTGGAGATCCTATGCCATCAGTCGCCAGGTCCTAACTCCTGACCTATGTCTCGTCCCTGTTGTCACCAAGAGTAGGGCCTGGCCGAGACTCCCCGTGCCTGATATTCAGCCTGATCACCAGTGCTAAGAGCATGCCGGGGAAGGAAGACGTAGTCCAATCTAGAATATACCTTATGTGCCCCCGAAAAGTAAGAGTAAGTTCTAGCATCCGGATGAAGCCATCTCCATACGTCCGTCAGCCCTAACGTGTCAATGAATCTTGCCAAAGGGTACAGTGCCTGAGGGTCCGTCCGGTTACCTGACCTGTCAAGAGGGGCATACATAACATCATTGAAGTCACTCCCCACCACTTGCAACGTGTCTGGTGTATTAAAAAGGATATCAGCGACCCCCACTAGGGTTCTAGCCTTAAGTTTGGGTGGCGCGTGGACGGAGACTACCATAATCTTCTGGTGTTTCCATGTTCCCATGATCCCCACATAAGTACCTTGTGGGTCCATCCATGTACGTGTAACAGTAAAAGGGGGGAACTTCTTAAGCAGTATGGCAACCCCTCTGTATCCCGACGTGTACCCTGCATGCACCAGCACCTTGTACTGTCACCTGGCCAAAAACCCGCATCTCGTACCATGTAGGTGTGTCTCTTGCAGCAGGACTATGTCCGGGGCCGCCCGCTTTACAAAGGCCATGAGCAACCCCCTTTTAGTCTTATTACCTAGACCGTTCACGTTTCATGTGAGGATTTTGGCTGTGCCATTATCTTGTGTAGAAGCCCCAGGGCCTCCTACCCCCTCAGGAAACATCAGTCCCAGTTTGCTGCTGCATAAGTTGGCTTCGGGTGTGTAGTGTGTAAGTGTATTGAACAGTTCTGTCTGCGACATGATTTAAGAAGATAACACGAAACTCCCCCCAACCCCCTTCAAAAACTGCCCTACCTCCCCCCGAATAACCTTGCATAACCACCCCAAGTACGACCCCCAACCCCACCCCCCCCCTACCTTCCAGTCATATCGCCATACTAGAGGCAAGATAATACTGTCCAGGTGAAGGAGGTCTGTCGCCCACCCCGGCTCAACCCCGAAAAATGAAAAACCCGCTCTAAACCTCTAAAAGAGAAACATGTAAAGGCAGAGACTCAAGCAGGTAAAAAGCACAAAGAAAATCAATGCCAAAAACAAAACAAACAGGAGGGGGTGTCCAACTTGCGTGCTCCATGGCCACAAAGTCAATGCTTGGTTAGCCGATACTGTCCCATCATCACAAATTACACAAGGACACCCCCTGCTGGGGCAAGATCGGACACTGCCCTGCTGATGGGAGCCATTCAATCATACCGGGAGGCCCTGGAGAGTAAAATTAGACAAGTTGGAACAGAGGTGACGCTCCTGCGGTAAGACTCCGAAATCTGGCTGAGAGAGTGAAGGCCTCGGAGACTAGAATAGGAGACGCTGAAGACACCATACAAGACTTGAAGAAAGGTATGGACGAACTGCAGTACTCCCTCGAGACAGATTTCCCCCATTTTTCTAGCTTCCAGCACAATCATGTCTCTGTCCAAGAAGTAAAAAAAATGAGCAATAACTGGCCGAGGCAATGCTCGTGCCGGTGGCTTCGCCAGCAGCGCACGATGCGCCCGTTCTGTGATGAAGCACGTAGAGAATTTATCCTCCGGGAAAGTGTGAAGAAGCCAGGAGTGCAGGAACTCCGCCATGTTCGTATCCTCAATTCCCACTCTAAAACCCACGAAGCGGATGTTGTTGCGTCTTGCCCTGTTTTCCACATTGTTCACCTTCCACATAAGCCGCTTGTGGGAGGACTGTAGTTCCTCCATACCTTTCTTCAAGTCTTGTATGGTATCTTCAGCGTCTCCTATGCTAGTCTCCGAGGCCGTCACTCTCTCAGCCAGATTTCGGAGGTCTTACCGCAGGAGCGTCACCTCTGTTCCAACTTGTCTAATTTTACTCTCCAGGGCCTCCCGGGATGATTGAATGGCTCCCATCAGCAGGGCAGTGTCCGATCTTGCCCCAGGTGGGTCAGCCTCCGGGAGGGGGGGGTGGTGCTGTATACCGGTCCATAGTTCCCTGCCGGGGGGGCTTAGGGTCGATGTTTTTCTTGCCCATAATGCGCAGGTCACTGTTTGCACACACCTCCCTCAGGTTCGTCGTCCAGGTGCAGCGTCTCCCGTTCAGTGGTCCCCAACAGGTAGGGCCCCGAAGCCCCAACTTCCATCTGGCACCGCAGTAATCTCCACTCCCTGTGACCAATGTCCTTCAATGAGCAGTCCCCGCTTCAGTCCAATGGGGAGAGCACTATTTCCGGTACCACTTCCGCCTCTAAAGGAATGTGCAGTCTGATCCGGACAGTGCCTCTAGCCCCCACCCAAGAGCCACCATATGTCGACTCCTGTCAGCACACTACAGCAGCGTGTGGGCGAGAGGTGGGAGTCAGAAATGCAAGGCCCCTCCAGTCCCGAACTCCGTGGCTCATTAATGGTGGCCCCCCTTTTGTAGGCATTGCGACTCCCCAAGGCTTCCACAGCTGCTCCAGTGGCCAGTGGGGTGCCCCCTGTGTTTCACTGAGCACTGGTTCACAAGTACCTCTCCAGCCCAGAGCGAGCCATGCACACCATGGCCCCCGTGTCTCCATGATCTCCAGGCCCCAGCCTCTCGCCTCACTCTCCCGGGGGACGACCCTCAGCCCACAGGTCAGCGCCCCCAGGCCACGCAGGCAAAGGGGGCCTCCACACCGTGCCATGCTCTCCACTGTCTTCCCCTCAGGCCAGGCCTGCTCACTCTGTGGCCATTGCGGTAGGTAGACAGATGGTCCGTGGGCGGGAGCGGGCGTCTTCAGGTCTCTAAATCGGCCCGGCGTGCATGCATCTCCCACTCACCCCCGCCTCCGAGGATCCTCCCGCCCCCCCCCCCCGATGCCAGGGGCCCGCCCACCGCTCCATACCTCGCCTAGATGGGCCGTCAGAGCGTCCATGGCTCCCCGGATCTGTTCCTCCACGTAGGACCCTCAGAGCCTCCGCAGGCCTCGGCACGCAAGTCAGGGCCGACCCGCCATCCAAACACGGCAGGCCCCGGATGATCCGGCAAATCCGCTCCGGCTACAGCTCCTCCTCCGATCACTCCACCAGCTCCCCACAACCAATGCAGCGTCCCATCGGAGCCTCAGCCGGCCATCGGAGCCTCAGCCGGGCAGCAGGGGCATCTACCTCGGCTGCAATGCTCCCGGCAGTCGGCAGCAGCCACGGCAGGTCCAGGGCTACCCTCAGCACGTCGGTGGTGCCCTCTTGGGTCGCGTATCGCGGTCCACTCTCCAGGTGCCTCCGTTGCCTGAAACGGGGCGCAGAGGCACTCGCACACACTCACTGCTGTCGGAGGAGAGCAGGGACCCCCACAAAAGGCAAGATTTACGTTTTCAGGACTTTAGGCTGCCATGTAATTGTTGGATCGGTGCAAGTGGCCGGGAGCTACGCCGGCACAGGTCTTACTCGGCCATGCTGCTGGCCACGCCCCTAGATATTCTTATTCTTGATAGTCTGTCTGAATATGTCTGTTTTTAAGCATAAAATGGCCCATAGATTAAAAAGAAATGTATTGTTCTTTCTCTCCTTTTTCTCTCTCTGTCCCTCCACCTCCGACCCTTACTATTGAGTAAATCCTGTGGCTGACTGAGCACAATCACCTTGGGCACCATATTAATGTGTATAATAGGGGTGAATATCATAGTTAAGATTCGTTCAAAATATACGAGTCCTTCTGACCTGGAAGTTATGGTCTTACACTGTCACTGTAAAGGCTATGTGTCCGCCCAACACAGTATCAGTCTGGAACCGCCTGACCATAGGCCAGCGGTTCCGACATCCCAATTTGGATACAACCACCAATAGGGTGGTTGGAAAAATCCATGTGATTATGGCTGCTCGTGCGGCGGGTGAAAAAGGCCTGCAGCACAAGCTGCCTTAGTGAAATGGATGCTTGAAGCATTCTTGCACTATGTGGCAGGCACCGTGAGATCCCTGCCTTGACCTCGCATCCTTCTACATGACCTCATAACCTTCCCGGACCCCTCCCACTTTCAGGACCATCTACTGCAAATGCAACTCGCCAAGGCAAACATCTGCACTCTCCATCACCGGCTCTCACCCACACCCTCCACGATGAATGACTCTCAACGATGTACCAGATAGACTCCTATAAGGGGGTCTTCTATAAGCTACAGGATAAAACAGAGACCTTCCTCCTCACCTTTTCTCTGGGATGAAACCTGTTAGCTCTTAGTTGAGTGAGCTTCTGCCCCCTACCAGATGTTATATCATTCTAATTCTACCCTTGGGACCCTTCCTGGCCATGGTCCTCAAGGGGGTGTGTCTACTTTCCCCACCTCCCGCTTCCCTCTTCCACTTCCATCTCTTCCAAATTTCTCTTCTTCTCTGCCTCTCTTCTCTCCCTCCCCTTAACCCTTTGCTCTTCCACCCTTTTTGTCCCCTCTATCCTCCCCATTAGGCATGTGTGCGAATGTGGGTACCCTGTTTGTTTTTCCATTCTTAGCTTCTTTATTGTCATGTCTTATGTTTATGGCACCCCATTCCCAGCTGTTCTTCCTGGGCACAGATATAGACCCATGTGCCCTCCTTGTAATTGCCACTTCTTGACCCCCCAAGGGACGCAGCCTTGTGGGACCTCCACATGCTATGCATCTAGTGCTATGATCCATTTGCTCTGTTATTTTTGTACATTATTATTGTTTCACATATTGTGCCTTATGTCCACTCCTTTTCCATATACATTGTTTTGTTATGCTCTTTATATAGAGACACAGAAGCTTTAGTGTCAGAAGGTCACTTGGGAAAAAAGTGAACAATGACTGTTAACTTTCGTCCCTGTGCAACTAATTTTAATTTCGCCACCCGGTCTGAAAATGCCACTTTTTAAATATACCATGGCCCAAAGATGAAAAAGAAACTTCTCACTCTATATGACTTCTCTCTTCTATCCCCTAACCTTCCTTGCTCTCCCCACCCTCCAAACTATTGTGTAAATACTATGGCTGGTGGAGCACACTCACCTATTGCACCTCATTGACATGCATTATAGCGGCAAATGTGATAGTCATTAATTGGTCTAAAATATTAAATAATCACTTCTGGCTTAGTAGTTAAGGCCGTACACAGTCAATGTGAAGGTTAAGGCATGGATTCCTTGTGTCTATGCAGTTTTGTGCCCGTTCCATTGTAGAGATTGTTTATAGTGAATAAAAAACAGTAAAAGATTATTGTTTTTTTTTTACTGGGAATATCATTTGTTCGTGCTGCTTTGCCTGAAAATGGCTGTTTTTACCCATAGCATGACCCAAAGATAAAAAAGAAAGTTATTTTTCTCACCCTCTCCTCTATCACCTCTCTCCCTTTACTTTCAATCCCTCTTTACTCCCTTCTACCCTCTACACTATTGTGTAAATGCTGTGGCTTCTGGAGCAGTCTCAGTTATTCCACTATATTGATGTGCATTATAGGGGCGAATGTCATATCTATGTTTTGATTTATAATGCTCGTAGTTCCTTCTATCCCAGTGGTTACGGTCTTAGCCTTTCACTGAATATTAAGGGTTTAATTTCTGCTGTCTATTCATTCATCCGCTTGCTCGATTGTAAAGATTGTCGATAGTGAATTAAAAAAGTAAAAGATGATTGTAACTTTTGTTCAAGATCAAATACCTTTTTTCTTGCCAATCAGTGTGAAATGTTTTTACGCATACCATGGCCCATTGCTTAAAATGAAACTTTCTCTCACCCTCCTCTTTCACGTCTTCTATTCTACCTCCAATGATACCTTCCTCCCCTCCCTGCTCTATATATTATTCCTGTAAATGGTGTGGCCTGCCAAGTGCACTCAGATGTAGCACAATATTGAACTGTAGCCGTGGGGCGAATATTGTGTTTAGTTTGATCAACTACAGTGAAGTGTTAATTGAAGACTAGTGGTTCCAGTGTTAGACTTTCACTCTAAATGTTAAGCTTTTGATTTCTGAGGTATACATGGTCATTTGTCTTCTACTTTGCAAAGATTGAATAGGGTCAACGAAAAAAGTAAAAAATGACTATTAATTTTTATCCAAGAACGAACATTTTTATTTTTGCCTCCATGTGGGAAAATGTTGGCGGCTTTTAAGCATCTCATGGCCCGTAGATTTAATAAAGCTTCTTGCTCTCTCTGCTTCCTCTTTCACCTCTCTCTTATTCTACCTACAATGCTTCCTTCCACCCCCTCCCTCCTCCAAACACACCTTGTAAATGATGGGGCCTGTCAAGTTCACTCACCTATGGCATACTGTCGGTTCCTGTTGGAAGGGTGTGATATTATTTCTTGTATTTCTTCCAGCTCCATGTTAAGATTAATTATGCAGAATGTTGCTTTGCATTCTGTTAGGAACGCTTATGTAGAATGTTTGATGAGATTCCACTATGGTCAGTTATACACTGACAGTTGGTGGATGAGGCGAAATAAACTCATCGTGTTTAACCTTTATTATATTTGTATTTTTTATTTATATGTGGAAAAACACCAAATTTTTATGCAACGAGCTGGTAAGATTTCACCTCAACATTGGATTCATTATTAGAAGTCAAGTCTCAACGGAACATAAAAGAAAAGTGTGATCTCCTCCAGCGGCTGAATTTAAAAGAAAGAGAAATTCATTTTTCTCCAGCGGCAGTATAGCAATTTACAGATTGGCGTGAAAGTGAAAAGGAAGTTCACGCGTACTCGCGGTGAGGAGGAACGAGGGTGGAGCACCTGGTGTGGTGAGTGCGTTCCAAGTGCGTTCCAAGCACAGATGAGTGAATAGACTGTAAGCCATTTTGGAACGTCTTTGCGTTCCTTCATGCGTTTCAGTTTTGCCACTGAATGACGCATTGGTCACAGTTTTTCTTGAAACTCATTGGTTGGATCGTTTATGTCATCTTAGGAAGTGAAACGTTCTGTGTGGAGCGCATATACGTCACAGTGACTTGTACTTATTGCGAGGCTTGAATTCGTCCAATACGATGATGACAGGTCACAACGTGACTCCATTTTGAGAATGTGGGAGTCTTTTCTTTGACATTAATAACTTACGAAAGACAATTCTATGTCAGGACGGAAGCTCCGATTATGCTTATCTCTATTTCTTTACTAAAAACGCAGCAGCCAATCAGAACACAGTAAAGAAAACGAAAAACTACATTACCCATAAACCCTGGGTAACCATAGAGTACATAAACAGCATATAAAGAGTCATAGACGTCACAATTTCCTCTTTCTTTGCTGCTCCGCAGCCAGTTAAGTGCACGATCATCTACTTTACTATTGTGCTTAGTTGTTATTGTGTTACTTAGCGCACTTTCGTTACTCCGTTTTGCGCTGTTATTGTATGCAAATTTTGAACCTCTCCGGTTCCCGTGCTTTGCGCTGCTGCTGTGTGGGCATTACCTTGTTGCCGTTCTTCGCCGCTTGTCCTCGGCGTGGCTTCGGGGGCGTGTGCTCACCCCCCGGTTGCAGGCTTGCTTTTTGCGCCTGTGTATCCTTATTGTGGAGCGGGAGACGGGGCTGAGAGACGCGAGTCCTTCTCGCGCGTCTCTCATTTTCAACAGGCACGCTTGTCGCGCATGCGCAGTACCATCTGTCTTATTGCCACAGCGGCCGACGGTGGAACTGCGCTTCGTTTCCTTTCCTTGAGGAGACTTCACAGTGACTTTCCAGTGTGTTTCAAGTTCTTTATCCTGAGGAGATAAGTGAATTGCCCACCTGCCTGGTCGTTAGGCCCCTCACGCCCTCGTTTAATTATAGTTCGAGGGTTGTAAAATTTTGGAATAGGCTTTGCCTAGAGTGTTTCAGTAAGCCCTCCCTCCACACTTTAACAAATTTGACAGGTTGGTTCCTGCAGTGTTTGGCTTGCTTTGGGGTGTACACTCCCCGTGCATTGCCTTTTGGGTGTTAATACCTATTGCTTCTCCTCCTTTGGGCTTATTACCTTTAAGGTCGAAATGGGTGACTATTATGAGGATGAAGATAACTATTATTACGCTGAGGAAGCCCCCGCAGGCTCTATGGGTCCTGAGTATATGGATCAGGCTTTATTTCACGCTATTGCCCCTCTCAAAAGGCATTTGTCAGAGTATGCCACTCAGCAAGGCTGGTTGCCTAAGTCAGCAAGTTCGAAGAAGTCACCAAAAAATCCACATATGGCAGATTTTGTTAAATTAGCGAAGACTCTGTCCTCTTCTAAGACTTCTAAAAAATCTTCTACGCCTGTTCAGGTGCCACAGGATTCTCCCATGGCTGATGATTCTTCATCCACGGATACATCTTCTGAGTCTGTGGTTCCTCCACCTAAGAAGAAGGCTCACAAGGAGCACTTCGTAGATGCCCCTTCCAATCCCCAGGTGTTAACCTTTGACCCGGACGACATAATCCATCCCAATTCTTCTGCCTGGCTTCCCTCCCTGTGGAAAAAGGTAGGGCCGATGACCTTTTTCAGAGTTGCCCGGCGTTAAACGCCTCTATACCCACTCAAGTTACCAAACAAAGAGGCAGGCGCTGGAGACTGGAAGGCAGGAAACAGAAGTTTTATTCCGACGGAGCAGAACACATCAAATCAGACAACAGGGTATCTTCTCGAGGTGCTCTAACCGCATCTCTGAGGCCTGGCCTCTTATACACGAGTTTATTGCTTTATTGTATGAAACACATCTCTGTCAACCCTTTGATGTACGGAAAGGCATCCTCTGAATCCCTCTTCAGGCCCGTTCCCACACACATTTACAGTTGGAGTCCCCACCCCGGTCACAACAGATGATGATTATCGCGCAGCTGGATATTCCGCCAATTCACGGAATGTGTGGGGTTGATCGGATCTCATAGGGTGGGGGCTTTGATCAGCTCGAGGGTCCTTTGATGGGGGAAGCTTCCTACTGTACAGGGGGGCAATAAACAGTATCCGCAGGGCCAGGTGGCGGCCTGGGAACGAGGAAGACAAACGGGCACACAGGAAAATCAAAGGACCCGGGACCATGAAAGGAATGAAGGGAGGTGTCGCGCTGGGAACAGGATGGGGTTCCGAGGCAGAGCTGCGCTGAAGAGGGGTTTATGACCCAAGGCATGTGAGAGCAGGGGTTGTCACCGTGCGGGGGATGCTTGCGAGGTTAGGAGAGAGAGAGAGAGGCGCTGGCTATCAGCGAGGGGCAGAGAGGCCATGGTACTCAAAATGGCTGCCGCTTACGCGCCCGAATGGGCTCGCAAAGGGGCAAGATGGCGCCGATAATGTTGACGTTTGCGGCCTAAGTTTTACCAGTCCTCCCTTTTCAACATATCTAGTCAGCTTGCCTACTCGATGTCGATCTGCATCAAATTCCTAACCTCGGCATCATATAATGCTCCCATGCGTTCATTTCCAAAGTCCACAGTTTTAGGGCAAATACAATTCATACATAAGGAACACAAAGGCGGCAGGCATTGAATTCCCAAGCACAACCCACATATAACAACTACAGGAATCAGGATAATGGTAAACAGTCTCCAGCCCCAGTTCTTAACGGTGTTCCAGAACCAACCACCAAGCGACCATTTTTCCTGTTCCTGGTGGACTTCTGAAGAGAGTCTGTGGAGGTGTTCGATGGCCTTGTATACTGAGGGTGAATTGTCCGGTATATATGTACAACAGCTGGACCCAATGATGCGGCATGCTCCACCACGGTCCGCAAGAACCACATCTAGAACCAGGCGGTTCTGGAGAGCCACCAGGCGGACCGCTTGAAGTTCGGCTGTGTTGTTAGCAAGGATACCAGCTGTGATGTTCATTGTTGTCTCGACTGCCTGAGTCAGATGTCGGATGGCACGGCTGTTTGCCATCGGGCCCCAGAGTGGAACAAGTCCCTTCATAGCATCGAGGAACTGTGCTCCTGTTGAGTCTGCTTGTTCAATATCCTTGGCTCGCTTTTGTCTATGGTGATTTGCTGGGGCCACATAGGTCGGAGGAAGAATGAAGGAGATGAAACAAGTGCCCCCCCCAGCCTTTGGGGAGCCAGGTGTAAGCCTTTGTGCCACAAACGAAATACATATTTGGAGAGGATACAAAGGAAGGTGGATCGGTGGAGTCCAAAGTTCTGGTGAAACGGCAGGCGCTGCGGCCTACCAGCTGTGTCCCAAGCCCTTCTATGCACATGTGGCCTGTGACGTTGATGACTGACAGGGCCACAGTCAGAGTGGCAGCCGTTCGTTTCCGCAGGTAGGAGAAGGTGGGTCTGGTTGGATTGTTGAACACCTGCATTTCAATTCGTTCTTTAGTAGGGATGTCCATGTGGATTGAGTCGTTGGAGGTCTGCGGGCAGAAGTGTGTCTTTGTTTTGTTTCGCCAGACCTCATGAAAGAAGTGCGTCATGGTTTTGCTGGAGGTGGCATTGTCTTTATAGCTTTCTTGCAGGAGGATCATCAGCCAAGCAAGGCTGGAGCCGTGAATTGAGAAGGGTGAAGGGATGAAAGGTATTGAATGTCCAGTGGCGTGGGGTAGCAACCCACAGATCCAGCAGTTGGTGGCATTGGTGGCGAGATTGTGCTGGTGAAGTAGCTGCACAAAAGAGTTGTTCCAGAACTCCTTTCGCCTTTCTCTGTGTTGAGGAGATAGTGAGATAAAATAATGTTCTTTCATGGTGGTAGGCTGTGCGGTAGTTAGCAGTATCTGATGAGCAGGTGTGCTTTCCTCCAAGATCCAGAAGGAAGTCATAAGGAGGAGGCAAAAGAGGAAGACAATGAAGAAGGCGATTGTCTTTGATTTGTGCATATTGTCAGTCTTTGGGTTCCTGTAATGGGTATTTCCTGTTGCTTCCATCATCTTCTTATCTGGCGCTTCCATCATCTTCTTATCTGGCGCTTCCATCCTCTTCAAGGTGCTCGGTAGCGGGCAGAACCACAGACTTTGTTTAGCTTCTCTCCGGGTAACCCTTGGTAGTGTTTAGGTCACCGTTCTGAGATTTAACTCAGTCCGTGGTCTACTTAGCCGAAGCTCCCTCCTTTCGACGCAGGAAATACCCTTCTCTGGTTGGCACAGTGGGATCAGAGAATTTGGCAAGTTCAAGTGCCTCGGTGTCAGGATAGCAGTTCAGTGATGGTCGATCCTTGTTCAGGAGCTCTTCTTGGTTGTCGATGTTTTCTGTCGTGGCCAGGGTCAAGGAGACCTTCTTACAGTGGTGTGCGTGCAGCCAGTGCCGTTTCCCCTCCACTCGAAGCGCCGTCCGGGTGGTGATCAGTACTTGCCAGGGGCCCGTCCACCGGGGTTTCAAACTCTTCGCCCGCTGAAAATTTTGGACTAGTACATAGTCCCCCGGTTGGATGTCGTGGCCCGGACCCCTGGAAGCATCGGGGATGGCCTGCTACACCTGCTGATCAATGACAGACAGAGTTTCAGTTAACTTGTACAAATAATCAGACATTAGGACGTCCGGGACGTCATGAATGGAGGTGGGTTTAGGTGCAGACCAGACGCTCATGGGCCGGCCGAAAACGACCTCGTATGGTGTCAGGTGGTGTTTGGTGGGGGTGGAACGCATTGATAGCAATGCCAGTGGGAGAGCGTCTGGCCATTTCAGTCCTGTGGTAGCCACTATCTTGGCTAATTTTAACTTCAGTGTGGCATTGTGTCGCTCGACTAGTCCAGCAGACTGGGGGTGGAAGACTGCGTGGAACTTTTGTGTGATACCCAGCCCCTTTAAGATGAGCTGGATGACTTCGGCTATGAAGTGGGGGCCATTGTCGCTCCATAAAATTCGACAAAGGCCGTAGCGAGGGAAGAATTCTTTTAGCAGTACTTTTGCAGTGGCCATAGCAGTGTTATCACGGGTTGGGTATGCCTCCACCCACTTGCTAAATGCACACACCACTACAAGCACATATTTCAGGCCCTGGCATCTGTCTAGTTGGATGTAGTCCATCTGTAGGACTTCGAATGGGTGATTGGGAACCCCAAACCCTCCCCGGGGGACCACAGTTCCTTTCCCAGGGTTATGTTGCAGGCATATTAGGCATTGTTGGACCAGACGTTTGGCGGAGTCCGTGATTTTATCGTTGTGCCAAACTCTGGAGACAAGTTCAATCATGGGGGCTGATCCTATGTGAGCAGGGGAGTGTGCCATAGTCAGTATGGGAATCAGGTATGAGTCAGGTAACAACCATTTTGTTTGCGTCTTTTGTCCGCCAGCAGCCTGCATCGTCCTTTAATCCCACCCGTGCCCATTCGGTCAATTCGCGTTGTGTGCTAGCCATTTGAATGTCCCTAACAGTGTCCCTAGCGTCGGTCCATTTTTCTGCTTGTGACCTGGTCACGTACATGCGTGTTGTCGTCCTATTTTCAGCTGTCGTTCGAGCAGTGAGGTCCGCTAGTGCATTTCCCTGTCCAATAATGTCTGTCACTTTCTTGTGTGCCTGGCATTTGATGACCGCAAGTCTTTTGGGGAGAAGGACAGCTTCGATCAAGGCGGAGACTAAATCTCCATGCAAGATAGGGGTGCCGTGTGAGGTCAAGAATCCCCTTTCCTTCCAAAGGAGCCCAAAATGGTGAACCACCCCGAAGGCATACTGGCTGTCGGTGTAAATGTTCGCTGTGGTACCTGCTGCTAGGATGCATGCTCGTGTCAGGGCAATCAGTTCCGCTGCCTGGGCAGATCGTTGTGTGATGCGGGCTGTCTCTACTACAGTTCGGGCCGTGGTGACTGCATAGGCAGCTGAAGTGGTGCCATCGGGGAGTTTGATGCAAGAACCGTCCACCCACAGCTCTCCGTCAGGGTCGGGAAAAGCCGTGTCTCTGAGGTCAACCCTACTTCTAGTCTGTTCGTCCGTGAGAGTCACACAGTCGTGTACAGGGGGCACATTGGGATCGTTCTCTGGTAGGGGTAGCAAAGTTGCCGGGTTCAGTGTGGTGCATCTTTTCAGGGTGATATGGGGTGCAAGCAAAGTCAGCTCGTATCCAGTCAGTCGTGCACTCGTCAGGTGTTGCGTCTTGGTTGGACAGTAATGTGCACTGGGTCAATCATCATGCGCCCTACGTCCGAATCTGTCTTGGCCCACAGATATGGAGGCAGAGTGTCAAGCAGGGATGTGTCAGCGTCATTGATAGAAAACATGCGTCGGGAAGGGCAATGTCTAAGCAGAATGGGGTTGTCGTACAGGAAAACTCGAACTCCGTCTTGGGAACATCTAATGGTCGCTCGGAAGTGTTTCAGTAAGTCAAGTCCCATAATGGCGTCAGGGGTATTGGAGGAAAGCAAAAACGTCGTGTCAGTGGTATTGTTTTCTAGGTCGAAGGGGATGGGAGCGGACAAAGGGTTAGTGGAGGGCATTCCATCGAAACTAATCGATGTCACAAGTGAGCCAGACAAGGGTGCCCTTGGAATCAGTCGTTTAGATAACGCACTACGTGTTGCGCCAGTGTCTACCAGAAATGGAGACTTTGTACCCAGGACCTTAGCAGTGACATAAGGACCTTGCTGGTCAACATAGAGCTCGACTGGATCCCTCCCTTGCCCTTGGCAGTCCTATGCAAAGTCGTGGGCATCGTCGCAGTCAGACTGTTGGTACTGATTCTGTTTGGGTCGGTCAAATGTATTCGGTCTGTTTGATCTATCGTTAGTCATGTCATTTGTAAGCCCCCGCTGCTGTCCTCTATTTCTTGGTCCACCCGCTACGTCCTTAGAGTCCCTATTTCTGTTCATCTCTGAAAGAACCGGGCACTGGGATTTCCAATGGCCATATCCTTTACAGAAGGCACACTGGTCCTCTCTAATGTCTGTACGTCCAATGTGGGGTGTCGAGGTGCGGTCTTTAGGAGGTGCGTTCTTAGGGACATTCGTCTGATAGCTTCCTTTGTATTGCTCTCGTCCTATAGTCACCACTTGCAATTGCGCAATCATTACCCTCTCTTTTAAGTCTTTCTTCTTTTTCTCTGTTGCTCTATCGTTTTTGTTTTTCTGGTGTTCGTAATATTGGGCCATCTGGAGGATAGCCGCAGGTTTGGAGGCAGCCCAACTACTCTTGCTGGCCTGCAGTTTCTGGGAGAACTCCGGTGACAAACCTTTAACGTAATTTTGGACAAACAGATGGTGTCCGGTTGCAGTGGTCATGTCCTGGCCGCTGTAATCGGAGAACACCGTTTCAAACCGGGAGAAGTATTCCGATACATCCTCCTGGGGTTTCTGACGACAAGCCGTTACTATTGACCAGTCCACTTTCTTTTCCGGAATCAGGGTTTTCAATTTCTGTACGATCTTATCTGGGAGGTCTAAAATGGGTTTCAAGGGTTTCTGTCCAGGCTCTCGTTGCTTATCTATGTCATCGAGTTGTGACCAGGTATGTCCGAACAGCTCAAGGTGGTCGACTTTCCGGATTTGCTTCCACACATCAGCTGGGGGACATAGCCCGAAAAACAAATCGATATCAGCCAGGGTCATGATCGTTGAACCTAGGGCTGTACCTAATTCAGTATAGAAGGCAGTGGGGTTTTTACGTAAATCAGGCAGAGATTTTCGGAACGTCAGAATATCCTGCCGATCCCATGGTTGGTAGACCCAATTATACACTACCCTCCCTCTTGCATCTTTGTGGTTAACGTCATCGTGAGTTCCTAGACCTCGTGGAGGAACCCAGTAGGGAGCAGCCTCTCTAATTGGCATCATGGTGCTAGCTCGCTCAGTTTGGGGTTCGGTTGCTACGGGTGTCGGGGGTTTAGCTTCCGATTCTTGTTCAGTGAGGTGGCGGAAAACCTCAAGCGTACGCGTAAGGAGGTCCGTCAATCACACTCACTCTCGTCCCCGATATCGACCTTTCTGTATAGAGTCGTAAGGCTCTCGGGACCCTTTTCTCGATATCGGTCCTCGTATGCATTCAAGATATGGTAACACAGTTGTACGGTAAAATGTCGTCTGTGGCTCCCTGTATACGTGTTGAACATGTCCGTGACGTGCTCTTCACTTTCCTTTCTTTCTAACAATGTCCTCACTACCTTGTCAATCCCTGCTCGCTCATCCTTGCTTAACCTGTTCGTTCTTGCAGAATTAGCCTTCCGGGTCTCTGGATCATTTAACACTGCCACTTGTGTCGTACCTAATACAAGGGGTTCGGTCGGCACAGAGGCCACGGGGGCCAAAGCTCTGGTGCTACTCTCACCTGTGCTTAGGGGTGGTGGGTGCTGTGCTAAGGGTTGGGAAGGGGCATATGGAGGGGGCATGTAGATGATCGGAGGACCTAACAGCAGGTCATCGTTGGCTCGCTGTTTCAAGGGTAATTCAGGATAGAGCGTGGAGGGTGTTCTAACCGGACACTGGCTTGATGTTTCCATCTCTAGTTTCTGTTTGGCTTCCTCTCTTTCCTTAATTTCTTCTTCTAGTTTCTGAGCAGCTAGGTGGGCTGCTTTTCACAGCTCTCTTCCCAACCTACTCTCAGTTCTCTTTTTACGTTGTTCGGTTTCTTTGCGCCACATGCCGAGACTATCAAGCATAGTGGGCGTTGTCTTGTGTTTACCAAGGGCTGTTTCTAGCACGCTTATTTTATCCTCATCGAAGGATCCTATCAGTGGCCACTGACTTTCTCGATCCTTTTTCGTATATTTATGCCACAGCTTGCTATAAGCTATAGCGATCAGTCCATGCTTCATGAACATGTCCTTATTAGGGGTGCCTTCCAGTGGAGCCGGATGGTTCATCTCTAATAAGCGGTCCGGGCTAAACAGGCTACCAATCAGTGGGGAGAAGACAGGCATGACGGATTACAACGGGGACAAAAGTCAGCACTACCTATCTTATCACTGCGTGCAAAGACTAGACAGAATATTTCTATTCTACGTTGTTTGCAGGCGGTGAATACCTCAAAAAGAACCAATATCGAACAGTCAATGTTCGGTCAATCAAACAATCAATGGGGAGAATAAGTAGGCACGACGGGTTACAACGGGGACAAAAGTCTGCGTTACCTACCCTTTCACTGGTGCACAGACAAAATATCGACTCCAAAATATCGACTGGACATAATATCGAGTTTTAAATATAGACTGGACAAAATATCGACTGGACATAATATCGACTACAAAAATATCGTTTTTCAGGTAAGTGAAGTAATATCGACTGTGTAAAATATAGATAGCAAAAATATCGAATTTTTAATAATATATAATATTTTATAGTGTATTTTAATGTAATAATATGTGTGAAAAGTGTGTATTAATGTTATAAAATATTTTATTAAATGAATTTTGTTTTTTTAATAATTGCGTAATGTAATTCTGTAGCGGGTTGTGGATTTATAGGGGAATAGGGTGGGAAGTAATTTAATAATAATTAATTAATTAATATATGTTTGTAAATATTTATAATTAATAATTAATTGATAATTAATTAATAATAATTAGTTAATTAATTTATATAATTTTGTACATATTTTGTATTAGTAATTAATTGGTAATTAATTAATTATAATTAGTTAATTACATTAATTAGAGTACATTTTATTATATATTATTTTTTGTTATTGTTAAGTAATTAATTGGGAAAAAATAATATTAATTATTAAAATAATTACAGCTAATGTGCTAATATATTTACTTTATTATTATTGTTAATTAATAATTATTTGGTAATTAAATAATATTGATACATTTTGGGTAAAGGAGTATTTTTAGGGTTCAGGGTCAGTTTTCAGTTTTTGGGTAAAGGGGCATTTTTAGGGTTCAGGGTCAGTTTTCAGTTTTTGGGTAAAGGGGCATTTTTAGGGTTCAGGGTCAGTTTTCAGTTTTTGGGTAAAGGGACATTTTTAGGGTTCAGGGTCAGTTTTCAGTTTTTGGGTAAAGGGACATTTTTAGGGTTCAGGGTCAGTTTTCAGTTTTTGGGTAAAGGGGCATTTTTAGGGTTCAGGGTCAGTTTTCAGTTTTTGGGTAAAGGGGCATTTTTAGGGTTCAGGGTCAGTTTTTAGTTTTTGGCTAAAGGGGTATTTTTAGGGTTCAGGGTCAGTTTTGGGTTTTTGGGTAAAGGGGTATATTTTAGGGTTCAGGGTCAACAAATAAGATTGTAAAAAATTATTTTTATTATTTTCATTTATTATTTAATTATTATAATTTAATTTAAGTATTTTTAAGTATATTTTAGTAATTAAAATTTAATATTAATTTAATTTAACACTGTTTTTAATAAAGTCGATATTTTTTACATCTATATTATTGTTAACGATATTTTGTACTCGATATTTTTGTACTTACCTGTTTGTAGATACAAACTCGATATTTTGACTGTCGATATTTTGTCCACGATATTTTGGCAAGTCGATATTTTGTCCCTCGATATTATTTCAGTGATCCCCTTTCACTACCTGCAAAGAGAGAACCTGTTCTTCCCTGTTTGCAGACAGAGAATCTCCAGAGAACAATCCACGAACAGTAGTTTGGGCAAAACAATCAATCAGTGGGGGAGAAAGATAGGCACGACGGATTACAATGGGGACAAAAGTCTGCGTTACCTATCCTTCACTGCTTGCAAAGAGAGAGCCTGTTGTTTCTCCGTTTGCAGACAGCGAATCTCCAAACAAATCAACAAAAGAGTAATACTAGTATTTTCCAAACAATCAAACAATCATTTCGCAATTCGTCGTGTTTACACGACCTTACCTGGACCGCATGGACAGTTTCTTGTCTTCCGAAATCCAGTGCCCGATCGTCCTCTATTCTTCGTGATCCTCGCGGCACTCCTGATGGTTCCCAGTCAGGACCGTAGATCACTCGAGAGAGGTCTGTTCGGAACCAGTGAAGTTCGGATGATCGGCTGTCAGACGAGGGTCTATCGGACAGCTGCACTCCCGATCATTGCAGTCGTTCACTCTGTCGTCAGGACCTCTCCCACTGGATCCACGAGTCTCTGATGGGCCCCACGTTTGGGACGCCAATTGTGGAAAAAGGTAGGGCCGATGACCTTTTTCAGAGTTGCCCGGCGTTAAACGCCTCTATACCCACTCAAGTTACCAAACAAAGAGGCAGGCGCTGGAGACTGGAAGGCAGGAAACAGAAGTTTTATTCCGACGGAGCAGAACACATCAAATCAGACAACAGGGTATCTTCTCGAGGTGCTCTAACCGCATCTCTGAGGCCTGGCCTCTTATACACGAGTTTATTGCTTTATTGTATGAAACACATCTCTGTCAACCCTTTGATGTACGGAAAGGCATCCTCGGAATCCCCCTTCAGGCCCGTTCCCACACACATTTACAGTAGGAGTCCCCACCCCGGTCACAACAGATGATGATTATCGCGCAGCTGGATATTCCGCCGATTCACGGAATGTGTGGGGTTGATCGATCTCATAGGGTGGGGGCTTTGATCAGCTCGAGGGTCCTTTGATGGGGGAAGCTTCCTACTGTACAGGGGGGCAATAAACAGTATCCGCAGGGCCAGGTGGCGGCCTGGGAACGAGGAAGACAAACGGGCACACAGGAAAAGGGGGTTGTATCAAAGGACCCGGGACCATGAAAGGAATGAAGGGAGGTGTCGCGCTGGGAACAGGATGGGGTTCCGAGGCAGAGCTGCGCTGAAGAGGGGTTTATGACCCAAGGCATGTGAGAGCGGGGGTTGTCAGCGTGCGGGGGATGCTTGCGAGGTTAGGAGAGAGAGAGAGACGCGCTGGCTATCAGCGAGGGGCAGAGAGGCCATGGTACTCAAAATGGCTGCCGCTTATGCGCCCGAATGGGCTCGCAAAGGGGCAAGATGGCGCCGATAATGTTGACGTTTGCGGCCTAAGTTTTAACATCCCCTGAGGTAGCTGACTATGTGCAGTCACACATTCGTCGCCCTTTTGATAAGGATGTTCGCGCTCGCTTGCGCTCGGAGTGTCCCCGACCAGATCTTGCGGACAAATTGGCGGACACTCCCGAGGTGGATCCGACTATGGACACCTACATCCGCAAATATTCCCAAGATCCGAAAAAAGGTCTGGACAGATCCTGGAGGTCCTGCCAGGACGAGTTATTGGATCTTTTGGGTCCCCTGACCAAGATTTTGGACTTGGCTTATTGTGCCAAGAATTCTAACACTTTGATTGATCCTGAAGAACTGGTGGGATGATCTCAGAGGGCCATCTGCATTCTGGGCAATGCCAATTGTGCCCTGTTCTACGAGCGTCGTCGCTCCATTCTAATGAAGTTAGACCCTAAATTGACGGATCTCGCCCCTTCAGAATCAGGTTCCATGGCACAAGGTTTTCTCTTTGGTCCTCCCTTTCTCAAGGAATTGACTAACTTTGTAGCGACGTTCAGTGGCCTTGATAGAGCGCAGTCCAATCTGCGTCGTGCCTTCCGCCCGGTTTTTGGACAGGCCGGACAAAGGGGACGTTCGTCTGGCTGGGGAGGTAATCAACCTACCCAACGAGGTGGTCAGTCCCAGAGAGGAAGCGGACAAGACAACTATGGTTCTGGCAAATCTAGGTTCTATCCTTCACGCAAAGGCAGAGGCCACTACAATAAGGGCAGTTACGGAGGTGCTCAAGGAGGACGTCAGGATTCCTCCAACTCAGGTGAGCTTGATTCTGGCTTCCAAGGTTGTTTTAGAGGGCAGACTGAAGTATTTTCTCCACAATTGGCGGCTAATCTCCAGCGATGCCTGGGTGTTGGAGACGGTGCAAGGCTTCAAACTAGAGTTTTACGAACACCCTCTCCAACACCGCCTTCCGCTACCCCATGTTTTTTCCCAACTAGATCAGGACTTCATCTCCGAGGAAATCGAATCTCTTCAGGTGAAAGGGGCCATCATTCCTTCTTCCCGTTATCCCGACGGCTTCGTCAGTAACATTTTTCTAGTGGAGAAAAAAGGGGGAGGTTCCCGTCTGGTCCTCAACCTCAAAGACTTCAACGGCGGAGTTGTGTACCGTCATTTCAAGATGGAGGGTATCCATCTTCTTCGAGATCTACTTCAGGAGGGGGACTGGATGGTCCATCTAGACCAGAAGGACACATACCTGTCTGTTCCGATCTACGTTCCTCACCGTCGCTTCCTTCAGTTTCAGTGGCTGGGGAAATGGTTTGAGTATACTGTCCTCCCTTTCAGTCTTTCTTCCGCTCCATGGTGCTTCACGACGCTCATGCGTCCAGTGATGGAATCTTCGCGAGCCCCTGGAGTCTGTTTGATTGTCTACCTCAACGACATTCTTTTGATGGCTCAGTGCCCTCTTCTTTTGCAACATCATTTACAATGGTCCATAGAACTCTTACAGTCTCTGGGATTTCTTGTGAATCCTCTGAAGTCAGACTTTCAGCCCTCGCAGACAATGGACTTTCTTGGGTTCTGCATCGATTCGGTGGCCTGCCAGCTCCTTCTTCCCGGTCAGAAGATCAGAGCGATCAAACAGGAGTTGCGCATGGTCTTGTCCAAACAAGTGGTCTCTTTGTGGTCAGTGGTTTGGATTGTGGGTCTGTTTTCCTCTTCAATCCAAGCCATTTTCCCGGGTCCCTTACACTATCGCGCTCTTCAGCGCCTCAAGATCAGGCATCTTCAGAAGGGACTTTGTTACTCCGATCTCATTCCTCTTTCGGAGGATGCTTGCTGGGAAATGTTGTGGTGGCTGGACCACATGGAGTCTTGGAACGGTTGTGCACTGTTCGGGAAGACTCCAGATGTGGTTATCGAGTCGGATGCGAGTCTTTGGGGATGGGGAGCCCGGTGCGGCTCTCTGACGACGGGTAGCCGTTGGTCCCAGGAGAAGTTATCCCTCCACATCAATTGTCTAGAGCTTCTTGCGGGATCTTTAGCGATCCGTTGTCTTTCTCCTCAGGCGTCGAACTGTTGCATTCTCTTCCGCATGGACAATATCTCAGCAGTGAGGTATGTCAACAAGCTCGGGAGCACCAAGTCCAAACTCCTGTCGGAGATTGCGAAGGACTTTTGGCATCTTTGTCTGCAACGCCTGATCACGATTATTGCCTAGTACCTTCCTGGTCGCGACAATCGTATAGCGGATTGGAACTCTCGCCATCTGTGGGATTACAGCGATTGGCGGCTTCACCCTCGGGTGTTTCGGACATTGTCCCGGACTTGGGGACAATACCACATGGACCTCTTTGCCTCTCGCCTGAACAGACAGCTTCCCCTGTTTTACAGTTGGCGTCCGGATCCGGAGGCTCTTGCCACGGATGCATTTCTCCAGTCTTGGCCTCCTCTCCTGTGCTATGCGTTTCCTCCCTTCATGATGATTCCCAGGGTTCTGGCCCGCACAAGGCGTTTTCTTTCGGAGATCATTCTCATCACTCCTCTTTGGAGGGCTCAGGCGTGGTTTCCAGTTCTTCTGGAGATGATTGCAATTGTCTGCCAAGCTGACTATGTTGCTATGCCTGTTGTCCTGCAAGCGCGTGTCGGATGTTCTTGCTCTGGATCTTGCCGGGCGCACGTTCTCTCCGGAGGGTGTTTCATTTGCCATATCTTGCCGTACTAAGTGTAACACGTCTTCTGTGTCTTATCCTTCTTTTCCACGCAATCCAAAGCTTTGTGTGGTGCAATGCATTAAGGATTACAAGGTGAGTACTGCACCTTTTCGACATGATTTGCAGGATCAACTGCTTATAGCTTTACAGAAGCCTTTTAAGCCTGTCTCTCCCGCTACCTTGGCACGTTGGGTGTGCTGGCTCATGTTGGAGGTGGGCATTGACGTTTCCGTCTTTGGGGCCCACTCTGCTCGGGGAGCCATGGCTTCTAAAGCTTTTTCCTTGGGGGTCGGCCTCCAGGATATCATGAAGGCCGCTGATTGGTCTTCGGAATCTGTATTTAAAACGTTTTAATTCAAACCTATTGTTGATGTTGCTTCTGTTGTGGTGGCTAAGCTTTGAACAAGCATAATCGGAGCCTCCGTCCTGACATAGAATTTAAAATTTGCTAACATTCGTGCCAAGAATTTTCAATTCTATTAAGGACAGGAGGCGAGGATTTTCCCACCCTTATTTACAGTCTTTATATTGTGTTGATTTTCTGCATTACTGCTGTGCCATTATGTTGATTATTATATGACTTGTTTCCCGCCCTGTTTTGAACTTTGTGCTTATTCCTTTTGGAATGGCTTTTACGGCTCTGTTTTTACTTCTTCCAGGCTCCGACCTTAAATGAAGTGTGCTGCGAATTTCTCCTATTCGTTGGTCTGTTGTTGTTCCTGTGGCTATGGGAGGTTCTTTCATCTCTACAACCGGATGATGATTTCTCCGTGGGACGTCCTTAATGGTTTGCTGGAGTTACCGTTGATCTTTCCTGACTGGTTCTGGACAGAAAAAGAGGAAGTTGTGACCTCTATGACTCTTTATATACTGTTTATGTACTCTATGGTTACCCAGGGTTTATGGGTAATGTAGTTATTCGTTTTCTTTACTGTGTTGGGATTGGCTGCTGTGTTTTCAGTAAAGAAATAGAGATAAGCATAATCCTCGCCTCCTGTCCTTAATAGAATTGAAAATTCTTGGCACGAATGTTAGCAAATTTTAACTTTTAACGTCCATTGTTATATGATTTAGAAGACGTCTTCTTCAGAGAAAATTGGTGTCTGCGGAAGTTAATAGCAACATCGTGACTTGAGAACCAAGATTTAAGCGGTAAAAAATACTCTGTGACACGCACACCTTAATTATTTTAAAAACAGTAAAATTCAGTTAAAGTATAGTTTGTTGATGTCTTTTGCCAGCGGATATTCGGTGACTGGCACACTTAATTCTTTCGTTTCACAAGTATTTTAAGGTCATTTGTAAGCGCAGGTTCGATGACTGGCACACCCTATTTAGTTTAAAAACGGTAAAATACAGTTTATGAATGGTATATGGATAACATTTGCCAGTGCAGATTTGGTGACTGGCACACCTTTATTGATTGATTTCCTCAGGTATTTGGTGTTATGTGCCAGCACATATGTGGTGACTGACACATTCTAATTGCCTGATTTTGTTATAGTATATATATATATATATATATATATATATATATATATATATATATATATATATATATATATATATATATATATATTACCTACTGGCGGTCGCCAGTAGGTATATATAGTTAGGATTTTTTCTCTATGGGATTTTTGAAAATTCTATGTCTAATAACCTTGGCGAATTGGCTGAAATTTTCAGGAAAATGGAACATTTTGTTTCTGAGCAGCCCCTGACAATTTGGGGGGTTTCATCAAGGGGGGGCCGAGAAAAAAGGGGGGTCCCAAAACACGTTTTTCCCATGTTAATTTCCATAGGGCGGTTGGCCTCATTTTTAGCTCGAACGGCTGAATGGATTTGCACGAAACTTGGCAAAATTGTAGGGACTGTTAGCCCGATGTGCCTTTGCTAGGTCTCAATATATGTGCTCCAGTGGATTTTGAGTAATTTAGGTTCAAAAAAAGATATATATCTGGGCGGAGCCTAACCACACATCTGATCTGATTAGCTGTCAGCACTTCATCCAAGAAGTGTTGGCAGCCATCTTGGGACCAATATACATGATAGCACCTCATTAAAAAGCATTGTAGTTAATAGAGGGTTTTAGGACTTTAGTTACATTATAAATCATTTGTTGATGGTACCATACTCGTTTTAGGAATTGTGGTGGGTTCTAAGGTGATTTTACCATGTGAAAAAACCTTCTGCTGTGATATCATGAATATTGTTTGAAAGAAAACTAATATCTCATGATTTTCCCACAGTGGTTTGGAAGGGGATCTATAAGCTAAACTGAAAGCATATTTTCTGTAAATTCACATTATCTTTCTCAGTCATGTGAAAATGAAGTCTGACATTCTCAGTAAAACATGTACATCCAACAAGGACAGAGACTGTCAGTTGATTCCTTTGTGTTCTACTGCAGCCTCCTAGAGTGTTCTAAAGAACAACTAGAGCGCTAACAGTCCTACTTATTACAAAGGTATGGCACACCTGAAGCCATCTTGATTGGAATAAAGTGGTAACTCTTAAAACATTTAATTTAAAAAGAAACAACATGAGGGGGTATATTTTGCCATAGAAAGTATGATTAGTGCTGCAGAATGAAAAATTAGGGCACATTTTGAGTGACTTCTCAAATCCTTTTCTATTTCATTAAAACATTCTGACATGCAGTCTCCCAAAATGGCCACCAGAGACAAAAGAGCCCAAATGTAGCCCAAATATCACCCAGATGTAGCCCAAGTATAGCCCAATGACAGAATGTCCCAGAGTGTTCTAAAGAACAACTAGAGCGCTAACAGTCCTACTTATTACAAAGGTATAGCACACCTGGAGCCATCGTGATAGGAATAAAGTGGTAACTCTTAAAACATTTAATTTAAAAAGGAACAAAATGAGGGGGTATATTATGCAATAGAAGGTATTATTAGTGCTGCAGAAAGAAAAATTAGGGCACATTTTGAGTGACTTTTCAAATCCTCTTCTATTTCATTAAAAAATTCTGACATGCAGTCTCCCAAAATGGCCACCAGAGACAAAAGAGCCCAAATGTAGCCCAAATATCACCCAGATGTAGCCCAAGTATAGCCCATTGACAGAATGTCCCAGAGTGTTCTAAAGAACAACTAGAGCGCTAACAGTCCTACTTATTACAAAGGTATGGCACACCTGAAGCCATCTTGATTGGAATAAAGTGGTAACTCTTAAAACATTTAATTTAAAAAGGAAAAAAATGAGGGGGTATATTTTGCCATATGAATTATGATTAGTGCTGCAGAAAGAAAAATTAGGGCACATTTTGAGTGACTTCTCAAACCCTCTTCAATTTCATTAAAAAATTCTGACATACAGTCTCCCAAGATGGCCACCAGAGACAAAAGAGCCTAAATGTAGCCCAAATATCACCCAGATGTACCCCAAGTATAGCCCAATGACAGAATGTCCCAGAGTGTTCTAAAGAACAACTAGAGCGCTAACAGTCTTACTTATGACAAAAGTATGGCACACCAGAAGCCATCTTGATTGGAATGAAGTGGTAAGTCTGAAAACACTCAATTTAAAAAGGAACAACATGAGGGGGTTAATTTTGCCATAGAAAGTATGATTAGTGCTTCAGAAAGAAAAATTAGGGATCATTTTGAGTGACTTCTCAAATCCTCTTCTATTTCATTAAAAAAATTCTGACATGCAGACTGAAACATGCACTTTGAATACCAGCAGCAGACGTCCCTGGTGAGCAGTAGCTTTACTACAGTGATCTAATGTGCAACTAGAGTGCTAACATTCAGAATTTATGGCAAATGTGTGACACATCTGAATGCCTTCTTGATGGAACCAAAGTAAACAAGCATTGAAAATGCAATAGATCTCGCCCTGGTTTAAGTTAAAGCCATTCTGTTTGTAATGAGGTGGCTTTTTAGCTTTGCTTTTATTAGTGTTTTTTCAACTTTCATGTAAATAACATGCATCTGTATGCATATAAGTATATGTATGCATGCATTTATGTTTGTATTTATATAGATATACAGATGATATATGTTTATATATGTATGTATATATATATATTCACTGAAAAAACCATAGGCTATAGACCATATATAGTTAGGAATTAGCATTTACAAAACCTTGAAAATTCACTGAAAAAACCATAGGTTATAGACCATATATAGTTAGGAATTAGCATTTACAAAACCTTGAAAATTCACTGAAAAAACCATAGGTTATAGACCATATATAGTTAGGAATTCGCATTTACAAAACCTTATTTTACTCACACAAAACCATTGAAATTCCATATATAGTTAGTTGCACTAACTATATACCGCGCACCCGCAATCCACTGCTGATGATGTCACATATTACATCATTCATGACATGGTCAGTGACATCACTGATGACATCACTGATGACATCTCAAATGACATCACTGATGACATCACTGATGACAACATCCAGTGACTGTATGTTTCTGTAAAGTTAAAATATGTCTTACATATTGAAGAATGAGTGGATGTATAAGTGTCTGGATGAAGGATTTAGTAGGTGCATGACTGACTGTATGAGTGAGTGATTAAATGTGTCTCACTGAGTGCATGGGTTAGTGACTAAACTGTCTTAATTTGTGCATCATTATGTCTGTTGTTCTGTAAACTGTTGCATGTGTTGATAAGTAGCTATATGAGTAACTATATGGGTTATTGATTGGTTGCCCAAGTATTTGTATGGGAGACTGAGTGTGTGCGTGGGTGGCTGGGAGGTGTATGACTCTGTGCATAGATGTGTGAGCAGTTGATTCACTAGATGTATGGTTTCAAAAGTGCATGTGGAAACAGCTGTATGGGCGGTTGACTGTGTGCATGAGTGTATTGGTGAGTGAATGGATATCTCAGTGCTACATGTCAAAGTAAGTACATATGTAAAACACAGTACATGTGAGAGTTGACATATATAAATAACTGTGCATAAGAGCCAGTGAATGTGTGAGTGGCTGTATGGATCATTGTGAACTTGTATCAGGGATTGTATAAGAGAGTAAATATGTGTTAGTATATGTTTGAATAAGTAAAGTTTGTATAACTGTATAGTTGAGGAAATGGAGGTGTGATTGATTCTTTGCATGACTGACTAGGTGTGTGAGTAACTCCATGGATGAGTGACAGTCTGTGAGTGTCTGTTTACACTGATTGTATCTAAGGTTATATTAGAGTCTGAAGAGGTTCATCGTATTATCACATGAATGATATCATCAGTGATGTGATCAGTAATGTCAAATGAGATGTCATCAGTGATGTCATCAGTGATGTCATTTGAGATGTCATCAGTGATGTCATTTGAGATGTCATCAGTGATGTCATCAGTGATGTCACTGACCATGTCATGAATGATGTAATATGTGACATCATCAGCAGTGGATTGCGGGTGCGCGATATATAGTTAGTGCAACTAACTATGGGGCTCATTAGGATGGCGGACGGAAGTGCCTCCGCAGACCCAGAGTATGCGGAACAAGCCTATTTTCCGTGCGCCCGTCGCGGACACTCCGTCCGCCAAATCAGGATACGAAATACGTGCCAAAATCCTTCCGCGGCGGTAGAACGCGGTCCGCCGCACCACCACACCAAACCACGCGGCGGACGTAACCTTTCCAGAGACTCCGCCGTACGGACTGACGACTAGGACCGTCCTCCAAATCAAGATGGCGGAAAACACACATAAAAGCGCGGCGGAAAAACAACCTGCCTGAACACGGCGGATGCTCCACAGCGACCATACCCACCACGAGCCGCACGCCGACATGGACCCTGCACTACAGGCATACCCGATACTCTACGCGATCCAGTACGTCCTCGTCTTGGCCCACCATCGACGACGACGCAGGTAGGCAACAAAGCATTCGCTGTCTGGAGAGGAGTACCGGCAAGGGCGGTGACGTAGGGAGGGGGGAGTGACATGTCCCGAAATGCACATATGCCTGTGTACGGCAACGCCTCCAAGGGCCGTGACCCAGGTAGGGGAGAGTGACACGTAGCAGAACCCACCGCCCCCAAGAAAATACCAATCCACACCAGCATCACACATGCAAGAATGACTCTGACAAAGCACGACACATTAATCCCAATTTTATTTACGAAGATTCGGAGCAAAGTCACAGTCTAGGATGGAGCATGGCCATAGTGGACACCAGAGCAGGAACATCAGATGCAGTACATCAGTATGAGGATAGCAACAGGGCAGTGTGGACACCAGAGCAGGTACATCAGATGCAGTACATCAGTATGAGGATAGCAACAGGGCAGTGTGGACACCACAGCAGGTACATCAGAGCCAGTACATCAGTATCAGAACAGCAACAGGGCAGTGTGGACACCAGAGCAGGTACATCAGATGCAGTACATCAGTATGAGGATAGCAACAGGGCAGTGTGGACACCAGAGCAGGTACATCAGAGGCAGTACATCAGTATCAAAACAGCAACAGGGCAGTGTGGACACCAGAGCAGGTACATCAGAGGCAGTACATCAGTATGAGGATAGCAACAGGGCAGTGTGGACACCAGAGCAGGTACATCAGAGGCAGTACATCAGTATGAGGATAGCAACAGGGCAGTGTGGACACCAGAGCAGGTACATCAGAGCCAGTACATCAGTATGAGGATAGCAACAGGGCAGTGTGGACACCAGAGCAGGTACATCAGAGCCAGTACATGAGAGGGGCCAAGTGCTCCAACAGTCCATTGCACTGAAAACGTCCATCAGAGGCAGCACATGAGAGGGGCTAAGGGCACCAACAGTCCTTTGCACTGAAAACGTCCATCACAGGCAGCACATGAGAGGGCACAATGCAGTTTCAGAACAGCAACAGGGCAGTGTGGACACCAGAGCAGGTACATCAGAGCCAGTACATGAGAGGGGCCAAGTGCTCCAACAGTCCATTGCACTGAAAACGTCCATCAGAGGCAGCACATGAGAGGGGCTAAGGGCACCAACAGTCCTTTGCACTGAAAACGTCCATCACAGGCAGCACATGAGAGGGCACAATGCAGTTTCAGAACAGCAACAGGGCAGTGTGGACACCAGAGCAGGTACATCAGAGCCAGTACATGAGAGGGGCCAAGTGCTCCAACAGTCCATTGCACTGAAAACGTCCATCAGAGGCAGCACATGAGAGGGGCTAAGGGCACCAACAGTCCTTTGCACTGAAAACGTCCATCACAGGCAGCACATGAGAGGGCACAATGCAGTTTCAGAACAGCAACAGGGCAGCGTGGACACCAGAGCAGGTACATCAGAGGCAGTACATCAGTATGAGGATAGCAACAGGGCAGTGTGGACACCAGAGCAGGTACATCAGATGCAGTACATCAGTATGAGGATAGCAACAGGGCAGTGTGGACACCAGAGCAGGTACATCAGAGGCAGTACATCAGTATCAGAACAGCAACAGGGCAGTGTGGACACCAGAGCAGGTACATCAGATGCAGTACATCAGTATGAGGATAGCAACAGGGCAGTGTGGACACCAGAGCAGGTACATCAGAGGCAGTACATCAGTATCAGAACAGCAACAGGGCAGCAACAGGGCAGTGTGGACACCAGAGCAGGTACATCAGATGCAGTACATCAGTATCAGAACAGCAACAGGGCAGTGTGGACACCAGAGCAGGTACATCAGATGCAGTACATCAGTATGAGGATAGCAACAGGGCAGTGTGGACACCAGAGCAGGTACATCAGAGGCAGTACATCAGTATCAGAACAGCAACAGGGCAGTGTGGACACCAGAGCAGGTACATCAGAGGCAGTACATCAGTATGAGGATAGCAACAGGGCAGTGTGGACACCAGAGCAGGTACATCAGAGGGCACAGTACAGCAACTTACAGCACACTATCAGGTGGATTGCGTGAAGTACCCGCATCGGACACACTGACAGCACCAGAAACCGGAGTGTGACACACAGCCACAGATGTAGTGACTGACACGTGAGCCACAGACCCAGATACACTGCCAGCACCTGATACATGAGTGTGAGACACAGCCACAGCCCGAGTGACTGACACATGGCCCATAGACCCAGATACACTGCCAGCACCTGATACAGGAGTGTGACACACAGCCACAGCCCGAGTGACTGACACATGGCCCATAGACCCAGATACACTGCCAGCACCTGATACAGGAGTGTGAGACACAGCCACAGCCCGAGTGACTGACACATGGCCCATAGACCCAGATACACTGCCAGCACCTGATACAGGAGTGTGAGACACAGCCACAGCCCGAGTGACTGACACATGGCCCATAGACCCAGATACACTGCCAGCACCTGATACAGGAGTGTGAGACACAGCCACAGCCCGAGTGACTGACACATGGCCCATAGACCCAGATACACTGCCAGCACCTGATACAGGATATGTCTCGACTGATACCCTGCCACTAACAGACACATGCGAGTCAACTGCACCAGCGCCACTGTGACCACAGAAATGATGAGCCACAGGGCTGTATGGTCCAGGAGGCAGGGTGGCTCTGGGAGCGGGGGATAGTTGCAATTGGCCGACATCGGATTGGGCATATGTCAATGCTGTGTGTCTACGCTTCTTCTGGACATGTGCCTGCACCCTGGACAGGACAGGACTCACAAGTCGACCGGACTGAGAAGCAATTTCACCCACCATGGGAGGTGCATGTGCTGGGGGGTGAATGGTCTCTGGGGACGTGCTGGAGCCTGCTTGTCGTTTGCTGTATGGCTGCCTTGTGGCCTCTGCAACATGTGTCATGGGGGATGCCACGACAGGGTCCACCTGCATCCGTCCCTGACGGGCCATGATGGGAGTGGAGGTAAGGGGTGACTCCACTGCGGAGTCTTCTGTATTCCGTTTCCCAGAAAACAGCTGTCTCAGAGCAACTATGGGTGATGTATGCCTGTCCCTGACAGCGCCACTGTTCATGGGCGAGTCCTTGGGCCTTGGATGTTCCATTTCCGTAGGAGTACTGTAGTCTGCGGACTTGCCCTGTTCCCTGGATGGTGCCCTCTTCCAGGCAGCAGACTTGTCGTCTGTGGTGTACATATCACCAGGACACCCCTTCTGCCCGTGTGTGTCCCTGCCCCTGGGACTGTCCGTGCTCCTCTTAGGTGCGTTTGTCTTGTGACTATTCTTCTCCCTGCCCTTGGGAGTGGCTCCTTCCTTCGTAGCCTCCCTGCCCTTGGGAGTGCCTACATCCTTCCTGCTTTCCCTGCCCTTGGGAGTGGCACCTTCCTTCGTAGCCTCCCTGCCCTTGGGAGTGCCTACATCCTTCCTGCTTTCCCTGCCCTTGGGAGTGGCACCTTCCTTCGTAGCCTCCCTGCCCTTGGGAGTGCCTACATCCTTCCTGCTTTCCCTGCCCTTGGGAGTGGCACCTTCCTTCGTAGCCTCCCTGCCCTTGGGAGTGCCTACATCCTTCCTGCTTTCCCTGCCCTTGGGAGTGGCACCTTCCTTCGTAGCCTCCCTGCCCTTGGGAGTGCCTACATCCTTCCTGCTTTCTCTGCCCTTGGGAGTGGCACCTTCCTTCGTAGTCTCCCTGCCCTTGGGAGTGCCTACATCCTTCCTGCTGTCCCTGCCCTTGGGAGTGGCTCCTACCTGCCTAGTCTCCCTGCCCTTGGGAGTGCCTACTTCCTTCCTGCTTTCCCTGGCCTTGGGAGTGGCTCCTTCCTTCCTAGTGTCCCTGGCACTGGGAGTATGCGAGCCCTCAAGAGATGTATTCGTCTTCTCACTGTCCTCGTACAGGGTAGTGTCAATGGAAGCGGGAGTGAGTCTTGGCCTGGTAGTACCTTGTGTGTGGGATGGCTGTGCAGCATGTGTAGCCATTACACCCAACCCCTCTTTTGCCTCACGTGTGTGTACTCCACTATATCTGACGTTGTCCTTGTGAACAGATTTACCTGACCTAGGGGATGGGGTCTGAGGCCTCCGTGCCTTGACGTGCTGGCTGACGCTGCTTCTAGTGCAATAACCTGTATTAGAGTCCAGGTCAGAAAATTCACTCCCCCCTGACACATCCAGAGTTGTAGATGGTGGAACAGAAGTACCACCCAGTCCATGCGACTGTGCAATGGCAGACGACACACTGTTAGACAATGACTGCAGTGTCCTGTGTACACCAGCCAGATCACCATGCATACCTTCCATGAATGCCACCACCTGCCCCAACTTCCTATCGTGGTCTTGGAAAGCATTAATCATATTGGTCTGGCCCACACACAGCTGTCGCAGCAGATCAACAGCCTCTGCACAAAGTGCATTTTGGGTCACCGAGGCTGGGGCAGCGGTGCCGACACCGAACGCCACTCTGCTCCCCCTACTCCTGCGTGCACGAACAGTACATGGTGCAGTTGGCGGCAGGGTGGGCCCTGTGTGCTGTGTCCCGACCGAAGGTGTTGGTTGCCCACTCCCAGTCTGTGACAACAGTGCTGACTCACCAACACAGTCGGAAGATGATGACGATGTTGTCTCCACATGCGAGTCCTCCGGGACGGTCCTGTCCCCCTCTCCGGCGCTGGCCCCTTCGGTGTCAGTCTGCGTGTGCGCGACGTCTGATCCGGATGCATTGCCTTCTGTAATCTCCGCCGTCTGTGGCTGAGTGCCCTCTGCCAAAGTTGAAATGCACAGGAAATGGGTGTAAGTAATGGGCACACACACGTACAGTACTGCTGCGGAATCCCTAAAGCCACTGATGACACTGTCCATCGATCCCCCAACCTGCACACAGCCCACCCCAAGCAGTCATCCTCACAGGAATTCTGTGGCGTTGGCCGTAATACATGTACAGCATGCACACTGGGCATGAGGAACTACATCAGCACACAAGTGTTGCCAAGGGGTGACGGAGCACTACAGCATGTGCATGACAACTGAACAGCTTAGCAGGTGGCGTCTCAACATGCCGCATCTGCAAGTGAAAAGTTAACTGTGGCAATGTCACCAACATGCCATTGGAAAGAGACTCGCGATCGACGGAAGACCCTATTGTGTGTGGGCAACCATACATACATTGCACTCACAAGCAACATACACTGACAGTATGCTTACCGCCACGTTGCTGTTCATCCACACGCAACCGCACAGACAGGTCAGGATGCGTCACAGCTATGATACGGTGCATGAGAGGGGTCATTGAGCGTCGGGCCAGACGTGCCGTCCTTGGAATCATCCCTAGTGTCACTTCTGCTACATTCTTGCTCAGTCTGGAAATGTCGTCCCAGCGTTTGTGGCAGTGTGTATGTCGTCTATTGGACACCCCCGCTGCTCGTACTTCACGTGCAATGCTCCTCCACACGTCCTTGCGAAGGTGCAGCTTTACCTACCATGATGGGAGACAAAAGGGTGGAAGTCAGGGGACAGTTGGCCAGTCACACAGATAGGAGCAACACATTACTCTCAGCAGCCATGCACATATCGATTCTTTAGTTGTTCACACATCACACCGCCAAGTTTCCCAGAGCCCAGGTGCCATATGACACCTCATGCACCACAACTCATCCCCCACAGCACTTACCGCCTGTCCGGGTGCGCCGTACAGGCGTCCGTAGTTGCGTAGCACAGCGTCCACGAGGACATCCAGCTCCGCGGCGGTGAAGGGACGAGACCGGACCTCTTTGACTCCCGACATGGCAAGGTCACGGAGTATGGCACTAGAGCGGCAGTCGGTGGTCAGCTCCGCAGCAGCAGGTGGAGGTGATGGTCACAGGCAGCAGTCGGTGGTCAGCTCCGCAGCAGCAGGTGGAGGTGATGGTCACAGGCAGCAGTCGGTGGTCAGCTCCGCAGCAGCAGGTGGAGGTGATGGTCACAGGCAGCAGTCGGTGGTCAGCTCCGCAGCAGCAGGTGGAGGTGATGGTCACAGGCAGCAGTCGGTGGTCAGCTCCGCAGCAGCCGGTGGAGGTGATGGTCACAGGCAGCAGTCGGTGGTCATCGTAGAAAGTATGCTTTTGCACATCACACATATATAGGGCCCTGTGGCCATGTCAGTGGCATACGGCGCCAGCCATTGGTCCGCCGTGAGAGCGTGTTTGGAATTGGGCCAATGATTGGCCCTGGTGTTGCGGTGAACACCATACGGTACTTGCAATTGGCCAACCGTGGCCCATGTCCACACCTCCCATTGGCTGCACGTGCACAGACCGTCACGCTCACACACCGGCAAGTGCACGTGCTAGACACCGGGACGGATGCATCATTTGCAACAAAGTTGTAACAGTGGCGCCACCATGGCGGGGCACGTATTCGGCGGGGGAGGTGGAGGCCAAAACATCCATAAGCTGATGTCCATGCACATGGCAGTTCATGACCCCCCTTACAGTGACATTGCATCAGCCAGCCTACACCGGCCGGCCCAGCTCTACCCACTACCGCCATGCCAGGCCCAGCCCATGACCGCCGTTGCGGCCGTGCTAACTACCGCCGCTTCAGGCCCCTTCCACTACCGCCGTGCCAGGCCCAGCCCATGACCGCCGTTGCGGCCGTGCCAAATACCGCCGCTTCACGCCCCCTCCACTACCGCTGTGCCAGGCTCAGGCCACGACCGCCGTGGCAGGGCCGCCAGGGCACGGCGGCAGTGGAGGGGGCCTGAAGCGGCGGTAGTTGGCACGGCCGCAACGGCGGTCATGGGCTGGGCCTGGCACGGCGGTAGTGGAGGGGGCCTGAAGCGGCGGTAGTTGGCACGGCCGCAACGGCGGTCATGGGCTGGGCCTGGCACGGCGGTAGTGGAGGGGGCGTGAAGCGGCGGTAGTTGGCACGGGCGCAATGGCGGTCATGGGCTGGGCCTGGCACGGCGGTAGTGGGTAGAGCTGGGCCGGCCGGTGTAGGCTGGCTGATGCAATGTCACTGTAAGGGGGTCATGAACTGCCATGTGCATGGACATCAGCTTATGGATGTTTTGGCCTCCACCTACCCCGCCGAATACGTGCCCCGCCATGGTGGCGCCACTGTTACAACTTTGTTGCAAATGATGCATCCGTCCCGGTGTCTAGCACGTGCACTTGCCGGTGTGTGAGCGTGACGGTCTGTGCACGTGCAGACAATTGGAATGTTGAACGCGGGCCGCGTATGGCCAGACGTCAACAGCGGAAGCAGTGCACCGCCATGGCGGCGTCAATGAGTGCATGTCAGCTGACGATGCACCTTGTTTAATTGTCTGCAGCTGCATGATGAGGGTTGTGTGTGTGATTGCGTGACTACACACTTCATGCTCTATCCCATGTTTTTCAATACCATGCCCATCGGTGTGCCACTAATGACCGTCACGTTTGGGTCATGTCACATGTCTTGTTGGCAGTGATGTTGAGGTGAGACAGAGTGCATTGGACATGTTGCAACACATCATGTAGCTGGTGGGTGCACATTGCTACGTCAATCCATGTTGTTGTGACAATCAGAGGTGTCACACATATGCAAATTGTACACTGCCTATTACATGTTGGATAGAGTGCGGTGACATGTGAGTGAGTTGCACAGACATGCGTTGTATGTGAATTGAGTACCATTCCATTTACTCCCACACAGGAGGGCTCAGAATGTCCATCGCCCATACACTGTGCTGGAGGATATGGTGGACGAGGAGGTGATCCGGAAATTCAGGCTTGATCGACGTCGATTGCTGGAGCTTGTGAACAAGTTGTCTCCTCACCTGCAGCCGCGGAGAACTTATCCAGGCTCAATTTCACCCACCCAAAAGGTGATGGCGGCACTCCATTTCTTTGCAACAGGCACATTCCAGTACACTATAGGACATGCCGGGGGTATGTCACAGGCCATGTTCAGCACGGTACTTAGGGATGTCCTGACAGCCATGATGTTGTACAAGAATGACTACATACATTTTCCACAGGCGGCAGAGTTGGCTGCGGTCAAAGCAGACTTTTATGCACTGGGTCGCATACCACACGTTGTGGGTTCAATTGATGGCACGCATATTGCGATCATTCCGCCACGGGCACGTGAGCAGGTGTTTCGGAATCGGAAGCACGTCCACTCCCTTAACGTGCAGGTGGTGTGCCAGGCCAACAACATTATCTCACATGTGTGTGCAAGATTTCCTGGCTCTGCACATGACACCCACATCATGCGGAGCAGCATTGTCCCCCAACTGATGGCAAATCTGCGTCCGGCACAAGCCTGGCTTGTTGGTGAGTATGCTGTGGTGACTGGAGTGATATCTGGGTGGCTTGGTGTGGCCACATGTTCAGGTAGTGATGTTTCTCTCTCTCTTTAATTGCCACATACACAGGCGACTCGGCTTACCCAAACAGGCCTTGGCTTCTAAGTCCAATTCGCAATCCCACCACAGCAGGAGAAATGCGATACAACGATGCCCATGGTAGGACACGTCGAGTGGTGGAACGAACATTTGGCCTGCTTAAGTCTAGGTTTCGGTGCCTGGATAAGACTGGAGGGGCCCTGCCTTACGCACCAGGCAAAGTATGCAAGATTGTGATAGCCTGCTGCATGCTCCACAACCTGGCTGTGCGAAATAACATTGAACTGATCTTGGACCCAGATGAACAGCAAGTTCCTCGCCCTCCCGACCCACCCATGTCGACTGATGAGGATAGTGGTGAGGAGGAAGGTGTGGACCAGAGGCGCCAGCTCATTGAACGCTACTTCCCTTGATTGTGAGTGTGCCCCTCTTGTGCTGCTTGTGTATGCCCTGTGTAGGTTTGCTGCCCTTGTGTCATTGTGTTGTGCATCATCTATGTGTTTTGTTATGTGATGTATGCATGTGTGTGTGTGTCTTCATTTATGAGTACATGCACTTCTCCATGATGTGTGTAGTGTCATCCATTGGTGTAGTGATGTGTGTGGTTTGTTGTAAGTTGCACTGCAGTGAGTTGGGATGAGTGTGATGCTGTTTCCTAACGTCTGTTTGCGATTTCTATGTTTCCCTAGGTCACTCCCTTGCGGCATGATTCTGCACCTGTTGGATCCCTGAACCTGGTTACGTCTGTTTCTGATGCAATCAGGTGAATAAACATGGAGGCAACACATCATTGAGTGAGTAAGTGGTATTTATTTACAGATTGTGCATAGGTGTAGGTGCATATTTACAAAGGAGTGAAGGGGTGGGGGAGTGACAGTCCAAGGTAATGGAAGATGAGATGTCCGTGCAGACACCACATAGGGTGGTGTGTGCCTAGTGCAGCAGGCCTGTGGCAGGTGGGACCGGATAGTTTCCAGGTTGGATCGGAGGCTCAGGTACTCCAATGAGTCACTGTCGGCTCCTCTTGGAGCGTGTGGCATGAGCTCCGACACTGCTCTCGCCCACTTCCTGCCTCGGACGGCCCCTCCGTCTTTGTGTCGGGACGGAGTCAGCTGGGGGCGCAGGCTGATCCGGTACCACATCCGCCGCCAGGGGCGCAGTCGGCGGTGGCGGTGTTGTGGCCGGTGCCGTTGTTTGAGGGGGGGGGGTGTTGGCGGATGCCCTGGTGCTGAAAATGTCCACGAGTTGGCCCAGCCACCTCTCGATGGCCCCCAACATGGCGGTGTTGTCCACAAAGTCCTGGTGGGCCCGGTCTGCATGTGCCTGGCTACGTGCATAGCCCGCCTCCACCCGGACTAGTGCTTCATGACACTGTTGCACAGCATTCAGTGTTGTGTCATCAGGCCTTCTTTCCGCCGTGCTCCTGCCTGCAGGATCTGCCCTTGCATTGGTGGTTTGCCTCCCTGTCTCCCTGCGTGGCTGGGATGGCGCTGCCCCAGCGTTGGCCGGTGGGTTGGGCAGGGTGGCAGGGGCAGAAGTGGTGGTGGTAGTGGTGGTGGAGGTGGTGCTGGAGGCAGCTGTGCAGGTCCGAGTAGCCGGTGTTGTCGTGATGCCAGAGCCCGTTGTCGTTGTAGGTGCAGGTGTGACCTGCGTGCCAGAGGTCCCTGGCTGGCTGCTTGATCCGGCAACATCCTCTGCCCCGGAGGTGGCTGGACAATCGTCCCCTGAATGCTCAGACTTTGGGGATGCTGGAGGCCTGGTGTCAATAGCAGCAGTCAGATTAGGATCCCCTGCAAAACAATAATGTGAGGATGAGTCATGTTGCCTATACGTGTACATTTATTTATGTTTGACATACAGTCGGCATTGGCACACACCCCACCCAGCCACCACCACCCTCTCTATGGACATGGGGGCCTGTTGGGAGTTGTAGTTCCGACCCCTCACACACCCCACCCACACACCACCACCCTCTCTATGGACATGGGGGCCTGTTGGAAGTAGGACTAGTGACCCCTCACACACCCCACCCACCACCACCACCCTCTCTATGGACATGGGGGCCTGTTGGGAGTTGTAGTTCCGACCCCTCACACACCCCACCCACACACCACCACCCTCTCTATGGACATGGGGGCCTGTTGGAAGTAGGACTAGTGACCCCTCACACACCCCACCCACCACCACCACCCTCTCTATGGACATGGGGGCCTGTTGGGAGTTGTAGTTCCGACCCCTCACACACCTCACCCACACACCACCACCCTCTCTATGGACATGGGGGCCTGTTGGGAGTTGTAGTTCCGACCCCTCACACACCCCACCCACACACCACCACCCTCTCTATGGACATGGGGGCCTGTTGGAAGTAGGACTAGTGACCCCTCACACACCCCACCCACCACCACCACCCTCTCTATGGACATGGGGGCCTGTTGGAAGTAGGACTAGTGACCCCTCACACACCCCACCCACCACCACCACCCTCTCTATGGACATGGGGGCCTGTTGGGAGTTGTAGTTCCGAGCCCCCACACACCCCACCCACACACCACCACCCTCTCTATGGACATGGGGGCCTGTAGGAGTGCTTTAGAGGTTGGTGAGTATGTGGACTGCATGCAAGGCTGGGGTATGTGGGATGTGTCTTCAGAGTTGTGTGAGGCACACCGTGTTGTTGTGTTTGTGGTGGTTGGTTGGTACTTACCAGCCTCTTCTCCATCAGGAAGTCCATCGAGGGTCTCAGGGTGCAGGATGGCCAGCACCTTCTCCTCCCACTCGGTGTATGGTAGGGGCTCCGGGGGGGTTCCACCGCCTGTGTGGTTGGCCCGGAGGAAGTTCCTGGCTCTAATGGACTTCACCCGGGTCTTAAGGTCGTGCCACCGCCTCTGGATGTCAGCCTTGGTCCTCGGGACGCTCCCGGAGGCATTGACCCTGGTGACGATGCGGTCCCACAGGCTGTTCTTCTGAGCTATGCTCGTCTGCTGCACGAGGGATCCGAAGATGTGGGGTTCCACACGAATGATCTCATCCACCATTACCCTGAGCTCGGTGTCGGAGAATTTTGGATTCTTCTTGGGTGCCATGGTGCTCGGGGTGTGTGTTTGTGTGGAGTTCGGAGGTGCTGGTGTGTGGTGTTTGGGTATGGTGTGGTGGGTGTTTGTGTGCAGGGTGTGTTTGGATGTAGGTTATGTGTATGAATTAAATAGTTTGCTGTTGGTCAAGTCAAGTCAAGTCAAGTGTTGTCTCCTGCTGGCAGCTATGCTGTGATGCAGAGGATTTCGGGAGTGGGTGGGAGTCAATTTATAGTCTGTGTGTTGGCCCTGTGTGAATGTTGATTGGCAGTCAGGTGATAGGTGGGTGTGTTGTCAGGTGTGGTCTATGCAGTTCTTGGGGGTGGGTAATTGTGTCTTGTGTTTGGTTTAGATGTGTCAGGTGGGTGGTCGTCCATTTTGCAGTGTTTGGTGATGGATTCTGTCGGTATGTATGCCATTGGTTTGACTGTAGGGATGTTGGACTTCCGCTGTGGTGCCCCGTTTCTCATTGCATTGCTACCGCCGCGGACGTGGATCGCGGTGGCTACCGGGGTACTTACGGAGTTATCCTAATTGCGGACCCGGAAAGTTTGCAGGTATCGCGGGGGAGGTTGTTGTTCTCCTGGTCATGTGCGTACGCGGCGGTCGGTGTTTTGTAGGTTCCGTCCGCATGCCGCGGACTCAGGTGTACTTCGACCGCCGCGGACGGGGATTGTTGTGCTCCGTCCGCCGCGGTCGGCGTTTCGGTCACATTTGATCCTAATCGCTAATGCGGTTTTCCTGCGGCCAGGTCCGGAGTATCTTGCCACCTTCCACGGCGGACGGAGCACGTTTCCGTCCGCGATCCTAATCGACCCCTATATATGGAATTTCAATGGTTTTGTGTGAGTAAAATAAGGTTTTGTAAATGCGAATTCCTAACTATATATGGTCTATAACCTATGGTTTTTTCAGTGAATATATATATATATATTTATTTACGAAAAGTGAAAAATTCGAATTATTGTTCATCTTTTTGGAAATGTCTGTAAAACAGTTTTAAGTTTAAGGAGATTGATTCGGACAAGTTCGTAGTAAAAAAAAAAAATAATAAGATGCAAAATGTAACTCAACCACCGTTATTTTTAACGAGTCCAGGTGAATCTAATGTAAAATGGCAGAAGTGGAAGAAAATCTTTATAAACTATGCTAGGTTTTGTGGAACTAATCTAAGTGCGGAACCTAAACATTCTTTACTATTACATTTTCTCAGAGAAAAAGGACAAGAGGTTCTAGAACATCTTCCAGAATTAAGTGCAGCGGAACAAAGAAATCTCAACTAATATGAAATATGCATCCTTCAATTAGATTGTCATTATCTTCCACGTCTTAGTACTATAATGGAAAAATATCACTTTGGTCTGAAAGAACAGAAAAAAGATGAATCGGTTAAAAATTTTGTTTCAGCTTTGAGAAAAATTGCATCTTCCTGCAAGTTTTTTCCTGCATTAGAGTAAAGGATCAGAGACCAATTTGATTTAAAGTGTGCACATGATACCATTAGAAATGAACTCTGGCTAAAAGACGAACCTCCTTTAGAAGAGGTTATAACTATTGGAATACATGATGAAGTGCGTAGATGAACTTAGTGGAGAAAAGAAAAAGGTGGTTACAGAGGAAACAAAGGTTGAAGAGGTAGTATGTCAAGCATAAAAGAAAAATTCAACAGAAAAGACAAGCATAATGTTTCACCTAGTAATACAAATAGTTTTTCACATATAGGTAAGCCAACATGTTTTAGATGTGGTCGTTTTGGTCACTTAGCAAATTCTTCTTTCTGTTTTGCTTTACGTGTTGTGTGTAACACCAGCGGACGTAGAGGTCATTTTGCTAAATGTTGTAAGTGTAAAGTTAATAGAAGCAATCAATTGTCTAACAAAAATCAATCCGAGGTGAAAGTAGTTACATTTCAAGTCAATGAAGGTAAGGCAGATCATCCTTCACATTTAGTAACTATTGAGGGAGTGTTCCACAATTTCAAATTTGATTCTTGTTCACACTTAACTATGTTAGGTGAAGACATTTTTAAACAACATTTGTCTGACAAAGTGGAACTTGAAAAATGTGAATTTTCTCCATTGGGTTATGGAGGCATTCCTATTAATGCATTAACTGCTTCGAACGTTCAGCGCCAGTGCGGAACGTTCTAAAAAATGGGCGGGCCGCGTCGACCAACGGACGTGCACAGCACTACCGAGGTAGTGCTCGCAACAGCCGTTGGCTGACACCCTCAGCAAACGGGTTAAAATAATAGGATGTTTTATGGCTACTATTGAACTGGGTGGAAGAATGATTGCTGGTAAAATATATGTGGCTAAACACGGGGATGCTCTTCTAGGTTGGCCATATCAACGTTTACTTGGTGAATGAATTAATCCTAATGCTTCTCCACAGAATGAAGTCCAGGAGGGGAATAATCTCTCTTCTATGTTTGCTGAACAATTTGAAGATGTGTTCAGAGACAGCCTTGATTGTCTCAAAGGTTACAAACATCGGATTAAATTAAGGGAAGGCGCTGTGCCTGTAGTAGCTAAAGTCAGGAGGATTCCTCTTAATGAACAGGCAAATGTACAAAGAGAAATTGATAAACTGATTGAATCAGGGGACATAGAACTTGTAGAAGCCACAGAATAGTTGGCTCCCATTGGGGTCGCTAAAAATGTTAGTATGTGACATACACTTATGTATTGATTTACGTTCCTTAAATAAGGAGGTAATTGTTAATAAATTCCCTTTACCTAATATTGATGAGATGATCAGTACATTGGTTGGTGCTAAATACTTCACAACTCTTGATTTGGCGTCAGCCTATCATCAGGTTGAATTAGATTAATCTTCTCAGGAGTTAACAGCTTTTGTCACTCCTAAGGGGACATATAAGTTTCGCAGGATGCCATTTGGCCCTATTTCGTCTGCTTCGGTGTTCCAGGGAATCATGTCTAGAGTTCCTAAAGGACTTATTGGTGTCAAATGCTACCAGGATGATTTACTGATTTTTGGAAGTTCAATGAAAGAACATAATGCTCAAGTTTGTGCTGTTTTGGAGCGTCTTAGAGATGCTGGATTGTCTTTGAAAAAAGACAAATGTAAATTTGGAGTTGTAAATTATCTAGGTCACAAGATTACTGGGCAAGGTGTTTTTCCAAAAAAAGAACTTGTTAATACCATAGTCAACATAGCAGAACCACTCAATAAAGAAGAGCTTCTCTCTTTTCTTGGGATGGTTGAATTTTACAGTAAATTCATACCAGATTATGCTAAAAAAACTTACAATTTGAGACAGCTTACTGTTAAAAATTGTGTATTTCAATGGTCAGTTGAGTGCAGAAAAGAATTTATGTCGTTAAAAGATGAACTGGGAAAGGTATCTTCTCTTCAAGCGTTTAATCCAAGTAATCCCACTTCCATTATGACAGATGCTAGTGAAAAAGTTCTTGGTGCAATTCGTATTCAAAAGAAGTATGGAAAAGATTGTTGAAATGCGTGTGCATCTAGATGTCTCAGGGGGTCAGAACTCAATTACTCAGTTATTGAGAAAGAGTCTTTGGCCATATTTTGGGCATTAAGAAAGTTCGAAAATGTGATTTGGGGTATGAAAGTTAATGTGTTGTCTGATCATAAAACATTAAAGGAAGTGTTTTCAAAAAAAGGTCTTGATGCCATCTCGTCAAGAATAAAAAAATGGATAATTTCTCTGCAATAGTTCAATTTTAAAGTGGATTATATTCCAGGTGTAGTTAACAAATCAGCTGATTGTTTGTCTAGATTGGTTAAAGTAAACAAATGTGCTGAAGACGAGGGTTGTCAGGAAGATGATGCGATCAATGTGTGTGAAGTTACAGAGGGAGCGGTTATTGAGACTGATTGGAAGAGTGAAATTGAAAAAGATAATGTGATTAAAAATGTTATGCAGATGTTTAAGAACAAGGTGAGATTAGAGAAACCTTGGTCTCTTATTTGTGATGAACTCTCTATAGTGGATGGTCTACTAGCTAGGGGCACTAAGTTGATTCCTCCTGAAGGTGTAAGAAAAAGATTACTTGATTTTTCACATTGTGGTCACCTGGGTATAGTGAAGACAAAAGAACTGTTAAAACAACAGTTCTGGTGGCCAAATATGGATATCGAAAGAATGGTTTGTGAGTGTGTGGAGTTTTGTGCGAGTGAAAAGATCTTGAAGACTAGACAATCACCTATGGTTTGTAGAAAACTCCCTATTCATCCATGGGATGAAATTTCAATTGACATTGTAGGTCCTTTACATGGAGTTAGTGACACTCCATATCTAATTGTTGTTTTGGACTTATATTCTAGGTGGATTGAAGTCGGTGCTGTTAGAGAGATTTCCACTGATGGTGTTATCAAATTTTTAGATGATATTTTCAAAAGAGAAAGTTTTCCCAATAGCATTCTTTCTGATAATGGTCCACAATTCTGTTCAAGTGAGTTTAAACATTTTCTCAGTAACAGAGGCATAGTTCATAAGAGATGTGCCATTTATCACCCTGAAACCAATGGGGCTATTGAGAGAGTAAATAAAGCGTTAAAAGAAAGTATTCAACTTGCAAGGATTAACTGTTTGAGTTGGAAGGAAATCCTTCAAGACAGAATCACTGCGTATCGTTTATCTCCTCATTTGACCACTGGAAAGTCTCCTTTTGAATTGTTCAAGGGTAGGATTCCTAATTCTGTAATGTGCCCTGGTGGGATAAAGTTTAATAAGGGTTTTGTTGACAATAAAATAGGAGATTGGAGGAAAAGAGAAATTGCCAAACAAGTTGATGGGAAAGTATATTTTGATTCAAAGAATAATGCTCAATTTCTTGTTGTGAAAGTAGGAGATCTGGTGAAGATTAGAGCACCTGTTGGTACTAGACCTTGGCCAAAATATACCAATGTTAGATCTGTTGTCAAGGTTTTAAAAAATGCTATTAAAACTAGTGATGGAAGAATTTGGAACAAAAGTCGAATTGTATTACTTAATTCTGACAAGACTGTAGCTCATGAGAAAGATACTTCCCAGTACAAGTTGCTTAATACCTTACCTTCTACATCTGATTTCTCCCGTACTCCTAGTGTTGTCAGAGAAAGAAGTCAAAGAGTACGCAGACTTCCAGCATATATTAAAAACTATGAATAAAATGTTATTTCGTGATAACTTGTTTGACATACATTAATGTATATGATTTTCCTTGAGTTGTTATTAGATCCCATCTTTTTCTTGTTTTTTTTCTGTTGAGGAGGAAGATGTGTGATCTTATTTCTTATATTTCTTCCAGCTCCATGTTATGAATAATTATGCAGAATGTTGCTTTGCATTCTGTTAGGAACGCTTATGTAGAATGTTTGATGAGATTCCACGAAGGTCAGTTATAATTTGACTGTTGGTGGATCAGGTGAAATAAACTCATCGTGTTTAACCTTTATTATATTTGTATATTTTTTTTATGTGTGGGAAAACACCACAAGGGTGGATATTATAATTATGGTTCAGGGAGGAACTGGCTTAGTCCAGGCTGGACTGTTCCGATTGGAGCAGGGTCAAGTCTGATTTGCATATGACTGCGACCAAACTGAGGTGGAATGGTGGGAGAAAAATTATGGCTTGAGATGCGGCCCAAGTGATTGCCACTGGCTGGAATTAATTTAAGCACTCGATCTATCACTTTTCTGTTGGTGCAGTGCTGTGGATAGAGCACGAAAGTGTAATATCTTAGTAGATATGACAATTTCCTTCTCTCTCCTTTTCATGCAATGCAGCACAGCAGCTGCTTTGTGTGACAGTTTTGAAAATCTGGGCCAAAGTCTTCTCTTTGAGTAGGACGCAGAAAATTCAGCACATCCTGGGCCTACCTTGTGCTATGCTACAAGATTGGTTTCAGCTGAAACCGTTCCAGGTCTGAAAAGCCGTGGTCAAAATAAAAACACATTTAGGATTTTTTTTATTTTACCAAAACGTCTATTAAATTGGCCTCGACAGACATAAACCATGGACCAATATTAACTTTATGGTACACAAATGAAGATTTGCTTAGCAAATATTTGTCTAATCGTTAAACACTGCTTCATAAGTTAGATTTGTTAATTATCAGTAAAGTAAAGTAAACTTCAAAAATATTGAAAAATACTCTAATAACATTTCTATAAAATGTAGTATGTGATAAACTTGAGCATTCTCAACTTACCTAACACTGCAATAGCAACCTCAATATTTAAAATAAAGCAAGCATTAGAAATGCAATCGGTCTCACATTTGTTTTTAAAACTGGAAAAACTTTTCGGACTCTTAAAAGTATTTTTATTACCACAAAAGCGAAATCAGAGTGTATTTACAACTGTAATAATGCTTAGTATATCTGGTCCTTAATTCCAGCTTCATATTAACAAGGAAAGCAATGAGGCGTTGGTTGACATAGGAGTGTAGTAAAAAATCTGACATAGGGGTGTAGTACAAACTCTGAATGAAACTGCTGCTTAAACACAATCAACAATGTACGCAGGCAATAACATACAGCAGAAAGACAGTGCAATAGTTTGAGCTCCCTTTAATAAATGCTTTTTGAGTGATGAGAAGTCAGTCGTGGGCGCTTACTCCAGCACTGCATTGTACATCTGTCCAGAAAGCAGCAGAAGAGCGGCTTTACGATCTAAAATGTCCAAACATCCTCACTCCCAGACTCTCAGGGGCATATTATCAAGGGTATATAGGGAATAATCGCCGCTTTAGCTGCTGTTTTAGGCCTTTATCAAGTTGTCGCTAACTGCTGTTAGCAACAGCTTGTAGGCGATAGCGAGCGGTTTGGGGCCCGCTTTGCATGTCAGCAATATTTATCGCTAATGACATGCAAAGTGGGCGTTCCCAACCTGTTAGCGACTGAAACCAGTCGCTAACCTCGCTATCGCCTATTACCAACACAGGCGTAGCGTTGGAAATATTTGCGCTAAGTGCGAATATCTACAAAAACTAACACCTGCTCAGACCAGTTCTTAGCCATTATATCCAATGGGAGGTGGATATAATGGCTAAGACCCTGTTAGCGATAATGCGTGAATATCGCTGGATTCTCAGCGATATTCACAGATTTTGCCGCTATCGCCTGGAATTTTATCGCTTTTAAGAAAAACGTTGCTAATAGCACGTTATCTCAGCGATAAATTCCAGTGATGCGCAGCGATAAAAAAATAGCCGCTAAGCCTAGATAGCGATAAATATCGCTATTTGTTGATAATATGCCCCATAGTCTCCTTTAACAGATTTCATTAGTCTGGAAAGGCTCAGAAAAAGCTGAGCTGAATTTCCAGAACTGAATCAGGGTGGGAGACACACATTTTGCATCCCACCAGCACACTTTCACTAATTTTAGTTTGCAGTGCTCATTTAACTGATCACACATTCTCGTGTTAACACATTTTACAAGGACGCCCAGACTCGCTAGCAGAAAATAGGCATCCTGGGCTCAAACAATCAAGACAATGGCAGCAGATTTTGAGAGATACACACACAAAGGTCTGTGTATTTTTACAGAAATCTGACATTTGCTATACACACAAATATATGTCCATACATGCTTGGATATGTATGATCATATATGCCGGCCTCCCTCTGACGTGCACACACACACATACAACCCAAATGCATGTATTAACTTATACATGCAAACACAAAAAAGCCACTAATAACTCGTACATATATTCCCCATTTTCCTAGACTCAACCAGGTCTGATTTCTTTGTAGATATTGCTTGCTGTGTGCCACTAAAAAATACTGTAGCACATGGACCACTAGAGTGAATTCTAATGAACTGAGTTAAAAAATGGAAGCTTGAGGGAGGAGGGAGGAAACACACGACTCGTGTCTGCCCACCACCCCAAGGCGGGCGGGCACTCCAATACCATACAGACCATTGTGGCAAGAAAAAAATCACTTCAGAAATGTTCCTGTCAACCGCTCTGTTTACTTTCTGTGTAAGCATTTTGCATTGTGCTGTAAACGTACCCACAGAATTAGCATATGAGTGTCAGAGGGTGTGATAACTCTACTGTTCATGACCTGCTACTCCTAGTCCAGTCCATAGAGTCTTTCCTATTCTCGAAACCCTCATGCCCATCCCTCTGTAATAAGTCAGAGTCATTACACACACGAAGGGACAGGTTTTATCATCCTCTAAAGGATGAATGCTAGTGATATAAAACTATTTACCACTTTCTAAGGTAGTAAAGTAGTGCTGCTACAGCTCATCAACCACTTAAGGCACTAGTCGGCCCTAAAGTGGCAAAATGGATTTGCCTTATTTGCCACATAACCAGTCAAGTTCAAGTTCAAATGACTTTATTCGATTGTTAACCTTACAATCATAAAAGCACAATTCATAAACATACAGTTAAAAACGAAGCATCCATTTCATTTGTGAGACAAAAATTTACATAATCAATATAAAACAGGAGTAACAGGCAGAATAAACATTTTAGGAATATAAATAATTACAGCAAGATAAAAAAGTAAAAAATACCTAACGGTAACAGCAGCATAATTATCCCTCCATACTTTTCCTGAAAGTAATTGCTAATATCAGAAAACTGCATACAAATAAGGTGCAGTCACATTTCAAAAGTTGAAGGTAGTAAAGTGCTGGTTTAATCTGTGCAAATGTCAGTTCTTTGAGGCATGGTTTTCGATATAGCATCCGGGGTACTGTGTAATAAGGGCAAATAAATAAAAAGTGTGCCAGATCTTGCGGAGACTTTCCGTTGCAGCCGCAAGCTGGCAACACTTGACCTCGATGGGCCCCACTCGGTACCGCTAATAAGAGATGAAACAGGTCAAAACGGAATCTTGTTAAAAGGTAACGTTCATAGCCAGTCATAGGCCATGATAAATATGGTTCCATTTGTAGACAGGTTTTAAGTAAAACATGTTTCCTAACACTGTCTTTCTGTAGCTCAATCTCCTCCCGGGCAAAATACCTGGTTGTCATGAATGTGTTTTTCACAAAGGATTTGGTAATAAAGTTTGGGGTTAAAAACAAATCAGGCCATCCTATATCGGTGAGGCGATCATTAATATACTTCAGCCACGGGACCGTAAACCTACCATCCCATGTTAAAGCTTTTTTTAGTATATCATGGGTAAGAGGTATGTCATTATTTAGCCAACAGTTCATCCAACACAATAGGGGATTAGCTGATATTCTGTCACTTAAGTAGGGCACACCTAGCTCCTCATGTACTGAGAAGTTTCTGGTTCCCCTTGGCAGCCTCAGTATCTTCTTCAAAAAGTTATTTTCTACAGCCTCCAGGTCCCGCGTCTGGCTGTAGCCCCAAAGCTCCCTTCCGTAGCAGGCAACGGCAACGCTCTTAGCCTGGTATAATTTAAGCAAGGCAGCCACCGAGCTATTGCCCATTTTTATCGCAAAGCCAAGTATGGCCGCGTTAACACGGGTTACCTCGCCCTTCTTTTTAAAGACAGCAGGGCCCCAAGATAATTGGTGATCAAGAAGGACCCCGAGGTATGAAAAGGTTTTGGTGGTTGGAATTTTTTCCCCATTTATGTTAAAAAGATTAGATTTTCGTGACCCTAGGCCTGTCTTCATAACATAGGACTTGGAGTTGTTAATACTTAGGCCTCGAGACTCCATGAAATCAAAGAAGGAGTTTAAAAGTGTCTGGAGGCCGATTGCTGTCCTTGAAATAAGGATTAACTGCTCGAAGCCCCAAACCAGAAGAGCCCCAATTGCCTTCCGCTGCCCTGATTCATTCAGGCACAGCAAGTCCTGCCCGCTGATCTGATACAATCAACGATCAGCTTTCGACCACTGTGTGACCGCTTGGACTTCAGCTACCCACGCCGCGCTGCCCTGGTACCACTCACTGATTCCATCGACAACCCTGTCCTGATGACGATCCCGACTAAAGGGGATCGAAACGCAGTAGACTTTACAGCTTGAATCATATGGCGCATATCACGCTCTGTGCTCCTGTTCAAATTTTCACAATCTTGTTTTAAGTGATTACAACTTGTTTTTGTGGAGCCATTATTTGATGTAAATACTTTAGTTCATGCGTCGATCATGCTGTTCACTTTAGCACTTGCACCTTCACTATCACCAATTGTATATAGCACCTTGCACCAAGTGCCACTGGGTTGTCACATGATCTGCTCTGTACAGTGCTGTTTTAACTGTATTGTCATGTGAAAGACCATTCCCTTTTGCTTCTTGGTGAATAATACTGCCTTTTTTCAAAAAATTCAAGTGACTCCTTGTTTCTTCCTTTTGTAATGCACATTGCATACATTATTGAAACTGTCTTTATATGATACCTGTTGGGAATTGTTTCTGCTTACTTGAAATAAGGACAGCATCGTCCGCGTAGAGCAGAACTGGAACGCCTTTTCGGCCTACATGTGGGTAATCCGCTCCAGTTTTTAGCAAGTATTCCTCCAACTCGTTGATATACAAGTTAAAGAGGAATGGAGCCAGGATACACCCCTGTCGAACACCCCGTTTAATTCTGATGTCCCCCGTCACTTTCAGGTCTTGAGTATATCGAACATTAGCTCTTGTATCGGAGTGCAGGTCAGCCAGTAAATTAATTAAATTCTGCTCTACGCCCATCTTTAACATGGTGTCCCATAATTTGCCTCTGTCCACACAATCAAATGCGGACGATAAGTCCATAAAAGCCATGTGGACAGTTCCCTGCCGGGCCAAGGTGTATTTACCTATAATCAAATATAGGTTCAGACACTGGGTAACTGTCGAATGACCAGGTCTGAAGCCATATTGTTTTGGGGATATAACATTGTTCTTATTTGTCCATGCAGTTAACCTGTTTAGGATTACACCCCCAACCACTTTGGCTACAGAATTGATTAAAGATATTGGCCTGTAGCATAGCGGGCTACTTCGATCGCCCTTTTTAAACACGGGCACTATAGTCGATAACCCCCACGACTTTGGGCATCCAGATGCCGCAGCTGCATTTACTACAGCAGTAAGGACAGGGGCCCATAATGAGATACAAGATTTAAAAAGGTCCGGAGGCAAGCCATCCGGGCCTGGGGCCTTGTTACTAGTTGACCCTTAAATGCCCTTTTCTACTTCATTAACTGAAAAGCACAAAAAATTCTCCATAGGAGTTAAAAAGTCATTTTCTGCCTGTTGCTCGTTGCTTTTAAAGATTGCACTAAAGTGAGTGACCCAGTCACTGGGATTATCAAACAAGGGTTTATTAATAATTTCCCAGAATTCACTACTATTGCCCAGGACTGATGGATCAAGCAGAGACTCCCAGGTACAAGCCTTAATTTCTTTTTTCCGTTTAGCAAGTGATTTCTTATAAATCAGTCGCAGATTTTTGATTTGGCCTGGATCTCTGGGTTTATTTTTTAGCGCCTTTCTCAGGTCTCTGCTTGCCTTAGAACAAGTGTGGTCGAACCATTTAGGATTGTTTCTAGCTTGTCCCTTCACTGGAACTGTTAACATAGATCCTACTAATAACACCACAACCTCTAAAACAGCTAAAGTTTGCTCTGGCGATATTGATGGTAACACACAGGCCGCAAGTTCCTCACCACATGACTTATTGATTTCAGTGTACAGGTTTTCATGATTTACCATTGACCATTTCAATCGACGTTTGCCATTTATACATTTTAAAGTTCCCCGGCCTTCGCAGTTCATTCGCTATTCAAATACTCCCCCACCCAGTCTAATGGTTAAGGGATTATGATCACTATAAATATTCATTTGAATAGTGAATCTGGAGGCCTGATTGGCAAGGTCAACAGATAATAGTATGTGATCTATAAAAGACCCCTGGCCTGAGCCTTTAAATGTGGGGGCATCAAAGACCTTGGACTCAGGCACCATGGACATGGCTACAGTTAGATTATTTTCATTCAACAAATCGTTAAGACAAGTTCCACGCCTGGAGTGGTCAAAATTAAAACCATTCACACTGTTACACCCCAGGGATCCCATGGGGTAACTCCTGGATTACCACATGGGTGTACATTAAAATCACCTGCGATCAGTAAGTTACATGACAGTGTACCTGCTCCCTCTCTCAGCATCTCATTCAGAAGCAGTATATTGCATTCCCCTTGACTGTTTATGGCATTATAAAAATTAATTAAGGTCAGGGCATGTTTACCTCTCTTCAATTCAAGCACTTGAATATTCCGATTTGCATGATACTAGTTACTTATTTGGCAACAAAGTGCCAAATTAATGAAGATAGCCAGGCCCCCCTTTGCTCTTCCACTGGTTGAGGGAGCTGCTGGCCTAAGGAAGCTTTGGTAACCCTCGATAAAGGCATTATTATCTTCCATCAATGTCTCTTGGAGGCATATAACTGCGTATTTCTTATAAATGCCAACCAGGCAGGATCACATATTTTATCAACCAATCCCGCTATATTCCAGGAGACTAAGCTCACATTGCAAACATCACCAGGCTCTATTCCAATGACAACTTCTGTGGTTATAGGTTCTCATAACCGGTTAAGTTGTTCTACGTGTATGTCTCCCAGAATTTCTATTGTAGAAGGGTTTGGTTCTACATGGATTGGAAGAAAATTAAAAGCCTCGGGCAGATCACGCATTATACTAACGTGCTCATGTAATACAGGACTATCCATTAAAGGATCTACATCTAGCTCTACCCGACTGTTGTTATCTAATTCAACGGTTGGAGAGGGAACAGTTACTGCTTGTGTGGCCCTAATTCCCCTATGTACAGGATTACTTTGCGCATGACCAGTATGCGTTGGTATGGCTGGGGCAGCATGTAGTCAGTCGACCCCCTCCAAACCACTCTGGTCATAGAAAACATCAAACCTGTTTGAAGTAGGTACATTGTAATAAGTATTAGGGTATATTGATTGAGAATGGTCGCGGTGGTGATACAACCCGTGTGAGGTTTCCCATCTCTCATGATAGGATACTGGGTGGTTGACCTGTCTAGTCTCCCAGGGTATATCTCTCCTATACTGTCTTTGATCTCCTGCAGCGTAGTGACCATGGTTCCTAGGAGTTACTCTATTGTGATATAGATTAGAATTGTCATATATTTTCTCCTGCTCTAGAATAGGATATGGGTACACTTTATTTAAACTGTGAATACTTGAGGGATAAAAATAGCTTAGATCCATGGTACGGATCAAACTACTAATCGGGCCATCCTTCCAACTAGTAATGTGCCTTGCCACACGTTTGTCCTTAAAGTTGACAACAATACAGTCACCCTCAGTGGATTTAAATCTGTGACCCACCCAGTCGACCCTCCTAACATTTGTTATTTTACCACTAATGTGGGGAGGGATCGGTCTATGGGTGGTTAACTAGTGACTCACTTTGTTTTTCAAATCCCCATAACTCTCTACCATGCCTACTTCTAATTGCGGTACACCAATCATTACTATAGTGTATAAGTGGGATTCAGGAGGGAGATTAATGTGAATGGTTTTTTTTGGTTGTGTCAGCTTAGGTGTTTGCGCTGGTCGTGTGTTTAGGGCTGTATTTTGTGTTGGTGTTGGCCTTTGAGGCTCAGCCTGATCATCAAGTGAGACAGGGGGTAAACCTTCCGCAGCCCATTCACTCTCATCGCTACTAGTTGTGGATCCATCTGAGATAGATGGCAGAGTCGGTGCTACTGCCATTTCAATATTTACGCATATAGGCGAGTTTGGAATATTATGATCTATAACACCCAAAGAAGGAATAGATGACGAATTAGAGCTATCACTTTGGGTGTTTTTCTTAACTCGTATCTTTTTGGTGTTAGTTTGCTTATGGTTGCCATTGGCCGATAAAAGGCTGTCCTTCGGTGTGGCTGCAGTAAGAATTTTTAACATGCTCGTGGAGTCCTTTTTTTGGGATTTTTCAAACTTCACTAAGGTTTGCTCTATACTAATGATTCTTTCACTTATAGGCTGCAAGAGAGATCTAACTAGATGTTTCAGTTCTGTCAGATATAATTTATCTGACGTACTTGCCCTTTCGGTCTGGCTTGTCTGGTCTATGTAAGTTTTAATATACTCTGGCTGTAAATCATTGGGCAATAATACGCCCTGGTTAGAAGACGTTGTAATCAAATTGGGTGTTCTGGTAATTGGTTTAGCCAGTCTAAAGTTTAACCAAACGTCCTTTGCTGAGTGCTTATGATTACCTAGTGGTCTGTATGTTTTCCTCACTATAGATTTAGTTTTTTTCCCATATCGCCGTTTAGTCTTTTTTGGGGAAGGTAGTTTGTCTGCTGCTGTTATATTTACAAGAGGTGAACTTTCAGCGAGTACATCACCTGGGGAGTTTAGTGACATAATTCCTGGTTGAAACAGGCACATATTGTCCCCGGAGTTGGAAATATACAAAGGGCTTCCTTCTATGCTATTTAATGGCATAGGTGAGGCGAATGTTACATTTTTCCTACTACTTTGGCCACTAGGTAACCCTGTAAAGGATTGCAGCAAAAGTGATTCCTCCAAATTAATAGAGGAATCCGCAGTATTGTTATTGGCAGTAGTATGCAATTAAAGATTGGGAAAACACATATTTGGGGTCATTGAGAGACGCCTCTCCGTGTTTTGTATAGCATCTGCAACTACACCTATAGTCTTTTGTAACATTAAGTCAATGGCTGTTAGAGACGGTAAAGGTGTAGATGGAACAGTCTTATATCTAGTGGACGATCTTGTAGCCACAGGAGTCTTTCTTACTTTAGTCATCATGAAAGAAATATCCGGGTTACAAATAAAGTACTGGGCACTTATAAAAGGCTAAGCTTAACAGCTATAACAGGCTGCACACGCAATAATAAGACCAGTTGAAACACTGTCACCTTATGCTGTGTCCCAGGGTGATGGCGATGAAAAGGGGATGGCCCGTCCCGTCACCTTCTGTCCCCTGAGGGCCACAGAGGGCCCACCCTTTGCCCGGGCTTAGCCCCGGGCGCTCCCGCGACGCGGGGGTGACGAGTCTCTTAAGCACCGGCTGGCGCGCAGTTCCCCCGTCTGTTCACTCCGCTATGGGCGCTGGGAAGTGTAGTCCTGCAATGCCCGCCTCCACTCGGCGGCCGCGAGATTATCCGATGCGGCGGCGGAAGGGGGACGATGGGACACAGGCACAAGGGGTCACAGGTCCGCCCACTGAGGATTCTCGATTTTCGCCAGGTAGGGATTACTTCTTTTACTCCGCTCATGACTAACCAGTCATTTGATGCAAAATTTGCAGATTTTAACAAAAAAAATGTTTATAGCTCAAAAGTTACAAAAAACACAGCAACATGTTTTGCTGTGCAGTGGAAAATTTGACTGGTCAACTTTCTGTTGCTTTTTGCTGTCTTTGAGTGTGAAACCGATACTAAAGTGGTGAAACCTTTGCCCCCAGAGCGCCAACATGTAAAAATGACATAATAATGAAGCAAGACTTTCACTAATTATTGCTGCAAAATATGCCTTTTCAGGCCACCTAATTGAGCCAACCCTTCCGTATAATTGGGTTCTGCATTGTCACACAATTTCCGTTGACCCTCCAAATACCCAATAAAATAACTTAAGTCAATTACCTTTGCAATAATTGTCAATCACAGCGTGCCAACAGCTGTAAATTACGTCAATATTAGTTCCCCTGCTAGGAAAAAATGGAACCTACTTGTAAAAAAAAGCTCCTTAGCTCCCCCCCAACCGACCCGTGTGTGAGGTTTACAGCTACAAGGATATGAATTAGCATTTATGAAAGCACCTTGGGCCTCATTTATGAGAAATGAGGCATCACTGCGTGAAAGTAGCGATGTGTCACTTCTCAGTGCGCACTCCTTGCGACATTCCTGATGCCTCATATTTAATGTGTGACGCATCATGTCGCAAAGAGTTACAGATACGTCAGTATTTCTGACGTATCTGTAAGCGCTAAAGTGACGCATTGCTGGAGTGTGTCACAAAAGTAACGCAACTCCAGCAATGCGTCCTTTCACATGGGGCAAGCCCCATGTGAAAGGGCCTGCGTCAGTCTGTGAGGCAGGCGCAAGATTTTGACGCAACGGCATCCTAAAAGTGAAGCAGTGAAATCCCATAGATTTCACTGCGTCACTTCTACGACCCTTCCTTGCGTCAATACGCCCCCCTTACATACATTATACCTGGCGCAGGTATAATGTGGCGCAGGGGTTTACAAAGTGACGCATCTACCTAGATGAGTCACTTTATAAATATGGCGCAACAAGGCGCATTTTTTACGCCACTGGTGCGTCACAAAAAGTGACGCACCAGCGGGGTAAAAGTGACACACAGCCTCATAAATGAGGCCCCTTGTTTCTGTTGCAGCTTGAATGATTAACTGCTCTGACACATCACAAAATCGTGCTGGGAGTTGCCTTTTTTAATGCAAAATTGCTGTGGCCGTAATCTATGAGAAAAATCCCAAAAATATAAATGTGCAACTGCAGGGAGGATAGAAGTGGGGGAGGATGAAGGGAGCGAGGGCTGGGTAGGTAATGAAAAATAAATAAAGACACCTCCGGACTAAATATTTTGCCCAATAAATGTGCACAGCAACTGAACAGGAGCACACTGTGCACAGCAGAGTAGCAAGCGCTCATGCCCGGAAACAAACATCCAAACAGAGAGCGAGATTGTATTGACAGCGAACACACGAACAACCTCCTGGAGACTGTGATGTCACTCTCAGCGCTCGGCCCAAGTATATCTTAGGATTCTGGGCAAACCACTTAGCATTATAAACCTTGACCTTAAGTAATGTAGCAGGCGCTCCTGTAATGCGCGCCAATACCTTAGGGTAGTGTTTAACTTCGAACTCTCCTGCGTAGACACCACATGGCTGCTCAAATGCACCCAAATAAACATACCCAACAAGTTAAGTGTATTAATTATAGTTTAAAATGAAAAGAGGCATCTACCAGCCTGCATTCTTTAGAGCCTTCGCTGTAACAAACACAAGACATGGCTCAGCTTCAGATGCATAACGCTTTTAAAAGTGAAAGCACACTCGACTCCATGTGAGGAAAGGAATTAAGAGCGCAGCGAGCAGCACCGTTCCTACAGCTTGGCCCCTCTAGTGATGGCTGGTAATTATTGCCACCCACTACCTCCTTCTTCCTCCCAGCCTGCCCCGCCCACTGCCATTGAAATGAATTGAGTTCTGCCAACTCCTCCCAGGGCTAGTTTGTAATCGCCCGATAAGCAGCCTTATCCAAGGCATTCTAACTCGGCACTCCCCCTGCCACGATGACACTGCTGTAGCTTGTGCCTGCAAGTCGAAAGATGACCTCGCCCTGGCAGGCACATGCGCAGCAGGACATCTGCAGTTTATTGCAGAGCTGCCTCATTAAAAGTAATAAATAGGGCAGCCAGCAAGTAGAAATTTCTTTTCGGCTGCTTAATTTTTTACATTCATTTCTTGCCGCTCCCCTCAGGCTCAGAATGGCAGGGCAATGCCCCCTTTGCCCACTAGCACCAGCCGCCCCTAATAAGTAGTTACCCTAATGCTCTTTCTATCCCGGTGGTTTAAAGTAACTACTTGTATCATTTGTGTGAGTGAGCCTGCTGCCTCACAGGAAAAGGGGGGGGGCTGACTTGGGGAGGGTGGGAGGTACAGGTTAAGGAGGACCTAAGCTTGCTTGAGGAAAAAAAAACACAGATCATCAAATGACCAGAAAGGAATTCAAACAACGCTGTGACTGTTCCAGCTCCGTTCTATAGTGTTGAGCTAAAGGGAGAAAATGGAGACTCATCAGAGGGTAGGAGCTGCCAATCGGTGCTGTGAAGGAGCCAGGGCACAAGTCCTAAAAAAAGAAGTGGGGGGACTCTCCAAGGTAGGTGTGGTCACAGGAAGTGACCTCACAACAGGAAGTGACATCACGACAGGAAGTGACATCACAACAGGAAGTGACATCGCATGTAAGGCAGATCTATCATTTGCGTATATTGCAAGATTTAACAATTGAAGCTGCTTGGTACTTAAGCCTGTGACTTAAGGTCCCTGTATGGAGGAATTAGCAGCCCAAATGTGGATGAAGTTTGGCGTAAAACTACATTAGTCAAGCCATTAAGTGCTGTAAGTTAGGCATACTAAAACATGTGACCATGAACAAAAGTAGAATTAGTGTGTTGAAAAAAGCCGAAGAAAAGCACATACTAGAAACTACAATAGTGATTATCAAAACTATAAAATGTATTACGCTACCTAGAACACGACATTTACATTTATTAACAAGTATAATACACTGTGACCATGAGAGAAAAAAATGCAAGGTGCACACTTACAGTTAAAGCCTGATACTCTGTACATCTGTTATTTCAGACATTATGGGAGATGTTATATTGCCACAGGATGTCTGGCCATGGAAAATGTGAGACAGCTTATATCATTGTAAACTATCAATTAAAAAACGACCATGCGTCTGCATATCTTTTATTGTGCTGGGCTGTAGGATCGACCTTTTTAGATTGATTATCATCTGCATGACGATGAGCAATCAACCACCTGTTCACATATGGCACTGGATTCCAAAGAGGAAGAGGAGGACCCATGAGGTTTATGAACATTAATGATGAAAGGCGTCCGATACCAAGGCAGTTTCGTATGGGTGACATTACCAAGTTAATTGTGCTGAAACCCCTTTCACAGTCACTTGAACTCACAGGAAGTGTGTTTATCGCCCTCAAAACAGGGTGCAGTTGCTCTGGAATGTCATTACCACCATTATCAATATAGTCTCTGAAGCCTTCAGATACGCCTTTGTAATTAAGACAGAATCTCCCGCACAGGTTTTGCAGTTTCTCCTCACCTTCAAACCATGGGCTCTCAATGTCATATGTGTCATGAACACATTTTCAAAACGCTGCAGGAAAGTTTGACTGCAAGATTTTGTATACATTACAGGTTCCCAGAGAGGCTGCTTCCCACACTCGACAATGACTATTACACACAGTAGGGCTCCATATTCACGTTATTCTATCGATGAGTGTTATACGTTATCTCCCCACCTATTGTAAACTAGCGACTCTGCATTAAATAGTTTTGTCCCAGCTGCCTCTCTCTAGCTGTGGCTAGATTTATTTATTTTATTTATAAAGTTTTATATAGCGCGAACTTGATCCCGAAGGATATCAGAACGCTTTACAATGTGCAGCAAAGGTAACAAATCAGAACATTAGTCTAACATTGAGAATCTTGGCTGAAGACAATGGAGCTGCCGGGGCATTAACTTGGGTCAATGCCTAAATTTTAGATATATTAACTGGCCATTGTATTTATTTTAGTAGATTTATTTATTTCTATTTATTTTAGGAAATGTATTTAGTTTTGGTATATTTTAGTTTGACTTATTTGCCTTCATTTACTTCAGTGCAACAAAATATAAACATTCCTTTACTTTTTATTAATACTGTTTATTTTTGTGATAGTTCCTAAAAAATGGTCCGTTTTACAGACACATCAGAGGTCGCGCAATAGTATATAAGTAAGCCCAGCCATTTCCAAAAATATTCAACCATTTGCAAACCTATCCATCATGTATCCTTCCATCTATCATTTCACTCATCCATCCCTTCATCCATCCCCTCATCCATCCTTTCACTCATCCTCAATTATCCATCCATCCATCCACCCTTTCACCCTATCCATCTGTACACTTATCCATCCACTCTTCATCCCATCCATCCATTCACTCATCCATTCAGCCATTTACCCTTTCACTAATCCAGCCATCCTTTCACTTACTAATCCTTCCACCCATCCACTCTTTTAGTCATCCATCCATCTTCCCTTTTTCTCTCCATCGACCCGTTCACTTAGCCTTCCTTCCATCCATCCATCCACCCACCCACCCATCCATCCATCTACTAATCCACTCATGAATCCATCCATTGCCCCTTTCACTCATCCATCTATCATTTCACTCCTTCACACATCTATTCATCCTTTTGTCCATCTACCCTCCCTTTCACTCACTCATCCATCCTTACACCCACCCTTTCACTCATATGTCCATTCATTCACCCTTGCACTTATCAATCCATCCATCATTTCACTCATCCACCTACCCCCATCATCCACCCACTCATCCATCCTTTCACCCACCCACCATCCAATCCACTGATCCATCCTTTCACCCACCCACCATCCACCCACCCACTCATCCATCCATCCTTTCACCCACCCACTCATCATCCATCCATCCATCCTTTCACCAAACCACTCATCATCCATCCATCCATCCTTTCACCCACCCATCATCCATCCCTTCACCCACTCTCCATCCATCCTTCCTTTCACCCACCATCCATTCATCCATCTGTCCTTCCCCTCATCATCCATCCATCCTTCCCCTCATCATCCGTCCATCCTTTTCCCTCATCATCCATCCATCCTTTTCCCTAATCATCCATCCATCCTTCCCCTCATCATCCATCCATCCTTTTCCCTCATCCATCCATACATCCATCCTTCCCTTCATCCTCTATCCATCCTTCCCCTCATCATCCATCCATCCTTTTCCCTCATCATCCATCCATCCTTTTCCCTCATCACCCATCCATCCTTTCCCCTCATCATCCATCCATCCACCCTTCCCCTCATCATCCATCCATCCCTTCACCCACTCTCCATCCATCCATCCTTTCACCCAGCATCCATTCATCCATCCATCCTTCCCCTCATCATCCATCCATCCTTTTCCCTCATCATCCATCCATCCATCCTTCCCCTCATCATCTATCCATCCTTCCCTTCATCCTCCATCCATCCCCTCATCATCCATCCATCCTTCCCCTCATCACCCATCCATCCTTCCCCTCATCATCCATCCATCCACCCTTACCCTCATCATCCATCCATCCACCCTTCCCCTCATCATCCATCCATCCTTTCACCCACCCCCTCATCATTCATCCATTCCCTCATCATCCATCCATCCATCCCCTCATCATCCAATCCATCCACCCTTCCCCTCATCATCCATCCATCCTTCCCCTCATCATCCATCCATCCTTCCCCTCATCATCCATCCATCCATCCTTCCTCTCATCATCCATCCTTTCCCGTCATCCATCCATCCTTCCCCTCATCCATCCTTCCTTTCATCCATCCTTCCCCTCACCCATCCATCCATCCCATCCATGTATCCTGCCCTTCATCCATCCATCCTTCCTTCCCCTTACCCATCCATCCATCCCCTCCATTTATCCTGCCCCTCATCCATCCATCCTTCCCCTCCATCCATCCATCCATCCTTCTCCTCATCCATCATCCTTCCCCTCACCCATCCATCCATCATTCCCCTCATCCATCCATCCATTCACCCACCCACTCTCCATCCATCCATCCATCCTTCTCCTCATCCGTCATCCTTCCCCTCACCCATCCATCCATCCCATCCATTTATCCTGCCCTTCATCCATCCATCCTTCCCCTCCATCCTTCCCCTCATCCATTTATCCTTCCCCTCATCCATCATCCTTCCCCTCATCCATCTTTCCCCTCATCAATCATCCAGCTACCCTTCCACCCACACATCCAGCTATTTACATTTTCTCTCCATCCTTCCCCTCACTCATCAATCCATCTATCCTCTCTCATTATCCATTTATTCAATCTTTCATTCATCCATTCACCCTTTCACTAATGCATCCAGCCATCCTTTCACTTGCTCACTCGCCCACCTTTCAATATTAATTTTGAGCTGAGCCCTTTTGAGAAGAGGCCCGTCAAGAACTTCACCCTCACTGCAGGGGCCGTTCCAGGACTGGGACAGAAGCCACCCAGGGCGGAGACAGGATCCGCCATAGGGGGGACAAGAGCCATCACAGGCGGGGGTGGACTGGAGCCACCACATGGGGGACAGGAGCCATCACAGGCGGGGGTGGACTGGGGCCACCACATGGGGGGACAGGAGCAGGAGTCATCACAGGAGAGGGAACGTGATCAACCAGGGTGGGCACAGGGGTGGGCATGCAGTATTCTAGTATCATCTTGGGCTTCTCGCCCCCTCCTGCACAAGACAACGAGAAGACAGGCTCTCTGTCCAAAATGCCATCCCCCACTGTGATGTACAGTACTTACAGGAGATACTCTAAGAGAACTGATTGAACTGATTGTCCTCCATACTTTGTTAATCAGTGTGGGTGCGATTGTGCCATAATTACAAATTAGTGACAGTAATTAAGCTCTGTGAAGAGAACCATGTGCTGCCTCGGTGTAATCAGGGGTGTAATCTGGCCGAGTCTAGGGTGTTTGGGGCCCTGGGTAGAAATGGAATGTGTGAGCCCCCCTCTAAATAGCAGAGACATGCTGTATTCAGGGCTGTTCGCATGTGAATGGATGCCCCCTGCTCCTGAACCTGCCGCCCCTCCCTCTGTCACCTTCAAGCACCTCTTAACAGCTCATCAAGGGCTGGAGGTGTGAGGGGTGCCATCCCGCTGTGCCTCTACGGTGCTGCTGGGGGTCTGAGCTTTCATACAGCATCGGAGTCAAGAAGGGAGGTGGGGGCAAGCTGTGCCCGGTTAAAATTACAGACAAATGGTAGGTGCAGGGGCGTGGTGACCACCGGCGTGCTTGGTAACTTACGGATTCAGCCAGCCACTCGCCCACCGGGAAATGCTTTATTTACTTTGTGCGCGCCACGCTCCCATTTTTTATTTAATGGTGGACTCGGTTTTGATTTACTAGGGTGGACGGCGTCCACCCTGAAAAACCCTCGGAAATAAGTGGGGGGATGCCGTCCATCCGCGTGGTACCCCGACTCGTGCCCTGGAAGGAGCGTTGGCCGACTAAAACAAAAAAAAATAGTGAAATTGCCATGGGGTAGGAACACACACACAAAGGAGGGACCAACACGGACATACACCAATAACAGGCCAGCATTTCTGAATGCCACAGATAACAACCATTGTCAATTGGTGTGTGTTCCAAAATCCTACAGTAGAGATTACAACAGAACTCGCCGAGGCTCGTCCTAAAAACAGATGGGGGTTGATAGTGTATCAAGTCTTCTTTTGTTATAGTCATAGAAATGAGAGCTCCCTCTCCATTGACATCCCGCTGGTTCTCTTCTAGCAACACTTCAACCATATGTGCACCTTTCGATTATGAACATCAGTTGTTAATCTTCCTTGTCTTGCCTGTATCTACACTTGTCATTCACCCTTTGCTTATGCCCACCACACCATAAAGCCTAGGGAAAGGGATAAACCCATTTCAGTAAGTGTCCATCTTGGACTTCTTTTAAAAAAAAAAATTATTTTTATATTTTTAACTGTGCAAAACCTGTAGGGTGCAGTAGAATGTACAGCACTTGGCATTGAAGCACCATCAGTGTTGCTTTTTATTGCTGTGCACCTTTTGCCTGCACATCCTCTTTAGGGTTGGAGAGTGGTTCACGTTGGCAGCAGCAGGGCTGCATTTGATGACAAAAAATGTTTTTATTCTCATCAGCCCACGCATTCACAATGACTTCTTCGGTAATCTCAGATCCAAGGGACAAGCTCCTCCAGTCCTTCTTTTGTCCATAAACTCCTTCACCAGGAATCCTATATATTGTGTAAAAAAATTATGGGTCTTTGTTTTTTCTGTTTGAATGAAAGAACATGCAATGTTGTAATGCAATTTTAACCCATTTACCTGGTCTGCAAACTTTCCAGATGCAAAGTTCATAGTAAAAAAATGGCTCTGCTCACTATTGAGGGACTGTCATCTTACAGGATACAGAGGCACATCCAGCATGTGTGCATTACTTACCTCAATTCACCGGGACCTATCTGACCTTTCCTGCTGTGGTCTTCATCTGTGTCTGCTATCTGTGCATTGCTTTCTCTGACTTTTCAGGCCATAAGCCTTGCACTGTGCCTATTGTTCCATTCTTTCATTTTCTGGAATCTTTTCACATGAGTGTTATGCAGTAACTACAGTCTGCAGCTGTCTTGCTAAGTATTGTTAGCATGCTCCTACTGAAAGTAAGGTAAGTTGAAAAGGGAGGAAGCGATGCCTGTGACTATGGCGCGCTAATGGCTGCATTTGCAATATGCTAATTATTTAAAAAAAACTAAATTACAGCTTTATTGAATCTTCCATGTTGCATCGCTTTTCCACTAAGTGTTTACAGTAGAGTGAATGGAATAAGCACCATTCATTATTATTAGACAATTAATGGACCTAGCAGCATCTGTTACAATTGAGATGTTCTATGCCTCAGAGGCTTGTGTTAAAGACATGCTTCTATTTGCCTAGCTCCTCCGCCTTTGCCCTAGTTGCCTTTACTATGATAATGCTAATTTTGGATACATTCTTTTTTTATCCCAGTTGATTTTCTTTCATCTCATGGTGCATTACCACAAAACTCAATTGTGGTGATGACACAACACAATACACATTCATAAATCCTGACACCTGGCTTGACATCAGGGGAGGAGTTTAATAAAAGAGGGAGGCTGCTTCTTGTGTGGACACCTGCCTAGTGAAATCCCTGGTATTGGTGTCTGTGTCTTCCTTACAGTCCTGACTGGGGCACCAACTACCGCTATCTCCCACCACTTCACTAGTGACAGGGGAGTTAATTACGTCCCATGTCACCACCAAATTCAGCACCATCTCAACCTTCACATAAACAACCTCAACAGGAAAAGCTGTCAAGGCAAGCGAAGGTGGCCTGAAGAATGCCACATCTGTGTGTCAGTCCTAAAATCCAAGGTGCAGAAAAGAGGCTAAGCATCCAGTTGTGTGATACACTTCTCACCCAGTTCATGCTGACAAGTTTAGGATCTCCACGACTGCTGCCTAGTGTTCGGTAGGTCTCTTTGGAGCCCAGCGGGGGAGGGGGGACGCAAACAGCACCGACCAGAAAATCAAAGGATAGGTGTGATAAAAGTGCTTTATTGAAAGCAGGTGCACCTTACACAATGAAAACCCTTGGCCTGTGCCGTACAAAACTAGACCTCACCAAATATGTAATCTCCTGACAAACCCCCCACCCCCACCCCTAAACTGGTTCCCCCAATCCACAAACAGTAAACAATTAGCAAAAGCGTCAATTTGTCTCTCCATCTGGCTAAATACTTTATTGTGCTTGACCTACCCCCGCAAATCCAAAACAGACCTCCTACACTTCCCCCATATATTAGGAAAAACCGCCCCGAAGGCAGAAAATTAAACCCGCGCCTGCTCCAGCGACACAAACAAACCCCACAACCATCAAATACACCTGATGCACCGGCCCCCAAGAAAACTCCTTCCAAAAAACACCACTGCATCACAAAAAACCCTATTACACCCTGAAAAAAAGACAAATGTCCCACCCCCTGCCCCCCAGGACTCAAAACATGAAAAAAACCCGTTCAGCTGAAAGAACCCAGGGGGGGAGGGAGGGAAAATAATTATGTCTGCCACACCCCCGCCCGGCTGCTGTGTCACAAGCCACTGAAATTAATGAAACCCAGCCCAAAAGAAGCCCAAAACTAGACTGCACCAGACTCAAAAGTAGCACAGCGTACACCTAGAACTAGTTCATATCCATCCCACTGAGCAATAGAGCGCCACACAACTTTTACCTCACAGTAATGCAGTCCCTCCTGGACTAGGAGTAATGTTCAGCAAGGGGAGGACTTAGGCGGCCCTACACCATGAGCAAGCCATATCTCCTGAAGCACTAGACCCAGTGGCCCAGGACTGCAGCAGGTCATCTCAACTTATGGGAGGAGTCACCAAGCCCTTGCCACCATTGAGCGAGCACAGTGACTCTTCAATGGCAGTGCCTCACTTGCACACATGGATAGCATGTCATAACAACTACTTTAAAGCTACCAAGGAGGTGCAGAGCGGGAATATCGACGGAAAAGTATCGTGTTACATAAATGTCCCCGCAGAAATATCGAAAAGAAGAAATATCGACAACAAAAATATAGTTTGACCAGAATATCTACTGACAGGTAAGTAATATCGTAACAATAATATAGTTGTAATAAATATCGTTTACAAAAATATAGTTTACAAAAATATCGATTTTTTAATAATAATATGTATTTTAGTGTTTTTAATGAGTATTCTTTGTCATTTTATTATATGTTGTAGAATTCTTTTAGTTATTAATGTATTTTATGTTGAATTTTGTGTGATTAGTTCCGTAGCGGGCTGTGGGTTTATAGGGGAAAAGGGTGGGAAGTAATTTAAATATATAAAATTAATTGATTAATTAATGTGTTAATTTAATATTAATTGTTTAATAATTATTTCCTACTTAAATTCAATTAGTCAATTATTAATTAATTATGTTAATTGTTTAATTAATTTTAGGTGTGTGTAGTGGAGTTTATATGTGAAAATGTTGTGTAGTAATTAAATTATTATTGATTAATTATTAAATACTTTATTAATTCATTATCATTAATTAATTATTAATTGTAAAAGAATAAATAATTTTAGGTTTGTGTTGTGGTGTTTATCAGTGTATATGGTGTGAAAGCTGTCAATTAATCAATTAATTAATTAATTAATTTAATAAATACATTATTTTTCATTATTCAAATAGTAAATATTAAATGTAATTGAGTAATTAATTGTAGGTGTGTAGGTGTTTGTTAATATTAATATATTTAAATGTATATATTAATTATGTTTATATTCTAAATTAAATTTTATAAAAGATTTGACAGTTTTTTTTATTGTTTTGAGTTCCAGCGCTTTCCCTACTGTTGTATCCTGTGGAGTGGGAATAGTAAATTTTACCCCTTCGTGATCCAACGCTTTCCCTACTGTTGCACTCTCTCGAGTGGGAATAGTAATTTTTACCCCTAAGCAATCCAACGCTTTCCCTACTGTTGCACTCACTGGAGTGGGAATAGTAATTTTTACCCCAACGCTATCCAACGCTTTCCCTACTGTTGCACCCTCAGGAGTGGGAATAGCAATGTTTACCCCTACGCTATCCAACTCTTTCCCTACTGTTGCACCCTCTGGAGTGGGAATAGTAATTTTTATCCCTACGCTATCCAGCGCTTTCTCTACTGTTGCACCCTTTGGAGTGGGAATAGTAATTTTTACCCCTAGCCTATCCAACCCTTTCCCTACTGTTGCACTCACTGGAGTTGTAATGGTAATTTTTACCCCTACGCTATTCTACGCTTTCCCTACTGTTGCACCCTCTGGAGTGGGAATAGTAATTTCTACCCCTACGCTATCCAGCGCTTTCCCTACTGTTGCACCCTTTGGAGTGGGAGTAGTAATTTTTACCCCTACGCTATCCAACGCTTTCCCTACAGTTGCACCCTCTGGAGTGGGAATAGTAATTTTTACCCCTACGCTATCCAGAGCTTTCCCTACTGTTGCACTCACTGGAGTGGGAATAGTTATTTTTACCCCTACGCTATCCAACGCTTTCCCTACTGTTGCACCCTCTGGAGTGGGAACAGTCATTTTTACCCCTACGCTATCCAGCGCTTTCCCTACTGTTGCACTCACTGGAGTGGGAATAGTTATTTTTACCCCTACGCTGTCCAGCGCTTTCTCTACTGTTGCACCCTTTGGAGTGGGAATAGTAATTTTTACCCCTAGCCTATCCAACCCTTTCCCTACTGTTGCACTCACTGGAGTTGTAATGGTAATTTTTACCCCTACGCTATCCAACGCTTTACCTACTTTTGCACCCTCTGGAGTGGGAATAGTAATTTTTACCCCTACGCTATCCAACGCTTTCCTTACTGTTGCACCCTCTGGAGTGGGAATAGTAATTTTTACCCCTACGCTATCCAGCGCTTTCCCTACTGTTGCACTCACTGGAGTGGGAATAGTAATTTTTACCCCTTTGCAATCAAATGTTTTCACTACTAATGTGTTTATATTGTTATTAAATGTATGTATTATTATTTTTATATACTTTTATGTGTTAAATATATGTATATGTACACATTTATTAAGTTTATATTGATTACATTTAGTTCATTTGTTATAAATAGTTAAAATATGAAAGTAATGTAATTTATTTTGTTAATAATATTAATATTATTTAATTATTTAATTTAAATTATAATATTTATTAAAGTCGATATTTTTTACATCTATATTTATTACATCTATATTTTTGAGTCGATATTTATGTACTTACCTGTTTAAATATAGGAAGTCGATATTTTTGTAATCGATATTTTTACATCTATATTTTTGTAAACTATATTTTTGTTATCGATATTTAAACATGGAACCACCAATGAAGCCGGAAATTAGATAAAGTCACTCTTACTCAATTATGCGGGGAAGAGATCTTCAAGCTGTTCCAGAACTTACATGACATTGGGGATAACATTGATTATGACAAAGTTATCACTACCTTGAATATTTATTTTGATCCATAAATAAATGCTGATCATGAGCGCTTCAAGCTCTTCCAGGCTTGCCCACGAGAAAGCAAATTCAGTGACATATTTTATGCATGCCTGTGCAATCTCGCCAGCACGTGTACAGATGATGAACTCCAAAAAGAGGTGCGGGTGCAGTTCATCCAAAGCGGTCGCTTGGCAGCACTTCAGTGCCACATCCTGTGCAAAGCAGGAATGTCACTTGATGAAATCCGAAAGTTGCTTCATCACATGAGCTCTGCAACATGCAGGCAGAACAGATGGAGCAAGGGTTAGGCGAACATAGACCAATCAAGATTGAGGCAGTAGCCGCTCTTACAAAGAGGTAAGGTCCAGATGGGCTCCTAAGACCAGCTCCAATGAGCAAACAACCAAACGAAACATGGTTTATGATGCTTCACAGTTCTCCCCTGCAAGAATGCCCAGCAAGGGGCAAGACATCCTACAACTGCCAGTGCTCAATAAATTTGCAAAATTCTGAAGAGGCAGCTGTCGTTCCATGGCCACATAAACGGAGGGAAAGGCAAGGCGCCAAGGAGCTCCATGCTGTTGGAGGATCAGAAGTTGCAACTACATCCTAGTGGAATGCACCTCTACCACCTATAGTCCAAAACAATAACGAAGAAGATGAAGACAAGCTATTCCTTACATCAAGCATACCAAGGGCGCAAAGCAAGCCCACCCAGCATGCGAAATCAAAATAGGAGATGCCTTAATAACATCCCTAACTGACCAGCACATGAGTGAATGTCATTATCATGACACAAAAGTCAAGATCCTTGCATATGGGGGAAAACTTCTTTATAACTACCAGGGGCACTGAAAGTTACTTAGCTGCTCAATAGCGGAGGAACTCAACTTGATTCATTTTGCTTTGATCAAAGGCATGTAGAAGAAGTTCTCACAGATTGTCAGTGTCTCTTCAAATGGTCTGGCTGCTTACGAGCAACCCTTGTTTTCCTGCGCATTGAGACAATAAAACGTATTGCGCTCTGCAAGCGCTGAATTTCTTTCAACGTCTGCCCAGCAGTGGAGGTCAACCTACAAATACCAGAAGATGCAGGGGTCATTAAAAAAATATTCTGCTTCATAACTTGGGTCTCACCCATGGTGGCTGCTAGAAAAACAAAGCAGCCCAGCAACATTCATACCTAAATGGATCAGCTGTTTTTCAAAATTATACCTCAAGAGGGGCGTGGCTAGCAGCCAACGATGGCGGCCGCAGCTTAGGGAGGCTCCCGGGCAGAGGCGGCTTTCCGCAACAATCCGTGACAAATATCCTGATCACCGCTGGCTGAAAGGGGCGGACCGGACCCGGAGTCCGTGCGGCGAGCAGTACAGAAATTCTGGAGGCGGCGGCGGTCCGAACAAGCATAACTTCGCTGGCCGGAGACAGAGGAGCCGGGCCTACCTTTCACCGTGAAGCCGCGGAGCCACAGTGCATTCAGAGCCGGCCGGAAGTGACCTGGGGACGGGGGTGAGTGACAGGAAGTGCCGGCTTGCCGGGCGCGTCACCCCGAAAAACAGCAGAGCTCCCTCCAGTGACCCAAGCACACAGGCGCACCCCAACATCGCCCGTTAGCACTCCCCGGACATGCAAGACCCTACCGGAGGCGCAGAAGGCACCGCGCACGTAGGACCCAGCGCCGCCATTGTCCAGCCACACCCGCGGAGTGCACCGGGTCCCAGCAGCGGGCGTCCAAGCAACACGGCGACCACTACGGACAGGAGACGGCAGTATTTGCGGACTTCCTAGCAGGAGCGCCGGAAAACATACGCAAGCTGCGCCACTAGAGGGGCAAGGACCTGGTCGGCATCTACATCAAGGGGGCACTGGAGAGAGGCATACCATGAAAGCGCGGCCCGGTGCTGGTCGCAACTCATAGCACTCCAACAGATTTCCCAGCGGACCCATTGTAGGGGTGTGGACTCAGCAGAGCCTCAGCAACTGGCCTGTGCATAAAATCTAAGGGGGCACTACACCACTGCGTACCTGCAAGGAGACGCCACCTTCCCCCGCTGTGACTCTACCTACAAACCTAAACACGGCCAACCACCAGAGCGCGAGGGGACGGCCCTGCTCAACCCGGACACGGCCAATTGTGCCATTCGGCCGCTTCGATACCGGCTGCATCATGACACACAGGGGCCCCAAAAACAGCTCAACCCAAGCCAGGTTGGACAAATTTGCATATGAGAGGCAGTCACCGCCCCAGGAGCAACGCAAGACCGCCGGAAAAGTGGCAGAAACCGAGGGGGCAAAAAAGGCTACGCTTGATAATGTTCTGGCGGCATTGGCTCAGGTGCAAACAACGGTGGGTGCCACGGCACCTGAAGTCACCTTAATAAGGGCGGATCTCCAAAAAATGAATGAGAGGGTCAAGCAGGTCGAAGTGGTCACTAAATCGCTGGTTGAGGATGTGTCCGAACTACAAACGGCAGTGGAGCGATTGCAAACTGATAACAAAATGCTCAGGGACAAACTGGATGACCAGGAAGGTCGCTCACGGCGCAGCAATGTCCGAATTATAGGTGTTACGGAATCGGAAGACACGGGGCGTTAGACCTCTATGTGGAGGACTTGGTCAAAAATCGGCTCCAGCCCAAGGGACTCTCGAATTTCTTCTCGGTCGAAAGGGCTCACCGCGTTCCGGGGGGAAAACCCAAGACGGGAAGCGCACCGCGACCGATATTGGCTAGACTGTTCAATTTCCGAGATCGGGACACCATTTTGCAGGCCGCAAGAGTAGTGCGGCCATCCAAATCCAGAACTCGAAGATTGCTTTCTTCCCGGACTATACGGCGGAGGTGTCTAGGAGGAGGAGAACGTTCTTGGAAGTGAAAAAGACCTTGAGAGAAAAAGAACTGCTGTACTCAATGGTATTCCCAGCTAAGCTACGGGTGGTAGCGGACAAAAAAGTGTGGTTTTTCGATTCCCCGGATGCAGCCCGAGACTGGCTGGAGGGTTGGCACACCGTTGGACGACAGCGCAGAACGCACAGACCGGATCAAGACCCTAGGGGAGGCAGCAGAACTGGCTCACAAACATCTGGTCGAGTGGAGGGAGCGGAACGCTCGCCCTCCCATGGATTTGAAGGGGGAGGCGAGGAAGACTAATCCCGGTCCTGAACTCTGCATTGCAAACAGTCGCCGAGCGCCGAATTGATTTGTTGTTTCAACTGCTGCACGTAGACTCTGGCATGGCTGCCCCGAAAGCCTACTGGGAGGCCACCTGCCCGGGGAGACACTCTCCCCCCTACACGCAAGTACTCTGGTTGAGGGTTGGGAAAAGCACTCTGTTCAGTTGGGGTGGCGGGCAGTTGGAAGTCCGTTAGGCAGTGGGGCAGGGAGGGGGGTTTGTTTTGAAATGTTCTTGTTGGGAATGTACGCAAACGGTAGAGATCGATGTTTCAACTCCTATGGGAGTCAATGCACGATAGTGAGGAAGGTCAGCGACAATATGCCCCCGTGATGTCTCTGGGTTCTTCGCTGTGCGACGGCATAGCCACTGGACCAGTTCCGTTTCCCGGGCAATGCATCATACACCTCATAATCCCCAATGGCTAACAATTCTGTACCGACAGGGGGAACAGCACCCCCGACTCACAATGCCCACCTCTGAGTTTGATGTCATAGAATGTGAGAGGGTTAGGGGACAAGGTTAAGCGGGGGTTGGTACTGACTGCAATTAAGCAACAGCGACCTACCGTAGCCCTGCTGCAGGAGACACACCTGGTAGGGGGGGCTACAAAGGCCTTGGACAGACGAGGTTACAAGATAGGGGTCCACTCTGAGTTCACATCCGGGCTCCAGGGGGTCCGGCATTCTAGTACAGAAAAACTCGCGATTCATGCCCTTATCGTCTAAGACTGATGATCAAGGCTGCTTCACGGCCGTGCAAGGACAGTGGGAAGGGAAACTCTTTAACTTAGTGTCAGTATATATTCCACCAGCATTACATTCGGTCCACCTCCCTAAAATAGGAGAATTCCTTCTGACTCTCCCTGAGGGTGAGATCATTCTGGGGGGGGACTTTAATGCAGTCATGGACACGCAACTAGATAAACACCCCACACCGGCTCCGACGGGGGGAAGCACTTACTTCCAGCGATTCACAGAGGCTATGGGACTGACTGACGTCTGGAGGCACTTACACCCCGGCATGAAACAATACACTTTCCACTCCACGGTGCATGGCAGCCTCTCCCGCATGGACTACTTCCTGTCACTGGGAGAGGGCCTCCGGCACGTAGAAGCAATGGTAATTCACCCTCGAGGGATCTCAGACCACTCACGGCTCCAACTGACACTTTCCTTACAGACAAGTGCACGCAAACGCATTTACCCCATTCATGCAACCTACTTTAAAGTTCCACAGGTTCGCAAAGCTCTCAAACATACCACGAAACAATATTTTCATGAAAACGTACACTCAGTTCGCTCCCCAGAAACACTTTGGGAAGCCTATAAAACGGTCCTGCGTGGGCAAGCCATTAGCACCATAACGGGGCATAAGAGGCAACAATCCCAGGAGCTGACCAATCTGGAGGTGGCATTGCAGGAACGAACCGTGACTCATGAGCAACACCCCTCTCCCTCCACCCTTCACGCACTCACCCTCCAACAGCAATTGTATAATGATCACCTATGCCTACTAATAAAAGGACACATAACCGATACTCAAAATAGAATTTATGAGGTGGGTGACAAAGCAGGGAAAATGCTAGCGTGGCTTGATAAACGAGAGGGCAATTCCAGGGGGATCCAACGTCTGAAAGATGAGAGTGGGGTGGCACATACTGATCCTAGGCATATCACAGAGATACTTGCAGCCCATTTTGAACAAGTATACACCCCGGAGTGTGTGATCACTCCTGAGAGGGCCAGGGCACTCTTAGCTCCGATCGAGGTCCGAACATTGTCGCCGGAGGCGTCAAGTGAGTTAGAGGTAGACATCACTGCCGATGAAATCCAATTGGCAATTCAGGCTCTAAACCCGGGCAAAGCAATGGGACCGAATGGAATACCCATTGAATGGTACCAAGCGATGCCAGAGACCCTCAGTGTCCATTTGTTAGGGATGTTCAGGGACTGTTTAGAGAAGGGTTCCCTTCCGCTGGACCAACGAGTGGCAACCATCGTCACTATCCCCAAGCCAGGTAAACCGCCGGAGGAATGTTCATCTTATCGACCCATTTCCTTGCTAAACGCTGAAGTGAAGATTCTGGCTAAACTCCTAGCGCAAAGGGTCCTGCTCCATCTGTCGTCAATTATACATCCGGATCAATCCGGATTTATGCCACACAGAAACACAGCGTTGAACCTGCGACGGCTGCACGGTGTACTGGCTAGAACGAACACCATCAATACACCAGCAGTAATTTTAGCACTTGACGCCAAAATGGCATTTGATTTGGTGGAATGGGAGTACCTTTTCTAAACGCTGAAACGCATGGGGTTCGGTCCTCGCTTTATTGCGTGGGTCAAACTACTGTACACTGACCCCGTGGCTCACGTGGTGGCTAACGGCCATATTTCGCACACGTTCCCGTTGGGAAGGGGCACGCGGCAGGGATGCCCTCTGTCACCCCTGCTGTTTGCTATCTCTCTGGAACCCCTTGCGACCCTCATAAGAACCTCACCCCTCCTCAGGGGTATAACATGGAGTGGGGGTTGGGAGGACCGTCTGTCCTTGTACGCAGATGATATGTTGCTTTATCTAACTGACCCCGAAGATGGGGTACCGGCTTTGCTGCACATTTGCGACACATATGGCAGTGTTTCCGGCTATACGCTGAACTGGACCAAATCGGAATTGTACGTTTTGCAGGGTCCGGCCCCGAACCTCGACAGCACATGCCCGCTGAAGCTGGCGGGATCGTCGTTTAAATATCTAGGAATCCATATCATGAAGGAGCCGGCAGAATTCATAGATAAAAATCTGAAACCTCACATAGACAGGCTTAAACGGGATGTTATGTTCTGGTCAGGCCTTCCGTTAACGCTCCTGGGTAGGGCGGCGCTCTACAAGATGATGGCGTTGCCACGTTTTTTGTACGTCCTCGAAAATACACCCTATCCTGTGCCCCCTAGGTTTTTCCAGAAAGTGGCAGCTCTAGTTTCTAACCTTTTATGGGGGAATCTCCCGGCACGCGTGGCACAATCCAAGCTGCACAGAGACTGGTATGACGGGGGTATTGCGCTACCAAATCTAAAATTGTACTATTGGGCTGCACACCTTAAGCCAATTAACCAATGGATCCACGCACCACAGACCGAGCCGGCATTCCAGTCAGAAAGGGCACAGTTGGGCACGAATAGTCTATTGGGTCCGTTATATGATCACCGCAAGGTACGGGCACTACTGGGCCCCACTAAATTGACAGTTCAGTTGTGGCACTTGGCAACGGCGGCGCTAGGCTGAAAAATGGAAGATCACCAAGATGACTCCGCTGTGGGACTCTCGGGCATTGGGCAACCTGAGAAATACTAAGGGGTTTACACACTGGGATACGATAGGAATTACCACGGTGGGTGATCTGTGGGAGAGGAATGCGGTGGTACCCTTTGCCCGGCTAAAAGAACTATATGGTCTTGGCAACAGGGAGCTTTACAGATACATTCAAATTCAGCACGCATTGCTCACAGCCTTGCCCCCCGACACACCTCTGCCTGAGTCCTCGCCTCTGGAGGATCGCCTCCTCACTGATTACATGTTAGAAAGGGCGACGTCGCTCACTTACCGAAAATTACTTAATAATACCCCGGATCCTACACTCCACCTAAAGGAGAAATGGGAGGGGGACATTAGCGACATGGACGAACATGAATGGAATGAGGCACTTGGGTCCCCTAAGGAAGTGGGCATCTTGGCGCGCATGCGACTAGTGCAATTCAAGATCCTACACAGGGTTTATTATACGAGGACCATGCTACACCGCATACATAGGGCGCCCCATCCATACTGTCTTCGTGGGTGTGGGGAGGAAGGCACATTTTTTCACACCATATGGGACTGTCCTAAGATCCAGGAGTACTGGAAGCAAATACTCCGCACACTCTCACAAGCATTAGACCAGTCCCTGCTGCCTGACCCGAGGAGGTGTTTACTAAATATATGGGAGCCTATTGACCTTTCCAGATATGACCAGCTCTGGGTCACGGCGGGGTTAATGGTGGCGAAGCGTGACATAGCACAGCGATGGGGTGCGGCAGACCTACCGACTAAGTCCCAATGGTGTCTGACCATGGATAGAGTAATGTTGACCAAGAGAGCAGTATACTCCAACCGAGCCTGCCCAGGGAAATGGAACAAGATTTGGTTAAAATGGAATGAGTATAGAGGGGACATTTGTGATCCCTTGTCGGAAAACGTTCAGGAAGACTCCGACGAGGAGGGCGAGGAGGGTTGAAGCTAGGCGGGGTGGATGGGCGGGATGAAGGTCATGGCCACTACACGACACCTTCCCTTTGAGCAGCTAACTGTGGGACAGGGGGTGGGGGGATGTATACTGTGGGCGGGGACGTTCACGTATTGAGATGTGAGGTTGGAGTAGACCTCTTCCAAGAGGCAGCTGCAATTCGAACTGCATTGATTCATGCCAGACCGTAATGTCATTCCTAACAGTTTAAAGTTAGGAGTTTGTTGTTTTAAAAAAAAAAAAAAAAAATACCATCAAAACCACGCCTATTGCTGATAACGCTTTCTCAAACTGCACTTTTACTTTTCAGCACACTCCACTGGACAATTGTTGAAACTATTGCTTTATTGACCAATTTGCTGAGCTGCACTGTGAATAACGACCAAGAAATAGCGGCCGGCCCGCAGGGTTGTAGGCATTCCGCTGTGTAATATGCAAAGTGCAATAAAGGTTTTGGAAAAAAAAAGAAAAAAAAATTATACCTCAACTCAGGTTTCCACCTACTGGAGCTTGAGGAAGACTGCTGCTAGATAACAACGTTCTCAGCACATGTCAGACTCTGCAGGTACCTTCGCCTTAATGTTGTCATCTGAGGCTTACCAAAATGCCATTTGAGAAGTCCTCTTTGTGTATATTGTGTCATCATTGCCAGCAATGAAATCCTTATATATGCTCTGACAGTCTCAGACTATCAGAGACGATTAAGTACCATTCTCAAAAATATCAATTAAGTGGGGTAAACTTTCAACAAGCAAACATGCCAATCGACCAACAAGATATGGAATCTGGGTGGGCCAGCATAAGGAGCAGACAGCAGAGAAGATGAGACCCCAAAATCAACTTCCAATGATGTTTTCTTGGCTCAGCAGCATATTACAGGAGATGTATCCCCAACCAGGTGACTTCCACTGGCACACTATGTAATCTGACAAAGCCGTCAATGCCATGGACTAGGGGTCAATGAGAGAAAGCAGCATTTCAAGTCATTAAGAAGGCCCTACAACAAGACACTGTGATGTCATATTTTGACCTTACTAAAGAGTGTAAGTTGATCTTTGATGCAAACGCCTTTGGTATCAGCACAGTACTTATACAAAGAGGTGAACAATAACAAATAGACACTGACGGCCTTTGAAAACAGAGCCATCACAGAAAAAGGAGGCACACAGATAAAGGAGGAAGATCTTGCAATTAAGTGGGGCTGCACCCACCTTCCTGTGTATTTGAATGGCCGAGGCTTAGTTATCACAGATCATAAACCCCTACTACTGCTTTCATGTACCCTGCACCACACCCCACACCCCACATAGAGAATTGGATACTGCAGCTTCAAATATTCCTGTTCACGGTCAGACCAGTTCACAACTTACTAATGTCTCAACACTCCATACCGGGAATGCCTGAAAAACTGGACATCAATGTAGGGGCTGAATATTATATTGAAAGTGTTGCAACCATTAACTGCCCAAGAAAGATAAAGCTCACAAACATTGCTGAAGCGAAAAGACTCTTGTTTCCAATGAGTCTATATGGCTGCATTGTCCAATCAGTAGAGATACTTCCTTCAAAATATCAGTGGAAACGACGATGGCTACCAATTAGAAATGAAGGTGATATGGCTTGTGCAACATGAGCTCAGTGTCACAGACTACAGAATCCTCCTATAGGGACAAAGGCTTGTTATTCCTCTGTAGATGCGGTACCAAATGTTGGGGCATATTATCAAGGGGGTTTATCTCCGCTTCTTTGGCTTTAAAAGCCAAGAAAGCGGAGATAAAATTATCTCCCTATTACCTAGCTGTCGCTAACACCAGTTAGCGACAGCTAGTAGGAGATAGCGACCATCTTGAGCCCCACTTTGCATTTCAGTGATATTTATCACTAATGACATGCAAAGTGGGCGTGCCAAGATGTTAGCGACTGAAAACAGTTGCTAACATCGCTATCTCCTATTACCAACTTTTGGAGATATTCGCGCTAACCGCGAATATCTCCAAAAGCTAACACCTGCCCTGAGCAGTTCTTAGCCATGTTATCCAATGGGAGGTGGATAACATGGCTAAGAGCATTAGCTCGGTAATGCATGAATATCGCTGACTTGTCAGCGATATTCATGCATTGCGGCGATTTTTATCGCATTTGCGTTAAACCTTGGTAATACCAAGGTTTATTTGCGGTAAAAATCGCCGCAGCTCAGTGGTAAATTTTTGTCTCTAACCAAGCAATAGCGATAATTATCGCTATTGCTTGGTAATATGCCCCGTTATTCCTAGCTCACACAGGATATTAAGGAGCAACAAAGACAAAAGCCCATCTGAGGAACACAGTCTGTCTCCCTGCCATCGACACCAGTGTTGAAGGAATAGTTGCTGGCTGCCACTGCTGCCAAATTAACAGAGCCCTTGATAGACCAGCAGTAATAATAGCATAAGAGCCCAGTCATGGCCCATGGCTGGATGTGAGTGTATACTTTAGGAATTTACCTGATGTACGCAACATTTTAGTAGTCTCTGATGCATACTTCAAAAATGTCCAACTGTAGTAATATTTACGAACACAAACTTTGAAAAACAATAAGTCATCTAGACAAAGTATTTGCCATATTTTTAGCCACCTAAAATGTTAAAACACCGGACCCTCGATAAAAGGTAATGAATTTAACGAGTATCAGGTAATAAACTTAACGAGTACCTTGAATCCCTGAGTATCGTCCATAAAAAAAATAACACCATGATGGCCTCAAGCCAATGGTGAAGTCGAGAGACTCGTGAAAAAACTAAATAAAGTCATTAGGATTGGTCTCAAACAGCATGAGGACATCAAATACATAATACTAGGCTCCTGGAAGCCTACAGGTGTCCAACAGATCCCTAGAGAACACTGCAGGCAACACAGGTGGAGTACCCACCCGACACCAACAGTATATTCTCCGACTCAACCCTGCACCTAGACAAACGTTGAGAGACTTTGCATTATAAGGAGCTGTCCTCCAGCGACCTCCTGTCAAGGACTGAAGCATCACGTTTCTTTGTTGTACTTTTACTTTTGTTCTTATGTTCCTTTCCTCTTTTTCTTTTCACATTCCTGTTTAAAACGTATCTAAAAGAAAGGAGGGATGTATAGGGCCATCTGGCCGCTACAATACCTTGTAACCACTGCACCACCCTTTGCAACCGGGCTCGGTCCGAGGGTATAAATAAACGGGCCCCAGGTCGCATGTGACCTTCGGCCGACACAGTATCTTGACTGAATGTATGTTCCTTGTGTGAGCAGTCTAGGCCGCAGTCACTACCCTAGCTGAGCTTGCTACAGGGAGGTTTTCTTGACTTGGTGAGCGTAACAAAGCACTGGGCTTTAGTAAGGTTTTAAAATGTTCAGGAATAAATCTATAGTAGTTGATAAAAAATCATGATTTACTGCACACACTTTGTGTTAACTGTATTGCTGAAGTACACTGAAGTTCATACTAACCACTACCTGGAATGCAATGGTGCTGAGATTGGGGCCAAAAGGAATCATTTTCTCTTATGGGGCAAGTAATTGATGAGCGACATGCGTCAACGGAATGCAGGAAGTTCACAAATGTTGCCACTGCACGGGTCGAATCAATCTATAAACGAAAACTGGCAGTAAGTGAAGACCATCTAGGCACAAGTTAGGACTCCACAAATTAGCAGCAGCCCAGGGAGGCATTCTGTGTTAACTATATGGCAGTAGTGTACTCATGCTCATGCTATCCAAGTCCAGACCCTCAATGGCACAGGGAGAGGGGCAATAAGGAATCCGGCTCCCTCGGTGTGCCATTAATTAATGATTCAGAAAAGGGGGTGGTGATGAACAGAGTGTCTGAATTAAGCAGACCACTCTTACCCAGTCCAAAGATCAGGGCTTGATCCATCACCGTTATTTATCTCACTGCACCATCCCAGCTCAGAACCTGGCTATATGCAAATCACTCTGTCCCTGGCCCAGTGCATCATGGGAACAGGGCAGACTAAACTACCAAGCCAATTCTTCACCAGAAAGGAGACAAGCTACCAGAACCGGTTTCTGGCTTTTCAGCCGTCTTCGGCCCGGCTTGCTTGAATCCTGATGGTGCAGTGAGAAAGGGACTCATGTCTGAGTATACCCTGCCACACCTATAGTGGCCAAAAACGATTCAGAAAAGGGGGTGGGGATGAACAGAGTGTCTGAATTAAGCAGACCACTCTTACCCAGTCCAAAGATCAGGGCTTGATCCATCACCGTTATTTATCTCACTGCACCATCCCAGCTCAGAACCTGGCTATATGCAAATCAGTCTGTCCCTGGCCCAGTGCATCATGGGAACAGGGCAGACTAAACTACCAAGCCAATTCTTCACCAGAAAGGAGACAAGCTACCGGGGACCGGTTTCTGGCATTTCAGCCGTCTTCGGCCCGGCTTGCTTGAATCCTGATGGTGCAGTGAGAAAGGGACTCATGTCTGAGTGAACCCTGCCACACCTATAGTGGCCAAAAACGATTCAGAAAAGGGGATGGTGATGAACAGAGTGTCTGAATTAAGCAGACCACTCTTACCCAGTCCAAAGATCAGGGCTTGATCCATCACCGTTATTTATCTCACTGCACCATCCCAGCAAAGAACCTGGCTATATGCAAATCAGTCTGTCCCTGGCCCAGTGCATCATGGGAACAGGGCAGACTAAACTACCAAGCCGATTCTTCACCAGAAAGGAGACAAGCTACCCGGGACCGGTTTCTGGCATTTCAGCCGTCTTCGGTCCGGCTTGCTTGAATCCTGAAGGTGCAGTGAGAAAGGGACTCATGTCTGAGTATACCCTGCCACACCTATAGTGGCCAAAAACGATTCAGAAAAGGGGGTGGTGATGAACAGAGTGTCTGATTTAAGCAGACCACTCTTACCCAGTCCAAAGATCAGGGCTTGATCCATCACCGTTATTTACCTCACTGCACCATCCCAGCTCAGAACCTGGCTATATGCAAATCAGTCTGTCCCTGGCCCAGTGCATCATGGGAACAGGGCAGACTAAACTACCAAGCCAATTCTTCACCAGAAAGGAGACAAGCTACCGGGGACCGGTTTCTGGCATTTCAGCCGTCTTCGGCCCGGCTTGCTTGAATTCTGATGGTGCAGTGAGAAAGGGACTCATGTCTGAGTATACCCTGCCACACCTATAGTGGCCAAAAACGATTCAGAAAAGGGGATGGTGATGAACAGAGTGTCTGAATTAAGCAGACCACTCTTACCCAGTCCCAAGATCAGGGCTTGATCCATCACCGTTATTTATCTCACTGCACCATCCCAGCTCAGAACCTGGTTATATGCAAATCAGTCTGCCCCTGGCCCAGTGCATCATGGGAACAGGGCAGACTAAACTACCAAGCCAATTCTTCACCAGAAAGAAGACAAGCTACCGGGGACCGGTTTCTGGCATTTCTGCCGTCTTCGGCCCGGCTTGCTTGAATCCTGATGGTGCAGTGAGAAAGGGACTCATGTCTGAGTATACCCTGCCACACCTATAGTGGCCAAAAACGATTCACAAAATGGGATGGTGATGAACAGAGTGTCTGAATTAAGCAGACCACTCTTACCCAGTCCCAAGATCAGGGCTTGATCCATCACTGTTATTTATCTCACTGCACCATCCCAGCTCAGAACCTGGTTATATGCAAATCAGTCTGTCCCTGGCCCAGTGCATCATGGGAACAGGGCAGACTAAACTACCAAGCCAATTCTTCACCAGAAAGAAGACAAGCCACGGGGGACCGGTTTCTGGCACTTCTGCCGTCTTCGGCCCGGCTTGCTTGAATCCTGATTGTGCAGTGAGAAAGGGACTCATGTCTGAGTATACCCTGCCACACCTATAGTGGCCAAAAACGATTCAGAAAAGGGGGTGGTGATGAACAGAGTGTCTGAATTAAGCAGACCACTCTTACCCAGTCCAAAGATCAGGGCTTGATCCATCACCGTTATTTATCTCACTGCACCATCCCAGCTCAGAACCTGGCTGTATGCAAATCAGTCTGTCCCTGGCCCAGTGCATCATGGGAACAGGGCAGACTAAACTACCAAGCCAATTCTTCACCAGAAAGGAGACAAGCTACTGGGGACCGGTTTCTGGCATTTCAGCTGTCTACGGCCCGGCTTGCTTGAATCCTGATGGTGCAGTGAGAAAAGGACCCATGTCTGAGTATACCCTGACACACCTATAGTGGCCAAAAACGATTCAGAAAAGGGGGTGGTGATGAACAGAGTGTCTGAATTAAGCAGACCACTCTTACCCAGTCCAAAGATCAGGGCTTGATCCATCACTGTTTTTTATCTCACTGCACCATCCCAGCTCAGAACCTGGCTATATGGAAATCAGTCTGTCCCTGGCCCAGTGCATCATGGGAACAGGGCAGACTAAACTAAAAGCCAATTCTTCACCTGAAAGGAGACAAGCTACCGGGGACCGGTTTCTGGCATTTCAACCGTCTTCGGCCCGGCTTGCTTGAATCCTGATGGTGCAGTGAGAAAGGGACGCATGTCTGAGTATACCCTGCCACAACTATAGTGGCCAATAACGATTCAGAAAAGGGGGTGGTGATGAACAGAGTGTCTGAATTAAGCAGACCACTCTTACCAAGTCCAAAGATCAGGGCTTGATCCATCACCGTTATTTATCTCACTGCACCATCCCAGCTCAGAACCTGGCTATATGCAAATCACTCTGTCCCTGGCCCAGTGAATCATGGGAACAGGGCAGACTAAACTACCAAGCCAATTCTTCACCAGAAAAGAGACAAGCTACCAGGGACCGATTTCTGGCATTTCAGCCGTCTTCGGCCCGGCTTGCTTGAATCCTGATGGTGCAGTGAGAAAGGGACTCATGTCTGAGTATAACCTGCCACACCTATAGTGGCCAAAAACGATTCAGAAAAGGGGGTGGTGATGAACAGAGTGTCTGAATTAAGCAGACCACTCTTACCCAGTCCAAAGATCAGGGCTTGATCCATCACCGTTATTTATCTCACTGCACCATCCCAGCTCAGAACCTGGCTATATGCAAATCAGTCTGTCCCTGGCCCAGTGCATCATGGGAACAGGGCAGACTAAACTAACAAGCCAATTCTTCACCAGAAAGGAGACAAGCTACCGGGGACCGGTTTCTGGCATTTCAGCCGTCTTCGGCCCGGCTTGCTTGAATCCTGATGGTGCAGTGAGAAAGGGACTCATGTCTGAGTATACCCTGCCACACCTATAGTGGCCAAAAACGATCCAGAAAAGGGGATGGTGATGAACAGAGTGTCTGAATTAAGCAGACCACTCTTACCCAGTCCCAAGATCAGGGCTTGCTCCATCACCGTTATTTATCTCACTGCACCATCCCAGCTCAGAACCTGGTTATATGCAAATCAGTCTGTCCCTGGCCCAGTGCATCATAGGAACAGGGCAGACTAAACTACCAAGCCAATTCTTCACCAGAAAGAAGACAAGCTACCGGGGACCGGTTTCTGGCATTTCTGCCGTCTTCGGCCCGGCTTGCTTGAATCCTGATGGTGCAGTGAGAAAAGGACCCATGTCTGAGTATACCCTGCCACACCTATAGTGGCCAAAAACGATTCAGAAAAGGGGGTGGTGATGAACAGAGTGTCTGAATTAAGCAGACCACTCTTACCCAGTCCAAAGATCATGGCTTGATCCATCACCGTTATTTATCTCACTGCACCATCCCAGCTCAGAACCTGGCTATATGCAAATCAGTCTGTCCCTGGCCCAGTGCATCATGGGAACAGGGCAGACTAAACTACCAAGCCAATTCTTCACCTGAAAGGAGACAAGCTACCGGGGACCAGTTTCTGGCATTTCAGCCGTCTTCGGCCCGGCTTGCTTGAATCCTGATGGTGCAGTGAGAAAGGGACGCATGTCTGAGTATACCCTGCCACACCTATAGTGGCCAAAAACGATTCAGAAAAGGGGGTGGTGATAAACAGAGTGTCTGAATTAAGCAGACCACTCTTACCCAGTCCAAAGATCAGGGCTTGATCCATCACCGTTATTTATCTCACTGCACCATCCCAGCAAAGAACCTGGCTATATGCAAATCAGTCTGTCCCTGGCCCAGTGCATCATGGGAACAGGGCAGACTAAACTACCAAGCCGATTCTTCACCAGAAAGGAGACAAGCTACTGGGGACCGGTTTCTGGCATTTCAGCCGTCTTCGGCCCGGCTTGCTTGAATCCTGATGGTGCAGTGTGAAAGGGACTCATGTCTGAGTATACCCTGCCACACCTATAGTGGCCAAAAACGATTCAGAAAAGGGGGTGGTGGTGAACAGAGTGTCTGAATTAAGCAGACCACTCTTACCCAGTCCAAAGATCAGGGCTTGATCAATCACCGTTATTTATCTCACTGCACCATCCCAGCTCAGAACCTGGCTATATGCAAATCAGTCTGTCCCTGGCCCAGTGCATCATGGGAACAGGGCAGACAAAACTACCAAGCCAATTCTTCACCAGAAAGGAGACAAGCTACCGGGGACCGGTTTCTGGCATTTCAGCCGTCTTTGGCCCAGCTTGCTTGAATCCTGATGGTGCAGTGAGAAAGGGACTCATGTCTGAGTATACCCTGCCACACCTATAGTGGCCAAAAACGATTCAGAAAAGGGGGTGGTGATGAACAGAGTGTCTGAATTAAGCAGACCACTCTTACCCAGTCCAAAGATCAGGGCTTGATCCATCACCGTTATTTATCTCACTGCACCATCCCAGCTCAGAACCTGGCTATATGCAAATCAGTCTGTCCCTGGCCCAGTGCATCATGGGAACAGGGCAGACTAAACTACCAAGCCAATTCTTCACCAGAAAGGAGACAAGCTACCGGGGACTGGTTTCTGGCATTTCAGCCGTCTTCGGCCCGGCTTGCTTGAATCCTGATGGTGCAGTGAGAAAGGGACTCATGTCTGAGTATACCCTGCCACACCTATAGTGGCCAAAAACGATTCAGTAAAGAGGGTGGTGATGAACAGAGTGTCTGAATTAAGCAGACCACTCTTATCCAGTCCAAAGATCAGGGCTTGATCCATCACCGTTATTTATCTCACTGCACCATCCCAGCTCAGAACCTGGCTACATGCAAATCAGTCTGTCCCTGGCCCAGTGCATCATGGGAACAGGGCAGACTAAACTACCAAGCCAATTCTTCACCAGAAAGGAGACAAGCTACCGGGGACCGGTTTCTGGCATTTCAGCCGTCTTCGGCCCGGCTTGCTTGAATCCTGATGGTGCAGTGAGAAAGGGACTCATGTCTGAGTATACCCTGCCACACCTATAGTGGCCAAAAACGATTCAGAAAAGGGAATGGTGATGAACAGAGTGTCTGAATTAAGCAGACCATTCTTACCCAGTCCCAAGATCAGGGCTTGATCCATCACCGTTATTTATCTCACTGCACCATCCCAGCTCAGAACCTGGTTATATGCAAATCAGTCTGTCCCTGGCCCAGTGCATCATGGGAACAGGGCAGACTAAACTACCAAGCCAATTCTTCACCAGAAAGAAGACAAGCTACCGGGGACCGGTTTCTGGCATTTCTGCCGTCTTCGGCCGGCTTGCTTGAATCCTGATTGTGCAGTGAGAAAGGGACTCATGTCTGAGTATACCCTGCCACACCTATAGTGGCCAAAAACGATTCAGAAAAGGGGGTGGTGATGAACAGAGTGTCTGAATTAGGCAGACCACTCTTACCCAGTCCAAAGATCATGGCTTGATCCATCACCGTTATTTATCTCACTGAACCATCCCAGCTCAGAACCTAGCTATATGCAAATCAGTCTGTCCCTGGCCCAGTGCATCATGGGAAAAGGGCAGACTAAACTAACAAGCCAATTCTTCACCTGAAAGGAGACAAGCTACCGGGGACCGGTTTCTGGCATTTCAGCCGTCTTCGGCTCGGCTTGCTTGAATCCTGATGGTGCAGTGAGAAAGGGACGCATGTCTGAGTATACCCTGCCACACCTATAGTGGCCAAAAACGATTCAGAAAAGGGGGTGGTGATAAACAGATTGTCTGAATTAGGCAGACCACTCTTACCCAGTCCAAAGATCAGGGCTTGATCCATCACCGTTATTTATCTCACTGCACCATCCCAGCAAAGAACCTGGCTATATGCAAATAGTCTGTCCCTGGCCCAGTGCATCATGGGAACAGGACAGACTAAACTACCAAGCCGATTCTTCACCAGAAAGGAGACAAGCTACCGGGGATCGGTTTCTGGCATTTCAGCCTCTTCGGCCCGCCTTGCTTGAATCCTGATGGTGCAGTGAGAAAGGGACTCATGTCTGAGTATACCCTGCCACACCTATAGTGCCCAAAAACGATTCAGAAAAGGGGGTGGTGATGAACAGAGTGTCTGAATTAAGCAGACCACTCTTACCCAGTCCAAAGATCAGGGCTTGATCCATCACCGTTATTTATCTCACTGCACCATCCCAGCTCAGAACCTGGCTATATGCAAATCACTCTGTCCCTGGCCCAGTGCATGATGGGAACAGGGCAGACTAAACTACCAAGCCAATTCTTCACCAGAAAAGAGACAAGCTACCAGGGACCGGTTTCTGGCATTTCAGCCGTCTTCGCCCCGGCTTGCTTGAATCCTGATGGTGCAGTGAGAAAGGGACTCATGTCTGAGTATACCCTGCCACACCTATAGTGGCCAAAAACGATTCAGAAAAGGGGGTGGTGATGAACAGAGTGTCTGAATTAAGCAGACCACTCTTACCCAGTCTGTGGTGTCCTCTGAGTAAATAAAAGCTCAGGAACCAGGATTTCAAGTCAGGAAGTATTTATTAAACCTCAGCCACAGGAGACAGCATATCAACTGACAAGAGAGAACTCAATCATCACATAGTTCCAGAACCTCCACATGAAAGGTTATTGGTACATTAAAGGTACAGTAAGTAATAAGTAAGCACCATCACATATCTCCCCCCAACAGAAAAATAAGAACAATGAACAAAGTGAAAACAAAATTAGAAAAGTAATAAAAGAGAATGAGTCATAAAGCATAGTCTCTCAAATAGGAGGGAGGTCTACGTATCCTTTGACATCTAGAGGGAAACATGGATAAATTAAGGTCATTAGCAGAATTGAAAAACGAATGAGATAAACCTTGCCTATCATGAGAGAGATAAGGTACAGGTATTCTTGACTTAACGACAACAACTCTGCTTTTATTCCAAATTCTACCATCTTCTGTTTTAATGGCATTCCTGAATATTTTCACAACTGCTTTTACATCAGAGAACTTGGACCAAGTTCTACAACCAACAGGAGCTTTGATACGAACTAGATCACCAACTAGAACTTTCTGAGCATTTACACACTTTCTTTTATCAAAATAAATCTTTCTCTCATCTTGCTTCTTCTCTTCCCTCCTTCGCCATTCACCAATTCCATTATCAACCAGACCTTTATTAAGATCCATCCAACCAGGACATAGATAGGTGTTGGGAGCCCTTCCTTTAAACAAAACAAAGGGAGATATACCTGTAGTTGAGTGGGGAGCATAGCGATAAGCATTTATTCTGTCTTGAAGGACAGATTTCCAATTTAACCCAGATGATCTTGCTAATTGTATAGCCTCCTTCAGGGTTTTATTGACCCTTTCAACAGCACCGTTGGTTTCTGGGTGATATAAAGAACATTTTTTATGTAAAATCCCAGATTTTTCCATAAATTCTTCAAAAACCCTCGAACAAAATTGTGGTCCATTATCTGATAAGAGGCTATTAGGAAAACTTTCTTTTTTAAAGATAGTATCTAGAAACTTTATTACCTCTTCAGATGTGATCTCCCTTACTGCGCTCACCTCAATCCACCTGGAATAGAGATCCATAAGAACTAAAAGAAAAGGTGTATCACTTACACCTGACAAAGGACCAACTATATCTATGGCTAGTTCATCCCAAGGATGTCTTGGAAGGGATCTCTTAACCATGGGCATTTGTCTAGTTTCTAGAATTTTATCACTGGCAGAGCATTCTGGGCAATCTCTCACTAACCTTTCTATCTCCAGATCCATCCCTGGCCACCAAAATTGCATGCGTAAAATTTCTTTGGTTTTCACAATACCAAGATGCCCAGAGTGAGCATGGGATAAAAGTTTCTTTCTAATACCTAGTGGAGGAACCATTTTTGTGCCCCGAGTTAGAAACCCAGAATGAATAGAAAGTTCATCAGAAACCAAGGTCCAAGGTTTCTCTAAGCGAGAATTATTGCTCAAGGAAAGCATTACTCTTTTAACTTCTTCATCTTTTTCAAGTTCATCTCTCCACTCCTTTTCTTCAATCGCTCCCTCTGTAATCTCACATACGTTTATTGAGTCATCACAACAACCTACAACATCATCTTCTTCAAAATTCTCTTTCCCAACCATTCTCGAGAGACAATCAGCAGATTTGTTTGATACACCTGGAATATATTCAACAGAGAAATCAAACTCTTGTAACGAAACAATCCATTTTCTGATTCTTGATGAAATCGCATCCAATCCCTTCTTATCAAAAATTTCTTTTAACGGTTTATGATCTGAGAAAACTAGAATCTTTGTTCCCCAGATTAGATTCTTTAATTTTCTCAGAGCCCAATAGATGGCAAGGGACTCTTTTTCTATAACGGAATAATTTAATTCTGAACCCCTTAAACATCTTGAAGAACAGCAAATCAAGTTTTCCTTCCCATTTCTTTTTTGTATTAGGACAGCACCAAGTCCTTTTTCACTAGCATCGGTGAATAAAATTGTAGGTAAACCTGGCACAAACGCCTGAAGAGAGGGAGCCTTGTTCAATTCAGATTTAATTCCAACAAACTCAGATTTGCATTCATCAGACCACACATACTCCACATTCCTCAATGTCAACCTTCTCATAGACTGTGTTTTGTCTGCAAAATTAGGAATAAACTTTCCATAGAACTCCACCATACCAAGGAAGGAAATTAATTCCTCCTTATTCTCTGGATCTTTTATTTTGTTGATGGTGTCAACTAATTCCTTTTTTGGAAAAATGCCTTTGTCAGTTATTCTATGTCCTAAGTAATTTACTTCCTTCACACCAAACTTACATTTACTTTTTTTAAGTGTCATACCTGTGTCCTCCAAACGTTTGAGAACAGCACACACACGACCAAAATGTTCTTTTGAACTATTTCCGTAAATAAGTAGGTCATCTTGGTAACATCTTACACCAGATATTCCTCTTAAAATTCTTGCCATAATCCTTTGAAAGACGGAAGCCGCCGACACAAGGCCAAACGGCATCCTTTTATACCTATAAGTACCCATGGGGGTGATAAAGGCAGTTAAGTCTTGAGAATAATCATCTAATACAACCTGATGATAGGCTGAGGCAAGATCAAGTGTGGTGAAATATCTGGCACCTTCGAGGGTGCTAACCATTTCATCAATATTCGGAAGGGGAAACTTGTCCACAACTACTTCCTTATTTAATGCTCTCAAATCAACACAGAGCCTAATCTCACCAGTTGGCTTCTTAACTATGACAACGGGAGCCAACCACTCAGTAGCCTCCACTTGTTCAATGACATCATTCTTTAACAATTTGTCTATTTCTTCTTTTACCTTATCCTGTTCCATCAATGGTATTCTCCTAACTTTTGCTATGACAGGAACAGCATTCTCTCTTAATCTAATGTGATGCTTATAACCTTGCAAGCAACCTAAATCTTCTCTGAATACTTTGGGAAATTTACTAGCTAGATCCTCCCCCAATTCCTTATTTGACTCATTCTTCTCCACTATGTCTACTTGATGAATTTGTACCTGCAGATCTGCATTAGGATCTAAAGTTACACCAAGTTGACCTTGATGTACCCAACCTAACAAGATATCACCCTTCTTTGCCACATATATTTTCCCTACGATAATTCTGCTCCCAAGTTCAATCTCCGCCATGAAACAACCAACCATTTTAATTGGGTTATCTGAATACCCAAGAGGCCTAACATCCGATCTCATTAATCTTACTTTGCCAGCAAAATGAGTATTGAATAGTTCTTCATCAATTAAGGTAATACGAGAACATGAGTCAAATTTAAAATTAATCATTACATTTCCTACTTTTACAGGATGAATTGGATGATCTCCTTCCTCACATTTTATCTCAAATGTAACAGTTCTGACTTGTGGTTGGGACTGATTCCAACGTTTTCTAGACATGTCAGGTCTAAACATTTTTGTTCTGCAACATTTACCATAATGTCCCTTCTTGCCACACACATTACATATAATTCTTAATGCAGGACAAATTGGAGAATTAGCTAGATGGCCTACCTGGCCACATCTAAAACATGCAAATTTAATACTTTGTCCTAGAAGATTGTTTTGAGACATAGAATTTGTAGCAAAATCATCTTTTCCTGAGACAGACTGAGTTTCCTTCTTCTCATGTTTCTTGACTTGACATATAACTTCTTCAACCTTTGTGTCTTCTTTCTTTTCAACGATAGATGTTTTATCCTTTTCTTTTTTTAATTCACCAACGCACTTTGTCATGTGTTCTACTTGTTTAGCTATTGCTAAAACTTCTTCAAGGGGTGGTTCATCTTTTAACCAGAGTTCTTTTCTTATTTCGTCATGAGCACATCTGAGCACAAATTGATCCCTAATCCTTTCATCGAGTGTTAAGCCAAAATTGCAAGAGGAAGCCAGTTTTCTTAATGAAGAAACATAGTCTTCTACAGTTTCATCTCTCTGTTGTTCTCTTAAGCCGAAGTGATAGCGTTCCATAATGGTACTAATTCTTGGAAGATAGTGTTTATCCAGTTGTGCAATCGCAATTTCGTATTCATTTAAATTACGTTGTTCTCCAGCAGAAAGATCAGGGAGATGCTCTAAAACGTCTTTTCCTTCTCCTCCCAAACAATGTAAGAGAAGAGCTAGCTTCCTTTCTGCACTGAAGTTAGTTCCACAAACTCTTGCGTAGTTGGCAAAAATCTTTTTCCATTTTTTCCACTTTATATTGGGTTCTCCTGGAGTATTTAAAAAAAATGCGGGTTGAGTTACATTTTGCATGTTAATGACCTTTTGAAAACAAATAACAAGGAATTTTCCTTTTTTTTATGCTGTAAATATGTTAAATTCTTTATTATTTTCCTTTTAAAAGAGATGAAAGAATCTTTCTTCTTTATGTAGAAAAAGAAGAATGTTCACAACAAGCAGACTTTGTTTTCAGAATCTTCCTTTCTCTTGCTGTGTTCTTTTCCTCCAAAGTAAATGATTGTTGAGTAAAAGAAGATTATGGAATCCTTCAAGAATGGTTAGAGTAGAATGCTCTTGTCATCTAGATTCTGTCTTCTTTTCTTGTACACGTAGTTTAATTATATGCAAAGGAAGATTCTATTTGATGACAGTGCACTATGTCAAAATTGCGCGAGGAAAAGAAACATTCTTTTATGTTAGCGCGTTGCATTTTTAAAACGAAACATCGGAGGGCGCTGTGTCATAACAATTGCACGAGCAGTACAGCGCGAGCAAAGCAACTCAAGCGCGAGCGTTGCTCGTTATGTCAATTTTACAGGCATATTATTCTTTTCCCTTTAATTTAATTAATCACGTCAAGAAGCCTCCCGCCTTACTCCTCACCGCCTTGTTTAAAACACCCGCTGGGAAGACTCCGCTTCCTTCTTCTTAAGATTAACTGCCGCTGGAGGAGAAGACGAAATCTTCTTCTTTTCTCTCTGTGTTGAGGTGGAATATGGGTTCACCCGATCGTCGCCATGAGAATGTGGTGTCCTCTGAGTAAATAAAAGCTCAGGAACCAGGATTTCAAGTCAGGAGGTATTTATTAAACCTCAGCCACAGGAGACAGCATATCAACTAACAAGAGAGAACACAATCATCACATAGTTCCAGAACCTCCACATGAAAGGTTCTTGGTACATTAAAGGTACAGTAAGTAATAAGTAAGCACCATCACACAGTCCAAAGATCAGGGCTTGATCCATCACCGTTATTTATCTCACTGCACCATCCCAGCTCAGAACCTGGCTATATGCAAATCAGTCTGTCCCTGGCCCAGTGCATCATGGGAACAGGGCAGACTAAACTACTAAGCCAATTCTTCACCAGAAAGGAGACAAGCTACCGGGGACCGGTTTCTGGCATTTCAGCCGTCTTCGGCCCGGCTTGCTTGAATCCTGATGGTGCAGTGAGAAAGGGACTCATGTCTGAGTATACCCTGCCACACCTATAGTGGCCAAAAACGATTCAGAAAAGGGGATGGTGATGAACAGAGTGTCTGAATTAAGCAGACCACTCTTACCCAGTCCCAAGATCAGGGCTTGCTCCATCACCGTTATTTATCTCACTGCACCATCCCAGCTCAGAACCTGGTTATATGCAAATCAGTCTGTCCCTGGCCCAGTGCATCATGGGAATAGGGCAGACTAAACTACCAAGCCAATTCTTCACCAGAAAGAAGACAAGCTACCGGGGACCGGTTTCTGGCATTTCTGCCGTCTTCGGCCCGGCTTGCTTGAATCCTGATGGTGCAGTGAGAAAGGGACTCATGTCTGAGTATACCCTGCACACCTATAGTGGCCAAAAACGATTCAGAAAAGGGGGTGGTGATGAACAGAGTGTCTGAATTAAGCAGACCACTCTTACCCAGTCCAAAGATCAGGGCTTGATCCATCACCGTTATTTATCTCACTGCACCATCCCAGCTCAGAACCTGGCTATATGCAAATCAGTCTGTCCCTGGCCCAGTGCATCATGGGAACAGGGCAGACTAAACTACCAAGCCAATTCTTCACCAGAAAGGAGACAAGCTACCGGGGACCGGTTACTGGCATTTCAGCCGTCTTCGGCCCGGCTTGCTTGAATCCTGATGGTGCAGTGAGAAAGGGACGCATTTCTGAGTATACCCTGCCACACCTATAGTGGCCAAAAACGATTCAGAAAAGGGGGTGGTGATAAACAGAGTGTCTGAATTAAGCAGACCACTCTTACCCAGTCCAAAGATCAGGGCGTGATCCATCGCCGTTATTTATCTCACTGCACCATCCCAGCAAAGAACCTGGCTATATGCAAATCAGTCTGTCCCTGGCCCAGTGCATCATGGGAACAGGGAAGACTAAACTACCAAGCCGATTCTTCACCAGAAAGGAGACAAGCTACCGGGGACCTGTTTCTGGCATTTCAGCCTTCTTCGGCCCGGCTTGCTTGAATCCTGATGGTGCAGTGAGTAAGGGACTCATGTCTGAGTATACCCTGCCACACCTATATAGTGGCCAAAAACGATTCAGTAAAGGGGGTGGTGATGAACAGAGTGTCTGAATTAAGCTGACCACTCTTACCCAGTCCAAAGATCAGGGCTTGATCCATCACCGTTATTTATCTCACTGCACCATCCCAGCTCAGAACCTGGCTATATGCAAATCAGTCTGTCCCTGGCCCAGTGCATCATGGGAACAGGGCAGACTAAACTACCTAGCCAATTCTTCACCAGAAAGGAGACAAACTACCGGGGACCGGTTTCTGGCATTTCAGCCGTCTTCGGCCCGGCTTGCTTGAATCCTGATGGTGCAGTGAGAAAGGGACTAATTAATGAGCGGCATGCATCAGCAATTTGCAGGGAATTCACACATCTTGTCACAGTGCGAGTTGAATCAATCGATAAAAAAGATCTGTTTTAAGTGAAGACACCCAGGATCACTATACGAGTGGCGCAATTTAGTAGTAGCCCGAGCTGAGCATTCACCCGAGTTTACGGCGGCAAGGGCATCTGAGCCCATCTTTCCAGGGACACTCAGCATACTACCGTTCCTCGACCTCCATTTGGTCTAGTGGTCCTCACTCCCAACATTGTTTTGCACATGTACCTGGAATATGCATTGTACCTTATTTATTCAGGACGCGTCTTGGTTGAGAAACCCTATACAGCCATAATCATGAGTGTAGATGTTTTCCAATTTTCTGATCTTGTAGGAAAGGATGGTTTTGCTAGGTGCTAGTCTAGAGCAGATGTTCTGCTTTGGCAATACCTTTGAAATGTATGTTGAATGAATATAGGGCTATTGTTATGAACTGCATGCAGTCGAAGCAATGTGCCTTGAAGGCAGATATATTACCTATAATGATCGAATAACGTGCTTGGAGCACTGGCATAATATATGTTCTCATGAGCAGAGATGTTCCACCCATGCTTCCTTGCTGCAGTACTCTAACTCCTTTTCAGTTAATGCAGCATGGAAAAACACCCTCAAGAAACAGACTTATAGTGTAGTGTACACACAACATGACTAGAATGACAGTGATCTTTTGTTTCTGGGCATATACTAGGAAATGGCAACTGTGCTTGGGCGTTCATATTGTGTTGAGTGTGCTTCTTGGTTTACACCATGGATAAATGAGAGGATTAAGTTCATAATGTCTCATTTTCACTTCCTTTTATGATAAACAGGGTGACTCTAATTTCTCAGGCCACCAAGTTGTGGGACTGCAATTTTTCCATTGACTCATCATCTGGATAACATCAATCTCCTAGACCCCCTCCAATCCGGCTTCAGACAAGGCCGCAGCACAGAAACCGCGATGCTGAACATCATAGACGATATTCACGGCTCCCTTGACGCTGACAAATGCTGCCTCCTCATACTCCTTGATTTATCCGCAGCTTTCGACACGGTGGACCATAGGCTCCTCATCAAGACTCTGCAAGTAAGAGCTGGCCTCGACGAGGTAGTTCTCGATTGGTTTTCCTCCTTTCTACACAACCGCTCGCAAATAATAAAAATGAAGAATTTCACCTCCGAATCCCAGCAAGTCAACAGGGGTGTCCCCCAAGGATCAGTACTTTCTCCTCAGCTCTTCAACATCTATATGGAACCGCTCGCCAAACTACTCAGGAATGCCAATATCCACTTCCACCTCTACGCGGATGACACACAGATCTACCTGGAAACCTCTTCAATTAACGACATCCACCGAGTAAACGCCGTCTTAAATGATGTTCAAGATTGGCTGACAAAGAACCACCTGAAACTCAATCCCGACAAGACCGAAACTCTTCTCATCTCAAACAAAGAAGACAACCCTCAAATCATCGAGTGGCTGAAGTCGATCGATGCTCTTAAAGGTTCTCTCACGCTAGCTGATTCCGTAAAATCTCTGGGCTTCACCTTAGACCCCAAACTAACCTTGACAAACCACATTAAGAACTCGGCAAAAAGCGCATTCTTTAACCTCAGACTGCTGAACAAAATCAAACCTTTCATTCCCAACAAGGACCTCAAACTAGCCACGCAATCACTAGTTTTATCTAGACTGGACTATGGGAACTCAATCCTAACAGGCATCCCCAAATCACACCTGGCCCCATTAAAAACAACATTGCATGCGGCAGCAAGAATGATCACAGGATGCAAAAAATCCGACCACATCTCCCCTGCACTCAAAGATCTTGAATGGCTCCCGATGGATATGCGTAGCACCTTCAGAACGGCCTGTCTAACCCACAAGGCCCTTCACACCGGAAAGCCAGAATACCTGGCAAACAAACTCACAAAAGCTGGCCAAAGTAGAATCCTGAGAAGCTCTAACTCCCTGCTGCTCATCCTACCAAAAACCAGAAAGAAGAAAACTGCGGACTGCTCCTTCTCAGGAAATGCCCCCAAAATATGGAACTCTATCCCCCCGCATATCAGAACCATACCGTCCTATGCGGAATTCAAGAGCCAACTCAAATCCTTGTTCCTCATCCGTTCCCTAGGTCCTGGGTAACTAGGATCAACATCCACCCCCAGAACTATGTGAGAACTCAGTATCCTATTGCCAAGAAGTCCTACTGTACGAACTGTCATTTGATGATCACCTTTATTTGTTACTTGTCTTTTTGTCCACCTTTTCATGCCTTTACTGTAAAGCGCTCTGCTACCTTCGGGTCTTGTTAGCGCTATAGAAAACTTCTAAATAAATAAATAAAATAAATAATAAATAGTTCCTTTACATTATCCAGCTTTAGGATCATCTGAGGGTCGCCGATTAAGTTTTAACAGGTTAATTTAAAGTAACTCATCAGTTCTAGTAGTGGTGTTCGGTAAAGGTTGAATAAGATTAGATAGTTAATCAAACCTTGGAAGAAACAAATGTGAGTGGTGAAATGGGGTGTTGAGATTTTGTGCTCCTAATTTTCATGAATGAATATGCTAGTGCAGTCAAAGATGTAGAATTACAATCATGCAGAAAATGCAATAATTTCTGAAAGAAACCTGATACCCCTTATATTATGCAATAGGATTGTGAAACATTTAACCAGCAAGGGGTAGATGAGGGTCAAACTATGGCCCTCATTCTACTTGACCTAAGCGCAGCGTTTAACACTGTAGCACATTATACTCTGCTACAGTGTCTAAACAAAGGTGGAGTCACGAGGTCAGCGCTGAGATGGATTCAATCTTTCCTCACCGACCGGGGTTTTCAGGTCAGACAAGGTGAACATTACTCCCGTATGTTCAATTTTGATCAAGGGGTGCCTCAGGGCTCCGCCCTGAGTCCCACCCTATTTAACCTTTATGCTTCCCCGGTGGCTACCATTGTAGAAAGCTATGGAATCCAACTAGTGTCATATGCCGATGACACACAACTGGTCATCTCACTGTCACGGGCACCTGATGTCGCGGCAGTCAGCTTCAGTGCTTGCATGCAGGAGCTTGCATCCTGGATGTCTGACAACTACCTGAAGCTGAATGGGTCCAAAACTGAAGTGCTCGTGGTAGGGGGTGGTCCGGATGTGTGGTCCTCGGCATGGTGGCCTGCATGCCTTGGCTCCAATCCAGTGCCTTGCCAACAGGCGAAAAATCTTGGGGTAATGTTTGACTCTGCCCTGACATTTGCTCCCCAGATAGATCGTGTAGTTGGGATGTGCTTCGGTATACTCAAGAGTTTACGAAAGATCCTGGACCTACTTCCTGTCGGTGCCAGACAGACTCTTGTGCACGCCTTGGTTACATCAAGACTGGATTACTCCAACCTCCTCTATCTGGGAATAACAGCTAAAAGCCTCAATCGCCTCCAGGTACTTCAAAATGCCACAGCCAAGCTGGTGCTGAGGCTCCCAAGAAGAACTGCCTCTAGAGTCGCTTTGAAATCCCTCCATTGGCTTCCAGTCAAGGAGAGGATTACTTTTAAAGCACTATGCGTCTGACATCGTATCATCAATGGCAAGGCGCCTAACCCCCTACAATGCCTTATCACTCCCTATAGTCCAGGACGTAGGCTTAGATCGCATGGCACCGGGCTACTAGTAGTCCCCAAAATTCATAAAGCCCGAATAGGAGGCAGATCCTTCAGGCTACTGGCAGCCAAGAGCTGGAACATGCGTCTGATGGAGCTGTGTCTCGAACCTTCTGAAGCAAATTTCCGCAGAGCTCTCAAAACACATCTTTTTCGCTCAATTCTGATGTAATCTCCCACTTTTTGCCACCCCACTCTCTCTCTCAGCGCGGGGACACGCCGGTGCGCGTAATGCCAGGCGCTTTATAAAACTCCAAAATAAATTAAAAAGTAAATAAAAAATTCTTTACCTTTCTCAAGGTATCATCCAAAATGAGCAGAGTAGGAATGTGTTTGAACTTCAGGTACAGATCTAAATTTCAAATGAATTATCTCAAAAACCTAAATCCAGATCATAAGTACCCTGTCACAAGACCAATGTTGTGTAGAAGAATTACTTTATATATGCCACAGGGATAAGATGTCAACTCATCACCTTAGCCTCAAGTAAGGCCTTTAGGTTGAAAGTGGTGCTCAGACAAATATGAATATGCAATTACTGTAATCATTCTGACAAAACACACACATCTTCAGACCAAGCTTGCAGTATTTAAAGAGGATCTTGACACTGGGTCGAAAGTTTAAATATTCCAAATCAGATGAAGTCACTCTAGCATTCAGAATTTGTGAAATCAAAAAGGTTAAAAATGGAGAAGATGCGTCACGTAATCATAGATTTCAGAAAACACTATTTGACTCTCTCCCTCTTAGAAAGACTTAGCTAATTTTTAAAGACTTCAAATGAAACCATGTTGTTAGATATCCCGGTGCATATTGAAGATCTGCATTTGGACATAACATCCACCAGAAAGCTTTACCATGATTACCAAGATACTCTACAGAAGATACTGCTTCATAATCACTGCACTAACACCTCTAAATTGGGGTTTCTACACAAAATGAGAAGTTGCTCTGGGATTGGTAGAACATAACCAGCTTCTGCTTATTTTTGCTAGCAGTGTTATTTCGTACGGCTCACAAGATTACCTGATCAAGGAAGAAGCCAGAAAATTCAAATCACCCCCACTTTGAACTAAAGCTCTGATGCCACCAAGCAACCAAAGTAAGTTAGTTGAGCTCTCCCTCAACAGCTTTCTTGTCTCTTCCATCAATGCATCTATCCATTCATTCTTTCACTCTTCCATCCACCCGCTGATAGCCACCTTTTCACCTTTACATTCTGTCATCCATTCATTCTTTCATCCATTAATCAATCTTTCCCCATTCCATCCATCCATATATTCTGCCATCCGTCCGTCCATCTGTCCATCTATCCATCCATCCATCCATTCATTAATTCATCCATCCACTCTGCCCTCCATCCACGGCTCCATCCAGGGGTGTTGTTCTTTTTGTCATCTTCTGCCTGCAAATCAGCATAAAAAAGCTCATCATTAACACTGGAATACAGCATCAGTAGAAGAGCAAGTTGGAGTAAGGAAAAGTGCAGTTGGGTAAATAGATCAGGCAAAGAAAGAAGGGATATTTAGTATGGATGAATGAGTGGGTGGATAAATGTGAACTCTCTTGTTTATTCTATAGATGTTAATGATGTAACTCTGGCCATCTCACTGAGTACTGCTGGCAAGGCATTAGGCTCAGATAGGGTCCTCATTCGACGTTTTAAGACAAAATCCAACTTTTTCGGCTTCTTTGCTGACAAATGTGTTCTTGCTGCTCTTATAGCCAAAATTCCCTATACCTAGAGGAAATCCATTATAGTCCCTATTTTTAAGGAAGGTGACGGAGGGAACCTAACATGCTATTACCCGATTTCCCGTCTGGGTTCCTCCATTAAAATACCAGGAAAGGTTATTCTTCTGAAATTGGAAGATTGGGCCGAAGCTAAAGGTTTCCTTTTTGAAGTATAGTTCGGCTTTGGACCAGGCGTGACAGCAGTGGAGGAGTCCCTCTACATACTCTTGATCGCAGGAAAATATATTAAGGCCAAGGGACGTTCATTACACCTAGCTTTCACGGACCTTTTCAGTGCGTTCAGTCTTAATGAGCAAAGCTGGGGAAAACATCTCTGTGATAGAACTGCTTAAGCGTCTGCACTGGGAGACTTTAGCCCAAGTTCGGTGCAGACCTGATGGGGACTGTACACCCTCTTTTAAGGTCCAACAGGGGGATAGACGAGGATGCATATAAGCTCCCTTTTTATGCCTATTCTGCATCAATTTTCATGACGAGGTATTGCAAATCAAGGGGATGGACTTGCCCAGGATATGGGACTGCTCAGTGCCCGTCCTCCTCTACACAGATGGCGCTGTGCCTATTTCGCAAACTGCCAATCGGCAACAGATTTGCTGAACTCTTGTAATGAGTTTATGGGGTATTTGAAGTTAAAGGTCAATCATACAAAATCATACATTATGACCTATGGACATAGAAACACAGGCTCTCGTAGGTTTACTATTGATGAGATTCCCATAATTAAGGTTAAATACTTTAATTATTTTGGGATCATGTTGGATGTCAATTTTAAATGGGATACGTTTTTGGCTCAAAGGGGCTGAAAAAGGCAAATGAACTCCACACTACTTCTAAATATACTTGGAGACTTAAACAAAAGCCCATTAAAGAATTAGCCTCTCTTTATAATGTTAAATACCTTTCTAGCAGTCCCCAGAAGTAAAGCCAACATCATCACCCACACTGAGGTAGGCCTTCCTTATATATAGGATTTACTTAACATTCCGCCACTTTTCTTATTGTTGAACATTCAGGGGCTTATTTATGAGCCCTTGCGTTACTTTTGCCCTGCCAGTGCTTCACTTTTTGTGATGCCCCAGCCGGGTCAAAAATGTGCCATGTTGCTTCATATTTACAAAGTGATGCATCTAGGTAGATGCGTCACTCTGTGAATTACTGCGCCACATTATACCTGCGCCAGGTATAATGTATGCAGGGTGGGCGTTCTGATGCAAGTAAACCTCGTAGAAGTGATGCAGTGAAATCTATGAGATTTCACTGCATCACTTCTATGACGCAAAGCACATTTCACATGGGGCTTGTCCATGTGTAATGACCCATTGCTGGAGCTGTTTCACTTTTGTGACAAACTCCAGCAATTCGTCATTTTTGCGCCTACAGATACTTAAAAAATACTGACATATCTGTAACTCCTTGCATGACGCATCATTGGTGTCGCAAGGAGGGCGCAATGAAAAGTGACACATAGCTGTTTTCTCGCAGCGATGCATCAATTTTCCTAAAGGAGGCCCTTAGAGTCCCCCCATACCAAATTTGTACGTCAAGTCCTGGCAGACTGTCTTAAATTGGATTATGGAGACAATATTGCTTGGCTAGCCTACATTAGAAGAACATTCTCAGATATAGACATCCCGAAAATATTTTATTCACCTAGCAAAATTGATAGCAACTCGAGGACCCTTGTTCGGATTTTTTTCCAAAATAACAGGGATTCGAAAAAAATGGATAAGATCAAGTTATATATACTGTACGCTAACACATGGAGATTACATCTACTGAACAAATAGATTAATATTTAAATTGGACTTTAAATCTCGGATATAGATTCTATTTAACCCGTTTCAGGTTGTATATAGTCTATTTCCAGGTGGCTTTTCCACAACATGGCAGTTGGTTTTCCTCCCTGCATTTTTGTCCTCGTGACAATATTAGCCAGCAATCCGTTATTCATTTAATGTTTTCTTGTAATTTTTTTTCCGCCCCCAGAGCTGAATTATTACGTCCTATTTTACGTGTGACCTGCAGATCGGCTAGGCTGACCCTTAAATTCCTGCAGTGTCTGGACTCAGAGTGAACTTGTCCTGCCGCAATTAGCTATGTGCTCCAAACCCTGAGGATTAGAAGGAACATAAAGGTTGCGGCTCACCCAGCTCTGCAGCCTTAGGGCCATATGTAGGTAATCTCTATTTACAGATTCTTAAATACCGAATTTTACCGATTCGGTATTTAGGAATCGGTAAAAAGTATGTAGGTAAAAATTCGGTAAATGTTACCGATTCGGTAATATTCAGTATTACCGATTTGGTATGTACCAATTCGGTAATTCCCATTCATTCCTATGGGTCTGGAGGCCCATAGGAATGAATAGGAAGCCATTCACTATTACCGATTTGGTAAATACCAAATCGATAATAGGGGGAACATATTCAAGGGTGGCAGGGTGTCACATTGACACCCTGTTGCACTCTAGAATCATATTTACAACAAGGGGTGGTGAGGGACAGAGTCTCTGAATTAAGCAGAAAGCTCTCACCCAGTCAAGAGATCAGGGCTAGATCCAACACCGTTTTTTAGCTCACTGCACCATCCCAGTTTCAGAACCTGGCTGTATGCAAATTAGTCTGTTCCTGTCCCAGTGCATGATGGGAACAGGGCAAACCAAACTACAAAAGCCAATTCTTACACTGGGAAGGAAACAAGCTCCCGGGGACCGGTTTCTGGCATTACAGCCGTCTTCGGCCCGGTTTGCTTGAATCCTGATGGTGCAATGAGCAAGGGTCTCACATCTGAGAATACCCTTCCACGCTTAGGGTGGACAAAAATATTTACAACAAGGGGTGGTGAGGGACAGAGTCTCTGAATTAAGCAGAAAGCTCTCACCCAGTCAAGAGATCAGGGCTAGATCCAACACCGTTTTTTAGCTCACTGCACCATCCCAGTTTCAGAACCTGGCTGTATGCAAATTAGTCTGTTCCTGTCCCAGTGCATGATGGGAACAGGGCAAACCAAACTACAAAAGCCAATTCTTACACTGGGAAGGAAACAAGCTCCCGGGGGCCGGTTTCTGGCATTACAGCCGTCTTCGGCCCGGTTTGCTTGAATCCTGATGGTGCAATGAGCAAGGGTCTCACATCTGAGAATACCCTTCCACGCTTAGGGTGGACAAAAATATTTACAACAAGGGGTGGTGAGGGACAGAGTCTCTGAATTAAGCAGAAAGCTCTCACCCAGTCAAGATATCAGGGCTAGATCCAACACCGTTTTTTAGCTCACTGCACCATCCCAGTTTCAGAACCTGGCTGTATGCAAATTAGTCTGTTCCTGTCCCAGTGCATGATGGGAACAGGGCAAACCAAACTACAAAAGCCAATTCTTACACTGGGAAGGAAACAAGCTCCCGGGGACCGGTTTCTGGCATTACAGCCGTCTTCGGCCCGGTTTGCTTGAATCCTGATGGTGCAATGAGCAAGGGTCTCACATCTGAGAATACCCTTCCACGCTTAGGGTGGACAAAAATATTTACAACAAGGGGTGGTGAGGGACAGAGTCTCTGAATTAAGCAGAAAGCTGGGCCGAAGAAGGCTGAAATGCCAGAAACCGGTCCCCGGTAGCTTGTCTCCTTTCTGGTGAAGAATTGGCTTGGTAGTTTAGTCTGCCCTGTTCCCATGATGCACTGGGCCAGGGACAGACTGATTTGCATATAGCCAGGTTCTGAGCTGGGATAGGGCAGTGAGATAAATAACGGTGATGGATCAAGCCCTGATCTTTGCACTGGGTAAGAGTGGTCTGTTTAACTCAGACACTCTGTTCATCACCACCCCCTTTTTGTAAATCGTTTTTGGCCACTATAGGTGTGGCAGGGTATACTCAGACATGAGTCCCTTTCTCACTGCTCCATCAGGATTCAAGCAAGCCGGGCCGAAGAAGGCTGAAATGCCAGAAACCGGTCCCCGGTAGCTTGTCTCCTTTCTGGTGAAGAATTGGCTTGGTAGTTTATTCTGCCCTGTTCCCATGATGCACTGGGCCAGGGACAGACTGATTTGCATATAGCCAGGTTCTGAGCTGGGATGGGGCAGTGAGATAAATAACGGTGATGGATCAAGCCCTGATCTTTGGACTGGGTAAGAGTGGTCTGTTTAACTCAGACACTCTGTTCATCACCACCCCCTTTTTGTAAATCGTTTTTGGCCACTATAGGTGTGGCAGGGTATACTCAGACATGAGTCCCTTTCTCACTGCTCCATCAGGATTCAAGCAAGCCGGGCCGAAGAAGGCTGAAATGCCAGAAACCGGTCCCCGGTAGCTTGTCTCCTTTCTGGTGAAGAATTGGCTTGGTAGTTTAGTCTGCCCTGTTCCCATGATGCACTGGGCCAGGGACAGACTGATTTGCATATAGCCAGGTTCTGAGCTGGGATGGGGCAGTGAGATAAATAACGGTGATGGATCAAGCCCTGATCTTTGGACTGGGTAAGAGTGGTCTGTTTAACTCAGACACTCTGTTCATCACCACCCCCTTTTTGTAAATCGTTTTTGGCCACTATAGGTGTGGCAGGGTATACTCAGACATGAGTCCCTTTCTCACTGCTCCATCAGGATTCAAGCAAGCCGGGCCGAAGAAGGCTGAAATGCCAGAAACCGGTCCCCGGTAGCTTGTCTCCTTTCTGGTGAAGAATTGGCTTGGTAGTTTAGTCTGCCCTGTTCCCATGATGCACTGGGCCAGGGACAGACTGATTTGCATATAGCCAGGTTCTGAGCTGGGATGGGGCAGTGAGATAAATAACGGTGATGGATCAAGCCCTGATCTTTGGACTGGGTAAGAGTGGTCTGTTTAACTCAGACACTCTGTTCATCACCACCCCCTTTTTGTAAATCGTTTTTAGCCACTATAGGTGTGGCAGGGTATACTCAGACATGAGTCCCTTTCTCACTGCTCCATCAGGATTCAAGCTAGCCGGGCCGAAGAAGGCTGAAATGCCAGAAACCGGTCCCCGGTAGCTTGTCTCCTTTCTGGTGAAGAATTGGCTTGGTAGTTTAGTCTGCCCTGTTCCCATGATGCCCTGGGCCAGGGACAGACTGATTTGCATATAGCCAGGTTCTGAGCTGGGATGGGGCAGTGAGATAAATAACGGTGATGGATCAAGCCCTGATCTTTGGACTGGGTAAGAGTGGTCTGTTTAACTCAGACACTCTGTTCATCACCACCCCCTTTTTGTAAATCGTTTTTGGGCACTATAGGTGTGGCAGGGTATACTCAGACATGAGTCCCTTTCTCACTGCTCCATCAGGATTCAAGCAAGCCGGGCGAAGAAGGCTGAAATGCCAGAAACCGGTCCCCGGTAGCTTGTCTCCTTTCTGGTGAAGAATTGGCTTGGTAATTTAGTCTGCCCTGTTCCCATGATGCACTGGGCCAGGGACAGACTGATTTGCATATAGCCAGGTTCTGAGCTGGGATGGGGCAGTGAGATAAATAACGGTGATGGATCAAGCCCTGATCTTTGGACTGGGTAAGAGTGGTCTGTTTAACTCAGACACTCTGTTCATCACCACCCCCTTTTTGTAAATCGCACTCTAGAATCATGCATGTGTGCACATGTGGCACACATACATGCCCTAAGGGCATGTATGTCTGCCACTTTTAAAAAAGCACAAATTTGCTTTTTGAAAGGTTTTCAATATTTACCACCAACTTGTAGTTGGTGGTAAATAACGAATCCTTAAATAAAAAATGCACTCACTTGAGTGCTCCATACATAAGATATAAGGATTCGGTAATTTGCTGATTCGGTATTTTAAGGATTCGGTAATTTACCAATTCCTTATATTACCGAATCGGTAAATTACTGCATCCTTAAATCCAGCCACCTACATTAGAAAAAGCTAAATACCGATCGGTAACAGCAAACTTACCGATTTTCGGCCGTTACCGACCGGTATTAAGCTACCTACACATGGCCCTCAATGTTTAAATGTGGTAAATTGTCAGACACTAATTGATTTTACACCCTTGTTCACTTTATTGATGTATTTTAATTCTGTATTTTAATTTGTAATGTTTTTATATTGTACGATGTCTATTTATGACTTGTCACTTCCGAATAAAAGTAATTTGACTGACTGAGTATTTGGATGAATGAGTGGGTGAAAAGATGAGTAAATGACATGTGGATGGGCAGGTAAAAGGATGGCAAAGAATAGGGAAGGTTGGATGAGTGAGTGAATGGATAGATACATGGACTGGTGAAAGGATGGCAGAGTAAATGGATGGATGAGTAAATGATAGGTGGAAAAACAGATGAAAGGATGGAAGAGTAAAGTGATGAATGGATAGTGGATTGGCAGGTGAAAGATTGACAGACTGGATATATGGGACTGCATGGATAGATGGATAAATAGGTGAAAGGATGACAGAGTAAAGGGATGGATGGATGAATTGATGAAAAGATAAATGAATAGATGGCAGATAGGATACATGGGAGGCAGAGTGGATGGGTGGCTGATGGATGGCAGAGTGATTAAATGGCAGAGTGGATGGATGGATGGATGGCTGAGTTGACGAATAGATGGATGGATGGCAGAGAGAATGAATAAATGGATAGATGGAAGTCAGAGTGTATTGATGCATGGCATAGTAGATGATGTGCTGCATGGATGGCAAAGTGAAAGGAATGGCGGATACATTGCATAGTAAATGGATGATAGAGTGGATGGATGGCAGATTGATGTATGGCAGAGTGCAAGAGTGGATTGATGAACAGATGATTATCAGAGTGCGTAGATATATGGAAGAGCAGATAAATACAATGAATTGATGGCAGAGTGGTTGGATAGATAGCAGAGTAGATGGGTGGCTGGTTGGATGGATGGATGGATGACCTATGAGCACGCTTTATGCAACTCCGTCAAGTAATCTTACATTAGTATGACCATGCTGACATTTAATAAGTTGTGGTTTTGAATTAATACCACTCCCTACATTTTTGTATTGCAATTAACAAGAGAGGCATAGGTCTGTAATTTAAAAACTGAAATGAATCTGAACCTAATTAAGGAATCAGCATTTCCTAGTTCATGGTATGTTTCCCTCTAATAACATAGCATTACACATTCTTGACACCATTGGAGATAGTATACTCACAAAGCTGAGATAGAACTCCAATGGTACACCATCCAACCAAATAAACTTATTTGGTTATACAAGTTTGATTCAAGCAAGAACTTTTTAGTCAGTGACTGGTTCTTTTAGCCTCTTAAAGTCTTCCATTGCTTGTGCCTGCAATACAGTTTTTGATAACCAGCATTAGCAATGCCAATAGGTCTCATATTTGCAAGAGTTAGAGTTATTTGGTGTTGTAAATGACAATATCTTTCACCCAAGTGTTTTCGTTTGGAATGGATTGGATGTATGTGGTTGAAGTGGAAATATATGGTCTGGCTCAGAATTGTTAATTGTGTGGGGTGGAATTGTGTGGTGTGGAGTGAATTTGTGTAGTGGAATTATGTGGCATTGTGGATAGATAGGGGTGAGAGCTGTGCCAGTTAGATAGACCGGAAGACAGAGAAGGATAGGTAGTTTGTGCACAAAGTGGTAATTTAAATCCAGGCAGAGAACCAGAAAGATTGTGTGATAAAGAGAGAAAGAAGGGAAGAGCAGGCGACAGACACATAAGAGGGAGAGCCCATGTATGCAGAAGACCCCCCAAGAAGAGGAGGGGAGCGAGTGATTGTGGGACTGAAACTTTGACAAGGCACAGGAAAGAAACTCTGCTTGAATACCTGAAGTTAGTCACATGAGAGAGGCGAAAGACTGCATGAGAGAGCGAGAGAAAGAGAGATGAGTGAGAGTACGAGAGAGACATTGAGGGACTGGTTGCTCTTCTCTAAGAAACCTTATTAACCTCAAAGTAAGGCAGGTGTTCAGAGAGACAATGACCACCCACCACTTGACAGCAAAGCACCGAAGATGGGCACTGAACCTAGAGAGGCGTGTCAGCTGACAGAGCGAGCAAGGAAAGAGAATGGCTGTGCACATCTTCCAGTTTCCGAGTACAAGTGAGTGCAGCACCAAGGTGAGTTCGAGGGGCACCCAGGGAGGTGGACAAGTGCAAAGCATGAGGAGTTACAGGAAGGCAGCATGCGTGAGCAGGCAGCACATAGAGGAGACAGGGAGTGTGAGGGATGGATGAGAGGGAGCTGGGGGAGTACAAGTTGAGAGGGGGCAGTGGGAGTGCAGGATGTGAGAGACCAGTGGGAGTGTGAGGGAGAGATGAGAGGGGCAGTGGGGGTGTGGGAGAGAGATGACAGGGTTGTTGGAAGTGCAAGGGAGAGATGAAGGGGCAGTGGGATTGCGAGTGAGAGATGACAGGCTCTCGGGAATGCGAGGGAGAAAGGAAACATGGCTGTAGAAGTGTGAGGTAAAGGTGACAGGGATGGTGGGAGTGATGAGCAGAGCTAACCAGGGAAATGACACTACCTTGATTAAACATTGACACAAACACTTTTGGAGAAAGGTTCAAAAATCCTCATTGGAAAGATGAAGCAACATGATATAGTTAGCTTTTATTTGAGACTGTTGAATGAAATGAAATGAAATTAGATTTCTTAAGCGCATGGCTGCCCAAGAGCGTCCCAGCGCTGATACACACAGCTAGCTTCCAAGATCCTCGGAAACGGAACTCATATGTCTCGTGGGAAAAGGAAGGTCTTTAAAGATTTCCGAAACTTCTGGAGACAGGGTTCCAGACGGAGAGCAGCAGGAAGATCATTCCAGATCTTGGCTACGTTCACAGAGAACCTCCTGCCTCCTGAGCGAGTTCTCTTTACTCTGGGGATGGTTAATAAATTGCTCCCGTCAGAGCGGAGGGAACGCGAGGACTTGTAGGGGGATATCAGGTCCCTGAGGATAGGGGGGCCAATTCCCTGGAGAGATTTAAAGGCGATGGAAAGGGCCTTAAATTTAACTCTCTCCCGGATGGGGAGCCAATGGAGAGCTTTAAGAACAGGCTTAGCCGAAGTTCTTTTTGAAGTGCCTGTCAAAACTCTGGCCGCCGCATTTTGTACTCGCTGAAGGGTGTTGAAAGCTGATTCAGGGGCACCAAGCAGCAAGGCATTGCTGTAGTCCAGCCTTGACAGTATTAGCCCCTGAATCAGGAGTTTCCTTGAGCTGAAGGGGAGAAGAGGCAACACCTTTCGGACTGAGCGTAACAAACCATAGCAGATCCCTGCCACTTTCTTCGTTTGTACTCTGAGCGTCAGGTCTGGCTCTAACCACACTCCCAAGCTCTTAATCTCATTCTTGGGTTGGGGCACTTCACCCAGACAAGGGGGCCACATGGCTTTGGGAAGGGAGGTGGAGAGGTTGCCCATCATCATAAGTTCCGTTTTGGAACCATTAAGTTTCAGCCGAGATTCTGTCATCCAGGCCATGATAGCTGTCAGACAGCACCCAAATCTTTCTGCCGCATTTTCATGGTGAGATAGCGAGACGACAAGCTGGGTGTCATCCGCATAGGTCACTATTTTCACCCCGAAAGGTGAAACCACATCCTCCAGTGGGGCCATATAGATATTAAAGAGCGTTGGGCTCAACGAGGAGCCCTGCGGGACTCCACACTGGAGGGGGATCGACTCAGACACGTTGGTGCCATCACAGACCTGGTAGGACCGACCAGTCAGAAAGGAAGTAATCCAGCTTAGAGCCTGGCCAGATATTCCCATCCTAGTAAGGCGCTGAATAAGGATACAGCAGCATTTTTTTGCAGCATTGATAACAGTCTGTGTATGGCTGCACTAAGCTCATGATAAACTATTTACAGAGTGTGTTTTGTGTATGCAGTGAGCACATGATGCCAATTGTGCAGGATTAGACCAAAAAACTTTCACAGGTTTACAGTCTTCTAAATCAGATGGTAATAGAAAAATGCCCTATCATCTAGGATAGCAACACTCCTACTGGAAATACAGGTCACATAGACCACAACATGTAAATGGCAAAACTGAAGAGTCTGTTTTGCAAAGTCACACTACGCCCAACATGTTGATCATGTCTGTTAATGCCTAAAGGGTGGGGCGGGAGAGAAGAAAGGGTGGAGAATTGCAAGTTGAAGAAACCAGGCCATTTGTGTGAGTGTTTGTGTGTGTGTGTGTGAATGACACTGATAAAATGGCATTGCCTCTGTGTTTCCTAAAATGCATGGTTTTGATCTGTGCAGTGAATAAGTTGGGATGAGGTTTGGTTTACTGGGAACCTCATGCAAATGGACAAATAACAAGTCCCAACAATTCACACTGACAGCAATCAGATTAGTTTCCGCACCTTTATATAGGACCCACTGCCTTCGTTTTCAAACAAAGCTTGGAATCAGAAGGCATATCATTGTGTGGTATACTGGGGACCGCAATCCAAGTGAAAATACAGATCAGAATGATGCATAGCTACTAAAATCTGCCCCATGCCATGTATCCTAACATTAGTTGTGACTTTTTAACCATTATACAATGGTAATCTGGGAGCATTAGTTAAACACACACATAGGTGTACAAGTAAATGGCTAGCAGCCTAAGTTGTATGCAACCGTGAGAGGTATGAAACATAAATCATGTGCAAGCTAACAGTCTCCAAGTTTTGTAAGTAAAAAAAAAAACAAGTAAAAGATGCGTAACCTAAGTGGTATACACGAGATCTTTGCCAACCATGGGCATGCAAAAGAAATAAATGCATGTGAGGAATATTCAGCTATGCAGAACGTCAATTAAATACATGCAAAAAAAAGTTTTATTGAAATGAGGAGGATGTTGCAAGTGATAGTTAAAGAAGAAGTGTATGCAGCAAGAGGTATAAATGTCAGAGATATCGAAATTAAAAATATATGATAGGCATGAAATTGAAAGGTAGATAAGTTAGTTCTGACACTGAAGGGTGGTGAATTGAGAAATAAGCAAAATTAGAGATGTACATAAGAAATGTATTCAAACTGTGGGTTTCCATCTGAAGGACAGACTTCCGCCCAAACAAGTGTCTACCTGCGAACAAAGATACAGAGCTTTGTAGGAGGGACCTGTCACCAGCCCTCCATAGAGATTATTACTACTGTTAATCTATTACTATGTAAATCTAGCAACAATGCATGTTTTTTTTCTGAAACTGTAAGCTTGCTTTTGTTTTCAGCAGTCTGTTCTGAAATAAGCTTGTTATCTGCAGGAATGCAAGGGACGAGGTGGGGGTGCCAAGAGGACCTGGGGGTCTGGGGGGGGCTGTAAAGATCAATCAAGAAGACAAACGCGGGAGCTGCAACAGGGAGTTAGTGAAACAACAGAGTGTGTTGGTTTTGTAAATGACTATGGGGTATATGAACGCCTCCCTTTGCATCTCTAATGAGATGCAAAGTGGGCGTTCCACACCTAAATAACGTGAGAAATGTCGCTAACTGACATTTCTCCAATTACCAAGCTGCACGCTAAATAGCATAGCGATAAGAAAAGAAGCGCTAGCCTCGATTATCGCTACTTTCCTTACGCCTGCTTTCAGTCTTACTTAGGCATTATAGCAAATGGAAGGTGGATATTATGGCTAAGTCTGCCCTGCCCTATCATCAAGCTATCGCCAAACGTGCAATTATCGCTTGATTTCGAGCAATAATCGCACATTTGCCCGCTTGATCTTGGAATTTTATCGCTTTAGAGATAAGCGTTGCTGCTAGCGCACTATCTCAACGATAAAATCTAGCAATGGCCGGCGATAATTTTCCTTGCGCTAAGCGCGCTTAGCGATAATTATCGCCGGCCTTTGCTGATATGCTCCTCTGTCTTTTACCCATGTAAATGTTCAGTCCAATACATTTCAGTAATGTTCAGTCCAATACATTTCAGTAAAAAGACTAATATGATCAGCATTCTGACATCTGAACACACACATTGCTACTTAAACAGATTGAGTTTTGTATTGAAAACATCTATCCATCTCTTTACTCTGGAGTGAAACTGAAACCAGAAACATAATGCAAAACATTTGACTAAACATTAGAAAAAAATAGCATTTGACTGAGCTAAGAACATGATATAGAGAACAATGCTGGTGCCATTGTTTTTGTTCTATATTGAGTTTATACTAATGTCTCCCAACACTGTAAACTCTATGGAACGGGAAGAGATAGTGATTTATGAAGCAAGTACATACGTCTGTTTTTTTACGGTTGTAAAGAACCCAACTGGATTGTATAACTTTCTTTTGAACCCACTACCTCTCTGTATTGTTTTATGCTACGAACACGTGAAATTAGATAGATAAGTTTAATGTTGACATAAAAGGGAAAAGGCGATGGTTAACCTGAAGACCCCAGTGGTTCGCAGATCATATTGTAGGAGTCTAACTCAGAAATTATTGATATGACAAAAGGACCGATTAATTCATCATGCATTAGTATGTGCAAAAATACTTAATGCACACGAATTTGATATCGGAGTTGACGAAAGTGACAGTTTCAACGGAAATAATAATTTGATTAAGAATGATCCCCTAAAGCCTAAATTTGTACCCATTTAAAAATGGCGAGACCGTTACTTTTGAGTATATCTGCCGTTCTTGTAATTATACTAAGACATTACAAGATGGCGCCCGTACGAATAACCATAAATTGACATTCCAAGATGGCACCCGTGCGGAACGCCAAAGTCGGAACGAAATAGACTTACAAACGGTAAGCACGGCTAAGACATTAATACTTTAGAATCAGATACTAGGGTAGTTTCGGAACTTATGAGTATACCCCTTTTTCTTTTCTAGACACGGACTCGTGTTGGTGACATTTACGATTAAACAAACAACTAGGAGATAAAGATATATATTATGGGTACAAGTAGATACTGAAGTAAGAAGGTGAGACTTATATACGTGGTATCGGGTTGAACACCCTGTTTTAACCGTCACATGCCCAACTGTTAGCACTGACACACTTCTTGATTTACTTTAGGAATTTACTTGAACAATCCGCAGACATTTGGATTGGAACAGAAGTTTTTGGAAAGACTCACATATATTTGAGAGTAGATACAGTTTTCGCTACTATTTGGTGAGTGCAATTATCGGCCCTTGAATACCTTAAATGGTATTGACTATCATTTAATCTAACAAACATTGCGTATTTAGCACTAACAATACGACTTATGGACTTTATTTATAGATGTTGGCATATACGAGACACACTACATAGAATAGGACGGATTTTGATTTGTATCGAATATGCTACATATGGACGACTAGAAAGTAGATATCTATCATTAAATAGGTGAGTTACCTACAAGCGATCTGTTAGCTATGGGTGTTTTCGGGGAAAATAATCTTATACCCTTGTACTTTTCACATATGACTCATATGAAATTATAGCTGGTGATGTTTTGAAATGTAAATGGTTTTTTGGATTAATGTGAAGATCATGTTTTTGGCACAAGTGTTCCTTCTTTGTGAAATTATTGTACTAATATTGTAACCAGACACTAGACCTTAGTTAAGGTTGATAAGTTATTTTGAATGACTTACTGTATAATATGGAGAATGTATGAATTGTTTTGACTTGTATTTCTGATTTGAGTTAACTAAGATTGATTGTAAATATTTGGGTTGCAGCCCTGAAGAAGGCTGCGAGCAATCGTTTGATGAAAATTGGGTTTGATTTGAAAGAAGATTGGACATTAAAAGAAATAGTGAAAACTATATAAAGACTCTTTTGATATTTGAGTGCTCGGAGGATCAAAATAATCGTTTAGACCTTTGGTTTGTCTTGGTGACTGTGGTAACCAGTCCCCCACCTCTTCCTGAGCACCAGTTTGACATTTGGTTTGATTACGTTTACCTAGACTTTGTGCTGTGCGCTCTTTTGAACCGTTACCATTGTTTTCTATAATTTGTGGTGAGAGAGCTGCCGCAGAGGTTATACAATGAATAGAGATAAAGAGGCTGAGACACTATTTGGCAATTTAGCTGCAGGAGGTACAATCAAGAAAGCGGTTGGTGCCCCAGCAGGTACTAAGAAAGAAGGTCTTAGAGCTAAATTCGTGAAATTAGAATTATTAAAACGCACGGAGTTAAATAAGTGGTGGGATGCTGCTACCCTAAAACAATATCTAACATTGAATAGGATTCCACGTGGATTAAGATCGCATATAATACCAACATATGAGGACTTGGAGCCAGATTTATATGACATTTGGGAAAAGGAACTAAATAATAGTTCGCGTAATCTTATACAGATTCTTATTGATAACGCAGAGAGGAAGATAGCGAAATTACTTGTGGAGATCAGTAAAATTGAAGATGAGATTAAAGAGATGAATTTACCAGAACTTACTGTTAAGAACTATTTGGTTCTGGATGAGAAACCAAATGATTTACAGATGGAGATTAAGAAAAGGAAAGCACACAAACTCAAGAGAGATGAGAGAGACTATAGTACAGGACGAGTATATACCTTTGCAAAAAGATTCGATTATCTGGTTAAAAAAGTTCCCTCTAACACAACGAGTGGTAGCACCCCTGTGGTTAGTGATACTGATGCATCTTCAGTGTTATCTAGTAGTGAGAATGGAGATGCACCAGAGATAGTCCGGACTACTGAGAATACTACTTTTTTTGGAGAGGTTCAGAGATTGAGGAAAGGGAATCGGGACTTAGAGATGAGAAATCGAGATACACAAGCAAAAAGACAAGGAGAGGCAGTAGGGGGGGCAGGAGATCCAGGCGCAAGAATAAGGAGCCTGAGATCATGGAAACAATGACGACAAATAATGAATCCATCGCATATGACATAGAAGTGATCAATCTATCTTCTTGTGATTTGTCTGACAATATGGTAACTGTACTAAAAAAAGGTTTGGGTTTTTGTCCAGCAACGAATTTAGACTGGTGTATGATTAAAATAGATCTTTTTAAATTTGTAAGAAACCTTAAAATCAAGAAATACTTTGCTAATGTACCAGAGAAAGACAAACAATCTTCTAATAAAGTTCTCAGTGAGATTACGATACAAGAATGGAAAGATACCCAGCTTCTTTTATCACTTACTGAAAGGGAAGATGATCCAGTCACAATGCAGACACTCATTGAAGATCTTGAGATATCGAGATTTCAGAGGGAAGGGAGTGGATTGAAAGTAAAGTCAAAATGGACCCCACAACTAATACCAGGGAATACCATCGATACATTCTTTAAGATGGTCTGTACAGATATAGACAAAGCAATTGACACATCTAGACTTAAAGGTACTAGGGTACTTCGAGACAATCTCACATTTGGAGAGAGAGAGGCCTTACAAGAGCTTATTAACAACAAAGCAATAACGATACGTAGTGCAGATAAGGGTGGGAATATAGTTGTATTGAACACTATTGATTACAATAATGAAATCTACTCCCAACTCAATGAAACCCGGTATTACGAGAAGTTGACTAATAATCCTATTCCAGACTTAATTGTTAAGATTAATGGTGAAATCAAGCTATGGAATGAACGGACATTGCTAGACCATGACGAATACCTCTACCTTATGCTAAGCACACCCAGATCACCGTGTCTATACACTCTCCCAAAAGTCCACAAATGCCGGGACAAACCGCCGGGGCGGCCTATTGTATCCGGCATTGGTGGCCCAACGGAAAGACTATCTGAGTTTATTGATTGTTTTTTGAGACAATATGTCTATAACTTACCGTCCTTTATTGAAGATACTAAGCACATATTGAACCTACTTGAAGATATTGTATGGGAGGATGGTATGTTATTACTCACACTGGACGTGGTATCCCTTTATACCATTATTGATCACGATATGGGTATACGTGCTTTGGACCATTTTCTCAGCTTGAGACCAGCTGAATTGTTTGATCACACTCAAATGTTATTACGAATGACACAATTGGTACTGGAAAATAATGTGTTTTTATTTGATGGCCAGTGGTACAGACAACGCCTTGGGACGGCAATGGGTTCTAGATTTGCTCCGTCTTTTGCCAATCTATTCATGGGTTGGTTCGAGGCGGAGCGAATCTGGGGCCCAGAAGGTACTGAATGGACCCCGTATATACATTACTGGGGCCGTTTTATTGATGATTGCCTGATGATATGGACGGGCACAGTTGAGAAACTCAAAGGTTTTTTTGACTATCTGAATGAAAATACATACAATTTGAAATTTACAACTTCTTATGATAGGCAGAAGATAACTTTCTTGGATGTAGAGTTGTATGTAGAGGGAGCAAAGATTCAAAGTCGCATGTATCGAAAACCTACGAGTTGCAATTCAATCTTGCATGCCGGGAGCTGTCACCCTAGTTATCAAAAAAGAGCCATACCAAATGGAGAACTAATCAGAGCACGACGAAACTGCTCAACAGATAGTGAATTTGAACATAATATATCAGACATGACATCTAGATTCCTTAATCGAGGATACAGACGAAATGTGGTTACTAAAGCTGTAGCAAGAGTAAAGAAAGTAAGAAGAGAATCCACATTGATAAGAGAGAAGAAAGATGGTAGAACAACTGATCAGAAGATAAGACTAATAACTAATTATGGAATGGACAGCTCGAAACTGTTTACTATTCTGAACAAACATTGGCACCTACTTTGTATAGATAATGATCTAAAACCGTACATTTATGATAGACCCAGTGTGACATTTAGAAGAGGAACAACTTTGAAGAATATGTTGAGTCCCAGTTACCCGATTAAACAGAACAAAACTAACTGGTTGAACAGCTATAAGGGCTTCTACAAATGTGGAAGATGTGTATCATGCAGATGGGCAATAAAGAAGGTTCTGTGTTTTGAATACAATAATTCTGGCAAATACACTATTGGCATGTTCATAAATTGTGACACAACATATGTGATATATGTGATCTCATGTACATGTGGCAAAATTTATGTAGGGAGTACCAAGAGAAGGCTCAGAGATAGAATTGCTGAACACTATAGAGCATTAAAAAATGGAGACACACGTTATCCAATTGCGTCACATTTAATTCAGAACTTTGAAAACAAGGACCAACATGTTTTTTCCTACCATGGTATTGACCACATAAAATCAGACCCGCGAGGGGGCAACAGATTGCTAACATTGAGAAAGCGGGAGGTACTTTGGTTGATCAGATTGAAAGCGGTTGAATGTGGTCTTAATGTTGACCATGAGTATGAATTCTATCTTGGGAACTAAGAGAAGACTACAATCTGTAGAGTGAAATCTATAGAGAACAATGCTGGTGCCATTGTTTTTGTTCTATATTGAGTTTATACTAATGTCTCCCAACACTGTAAACTCTATGGAACGGGAAGAGATAGTGATTTATGAAGCAAGTACATACGTCTGTTTTTTTACGGTTGTAAAGAACCCAACTGGATTGTATAACTTTCTTTTGAACCCACTACCTCTCTGTATTGTTTTATGCTACGAACACGTGAAATTAGATAGATAAGTTTAATGTTGACGTAAAAGGGAAAAGGCGGTGGTTAACCTGAAGACCCCAGTGGTTCGCAGATCATATTGTAGGAGTCTAACTCAGAAATTATTGATATGACAAAAGGACCGATTAATTCATCATGCATTAGTATGTGCAAAAATACTTAATGCACACAAATTTGATATCGGAGTTGACGAAAGTGACAGTTTCAACGGAAAATAATAATTTGATTAAGAATGATCCTCTAAAGCCTAAATTTGTACCCGTTTAAAAATGGCGAGACCGTTACTTTTGAGTATATCTGCCGTTCTTGTAATTATACTAAGACATTACAAGATGGCGCCCGTACGAATAACCATAAATTGACATTCCAAGATGGCACCCATGCGGAACGCCAAAGTCGGAACGAGATAGACTTACAAACGGTAAGCACGGCTAAGACATTAATACTTTAGAATCAGATACTAGGGTAGTTTCGGAACTTATGAGTATACCCCTTTTTCTTTTCTAGACACGGACTCGTGTTGGTGACATTTACGATTAAACAAACAACTAGGAGATAAAGATATATATTATGGGTACGAGTAGATACTGAAGTAAGAAGGTGAGACTTATATACATGGTATCGGGTTGAACACCCTGTTTTAACCGTCACATGCCCAACTGTTAGCACTGACACACTTCTTGATTTACTTCAGGAATTTACTTGAACAATCCGCAGACATTTGGATTGGAACAGAAGTTTTTGGAAAGACTCACATATATTTGAAAGTAGATACAGTTTTCGCTACTATTTGGTGAGTGCAATTATCGGCCCTTGAATACCTTAAATGGTATTGACTATCATTTAATCTAACAAACATTGCGTATTTAGCACTAACAATACGACTTATGGACTTTATTTATAGATGTTGGCATATACGAGACACACTACATAGAATAGGACGGATTTTGATTTGTATCGAATATGCTACATATGGACGACTAGAAAGTAGATATCTATCATTAAATAGGTGAGTTACCTACAAGCGATCTGTTAGCTATGGGTGTTTTCGGGGACCATAATCTTATACCCTTGTACTTTTCACATATGACTCATATGAAATTATAGCTGGTGATGTTTTGAAATGTAAATGGTTTTTTGGATTAATGTGAAGATCATGTTTTTGGCACAAGTGTTCCTTCTTTTTGAAATTATTGTACTAATATTGTAACCAGACACTAGACCTTAGTTAATTTTGATAAGTTATTTTGAATGACTTACTGTATAATATGGAGAATGTATGAATTGTTTTGACTTGTATTTCTGATTTGAGTTAACTAAGATTGATTGTAAATATGTGGGTTGCAGCCCTGAAGAAGGCTGCGAGCAATCGTTTGATGAAAATTGGATTTGATTTGAAAGAAGATTGGACATTAAAAGAAATAGTGAAAACTATATAAAGACTCTTTTGATATTTGAGTGCTCGGAGGATCAAAATAAACATGATAACAGTGGTTAGAGCATGACAGACATGCCATGGCATCAAACAGATTGACAGAAAAATATATTCTACAATACATCATGAAAAGAGCCATTGGAATTACGTGACAAGGGAGGGCCAAATTATGTGGCAAGAAAAAGGCAACTTATTGAGTATAAGGCCCATTTTGCGATAACATGATGCATTATGCTATTTTTACACTTTACAAACTCACCAGGCAAAGTTTTTCCCCCATTAGTACCACTTTAGCATCGAAAGACAGCAATAAGCAAATACAAGGTGACCAGCTTTTCTCTGCCAAGGGCCTTCCACTCCGTGACAACACATGATCTTAGCTTGTGCTAGAAGCAAGCATTTTATTTTGTTAAAATCTTCAAATTAGGAAGCAGATGATAGATTGGGGATTATGAGGCAAATCCATATTTATGCAGAAAACACCAAAACCCCAGAATGACATGATAATATTAACAACACTAATAGGAATAATATAAACTCTTAGTTTTTTCGTCTGCATCAATTGCATTGTTGTTGATACTTCCAGTAACGTATTTACACCGCGCCATGGCACTGAGAGAGGGTTTCTTAACACATAGTATAGAGGAAAGCCCACAAAGTGAGTTTAGGCTCAGTGACATGAATATGGCTCAGTGGGTCTAGAACGCGCTGAAGAAATCTGTGACTATTAAATGATGTTGCAGTGTTTACTGAATAATTATCTCGGTAAACATACTATGTTTGTTGTCTTATGTCACGCTGTATTGTACAATTTAGTTGTTGCTTGTGTTAATGTGTCATTTGAGTATATTGCTTGGTCCTACACTGGTATCAACATATTTTGATTTGCCCTTTAGTGTTTTGTTTTTTCGTCTACGTTATTTTGTATTATGTTCTATTCTGGTCCGGTAATGTGTTGTATCAGTTTGTCTCCTGATATTACGTTGCATATTGTGGGAGTTGGATAGTGCTTCCACTGGAAAAGCTTTTCCTCAGGCTGCTGAGACTAAAACTGACTTAATTTTTCCCTCATCTGCCTGAGTTTGTAATTTTGAAACTCGCAGACGGTGCTTGAGATCTGATCATTGCCCTCTTCTCCTCCTGATAGTTGATGGAGCAAGGTTTTGCACATAAGCAACTTGCTCAGATATAAATCTCTCATTTAACCTCATAATAAACTACTAATAACGTTTATAGTACTAATTGTACACAACATTTTACATTTACTAGAAAAGGGGGAAATTTGCCATGTGTATTACTAACAAGTAACCCGAGTGCAACTAAAGATGGCTGCTAACGCAGGAAAATTAACTGCGCATGCATCAACTGCATGACGTCTTAACGCTTGGAGGGAAAGCTTTGCTTCTGCGCAATGACATTTAAAATGGCCGCTTAAGAACTCACATGCTAAACATCTGCTCTGCTGAACTAAACCGCGTTATATACTAAGTGCCAATGTATAAATAGTATTTTTAATAAAATGGGATGCGAGTAGAGATTAGTGGTATACAGTGAAATCATTTTATTTGAATCTTTTTGACTTCTCTGCTAGTTCGTATTTGGACCTTAAAGAAAGCTAAGGGCTGACACCCATCTGCATGCGCTGTAGAGACAACTCCGGAGTCATGAGCTCAAGTCTTGGAACCCGATCAAGGACACCTTTTCCACATGTCCTGGGAACCAGCTGAAAATCCAGAAGACTCAATGGACAACTGTACAAACTGTATACATTGTTGATAATGCATTATGAACTTCGGTGGGAAATAATGCTTGGGAGAAACAAATTAAAAAGTGGGAACATACGAAAAAGGTCTTAAGAATAGTATTAAACTTAGCATGGTGTGATGATCATCCCCTCAGCTTGTACAATCAGAATTAGGAGTTTCATAAGTTTGAAACATTTAGGGGTGGTACATGCCGTTGGGGTAGTTAGTTCCATTTAAAAAGCAGTCGCTGCCAGAACGCTGAGAGATCGAGATGCTGTCCGATTGCTGATCAAAATACCGTAAAGGAGCAGACTTAGAATTTTCAAGCAAATAAAATTTGAAAGAAGATCGCAGAAGAATCGAGGAGGTAATAGAATTAAAAAGAAGAATCAAGGAGGAAATTAGAATCAGAGAGGGGTGGGACGCAGGCGTCAAATCCAAAAAAGGCTACCTGTCCTATTCCTGTAATGAACCTGTCACCTGAATTTTTCTAAGGGGCCCACAACTCTTGGGCAGAGGGGTCTGATCTTGCACCATCCTAGGTAAATATAAATCTGTGTATTTTGTCAATGTGCCTTTTCTCTCAATCCTCTCTTCCTGAGGTACTTGTCATTGAAATTTTATATATTAAATCTCTTTAGAATGATGGAGTTAACATTGTAATTTGTCTTTGATTCTCATGGTAAAATTCAGATAAGCCTTTAAAACTTATCAGAGTCTGTGGTTATTTAATGAGCCGAACAGGTAACTGTTTAATTGTCATAAATACCAAATTAAATCTACTAAAATAGATCTATTTTTGTAAAGAAAGAGCTCAGTATTAAATTGGGTCAAGACTAAGAGGCAAACGGACATATAGAATTAGCCCTAAAATTGATCCCCAGCGGGGTTTCATCGACGACATATTGAGTGAGTGTGGTTTATGGGCCCCAATGAGTATTTAGTGAACATTGTCCACAGGTTGGTGTCCCGCTGGATCAGTTTGCTTGTAGCAGAGGTATGGTTTTTATTGATTAGTTTGGTGATTATTGGTTATAGATTTATCTATTACAAACCTGTTTGCATATTGTTTTTGTTGTTTAGAAATTCCCGGGAAGTGTGTAGCGGGTGATGAATGGAAATCACACTGCAGTGAGGTTACTCGTCGATTTTAGAAATTGAGTTGCAAAAAAGTAAGTGTGATTGTTAGCAACGAGTTCGCTGATTACATTTTTTGTGGTTTCCCCCTATATTTTTGCCTCTACCTCCTGTATTTTTGATGCTGTGCTGGATTTCGTTTTTGCTGGTTTAGATGCTTTGGGCACTTTGCCACTGCTGTTCAGTGTCAAAGTGCAAGTGCTCCTTGTGTAAATTGTTATTGTGATTGGTTATCCATGATTGGCATATTTGTGTCACCAAGAAGTACCTAGTAAAGTGCACTAAGTGTGCCAGGGCTGGTGATAACAAATGCTACTAGTGGGCATGCAGCACTGATTGTGCCACCCACATAAGTAGCCCTAAAATGGTGTCTCAGGCCTGCCACCGCAGTGCCTTTGTGCAGTCTGTTAACTGCCATGTCCTCCTGGTCAGTGTCCCCACTGACCAGGCCTAATCCTTCCCTTTCTGTACACATTGGTCACCCCTATGGAAGGCCCAAGGTACCCCTTGGGCAGGGTCAGTGTATGTGAAAGGTAGATCATGTACTTGTGCAGGTGGCATGCTCTGGTAGTGAATTAAAGCCATTTTCGTTTTTCACTATTGTAAGGCTACCTTGCCCATAGTCTATCATTTGGAATGATGGCTACAGTGGCTACCAGCATATCTTCCCATAGGAGCAGGGTAGGACATAAAAGTCTGATATCCCTGAACTCAGAATTTAATAACACATATTTTTTGGAAAGATGTTTTTTAAATCCTGTGTTTGAGAACAACACTTTTAGAAAGTTGCTGTTCTCTTGTCTGCTCTTTCTGTGTGCATTGGCCTGTTTGTGAATTGACTGTCTTGTTTGTGAGGGGCAGGGGCTGGGTGGCTCCCAGAGTCTGAGTGGGCCATCCCTGGGCTGAATAGCTCCATCGGCATCTAGAGTAGTGGGAGGGGATAGCACCTGGGCATGAATAGGGCTGTGCCAGTCTTTCACAATGCTGGCTCGACCTCCTGCTGAGCTGCTGACGACCCTGCCCCTCTCCCTGAAAGGAAACGATAGGCCAGGAAAAGAAAGTGCTCAAGGTACACCCAGAACTGGTTCAGACCGGGCTCAGAGCCCTCAAGCACAAAGGGATTAAAGACTGTTAGGGGTATAAGTACAGGACACCTGACTACAGAAGATTAGATCATCCTAGAATCAAGAAGGAATCTCTGCCAAGGAGAAAGCTGAAACTGAAGTATGAAGACTGTCCTGCTGTTGCTCTGCTGGACTGACCTGCTGTTGCTTTGCTGCCAAGAAGAGGGGAAGGACTTTGCTTCGTGCTGTGTCCCCTTGCTTGAAGGAATCTCCAAGGGCCTGAGAAGAGCTGGCTCCCTGCTAAGAAGTCCCAGGAACAAAAGGACTTCCCCCCCAGCTTTCCTGAACTCTGCTGAGAGAGTTCTGTCTAACCTGGAATGCGTGGCCCATGTGTGGTGCCTCTCGAAGTTGTACCTGTTTTGGGAGGCTGGAAACCAAGCTTTTAATGACTTTCTGCAAGTTTTATCGCATTGCTCGCTTGCGGAGCGCATCCCCATCAGTGCGAGGAAATTCCCACCGCTACGAAGGCTGAGATCGTCGCAGCGCCTGTTGCCGCTTCCAGAGTCATCGCATCCTTCGTTTGCGGAACGCACCAGTCCGGTGCGGGAAGTATACCATTGCTGCGAGTGTCGTCGCAGAGCTTGTCGTCGCTGGGTGAGATCGTCGCACCGCTTGCTTGTGGACCGCATCCTGTCGCTGCGAACATCGTCGCAGAGCCATTGCATCGAGGAGCTGCGAGAGGAAGATCTCCGCTGGACTGCGCATCGTCGCCCCGGAAATCGTTGCAGCCCCAAAGATCATCACATCGTGCCTTTGCGAGCTTTTTCCTACGGAACCTTTGCACCGGAATCCATGCAAGGTTTCGCCTCCCTCCCCATACAGACTGGAGTCACCGCAACACGCCCACTACATCCAGCGGGGTTGTTGCATTGCCTCCCCAGGGTCTCAGGAGTAATGCATCGCTTGTTTTCCACTGCGCCAGCTTCTGTTTTGGAACTTTGTGGCATCTAAAGGTACTGTTGGCTAAACATGATGCAACTGTGAACCTTTCACGCAACTGTGGATTATTTTATTGCAACCTTAAGAACTCTTTTGCAACCATTTTCTTGAACTGTGTATGTTGGATTTTTGTCGTTTTGGTCTTGTGTAGTTTAGATTAAATACCTTTTTTTTCTAATCTGTTGTGGAGTCAGTTTGTCGTGTTTTCACTGTGTTACTGTGAGTGTTGGTACAAATACTTTACACATTGCCTTCGATAAGCCTTGACTTCTCGTGCCAAGCTACCCAGAGGGTGAGCAGAGGTTATCTAAGAGTGTTTCCTCCTTACTCTTACAAGAAGCAAGGGTCCCTATTTGGACAGTGGTACCTACCTCTGCCAACTAGAGACCCCCAGTTCTGACACATTGGTTTTGTGAAACTGACAGGATAGCAAATGTTTTCATGTTGTTTTTAATGAAAATGTTGGTGAAATATTAAATGAGAATACATTTTCGTATTACCTTGTAAAGGGAGGATCAGCTGCTGGATTTGCACTAACGTCACAAAGTGCCACGCTGTGATTGGTTGAGTCAACAGGTGTGTGTGACATGACAGGGAGTTGTAAAGAAGGAGGTCTGTTGTCGCACTGACCGCATCAGGTGCCATGCTTGGATTTGTCGAAACAGCAGGCGTGTGATTTACAGAGGATTGTAAAGGAGGGGTCAATAGTGAGGAGTGAATTCTGATGTCACCACAATAGTATTGGATAAAATAATTTTGTAAAATTAAACCTGATTGGATAAAAGAATAAAAGCAGCATGTGGATAGGAAAAACAAGATGTAAGCAAAGCACAAATTATTTGACAAATTGAAGTGGAATTTGTATGTGGAGGAACGATCCAACCTTAATAGGGAAGCACCCTGATTGAAGATATTTGGGTTTTGCTAGACAAGAATACACGAGAAGAATAACTTATAAAATGTACGGAGAGAAAAGAACAATGCTATTCATGCAGAAAATCCAAAATTATTGCATAAAGGATAAACCTATTAAGACTAGAGAAGGAATTCTTATCCCACCTCCTAAACCTCCTGCCTCATTTATGATGATGGAAAAGGGATATCATACCTGTGTATGGTTAGAAAATCGGATTGAATATACAAAAGAGGATGGAATATTAGCTTTTCCAGAAAATGGTACATTTAATTGTAGAATACTTCATAATTTAAGGAATAGAATGAATGAATTAGAGCTCAGACCTAGGTTGACCCAGTATGAAGCGTTAGAAGAATGGGAAATGGAGGCATTTGATCGAGACAGATCTAGAAGTACTAGGGGTCCTAGAGGATTCTATCCTAAAACGTTGCATATAAAACGTGGAGATCAGATGAAACAATGGAGACAGGCAATGGTTTCCGAAGTCTGTATCCCGTATTAATGTCTGGAAGCAAGTGTAATAGGAAAACTAAAAATATGACAGGTTGTGGAGACTCTGAAGATGAGTTTATGGAAGATATTCTAACAAAGAATCCCCTACCATATCAGAAAGAACCCAATAGAAATATGCAGAGCGCTCCTACCTTAGAAACCCCATTAGTTTCACAAATTTTGCATGATTCATTAAATGAAAGAATATTACAGGAAAAAGAAAGAGAAGCAATAAATAAAAATAAAGATGAATTAATACAGAAAATAACCCAATAGAATGTACATCCTGAAGCAATAACCATACCAGTGATAATAGGTCCTGGTGTCCCATTATATGGGGATAAAAAAAGCTGTTCAAACTCACCAGTTGTGGCCATTCCTGTAATAGAACCAAGAGAGGAGAACATAATTGAGGATTAAACTAGTGAATGTGAGTCCGTAACATCACTAATGGATTTACCAATAAGAGAACAGATAAATGAGACACCAAGAAGAGTTACACCTGGTTGTTCACAAGAAATGCGAATGGAAACTTCCCAAGGAAATAAAGTGCTACCATTGTGTCACCAGAAGAATTAGAAAGATGGGCACAGCAAATGGACAAAGCAGTTCCACAACCAAAGATTTTGAACATTTATAAATTAAAGGTAGAATTAGAAGAAATGATAGCTGGAAATGTGGGAATAGACAGATTACATTCTTACTGTGAAGAAGAATTATTAATCATGTGTAGAAGCATAACTAGAAATGTAAAAATATTTCATGAGAAATTAACAGACCTTGCTTCAGAGATGGGAATTGAAATAGGGAGATCCACAGAACTGCAAAAACCTTACAGAAGAGAATTTACTGACAAAGATTTAGATAATATAAATGTGTCAGGAAGAAAATTACAAATTAAAGAACTGATGACAATTTTACAACAGTGGGGACCATGAGACAGGTGGAAAACAAGGTGGACTTAGAAAAAGGAAGAGGCTCAGGCAAACAAAACTACATCAGAATATTTATTAAGAGACCCTAAAAGACAGAAAGATTGTGTCCCTTGACAGAGGTACCAGGAGGAGGATATGTACATGTTCCATGGACTAGGCAAGATATTTTATAATTTACCAATGATTTCCCAGAATTAAGAGAGAAGCCAGTTGAATGGTACAGGCAGGTTGAAAGGTTTGTGAAAGTTTCAAAGGTCTTATTGAAGGATTTGGATGGTCTGTTTGACATAGTGGTACCTGCTGATTTATAGACAGAATGTAAAATCACAGTAGATTGGCCTAGTGATGAGTACCCAAGAGATGAGAAAACAGGTGCACCTTCAGAAGAAGTAATGAAGAAATATAACAAGGTGATTACTGTCTTGAAAGGGAAAATTCCCCCAAAAGAAACAGATTGGAGAAAAATAGATATAACTACACAGGAAATAATTGAGACTGTACATGCTTACTTTGAGTGTCTGTTGAAAGTGTTTAAGCAATATAGTGGATTTGAGAATATTGGTGATAAAGGTATGGGACATTTTGTATATCGATTTGTATTGGGATTAGACCAGAGATATGTCAGATGATTCAAACATGCATGTTGTGTTGGCAAGGGAAACCAATAGATGAAGTCTTAACCCCTTCCAAGCTGATGACGAGCTGGGCTCGTCATGGTGTAGCCTCCTCGTACACTGATGACGAGCCCAGCTCGTCATAAAACAATGAAATAGAGCAAATCCCAGCACAGGAGGGGAATTGCCTTAGCAGCCATGGGGTTAAAGTATGCCAAAATACTGCAGAATGAGATAGATAATAGATAAAAAAGTTAGAAGAAAAAGTAATGTGGGCAAAAGGAAAATTGGCAGAACAACAGGAACTCAAATTAAATAGCGAACAAAATAAAGGATCATGACTAAATGAAAATAATAGGGGAAAACCAAGAGGAACAATGAGTAGAGAAGAAGCAATGAAGAAGTTTCCTTGTCATAGGTGCAGAAAATTAGGGCATTGGAAAAACAAGAGTAAAAATAGTCAAACTAATAATGGCCCAAATCAAAATTTAAATCTACAGACGCAGTATAAGGTGATATTGAGTAAACCGCAACTGATTGTAAATCCACAGAGTCAGTTACCACCTGCCCCTATGCAAAATTTTGTGAACAGAGCAAAGTACAGTGTGGGCACTGGATTTCAAGGAAAAAGTGGTGAGCTAAATTCAGTAACTTCACAATTTCTTTTACAGAATAGTAGTTCATCGGAGGATGAATTACGACGGTGCCTGAGGAGGGGGGAAGAGAAATGCGCACTTGGCGCCTCCTTACCATATATTGATGGAAAAGTAGAAGGAAAATATATTACTTTCTTATTGGACACTGGTGCTACTGTGAGGACAGCAGACATCCCAAACCCATCCCTCTCAGGTGAGGCAATCTAAGTAGATGGTGTTTCTAATAGACAGATCAGAACTCCAGTCATAGAACCCATAGACGTGTGCAAAGACAACTTTAAAGAGATGCACAAATTTGTAGTATGTGACTCCAGTGCCATAAATTTGTTAGGCGGAGATTTACTATGTAAGATGAAGTGTACAGTTTATTGTACACCGGATAGTGTAACAATTAAAACCCCTGATGAAGATAGTATTTACAAATTAATGCTAGCAAAACAAGGTACAGAGGTAGATGAAATGTATTCAATGGTGACAAAGGATGACCCACCTTATGAGTTAAAACTGACAGTAAACCCAGAAGTGTGGGATTTCACTGGGGAAGAAGTAGGGTTGATGGCAGGTGTAGACCCAGTAAAAGTGACTGTAAAATAAGGTGCTATGTTCCCAAAGACAAGACAGTATAAAATGAGCCCAGAAATTAAATCAGGTGTCATAGCAGAAATAGAACGAATGATTCAACAAGGCATTTTAAAGGAATTAATGAGCATTCCTTGTATTTCACCCATAATTGGTATTAAGAAACCTAACGGGAAATATCGGATAGTGCAAGACCTGAGAACCCTGCCCGATCTGCCACTTACTTGCTTTGATCATGAGGCCTGCCTTTTGCAGTGCCATTAACACTTCCCAGAGGTGCTGCAAGTGTTCTTCCCAACTGGCGCTGAACACGGCAATGTCATCCAGGTAAGGGGCACGGAAATCCTCCAGCCCAGCCAACACCTGGTTGACCAATCTTTGAAAGGTGGCAGGTGCATTCTTCTAACCAAAGGGCATAACCCAAAACTGGTATTTCCCATCGGGTTTGGAGAATGCTGACCTCTCCTTAGCCCCATCAGTCAAGGCGATCTGCCAGTACCCAGACGTCAAATCAAACATGCTGAGGTACCATGCAGGCCCTAACCGATCTATGAGCTCATCAGCTCTGGGGATGGGGTGTACATCAGTCCTGGTGACTGCATAGAGGCCTCTGTAGTCCACACAGAACCGGAGTTCGGGTGTGGCACCCTGCGAGGCAGCCTTTGGGACCAAGACCACTGGGCTGGCCCAAGGACTGTTTGAGGACTCGATGACCCCTAAAGCAAACATCTTGGAGATTTCCTCCTTAATGTAAGCCCTAACCTTGTCAGTCACTCTGTAAGCCTTGTGCTTCACAGGAGGACTGTTTCAGTGTCCACATCATAAACGCACTTTCTGTGACACCGGAAACCAAGGAAAATAAATCAGAGAATTGCCCCAAGAGCTGGCGACAATCTTGCTGCTGACCGGAGGTCAGTGTGGCAGAGAGGCTGACACCATCCACCGACCTATCTTGCTCTGTTGCAGACAGGAGGTCAGGAAGAGGCTGGGTCTCCTCCTCCATTCCATCATCTGTCACTAGGAGCATGCCCACTTCGGACCTTTCTAAGTTGGGCTTTAGGCGGTTAACATGCAGGACCCGCAAGGGGTTTCTGGGAGACTGCAAGTTCACCAGATAAGTGACATTACTCTTGCACTCCACCACCTCATATGGACCAGTCCACCTGTCCTGGAGCGCACAAGGCTCCACAGGGGCCATGACCCAAACTTTCTGTCCAGGTTAAAGCTCATTCAGAGTGGCATTCTGATTGTACTACCGCTTCATTTCATCCTGGCTGGCTTCCAGATTTGCCTAAGCGAGATCTCTGAAATGCTGAGTCTGGTTCCTGAAGGCCAGCATGTACCTATATACATCCCGGGGAGGTTTCCTCAGAGATTTCTCCCAGCCTTCCTTGACCAAGCCTAAAGGTCCTCTTACCGGGTGACCATACAAAAGCTCAAAGGGGCTGAACCCTAGAGACTTTTGTGGCACCTCAGGGTAGGCAAACAGAAGGCATGGCAAGAGGACGTCCCACTTATGCCTCATTAGCTTCTCAAGACCCATGATTATGCCTTTGAGGGTCCGGTTGAATCTTTCAACCAGCTCATTACCTTGTGGGTGGTAAGGAGTGGTGAACTTGTAGGCAAGACCACACTCCTTCCACAGAGACTTCATATAATTAGAAATTAAGTTTGTACCTCGGTCAGACACAACCTCTCTGGGGAAACCCACACAGGAAAAGATCCCCATCAGTGCACGTCCCACCACGGGGCCGTCACTGTCCTGAGCGGAATGGCTTCCGTGTACTGGGTAGCATGGTTCATCAAGACCAGGATAAACCTGTTGCCCATGGCTGTCTTGGGGTCAAGTGGCCCCACAATGTCAATCCCCACGGGGGTACAGACTACAGGGAAAGGTTGAAGAGGGGCCATGTGCCTCCTTCCACTTTTCCCACTTGCCTGGCAAGTTTGACAGGTCCTACAATAAGTATCTGAACTCTTCCACATCTGGGGCCAATAAAAGTGGGAGACAAGCCTTTCAAATGTCTTGTTCTGCCCCAGATGACCAGCTAAAGGAACATCATGAGCCAAACCCAGGAGGAAGGCTCTGAAGCACTGGGGTACCACCAGCACACAGGCTGACCCAGGCTCAGCAACCTTAGGCTCGCTATACAGGAGACCGTTCTCCCTGTAGATCCAATGTGATCCAGACTGATCATCTGCTGCCTGGTTTGTGGCCTGTTGCCTCAAACTCACAAGAGAAGGGCACTTCTGCTGCGCTTCACAAAATTCCTCCCTGGAGGGACCTCCTTCTTGCTGCCAATGGCAATGGGTCAGCTCAGGTTCCCCAGTTCAGAAACTTGCTCCCCTGTAGGTTCCAGGGCATCCCCCTCAAGGTCTGCCTCCTCCTAGACCGTGGGAACAATGGGGGCTGGTTTCCCATGCCCCCTACCTCTTCTCTTTAAGGCAGGTCCCTGGGCCGAACTTTCAGGCTCCAGGGTCTCTTGAGCACCCGTAGCTGTCATAGACCGAGTGGTCACACATGCCCACTCAGGCAGACCCAACATCTCTAAATGCGCTTTCCTCTCCACCTTAGCCCAAGAGGAGCTTTCTAAATCATTGCCTAACAGACAAGAAACAGGCATGGATGGCCTCACCGGTACTTGAAGAGTACCAGAGACCCCCCACTCAAAGGGAACTTGAGCCACCTTGCATTGGCTCTCTGTGTTGTCAGTGGCAACAACTGGGAAGAATGCATGAGGGACTACCTGCTCTTCGGAGACCAAGTGACACTTGACAGCTGTCACACTTGCTCCTGTGTCTCTCAGGGCCTCCACTCTATGGCCATTGATGGTCACCCACTGATTGTATTTTTTAGTGTTATCAGGCAGCTGAGTTCTAGGGACCATCTCAAAGTCTCCTAATGAGACAAGGGACATTTCTGTGGGACCCCACCCACCTTGGGCACCCATTTCCTCCCCACCCAGAGCTAAATGGCTATCTGACGGGGTGGTGCACGGGGTGGCATATACTGACCCTTTTAGTGACACTGGGGATCATACCAACGGTGTCCCACCTGCTTACACTGAAAGCAGGTAACAGGCCCCTCTGAACAGGTTTACATGTCTGGGGCCCTGACTTCCTCTCAGGGGGAGGCTGCTAACCCTTACCTTGGTTCCCTCTGGAATTACTTTGGGGACCTTTTTGGAACTCCCTCTGTTTACCCTTGTCCCCCACACTCTTCTGCTGGGGACCCTGCCCACCTTTGGCGGAGTCTCCCACAAGACCCTTGTGGACCCTGGTACTGACCCAGTGGTCCGGCTCTTCAGCAAGTTTTCTAGGGTTAGTCAACTTGCTATCAATAAGGTGCTGGCATAGCTCTGGAAAACAATTATCAGACAAGTGCTCCCTAGCAATCAAATCATAGAGCACTTGAAAATTATCAACATTGTTACCCCTCACCCAACCATCCATAGCTCCGCAAAAGAAAGACACATATTTTACCCAAGTGGTTCCCTCCAGTTTCTTACATTCCTGAACCTCTGTCTATAGAGGTCTGGAGTTAACCCATACCTTGTCATAGGTGCTTCCTTCATGTGGGCATAAGAAATCCTATGAGTACTGGGCAAGTCTAACAAAGTATCCCTCCCTTCAGTTAAAAAGCGACCCCACAACCCCGCTCCCCAATCCTTCTCAGGGACTCGATGGGCCAACATTGCTATCTAATAGGTTGCAAACCACTGCCCAATATCTTCACCTTTGTGGAAATCTTTGATGACATCCATGGGAATATGTACCCTGCCTTCTGAAGGCACAGATGGTGCGTTGCCACCAGAGGGATTGATTTCTAAGCCCTTGGCCTTGATCTCTAACACCCTCAACATCCTCTCATGCTCCATTCTCATTCTCTCTCTTTCCAAAGACAACCTGTTATTCTCTGTTTCCCTCTGACTCTCCATCTTAAGCTTAGCCAACTCCAGCTTCAGTGCCCTATTTCTCTCCCTGTCTTCCAATTGTCTGGGGGACAGGTCTTTAAAAGAGATGCTGCTGCCAGGTCGGGACGATATTAAGTGTTACATCCTGTCCCCATATCCCATTGAGTCCCAAGAAATCGAGCGTGGTTTCAGAAGGCAATTCACTGTTCCAAGATGGCGGCAGTTGACACTCAGTTATACCGCCATATGACAGTCCTTTTTCTATGTCGGATTACATCTATGTAGTCTTCCGCATTGTATCAGTACCGCAAACCTGTTCGGGACCGAAGACGTGAGACGCCGGTTATGCCCGATATATTGTATGAATTAGGTAAGCGTTAGGATCATGTACCCTAATCTAATGAGAACCCTCACTGGTGTATCGTAATCTCACCGAGGCATGTTCTCCCCATTCAGCGATCTATCGTAAAGGAACCCTGAGACACGATCGCCATTAGCCTGAAGGAACACACTGAATTAATCGCTCCCCTCTCCAATTGGATTCTTTGACATCGCACAAATTGGGTGAGCTTCACGATCTTCCGTGTGCTATTGACTAAGAGGATGTGGACCTAGTACCCATCTTTAATATTTATACTGAGCTCTGTTTACCCCCTTTACAGTGGTGCGAACTCTTTAAGAAATCTTGAAGTACGATATACACTAGCATTCTGCTGAAGGAAAAACAGGATTTTTTACTATCCTACACCACGGACAAAATACAGGTACCATCACCATGACTTTCTTGTTAGTGGGATAACCAGTCGAAGCGAATCCGGTTGTTTGAATATATTTGAATATGCTTATTCCTCCTGTAGGGATTCACTATGCATGAAAAACCTCTGACTGAATAACTTCAGAGCGATTCCTCTGGTTGCTATACGAACAATAAGGTAATATCTCTCATCCTTCCTTCACTCAGAGTATGAGACTTTTGTTGGAATTTCAGGTCCTCATGAAACTATATTGTTTTCTAGGAGGACTCTTCATTAAATGATCAAGGGAAATATATAAGAAAAAACATATTTGAATCACCTTCACCGTTAGGGTAAGCTATTGACCCTCGGTCTTCTTTTTATTTGATTTAAACTGCTCCATTGGCAACAGCTTTCTTAGACCATGTCTTTCTCCCATAGGGCCATCCAACGGTATATGGTTGCCCGTCACAGTCCTGATGAAGACTCGCACGGCCCAGGCTTAACTCACCTTGAGGCCCGTAGTCGAGTCGAAACGTCGACGCTCATTTAACCTTTGACCTGGACCTATATATTGTTACTATCATGTGCACTACAATCATCAAACATATAGGTTTCCAAATGAATTAATAATTATGGTTGGATTGATTTAGGACCAGGTCCTAGAAAAGGGATAATTATTGATCCTTTTGTGTAACAAAATAACTGTGTTTTTATGTCACAAACAGTGTCCCCCGTAACGTGCCTGCCTGGGCGCGTGCCCACGTCTGTCCTCCCGAGCGCGCAGTGCTGCGTGTGGAGCGCGCACCGACAACACATCCTGGAGAGCATTTTCGCCACCGCTTTTGTAACGCTAGCGGCGCGAAAAATGGTCATTTCCTGGCCCCTGCTCTTACTGCTGTACTTACTTCTTAATGAAGCACGGCTGGGGGCTGTTTGTCAGCCCTTGTGAAAATATTTGTTAATTGCAGCATCGTCAATGCTGCAATTAACAATTATTTTCACAATGGTCCACAATCAGCCCCCTGCCGTGCTCCTTTGGACGGCATTGTATCTGATGTTGCAGTTGGTGTGAAGAGAACAGCTTTCAGGAAGTATGCTTTTGAGACGCGTAGGCAGAGTATTGCTAACAGCTACGCACCTTGCACCTATAGGGAAAACTTTATCCCATGATCACAGAGTTTTACATCCTTAGCTATCACTACGACCAATTGTTGAATTGCTCCTCCGACGTGTTAGTCTGAAATACACTGCAAGCATGTCAGTTCTCATAGGTTATTTTCTTAGTAAAAAGAATGAAAAAGAAGTTAGTCCCATGTAACCTCCTCTGTACCCTCGGCAGTTATCCTATTTTATCGCCTCATTCCCAGTGTTCACCTGAATGAAACCACCGTCCCGCGCCAAAAACACTAACTCATTGCACCTCCAATAGTGCGGTGTCTTTCGCCCCCTCTCCACAGGGCATGCTCGCAATGCCACCGTCTTCCCTCTACAACTGGCTTCTGGATTATTCCGATGTATGAGGACAGGGCCACTTAACTAGTTCTCTGTGGCAGCAGGCAACTGACATACTTTTTTACGCCCCTTTTAGCGATGCTGCAGAGTCACCGCTAGCCCCGCAGCCATCTGCCGGTTTCTGCCAAGCGTCCCTCAATCACTGTCATAAAGAGAATCACTCTAGAAACTACACAGGGTGATTTATTTTAAACCATGAAGCCAGCTTTTCATTTTCTTCTGAAGAGCAAGATTAATGTCAGCATATTTCAGTGCAGGTTTTTGTGTTTCTTGAAGAATCGGAGATTATACTCATTAATAGCTTATTAGTTTATAAATGTTCGAGCCTTTCATACTTGAAAGACGTGTAAACAATAAGGGCCATATGTATCAAGCCAAATTGACTTCGCAAACGCCGAAATTCGCAGAATTTCGCCGTTTGCAAATGCAATTTGGACTAATGGTATGCATCAAGGGAATCTGCTTGAAAAATAAGGAATCGCAAAATTTGTGATTCCTTATCTTGCGATTGCATTTAAGGAATCGCAAATTTTGCGATTCCTTAAATGTAAAGTAAGAAGCTCAAAAAAATAGCAAATTGGCCTTAAGGAATCTTCAAATTACCACCAACTTCTAGTTGGTGGTAATTTGCGAATTCCTTTCAAAATGCATATTTTTTCATTTTTCTATGTGCCATGTGACGTACATACATGCCCTTAGGGCATGTATGTGCGCCACATGTGCACCCATGCAGATTTCAGGGGTGCAACAGGGTGTCCTTTGGACACCCCTGCAACCTTGAAAATATTCTCAATTTGCGATTAGCAAATTGCGAACCCCAAATTTCACCTTCATTCCTATGGGCCTCCTGGCCCATAGAAATGAATGGGAAATTATTCCTTAATTGTGATTAGCAATTTGCTTATCGCAATTAAGGAATTTTAAGGAATCGCTAAAAAGAAGCGAATTTCTACATACATACCATTTTGCGATTTCTAAATAGCGATTCCTTAAAAATCGCTATTTAGAAATCGCAAAACGGAATGTTGATACATATGGCCCCTAGTAACTTATCTGAGGGAAGGTTTTGAACACTGAAAGGATTACATATATGTCTCTTTTAGGGTTTCCAGTTACAGCTGTTTCAGGAACTCCAAGTCCCATGGGTATTCCTAATGCTGCTGTGGCAGCTCATGCTGCTGGTCGTGCTGGTATGGGTGGAATGAGACCTGGAGTCTACACTGTACTCTTGGTTAGCAATCTAAATGAAGATATGGTTTCGCCCCAAAGTCTGTTACCCTCTTCAGTATTTATGGGGATGTGCAGCGTGTGGAGATTTTATACAATAAGAAAGACAGTTCTTTCATACAGATGGCTGATGCAAACCAATCTCAACTTGCAATGAGTCATCCTAATGGTCAAAAAATTCATGGAAAGATAATTCGAGTAACTCTCTCCAAGTATCAGACAGTGCAGCAGTGCAACTGCTCAAAGCCTTTGGTGTAACTTCAGAGGACTTTTTATACTTTTTCCACAGTCTGATCATTTCAGAACGGAGGCATTTTCAATATTATATTCAACAAAGCCATAGTTGTTGCTTGTTTATCTTATGCAACTAACAATGATTGACAAAGTCAATAGTCCTGGCATGTTGTAGGTATAAAGTTACTTGTATTATATATCTGGATGCAATGCAATGACAGAGGCATCACAATAACAGCCGGGTGGCACACTATGATAGGCACAGATTTTTAGCTTACATGTTTTTAAGCCACACCCTTAATTACATCAGACACGCCCCTTTGAGAGACCCCCAGATTTTTCATCCAACTTAAAGCCCTGAGCAAGCCTAAAAGCACCACGTGTGCTTTCAGAATCACTGACATATATTAGTGACTCTGAATGCACACATGCGTATCCAGGAAACCATCTTTAGAGCTGATAAGTAAACTAATGATTATCAGTTTTAAAGAGTGGCGTACCCCCGCCTTGGTAGAGCCAGATCTGCACTGCAGAGAGTCTTACCCTGATGACCTTGAATAATTCTCAAACAGATTATTGCAAATAGCATTTTCCTCTCATTTATTTTTGATCTGGGTAATGAGTGAGATTGTATTACAGACATTTTATGACAAATGTGTTTTTGTTTCATGCAACATCTATAAAAAAAATATTTTAGATCCAAACAGGTACTTAGATATGAAAAATGGGAGGATGTCACAGTGATTATTTGCAGTAGAATTAGTGGGTTTCTACTGTGTTACAATATTGGAAAAATACATCACTATCCTTAAATTTTAACTATAAACACATTTGGAATTTGAACCAGTGTGTCTGTGCACTGTTTGTGATCTGGCCAAAAGGACAATAGAAAGGTGAAACTGGATCATAAATTCAAAGCTGATCTGCACAGAGGCCCCCAAAATACATTTGGCCGAGGGCACTCAAAATCATTAAGATGTCCCTGAGCTGACGCTGTGTAGTTAGTTAGGAAAGAAGAGGTTCACTGGCGCTGTGGAAGGAGGCCGGTTGCCCCGGTTTCCTAATATATATTAGTGCTGCTTTGTCATGTGTGCAGATGCTCTGCACTGCACTTTCTCATTTCGAACATGATACAACCATTTAACTGCACACTCAAGCAGGAACCCCTGTGTCAGACCCCTGTCACTGCACCCACACATGTTGGTTTATTGGCGCACATTGCCGTGGCTGGAGCGCACACTGCCGCACACAGAGGAAAAAAATTAGAGGGAACATTGGTCACAAATCTTTGCAATTCTTTGCCATTTCCTTTCTTTCTTATCACTGAACTCTATCACAACTAAGCATGGGCGGAAAAGCCGTTCCGCTCGCGGATTTTGCGGATTTTCGGTAAATTCGCGATCCGCGAACGCTCGCGAATTTACCGAAAATCTGCAAATTCGCACGCAGCGGATTCTTTTTTTCTTGGTGATACAATTTTGCGGCGTGCGGCGTAAGTTTGCAATTGCGAACATGTAGGTGCGGCGGGCAGCACAATCTCGCACTCGCGAAATTACAAAATTTGCAATTCTGCACAAGAAATCCACTAGCAAGCAGCATAGACCTTCTGAAAATTATGATTTTTATCAGAATAACTCCTCAGGTTGACATTTGCCTGCACTTTTTTGGATTTGAGGCCTTTTGACTTTCTTTGGATCACTTTTGGATTAGAAATCAACTTTCACAAGTAAGCTTGTTTGGGGCATTACAGTTGCTGTAATGCTGTTCTGCAGAAAAACGAGTTTTGCAAAAGTGAAAGCATTCAGCAGGTGCAAAAGTTCAAACTCATCATTAGTAACTATTCCCTGTAGTGCTTCCTGACTGGGGCCCCTCCAGAGTTCAGTTGCTAGTTGCAACAATTGTATGACCCTGCTCTGACCCTCACAACAGGCTCATAGAATAGCTACAAGTAGGCCACAAAGGTCCTGGAAAAAAAAATTGCACTGCAACAGAAAGCAAATTACAGATAAGGAAGCAGGTGCCAGACTGGAATTTTAAAACAGTGACACATTAATAAATCAACCCCAAATTAATTCATGTCAGTTGAAGCAGGGCAGGTGTGCTTGCTTTTTCCCCCCATAATCTGCAGTGATGATGAACCAGAGGGTGGCATTGATGTACCAGAGGGTGGCATGGGTGAAACAGAGGGTGGCAGTGGTGAAACAGAGGGTGCTGGGAACCTGTGATGATGAACCAGACGTAGAAACAACATAATCGCGACCGTTGCGAGCCGACATGTAAGTTCGCAATTGCGAACTGGTACAAAACCCTGGCAGAAATCCTTGCGAACACAAAAAAAAAATCTGCAAATTCGCGAGAATTCGCAGATTTTGCGGATTGCGAGTTTGCAAATCCGCAAATTCGCGAACGCCAGATTCGCAAAATTCGCCCATGCTTAATCACAACTTTCTATTTTGCACGCTCCTTTTGGGGCAACCAATATGACCTAGATGTGTTGTAATAATTATTTACATCTTTCAATAGTGGTAGAAAAATGAATCAATCACCACTGAGTATTTGTTTTGCTGTTGCGTTGTGAGATTGTTCAATTTATTGATGAAGAGTAGATTATTATACTCTACCAATGAAGTTCTGAAGAGTTGACTGATTGTGACTTTGTGAAATAAAAGTCTTTGGACCATTGTCTTATAATATCGTTACATACCCAGGTCCTAGACCATTTGGGGTCCCCCTTTTCATTAATGGCCAGTGTAGGTTTCCAAACTCTATTCCTCAAAATCAAGATACATAGATGCAACAGATGCTGGTTTACTCATGGTAGTAAAAAATGGGAGTTTTCAGGAAAAGGAAAAAGATTTTAAAAAAAAGTATGTGGTCTGCACTCACTAGTAGTGTACACCAATCACTGTATATGAAACACAAATGCAAAGTCCCAATCCTCACCGCTGACGACCAATGTTAGATCTGGGGGGTCTGTAGTTGGCAATGGTATTCACCTTTGTCCAAATAGGGACCCTTACTTCTAAGTCAGGATAAGGGGATTACACTCCTTGATAACCCCTGCTCACCCCCTTGGTAACTTGGCGAGAGCAGACAGGCTTATCTCAGAGGCAGTGTGTTAAGCATTTGTGAATATACACAGTAATACAGTGAAAACACTACAGATGGACACAACACAGGTTTTATAAAAATAAGTATTCTTTATATAGACTTAAACACAAGACCACAAACGACAAAAATCCACAATACTACACTTAAGATTACTTAAAAGATGATTAAAGTTGCTTAGTTCAAGTTGATGGTAAATGCAACAAAATTCTCAACAAAGTACCTGGGTGCGTAACGCAAAGTAAACAAAAGGCTTGCAAAAGGGAAGAACCGTCGGTTCCGTGACCCGGGGTAACGGTTGCGTCCTGCCTCAATGCTTGCGCAGAGTAGGGGACTCAACGTGAGCCTTACTGGTGCAGAGGTGATGCGAAGATTCTCAGCCTGGGGGTCCGTTGCGGTGCGCAAGATGGCACCTTGATGAGATGATCCGGTTGAGATGCGAGAGGAGCCGCAAAAGGCCCTGCGACATGCTTCTCTTGTGATGCGACAGCAGGCAGCTTGGATGAACACACGCTTCCAGGGAGATGCGGCGAAGACTCGCTTCTCCGGCGTTGCGATGATTTCAGCTGCGGCAGCGACACGCTTCTTCTCGATGCGTCACGCTTTCAGCTCCCAGCGGCACGCAACTGTCTGGAGTCAGAATTCCCAGCAAGGAAATTCAGGAGGGAGCTGGATATGAAGTCTTTTGTCCCTGAGACTTCAGCAGGAGGCAACCACAGTTCAAGCCCTTTGAGAATATTCTGTAAATGAAAGTTCTTACAAAGTTCCTTCTCCTTTCCCTTGGCAATGAAGCAACCACTGCAGGCCAACCCAGCAAACAGCACACTGGCAGAGGGGCAGTCCAAACTCCTGCAGCTTTTCTGGATCTTCTCCTTGGCAGAAAGGTTTCTTGTTCCAGAAGTGATCTCATTTCTTTGGATCAGGGTCCTAATATTTATACCTAAAAATCCTTTGTTCTCTGAAGGCAGAGAGGCCTCTGCCTTGTCCAAACCAGTTCCTGAGAACTTTGTTTACATGACTCTCTTCTTCCTTTCACTGTGCAGGGCAGAGACATCAGCCACCCCACAGGAGGTGGACCCAGCACAGAGGAGGGAAGATACAGCTCTGGAGCACTCTGTTGACATGATTCCTCCTCTCCTTTCACAGTGCAGGGCAGAGACATCAGACAAGCCACAAGGGGTGGAGCCAGTATTGTAGAGGGAAGGCCCAGCCCTATTCAGGTCGCAGGTGCAACCTCTCCCTCCCATCTAGATGCAGATCTCTCTATTCACCACCGGGCTGCCCCCGCCTGTCATCTGAAATCCCCTAGCCCTGTCACTCACAAACCCAGACAAGTAATACACAACCCAGCAGAGGCAGGCTCAAATGGTTAGGCAAGCAAATACCTGTTTTCTAAAAGTGGTATTTTCAAACACGGAATATTAAAATAAACTTTACTAAAAGATATACTTTATTATTATAGTTCAGGCATACTTAATTCATCTTTCTACCATGTTCCCTGAGTCAGTGATGATTATGAGAATGTAATAATCTAACTGCCCATTCTGGCCTATGAGAACAGGTAACTTCCAATAGTGAGAAATAAAAATGGCTGTAATTCACTATTAGAACATGTTACACACATCAGAGTATGTCCTACCTTATAATTACAATCCACCCTGCCCTTGGGCCTTCCATAGGGGTGTCTAATATGAAGCAAAGGGAATGTTTAGGGACTGGCAAGTGGGTGCACTTGGCGAAGTCGACATGGCAGTGCTAGACTGCACATAGGCCTTGCAATGGCAGGCCTGAGACACACTTTACAAGCTGCCTCTGTGGGTGGCACAACCAGTGCTGCAAGCCCACTAGCAGCATTTGATTTGCAAGCACTGGGCACCCATGGTGCACTGTACTATGGGCTGACAGATAAATCAAATAACCCAATCATGGAATAACCAATTAGTACATCAATTTAACATAGGGAGCACTTGCACTGTGGCACTGATTAGCAGTGGCACTTTGCCCAAAGCATAAAACCAGCAAAAACATATCAAACCAGAGGAGTCAATCCGTCAAAATGGAAGGGAGACTCACGCCAATGATGTCAGGTCTAACAGTTCCATTTCTATTGCCATTATGAGCTGGGATTTCATGAGTGATTACTGATTTTAGTCTTGGTGTTTTTATAACTTTTTATACAGATGTTTTATAATTGAGAGATATTACTTATTTTACCTGTTTTTATTGGTTGTTTTATGTAATGAGTTATGCTTTTATGACAAATTTCCGAATAAAGCTTTCTTGACTGACTGACATACCCAAAGGACTGTGATGAAAATAATCATATGTTTTCAGTTTTTAGCCACTATTACTCTTTCAGCACTTCACAACTATTCCCTTATCACAAGTTATTCAATGTGCTGTCAAACCCATAACAAATGTTGGTGTATGTAAGTACAAAACTCAGGGCTCAATTGATGGTTCCTATCTCTTTGGTACCCTTTGCAGTACCTCATGATATTTGCCTTTCATGACACAAATGCAAACATTTTGTTTGTTTACAGAACATGCAAGTTATCCCTCTGATTAGGATCCCTAAAGTAATGAATGGCTCATGTAAGAGAAATCATTTCATCCTTACTGGCGACAATAAAATGCCTACTAATTCTGTGGTGTGGCCGATGCAAAGTCTATCATAAAATGTTTGACGGAAGAGATGGATACACACCATTCTTATTTCTCTTTGTCCATCTTTAGTTCAGAAAAAATCATCCAAAAGTGCATGCTCACTGGGCTAGTGTCTTGCTCCGGTGGCACACCGATTTAATACACCTTGTAGTATTGAGCAACTTTTCATCCCAGACCCAATCATACAGCCATATAGTAGCTTTACAACAGTGCTCAATTCATACTGTCCATATTGCCCTGAGTGATCTTTATATGTTAATTGATGGACAATGCAGTAATGGTGACTTTTTACTTGACATTGCAGTTACACCTGAAGAAGGGCTTGTGAAGCCCGAAATGCATTGGGTTGAAATAAAGAATACTGCTTTGGATGAATCATGCGTTTCTATTGCGTTCTTGATAGAGGTCTGGATGGGCACATCTTGAGCATTTGAAACTTTGAAAAAGCATGACACCTTACATGTGAATAACAGCATTATTAAGCACTTTAAAAAAACTGGAACATAATACTGAGAAAATGGAGGAAAACAAGTATTTTGAGGACTGCCTGTGCGACTGGGTCCGGGGTGAAATGTCGCTCCATACTACACGATGCAAAGTCTCTGCCACCACAACCTTCTTTTTTTCCCCGGAGTTATAGTTAGAGCGAACTAGACCAGAAGCTGTCAGAGGCAGGCGGGCAACTAGAGCCAAATTTCGGGGGGGGGGGGGGCTGAAAAAGATTTTGGGGGGGCTAATTCTTCCAGCCGTAACCAGAGCGGCTGTAAAAAGGGATTAAAACACAACAAAAGCCTCATTTACAAGTACTCGGTCTTTTAAAGACCTGTCAACTATTTAGGTGCGGCTGCAATTAAACGTTTCCAGCCAGCGAAGCTGTCTCAGCCCGGGCTGAAATAAATGACGGGGGGGTGGCTGAAGCCCAGTGAGCCCAATGGGTGTTGCGCGCCTGGTCAGAGGATTACATGAGCACCAATTGCATATCAGATGGACACATTTGTTTTGTGAGGTACAGGAATATGAAGGGATTTGCCCAGAATCACAGGATGTTGAATGTCACTGCCGAGACTCGAAGCCGATTCTCCGGCTTAGAGGTCGACGGCTCTAGCCGTTAGACCACATCCCTTATCACATCCTCTTCATTTCATGGCCACAATCACACACTTTCTTAGGTAAGGGCCACAACGGGGTCCCTGCCTAAAGCGAGGGATGGGAGGAGACCTTGGAGTACGTTGGCTCAAGAGATACACTCTCCCTAATGTTACAACACAAAAATCACACTCCATCCCTGCTCCACAAAGAAATCTTCTGGGGGTGTGGCTCACTCTCCTCCGCCTGTTGAGAATTTGTAGGTAAAATTGCTAGGCAGCTCTGGGTGATATTACTGAAAATGACTGCCTGGTCTATTGCTGAACTATTTGCACAGATACATTAAAGGAACGCCCAAAAATTAAAGAAAGTTAAAAAAAAAATTACAAAAAAACTAATCATGTCACTCCGAATAAATAAAACGCCCATTAAAAAAACAAGGGCAAACTATTAAAAATAATTGCTAAACACACCAAAAAGAAACTCAAATTAAATAACACTACTTAGCAGAACAAAAGAACTTAGTAGGAAGTATACACGTTTACCTTGCTGTTTTGTACAATGTATTTTTTTTACCAGTCCCAATCGACGATTTTGATTAATTTAAAACACCGTGAAACATTTAAAATGGTGGAAAATAGGTATATCACCTGGATGTTAGGATGTCGCTTCTGAATCCCATAAATCTGTTATAAGGAACAGTGGAAAATGATCCGTCCATGGTTTTCAAGACACAGAATGGCTGCTCCCATCTATACCGCCACAACAGGCCTTCTGTCATTTCATGGCAATAAATAGGAAAACTTGGAGCAGCATATTTCTGTCAGTGAGTTTTGCTGTAGTGTCAGCCCCCATTATTTCCGCAAACTAGGCTCTTCTGCTTACCCACGAGCAGACCCAACGCTGTTGTCATGGTTTTTCTGGGATTCAGAGATTTTTGGAACACACACGCTGCTGAAGTTATGTCATCATTAATTTGCTGCTCTCAATTTTCCGTAGATAGGCACTGAATTATGGACTGGAGGAAACTAACAAAGGTCCAATTACAGTCATAAGTACTGCAATGCCTTCTTATTCACAGCTACACAATACTTTTATCATGCGCTGACTTAATGTCACCTGACGGATGATGCACAATTTATGATACATTGAACGCAACGGTTTCTTATTCTACTGCTCGACAGCTGCCTCGAATGTTAGGTTTCAGCAGTTATAAAGGCCTGCTGTAAAACGGAATAATCACGTTAATGGATAGATTATTGACAAATAGGGGGGCAATGACACGAGAGAAAATAAAAAGTGTAGTGCAAGTTTTATGACGTTATAACTTACTATTGCATGTATTGTCGATTTAAAACTTAAAACTTTAAACTATTTCTTCTGAAATGCCCCGAGGCAAGTGCCAGTCCGCGTGTATATATTTTTACCCAGCCCATAAATACAAACAGCTGTTATGTTAGGTTAAATCATGCGATGAGAAGGGCTATGAAAAAGAAGAGCCTTTTGGGGAATATGCAAAAATGAGCGATTCATGTACCACAGCTGTAGGTCCCTGTGTCATTGTAGACTTCTTGAAACAATCATTGGCAAAGCCAACAGTTCTGATGTGCAACTCTCTGTGTCTGGATACTTCCATCTATGCAGTCAGTCACCCCAGTTGCTAGAAAGGGGGTGCGGTGGGAGTGGGCCGCCCGAGTGTCATCACTAAGGAGGGTGACAAAATGGTAAAAGTATGTGTTTTAAGCACGTTTTTGACATTTTGTCAAGCCGGGGGTGACAAGAAATTTCCCGCACCGGGTACCACCTGGCCTTGCTATGCCAGCCTTTCTTCTAAGCACTCAGGATACATGAATTCAGGCACTCAACATTGCACTTTTGCATCTATTCCTCTATTCACTGACTCAATCTTGTGTTTACCCACATGCTCATTCAAAATAATACACACACACAATTAATGAAGAGACAATTATCATCTAGACCTTTTGGCTTTGCTGATAATGTGTGAGAGTGCTGTCGGTCACGTTTGAATTCTAGCATATGAGGGGTGTTAGAGTACTGTTGGCAGAGTGTGACTGCTTGTATGCGAGGGATGTGAAAGTGCTTTGGGTTGTGTTTGGCTGCTACTCTGTTAGTGGCTTAAGAGCCTAGAGTTGTCAGGGGCATGACACTGCTACTCTCTGTGGGCTTTGGCTGTGCTGTTTTTCCCAGAGTTTTACATAGCGCAAACTTCACCTGAAGGTATTGGGTATCAGAGTGTGTAGTAATCAGGACAACACAGGTGCTGATGTAGCCAATATAGGTTTATTTCAGTAGTAGATAAACATGTACAAATCCTCACCAACAGGTAAGTCAGCTGTCCTATGTATCCATAAACAGTCCCACCGGTTGCAGCCTGCTAGCTGCTCAGCCCCATCCATCCAACTGTCACTCTGCTCCAGTCATCCAAGCATTCCCCACTCAGCCCACACACCAACATTCCACTCAGAACATTCACACAGACTGAGTAGCTAGGGACAAGATAACATAAGAGACATATGGTAATAAGAGAATACTACAGAGTGCTATACACGAGCGCCTGTTGCGTTACACAAAGACACATTCATTTTTTTTGTCTTTTGTTAGGCACTAGAAGATTAAGTAATTTGCCCAGAATCACAGGATGTTGAGCGTCGTTGTCAGACTTGAGGTCGACTGCCCTAGCCGTTAGGGTACATCCTCTTCCATGTTCCTACTGTATAGCTACTAGTCTGTGTGGGTGAAAGTATTGTCAGGAGTGTAAGACTACTATTTAATGAGGTTCACGAGAGTGCTTCCACTAGAAAGTGACTGTTACTCTCAAGGGTATGTGAGTCCTGCAGATAGCTTGAGACTGATAGCATGTTTGGGGTGTAAGAGAGCTTCCTATAATGTGAGTAACTGGTACTCTATGTGGGGTGTAAACGTTGATGTTCCTACTCTAGTATGTCACTGCAAGTTTTTGAGCAAGAAAATGTTGGTACTTAGAGTGTTTTACTTTACCACAATAAGGGCTTTGACAGTTTCCCCCCGCATTTGTGTTGACATTGAGGCTGACGACTTGCTGTGGATGTTTCTAATGCTGCTCGAGTGTTACTCTTGAGACAACAGAGCAGCAGTGTTCCCTAAGCTGAGGCCTCTTTCTGTGGATGTTATCTGGATCATCTGCTTTACCTAATGAAGCTGCCCAAAGATTAGGTGATAAATAAGAGAGGCCCCATAGCATCATGAGAAAAGGGCGAACAAATACAATATAGTACACTAAATAAATGCCTTCTCAGATATGTATGCTCACTGTTGGGATTTCTGGTTGGCTAGGGTATGCACCTAAGCCAGGCAGAACCCACCACTTTAGTAAGGGAAAGCAAGTTACACACCAAAGATAACCCCTGCCCACCCCCCTTGGTAGAGTGTCAGACGGCTGGTTACTTCTGCCTTGCTTCCGGCCACCATGGGGCTTCCTGCTGGACGGCAACAAGCTGTAACTCTTTCTCTCTGCTCCATTGAGGGTTTAGAGCAGCCCTCCTTCTGGCTCAAGAACACAGGGTAGGCTCCTGCCTCGACTTTGGATCTGCAGCGTCTCCTGCCTCACTTTTAGAGAGTGAGCCCGCGTCTCGAATCCAGCAATAAATTCAACCCCCACCACTTGCATCTGTCGGGTAGGTGCAGTGCCTCTCATCGCAGAACAATGAAGCACTCCACGGCAGTATGAGCCCACACCTAGGGCTCAGGCAAATAAACTCCAGTGCGCCCCAAGCCCAGGTTGAGGGCCAAAAGCGATCCCCAGACACTGCGTAGCACTCACTATGTCCTCTCAAGCCCAGAGCAGCCTCCAAGAGCAGTTCACTGTGATACGTTCATGCTGGACTCCGTGAGAGTAATGGGACATAGAGGTTAGGAAAATGGGAGGCAGTCCAGCCACATGGTCCCTGGGAATAGGGACAGTCCCTTTAGTAGATCAGCTTCCAAGGCAAAGTCCCAGTGGTGGTTTCCTGCCAGCACAGGTCTCCTCTCATCGCACGTGGTGTCTTCCACCTTCCATAGGGTCACAGCCCCTTTACTTATAGTTAAAATAACATAAACTTATCATGTCCAATTTATACAATAATATAACTCATGACTCTAAAACTCCTCAATTGAAAACAAGTTTAAAAGGGATTTGTTTTTAAAACCTCTTAAAAGACACCATTTTCATTTACGATACATACCGTTTCCTTATTGAAAGTGCAGTTCTAATAAAATTTAATACAGCAGTGTAAATAACAACAGTGGACAAAGAGCGTAAGAAATTAAATCCCTCCTGATAGTTACAGGGTCGAATTTCTATTAGGATTGGGGTAAGAAACCTTGCTCTTGGCTCTTTGGAAAGTGTGCAAAACTGCGTAAAGTGCAAGATGCTTTGTTGGACTAAGGGGCTCTTTATGATGCCGTCCACCACCCTTGCAGTGTTTGGGACTGGCACCACTTCGATTGGGATGCACCTGCCATACTGGTGGGAGCATCCTGGGCCTTTATCATTGCGGGTGGTGATGCTGGCTGCACTACCGTCTGCAATGATAAAGGTGCATGCACCGCATTTCCCTGCACCACGTGGCGGGCACCATGCGGTGCTTGCCACTTGGCGAATGGAAATGCAGGTGGGTACCATGGGTACCCTCAGTGCAGCGACACCCCCCACACAAGGGGGACCTGCAATGGGCCCCCAAAGTCAATCCCAACTAGCCTTTCCATGGCGGCAACGCCACAAGAAAGTGCAGCGTGCAAAGACGAAACCTAGTCATGATATAGATGTACAAAATGTTTTTTTTAATATATAAAACCCAATGTTTAATAAATTAAATAAAAAAAATAACTTAAAAAACGATTTAGATGTAATGTACACGTAAACAAATATATTAAATAATTGTAATTTAAAAAAATGTAATGTACATATATAAAATGTAATATATAAATGTATATTTACTTTAAAACAATTAATAAACTAAAAACTTTAATTTAATTTTAAATGTTATAAATATATATACAATTTACAAGTAAATATATATAAATATACATATACCTATAGCACAAAATCTAATAAAAAAAACAATATATTATACATTAAAATATTAATATATTTAAAAAATAATTTACTTACATTGTGCACTCCATTGAGTACAACAGTACGAAAAGTGTTGGATAGTGTAGGGGTGAAAATGACTATTCCCAATCCAGTGAGTGCAACAGTAGGGAAAGTGTTGGATAGCGGAGGTGAAAAAATGACTATTCCCACTCCAGTGAATGCAACAGTAGGGAAAGTGTTGGTTAGTACATCAGTAAAAATTACTATTCCCACTCCGTGCGTGCAACAGTAGGGAAAGTGTTGGATATCGTAGGGCTAAAAATTACTATTCCCACTCCAGCAAGTTCAACAGTAGGGAAAGTGTTGGATTGCGTAGGGGTAAAAATTACTATTGCCACTCCAGTGAATGCAACAGTAGGTAAAGTTTTGGATAGCAGAGGTGTAAAAATTACTATTCCCACTCCAGTGAGTGCAACAGTAGGGATAGTGTTGGATAGCGAATGGGTAAAAGTTACTATTGCCACTCCAGTGAGTGCACCAGTAAGGAAAGTGTTAGATAGCAGAGAGGTAAAAAATACTATTGCCATTCCAGTGAGTGCAACAGTAGGGAAAGTGTTAGATAGCGGGGGTAAAACATACTATTGCCATTCCAGTGAGTGCAACAGTAGGGAAAGTGTTGGATAGCGGAGGGGGAAAAATTACTATTCTGACTCCAGTGAACTGCAAAAGTAAGAAAAGTATTGGATAGCAGAGGGTTAAAATTAATATGCTCAATAAAGTCAATAAAAAATGAAAACAAACAAAATATCAACTACAATACAATATTTGTTAAAAAACACAAAAATAAAAAATATATAAAAGTATTAAAAAGAACAAAAAGTAGACCAGTTATAACGTGAAAAAATCTCAAAATTACCAACAAACATTATTTTATAAATATGAAAATTACAAACAAATAACTATATTTATTATAAATTAATTATAATCAAAAACATTAATTATTACATAAAATAAATGTTCTTTATTTCCTACCCTATAACACCACATTTTTCCATAATTAACATATTATTGACCAAATAAACAAATATTATTAATTAAATATTAAATTAAAACCTATACAAATTAATTTACTGACTAAACATTACCCCTATGAATCCACATGCCTAACACAATATAAAAGTAAACAATACCAATAAAAATGTATCAATTAAAGAATGGATAATAATGAGCAAATACTTACTTATTAATTAATTAAGCATAAAATACTTTCCACCCTATACCCCAATAAACACCACAGCACACACATAAAACTCATTACAAAATTCTGATAACTTATTTTCAATTTTTTTAATTAACAGCTTATCAATTATTTGAAAATAATTTACTTCACACCCATTACCACTATAAAACCCACAATTCACGTCTCAAATTAATTACACAATTGCCATAAATAATTGTTAATAAATTAATTACCATTAATTATCAATTATAAATTAATTTTAAATAAATTACTTCACATCCTATTCCCCTATAAACATCACCACCCATTCCTAAAAAATGACACAATTAACATAATTAATTACAAAATATTTAATTAACTAATATTAATAAACAAATAAGTGAAAAATAATTATGAATAAATTAATTCCCACAATTAACACTAGACATTACAAATTAAATAATTATTAATAAATAAAAATTCTTATTGCATTTATTAAAATTAAATTACTTCCCACCCTATTCCCCGATGAACCCACAACTCATTCCTGAACTAAAAAACCGCAAAATTTAATTAACATGAAATTAATCACTACTAAAAAATGAACACATATGTTAAAAAATAAAATCAATACTTCTACAAAACAATGACATCACATACTTTTAAAATACATACTAAAATACATACCACTAATATAAAAATCGATATTTTAAACAACAATATTTTAACAAACAATATTACTAACTTCAATATTTTCAAAAACAATATTTCTTACGTTAATGTCGATATTCTGGACCACAATATTCTTGCTCTCCATATTCCTGTATGACGATATTTCAAACTCGATATTTTTGTATATCGATATTTCAAACTCAATATTCTGTCTTTGCACCATTTTATACCCATCAATATCGAGAAAACTAAGACCCTCCTCTGGAGTGGACAGATATGTGCATGAAGGTATATGGTTGATGGAATAAAACTATACGTTGTGGATATCTACCAGTATTTCCAGATGACTATTATCAAGACCATTTTTCTTGGGATATTCATTGCCATAAAATAGAGGTAAAAGATATAGGTACTTGAGTGGCATAATGAAAGTTCATTTATTATGCAATGGGCTCCCTTTGAGCCAGATGCTCAGGGCTACTTGTAGAAAGATCATGTCCCAGGTACTGTGTGGGAGTGAACACTTGGGGCCCCATTACTATGGCGGGCAGACAAAGTCCTCCCACCACGTAATGGTAAACTGGACCGACCGCCAGAGTGGCAGCAGTCCCGCTATGCCCATTAGGATGCAACCACCACCCTGGCGGTCTCATTCCGCATATTTTATATTGCGGCGGGCGGTGCTGTAAGCAGCACCCGCCGCAATGCAAAAGATGCATGTTGTGAATTGGCATGCACAACGTGACAGGCACCACGTGGTGCCTGCCACCTTGTATATACCAATGTGGTACCCCTCAAGTGCACCCCACCCCACCAACACCCAAGGGGGCTGCAACGGGCCCCCACAGCCAAAGACCTCATGCCTTTCCATGGCCGCCATGGAAAGGCCAAAGTCTGCCCATATCATAATATGGTGAGTGGTGCCTGCTAGGCACTGCCACCATATCATGGCCCAGGACCGCACAGCAGGCAATCGAGTGCGGGCATGGAAAAAGAGAGTGCGGGCAGGGAAAGAAGTCGGGCGGTGGTGGCAATCCACCCAACATCATAATGGCCCCCTTGATTTTGGAAAGGTCTATTACCTTTTAGCTTCTTGGGGGTAAGAACAAGGTCTTTTAAGGTCTGCAATGATTCAGGCCCTTAATAATATGCAAAAATTATTACTCTATCGTCTGGTCTAAGTACTATGGAAAGGAAACATACTCTAAAGAAATGTCAAGAGACTAATTTTGAATATGGAGGGCAAGAACTTAGGGGCCTATTAGGATGGCGGACTGAGCCCGCCCGCCATCCTTGTGGTTTTGGGAACAGCCACCAGACATGCGGCGGTCTCGCACCATGAATTAGGATGCGACCGTCACCCTGGCAGTCACATTCCGCATTTTAACATTGTGGCTGGTGGTGCTTATAGCAGCACATGCTGCACTGCCAAAATTGCATGCCTGTCATTTCCCTGCACCACGTGGCAGGCACCACTCGATGCCTGCCACTTGGTGCAGGGAACGGCAGGGGGGTACCATGGATACACCCCAAGTGCACCCCCAGCCTCCTGGGGGCCTGCAAGAGGCCCCCAAAGCCAATCCCCGCCAGCCCTACCATGGCAGGATCGCTGCCATGGAACGGCCTGTATACCACCCACATTGTAATATGGCTTGCAGTGCCTGCTAGGCACCGCCAACATATTACTGGCCCAGCATATCCCGGCCAGCAGAAAAGCAGCGGACGGACTTTGCATCCGCCGCGATACCTGCCATCATAATAAGGCGAGATTATTTCTCATTACGATGGCGTAATGGTCACCTCCGCTGGCTCGGCGGTGGCAATCGTTACGCCATCGTAATGAGCCCCTTAGCAACTTTAACTAAAGAATACTTGGAGTTGCAATTGCGTTTTGTTATATTTCTGAGTTTACTGAGCCTCATATTCAGAATGGTCAATTGGGGTGAACACAGGGCAGCGTCTGCAAGGGATGATAAAATCAGTGCCAGAGATTTAGAAGAAATCTGAGTGTCCAAAGATTTGTGATTGAATTATTCTGCACTCAAAGACTGCTACTGGTCTACAGGTACTTGCAATCAATTTGTGTGCCTCTTGACACTTTTGAATTAATTTAGTCTATTCACAAAATCCGAGTATATAGTCATAACTGTAGACGTACACAAATCAACCTCACGTAAAAGGGGATGGAGGCAAATTTACGAATGTAAGTTACTAATGACGAAAAAGATACAGTCCAGCACTGCACATAGCCAACCACTAATACTGCAACACCCTCCAATAGAAAATAATGGAGGCAGGGACTAAAAATAAAATCCCAAAGGAAATAATCTTAAATAAAATAATCAGACGTACAAATATTATATATTTACAAACAATATTTTAACATCTTTTTGAATTTATTAATGAATATAACATACATTTTTATTGAACTATCAGTAAGTTACTTTTAATTATTGCTATACATCACTTTTAATACTTATTAATGCATAATGAAAAAATATTTTAGATGTGAATTTAATTTTAAATTAAACTTACGTAAAATAATTTTTTTTTATAAAATATGTTTTCTAATTCTGTATTTAAACTGAGATTAAGTTACTAGTAGACAAGCGTTTTAATTTTCTTCCACATTTAAAATGACATTATACAATTAAATTACATTAATAGTCACCATAAAACTTGATTTATTATAGAGTTTTTTTATTTTCCCTATATTATAGCATATGGAGATCCCCACCCTCACTGAGGAGTCTCCCTATGGTAAAATATGGGGAAAAGTAAAAAAGTTTATTTAAAACAAAAAAGTAACTCTATAAAAAAAAATAATAAACATGTTTAAATAAATATGATTTATTTATATTTAAAAAAGTATATATATATATTTTTAAAAATGTTTAACTCTTTGGATAGGAAAGTTGGAGGTTTAAACTTGTACATTTATTATACCTTTAACATTACTTACACCATTGACATATAGTACCAAAAATGACCATTTACACCTCGTAATCATATTCCTGACATATTACATCTACAGCCGCTCATCCACTTTCATGTTGTATCCGTTTCAAGTACCACTAAATGCCACTCCATTCTATGGTGATCCACTGTACGCCACTCAACTGTACACCACTCCACTTTAAACTACTACACTTTACACCATTCCATTCTAGGCCACTCAAGTCTATGCATCTCTACTGCAAGCCCCTACACTCTATGCTACACTAGTCAATGATATTCCTGCATACACAAATGCAGTATACAACACAACACTCTGCCCAATTCCACTCTATGTCAATCCGTTCTATTCCACTCCAGTATACACTGTTCCACTGTACACTATTTCACTGCATGACACTTTATTCTATGTCAGTCCACTCTAAAAACTCCACTTTATGCCACCCTACTCTACATCACTCCACTGTACGCTCCTACATTGTACACCACTCCATGGATCTTCACTCCACTTTACACCACTCCACTATCTGCTACTACACTCTGCACTATTTTACTGTACACCACTGCAGTCTATCTCACTCAATTCTACAGCACTCCTCTGTATACCACTACACTTTACGCAATTTCATTCTACACTACTCCACTCTACGCCACTCCACTCTGCGTGTCTCCACTCTACGCTATTCCACTGTATGCCACTACAGTCTACCCCACTACACTCTAGCCTGCTCCACTGTACAACACTCCACTCTATGGTATTTCACTCTACACCACTCTACTATATGCCGCTCCTTTGTACAATATTACACTGTATGCTATGCTACTCTTCGCCATTCCACTGTACACAACTCCCCACTTCATCACTCAAGTCTCGTTATTCCACTGTACTCTGCCCCTCTCAAGTATTTGCTGTTCTACTGTATGCCACTACACTGTACCTCCCTTTTTCTTACTCTTAGTAGGAACGCCATTAACAAGAATAACTAAAGGTTCATCCTCTACATTTTCTACACCAATAGTTTCAAAATGTTTCTTTAAATCTAGAGGCAAATATACAACTCTTCCCTTTAATCCTCTTTGTAAATCAGAAGAAGGCAATTTTCCTGTCTTAGGCTCCATACGAACAATAGCCTGAAATGGATGCACACATTGAATAAGAATAGACTCATAGGTATTTAAATCCATCAGTTCAGAAGGAATATTTACCAACTCAAGATTATTATGCAGAGCTCTAGCAGGCATTTTGTTCTCTTCTAATTTGTTATAACAATATTTACAAATATGCTGATCAGACCCCAAATCAAAACAATTCTCTACCAATAAATAAGTTGCAAAATCCTTTCACTCATTATTATTTTCCTTTGCACTTTTTAAATATAGATCAACAGTCCTGGTTTGATTTTTATAATGAATTCGTCGACAACAGATACAAGAATAATTTGGACTTTCACCTGAAATCACCTTAAACTGTAACATTTCTTGCTCATAATGTTCTACACTGCACCATCCTACATTCTCTTCCACTGTTTCTTCTATTAATCTCTCACTTTCTGCACTGTTTTCCTGAGGACCAAAGTAAGTAATCTCAATTTCATCACAAACATTTGTTACATCTGATACAGATCCATGCAAAAGAGCACTGTTCAACTTATTTAACATTAGTGCTGGACTTTTCGCGTAATACAATGTTCTGACTAATTTCCTCATCTGAGTATGATGAACTGCTAACAACCTGAAATGGTGGAAAACACTTCAACATACTTTTTTAGAAACACAAGGCAGAGAAGGACCTTGCAAACCAAGGGTCTAGTCTTTGTAACATCTTAATCTTTTGTTTAACACTTTTCTTGGTATAATTGCGTAAAAAATCAATAGATTCTTGCAGCACACTGCAAATACTACTTCAATTCCAAGTGTACAATGGAGCTTTAGGATGTCTTCCTAAAACGTCATCAGCTAACACCTCTTCTGCATTTCTAGGAGCAATTTTTTCTTTCTCAATAGGATATCCATTTCTAACCTCATAAGCACGACCACTGGTGTCAACTGCATGCAACAAATCATTATGGCTGAGATACCCGCCACCCCCTCTCAACACAATCCCCAAGGATGGGAAACCGGAAACAGTTCTGAAGTCTTTGGAAGACGGGAGGGAGTAACCCTCCCGGCCGTATTTATTAAAATATGAAACAAAATTAAAACATTAAATAAACAGTTTCATATTATGTACAATTTCATTACCACATTGCGATGTTTGGCTAACCTTAACAGATTCTCTAATACAAAGGTTCTCCTAGCCGAACTAACATCCTACAAAACATTTACTTGAAATTTTGAAATTGTACATCCTAACGTTTAAGGGCCAACGGCAAGGTCGTAACCGGTGTCAAGATCCCTAACCCAGAAATATCGCCCTCACTTGTGAGGGGCGGCCCAGAGGCGTACCTCAAGTGCAATTACCAATTTCCCTTGACTTGACGGGGGCCCCAATAAAACTCGACGCCACTTAGAGGTCGTACGAGGACTCGTGTGAGGTATCTAGAAGGTAGCGTAGACCCCCCCCCCAAACCCCACACAACTTACCACATCTGCCGTCGCAGACGTCCTGGCCCCGGGAAATTCCCCAGGAGGGGGCTGTAACCCCTCCTACCCAGGAAGGGGCCTTGACCGCCTTTCCTTTTCTTTCGGTGACCCATCCTTAGAAGGGACCGCCTCCCCGTTGAGGGGCCAATGGCCACCTCCCCCGAGCGCTCCCATCCGTGCTGGGTGACGCCCACTCATAGGGATCTTCCAATTAGTGCTCACCGATCATGACCTTACCGCCCGACCAAAATAAATACGACAATGCTAACTAAATGACTAAACTAAAAAGACAGTAGCAACTACAATTTTATTAAAAGCATGCTTACCAATGAACACTAAAGCAGAATTTCTTTATTTGCGAAACGTAACACAAATCGACCATTCTTTATTACATACTCAAAATCATCACGATAATACCACAACCTGTAAACGAAAATCAGAGTTATCCATCAACTTTATTCAAAAAACCACTTGCTGTCCTCAGGGGCTGGTGGGTGGGTCAAAATTGGCTCTTCGTTCCGTCTCGAGCTCACGTGCAGCAAGGAGGTGCAGCTTCAGAGCACAGGAACAAGAGGATGCCTTCTGATCTTGCTTCTCCTTTTATCCGTCTTCAGGGCGGGCGTAAACCCGCCCCTGCCTGCCCCAAGGGCGTGGCCAGCCGCGTCAGTGTCTAGGCCAACCCACTCTAGGGCGGGAAAAGGCGCGCCCCGGCTACGCCGCTTCGGGCATACCAGCCGAGACTCGCCTCCCGCCCAAGATGGCTTCCCGGGGGGATCGTGGTACTCCGCCATACGTTCGGGGGGACCGAGTGGTCGCCCCTTTCCATATGGCTGAGATATCCGCCACCCCCTCTCAACACAATCCCCAAGGATGGGAAACCGGAAACAGTTCTGAAGTCTTTGGAAGACGGGAGGGAGTAACCCTCCCGGCCGTATTTATTAAAATATGAAACAAAATTAAAACATTAAATAAACAGTTTCATATTATGTACAATTTCATTACCACATTGCGATGTTTGGCTAACCTTAACAGATTCTCTAATACAAAGGTTCTCCTAGCCGAACTAACATCCTACAAAACATTTACTTGAAATTTTGAAATTGTACATCCTAACGTTTAAGGGCCAACGGCAAGGTCGTAACCGGTGTCAAGATCCCTAACCCAGAAATATCGCCCTCACTTGTGAGGGGCGGCCCAGAGGCGTACCTCAAGTGCAATTACCAATTTCCCTTGACTTGACGGGGGCCCCAATAAAACTCGACGCCACTTAGAGGTCGTACGAGGACTCGTGTGAGGTATCTAGAAGGTAGCGTAGACCCCCCCCCAAACCCCACACAACTTACCACATCTGCCGTCGCAGACGTCCTGGCCCCGGGAAATTCCCCAGGAGGGGGCTGTAACCCCTCCTACCCAGGAAGGGGCCTTGACCGCCTTTCCTTTTCTTTCGGCGACCCATCCTTAGAAGGGACCGCCTCCCCGTTGAGGGGCCAATGGCCACCTCCCCCGAGCGCTCCAATCCGTGCTGGGTGACGCCCACTCATAGGGATCTTCCAATTAGTGCTCACCGATCATGACCTTACCGCCACAGGCCGGATAGTTGACCGGCTATCCGGACCCCCCACAACACTCCTACCTAAAGGTCATGGTGTAACGTTTTTAGCCATGCTAAGAAGTCTCCTATGAGTAACTCATTCCCCACCCGAGACAAATGCACTCCATCCCCCAAATACATACTGTCATCATTAATACACCCATGCGAAATAGAATGCAATGTCTTGGAACGGAACAACCTACTCACTTTGTTATTAAGCTTTCTAACAGAATGATTTAAAGCAGGAACCGAAATAGCCCCCCGCCACACTTTTCGTGGGATCATATGGGACCACGCAATTGTGCACCCTGGAACCCTCCTCGCTAACCAACTTACAGTGGAAAGCATCGCCTCAAGAAGAAGTCGTCTACCAGTGGTGACCAAATCATTACCCCCAAGATGTACTATGACTACAGACGGCGGTGACCTCGTCCGCCCTAGCACACCCTCAAAAAATGATTGAAACTGGTCAATACAGAGACCGCCTCTTCCGTAGAAGGACACACTGTACCCGTATTCCCCAGCTACGTGAATCATATCACCTGCCTTGAATACGTCTGCGGCACGTCTCACGTATGAGTGGCCCACGACCCACACCTCCTTTCTCACAGCCGGTGATGTCTGACCGCTGGCCCGGTGTTGGGTCGACTGCAAAGTTCGCCCCGCCTCGTAGGCTTGCGCAACTGAAAACCAAACAAAAACAGGAAGCGTGAGTACATTGCTACAGCTTCACAACATGTGCAACCGCACATACCTTTTATAACAATTGGAGGACCAACGCCCCACCCGTTTAACTTGTTCAACATTCAGACCCCTGGCTGTAGCTTCTGTAGCAGCCCCTATCCGAAAGGAATGGGTCCCAAACTCGCCCGGGTTCAAGCCCGCAGCGGTAATCGACATCGCAAGCACCCGCTGAAACTGAAACTTTGTCAGTGGGGTGGCGTCAGCGTGTCTCAACAAGGTCCCCCCCCATGATGCCACCCTTTGTGCTAAATAATCTTCTAGACACCTTACCGGGCACATGGAGGACCCGGGAATCCTGCGTATGATTACACAGTCACCCATCCCACTTTGATCGGTCTTGGACCTGACAAATGAGACCGTCATCGTCTCCCCTCTGATCTGGACGTGCTCCTGGCACAATCCTCCTGTCACATCCTGCTTGTTCCTCGCCACTAGTTCGCTTACCCGCATAGCCCCATGGAATGCCAGCGTAAAAGCGGCTCGGAATAACACTGTCTCAAACTGAGATGAACACGTAGCAGGGAGTCTGGATAATAACTGGGCCAGCCTATCCAAACCTATCGGGCGCCTCTCGTCTACTCTGCGACCCTCAAGGCGTTGCCACCCCCGTAGCGCTTTCTGTACAACGAAAGACGCTGTCGGGTCATGGATCCCATGAGCCCTAGCAACAAAGGAAATGGCAGCCCGATGCCTCTGAGCCGTGGCCACCGATTTCCCGACCAGATGTAAGGACATCAGAAAATTTACCACCCACTCCTCCTGGCCCCAAAGCTCCTCTCTATCAGTCCCAAAAAAGGCTAAATAGGACCGGAACGCCCCTTCATATGCCTTCCTCGTCCTGGGTGCTAAACTCTCTCCCACGAGGTTACGAAGTTCGGGGCACCGAGAGACCAGAGAGCTTCGGGAAAGGGTGCCGGCTCCGGGTCCGCTGTGGGAAGGAAACCCCAGAAAGCCTGCATACGAAAACGAGACAGTGCATCAGCCGCCTGGTTCATTACCCCTGGGACATGTCTTGCTCTGAATAGCACATTCAATTGCATACACAGTAAAACAATTTCCTTGAGCAGCCTCAAAATCCATTTGCATCGTGCTGCCTGACTATTGATACACTCGACCACGGTCATATTGTCAGACCAAAATACCACAGAGTGATCTCTGAACCCTTCAGGCCAAGTTCTCAGGGCCACTAAAATGGGGAAAAGTTCCAGGAAAGCAATATTACTTGTCAGTCCACTGTCATGCCACCATGTCGGCCACTTTTGTGCAGACCATCTTGTGCCGAAGATGGCACCGAAACCTATGCTCCCTGCCGAATCTGTCCACAGCCCCAGCTCCTCAGAGGACACGGCCGGTTTGTTCCAGACGACTCGACCATTGAAATCCGCCAGAAATGCCAACCAAATGCGCATGTCCTGGCGGACCTCTGCCGAGAGCCTTGTGCGATGATGGCACTCCTTCAGGCCGACCATGGCTTGAGCAATCGAACGGGAAAAGGGGCGGGCCATTGGTATAACCCTCAGGGCAAAATTCAACTGGCCAACTAACTGCTGTAATTGATGCAGCTTAACCTTAGGTCCACTTATACACCTTTGCAGGGATGTCCTGAACTTTGACACTTTGTCGGCTGGTAAACGAAAACAACCTTCTCCGGAGTCTAACTCGATCCCCAGAAACTCGAGGCAAGTGGAAGGCCCCACAGTCTTACCTGGTGCCAATGGCACGCCAAACTGATTCATCAAGACACAAAATTGCGCCAAAGCCTGCCCACATTCCAGATCCCCGGCTGCCCCCAAGAACAAAAAATCATCAAGGTAATGCATCACATGTTGGAAACCCATCTTCCTTGTGAAGACCCATTGTAGAAAACTACTGAATTTTTCGAAATAGGCACAAGATATAGAGCACCCCATCGGCATACACCTATCCATGTAATAATGACCCTGAAACATGAAACCTAGGAGACGCTGATCGTCTGGGTGTACCGGGAGCAACCGGAACGCTGACTCGATATCAGATTTTGCCATCAGCGCCCCGGGCCCCAGGCGATTCAAAATGGCTACGGCATCATCGAAGGATGCGTACCGCACCGAACACACTTCCGGGTCTATCGCTTCGTTTACGGAAAGACCACGTGGGGCTGATAAATTATGTATCAGCCGAAACTCACCCGGGTCCTTCTTTGGGACCACACCTAAAGGGGAACAAATAAAGTTAGGAACCGGTGGTACACTAAACGGACCGGCGACTCGACCTCGAGTAACCTCCTTCCTGATCTTATCCTGTACCACGGTCGTATGCTGGAAGACCGATAGCTGATTTTTACATTTCGCTGCACCTTGAAAGTCCCCCACTGGGATGCGGAAACCATAAGAAAACCCGTTCCGCAACACCCCAGCAGAAGTACGATCCGGGTATTCACTGAGCCACGGAATCATTGCCAAGGTATCAATCGGGGTAGGTAAAGGCGCCCCTCGGACTATGTTAGACCTGTTTGGCGCCTCCTCTACCCCCGTTATCACCCGTTTTGGCTCTGCACGTGGACTCAGGATAGGATGATTGCCCACACCCACTACATTCGTGTCTAAATTTGCACGATCCCTGGGGCCTAGTACATTTACCCCTGTTGAAGTTCCAACAAACCCCCCTTTTTCCTGTATTGCCGGCAGGCCTCGAGTAATTGTCGGTACCCGCACCTGATCGAAAGGGCGTCCCCGCATACTGGCGGGAGGATTCGCCAACGATACTCCCTACTAATGGCAATTTTAACATACCAGTTTCCTTCATTTTGGACCATGACACAGAATCATAACAACCCCACGTTAAGTTTTTATCATGTTCTTTAGCCTTTCTAAACAGGTTATCATAGCAGAACCAATGATTACCCTCGTGTGATATCGAGTACCCCATGATTCGTGACTGATAAATCGGCAATTCGGGTAACAGATCGGGCCTTCGTTCCCCCAGGATCGATGTAAAAACCCCCCACGCTTGGCCCCAATTGCCAATGTTTTCATTTACCTTAAAGGCGGCCATTTTTGCGCGCCAAACACTCGGATGCATGAGATCCTTCTGGCCCTTAACATGCTCCATCTCATAGTGATCAGTAAGCAACGAGAATATGTTTACGTACTCCCCTGCCCATATCTTCTCTTTAATAGCCAAAGGAACATGCTGACCCAACTTTTCCCTACGAGAGGGTGCTGACTCATCCCTCGCAATCGGCAATGGCCGCTTACCTGCACCGGACGTTGCCTCTGCTACTGAACCCGTCCCCTGTGGCTTCTCTACTGCGGCAGCCGGCGTGCAGACCTTCGTTGCTTCCCGTGACTCACTCAATTGCTTCATCAGCTCTTGTGCGTCGACAGCCGTGGCGCCCTCGCTACCTTTTCCCAACCACGCTGCTAATTGTGCTGCCAGCTCGGGCGGCATATCTTCCCCGGACACGGGGGTGACCACAACGGGAATCGGATTCCCTTCCTCCGGCACGGGAGTGGGTGCCTCGAGCGGGGTACTGGGACCCGGGTTGTTTCCCCCAGCTGCTCCCCTCCTGGGCCTCTTGTTTTTCCCTCCCGGGGCTGCTCCCGCCAAAGGACGTTTCGGTCCCCCTTCCTCGTCTTTATCCATTCGCCTCTTTAGGTCGGTCACCTCTTTCATGAGAACGCGCAGCATCTGGTCAGTAATCATGCGCTTTCCCGCCTTCTTCGGCATTCTCCAACAGAGTATCTGAAAAACAAATAAGAACGATTACAACGCTCAAAATTGGCTCTTCGTTCCGTCTCGAGCTCACGTGCAGCGAGGAGGTGCAGCTTCAGAGCACAGGAACAAGAGGATGCCTTCTGATCTTGCTTCTCCTTTTATCCGTCTTCAGGGCGGGCGTAAACCCGCCCCTGCCTGCCCCAAGGGCGTGGCCAGCCGCGTCAGTGTCTAGGCCAACCCACTCTAGGGCGGGAAAAAGGCGCGCCCCGGCTACGCCGCTTCGGGCATACCAGCCGAGACTCGCCTCCCGCCCAAGATGGCTTCCCGGGGGGATCGTGGTACTCCGCCATACGTTCGGGGGGACCGAGTGGTCGCCCCTTTCCATACTCTGAAGATAACTCTCTCCATTAAAAAAAGGCTCAGAATTTGAACTATGTTTCCATTCACCTAAAAAAACCTCACAAAAATTACTTCTGTTAATTAGTCTTCTCCACTTACTTTTGGACTTCATTAACCCCTTCCACACTCATGACGAGCTGGGCTCGTCATGGTGTAGCCTCCTCAAACACTGATGACGAGCCCAGCTCGTCATAAAACAATGAAAAAGAACAATTTGCAGCACAGAGGGGGAAAACGCATAGCAGCCATGGAGTTAAATGAATTTGCTTATCTAGTGATCTAACTCTACTGATTACTAAAATAAAGAGTTTTCTTTTTAATTCCAAAGTTTTCTCAACTACATTTTTTATAGCTTTCTTTTTCTTATAAAATACTGTTTTTTTCTTATATTCCTTAATTTCTTTCATTAAATTTGATACCAATCTATTATAAAACATTTTTTTCCTAATTTCTATGAATTGCTTTTATCTTCTTGTACTATACACAGTTTAGTCTGCACTTGATTTTGCATTATTCTTTTCTTTATTAGTAGTTTTTTTTTTTCGTTGCTGATACACTAAAGACAAAAGACTAAAGACATTCTGTTTCTGAACACTACTCTTAGCCTTTAGTATTTTCCTCAAAAAAGTGCTCCTGCTCTTACCAGGATTTTCTTTCTGTTTGTTAAGACATCTCTCTTCATGTAAATCTTCTTGGTGAGTTATGTTGAAATACACACTTTTCTTTCGTTGCTTTGTCTTTTGGTCCTTTGTTGGCATGATGCAGTATTTTTGGTATCGATAAACACAATCTATAATAAAAAAATATATATAACAGTACAAAAAAAAATATATCAAATATTCTATTATATTACTTACAAGAACAGAGGGAGGAGTATGAGGACAAACCTCGGAGTATAACAAAAAGAGGACTTACAGCAAAAGAACAAGGAGTATGAAGCAAGGAAAATTTTATAAAAAATGAGAGTATAAATAGACACTGACAGTACAATATAACGGAATATAGAAACGGCCGCGGCCTGTGGAGAGAGTTGCGATGGGGCAGGGTGAGGGGCGGGGGAGGGGCAGGGTGAGGAGCGATAAAGAACGGAATCTGGGGGCATATTACCAACAAGTACCGATATTTATCGCTAAATAGGGTTAGTGACGATTTTTTTATTGCTGCCTATGGTTGGATATGTTAGCGGAGAAAATATGCTATTAGCAACATTTTTCTCTATTGTGCTAAAATATCCAGCGATAGCGGCGAAATGTGTGAATATCGTTGAGAATACAGCAATATTCACGCATTAGAGACAAAATGGTCTTAGCCATGTTATCCACCTCCCATTGGATAAAAATGGCTAAGAACTGGTCTGGGCAGGTGCCTGCCTTGCTAATAGGCGATTGCGACGTTAGCGACTGCTTTCAGTCGCTATATTGTTGGGTACGCCCACTTTGCACATCATTAGCGATAAACATCGCTGACATGCAAAGCGGGTTCCAAACTGCTTGCTATCGTCTAAAAGCTGCCGCTAACATCAGTTAGCAGCAGGTTGCTAATAGGGCGATTGAATTATTGCCGTTTAGCGGCCGAAAACGGATGCTAAATCGGTGATAATTGGCTATCGCCCCCCTTGGTAATATGCTACTTGGATTATTGCAGGTGAGTTAACAATTAAATTAATAAAATGATTTTCAGGACATATTATGAACAAAAGTCAATAGATTATTGTTGTGTTTATTGACAGGAAAATGCTGATAAAGCCATGATAATGAGCTTGATAATATGCTCTTGAGAATTCCCATACCAGCCCAGGTTAACACTAGAACTTGGGCTTCTATAGCAATTTCCAAGAAGCTATTATTAAGCCCAATTTCGCAGTTTTATCAGCAGTTTCCTGTCCATAAAACATCGATAATGTTAACACTGGTCCTTAATAATATGCCTGTCAGTGCCATATTATCAGTAAAGGGCGATACATTATCGCCGCTTTTACCGGCCGGAAACTGCCACTAAAGCGGCGATAATGGTCTTGATAATATATCCTTGTGAATTTTTTATAGAAGTCCAGGTTAACACCATAACCTGGGTTTCAATGGGAATTCATAAGATTATATAATCAAGAGCATTATCACTGGTTTACCAGCAGTTTCCTGTCGATAAAAGCGGCGATAATGTATTGTCCTTTATTGATAATATGGCCCATAATCCCTTAGTGTACAGAGGCACAAAATGATATTAAAGAAAAAAACATAACAGCATGCATTATAGCAAAACACATTTACTACTATAAAATGTTTAACAACGGATGAATATAGGAGCATATTATCAATACAGGGGATAACATTATCAACACTTTATCAGCAGTTTCCTGCCGATAAATTGGCGATAATTGTATCGCAGAGTCTTGATAATATACCCCATAATTTGTTAATGTACAAATATACACCGCACAGACGCACTGCCATACAACTTTTCAACTCACCTCTCCAATTGAATTCTAGATTAACAAGAATACCACTCACACAGTGGATACTCTTCTACAACATCTCTAGAGTACAGTGTTTGCAGCACAACTGTCAAATTGAACATTTTCCCTCTCATTTTACGCATACATACATATAAATAACCAATTAAATTCCTGTTCACATTAATTCAAAAGAAAACACACATTTCTATTGGTTTAACATTCCAAAGCTTTCGAACTAATAGAACTTTCAACCCTTCCCCATTCCAGAATCTGTCAGTTACCATAAAAAAACTTCAGGGAACACCTAACTCAGCACACAGGTGAAAAGTTCATCATACATTGTTGCAAATTAAAACAGCAAGTGTGCTTGCCTGGAGAATACACCAGCTTATCTTATGTAACGTTCTTTTTTATCACTTTTTCTTAACCAATAAAAATAAGGCTTTTAAAAAACAGAAACAGGAACCAATGATTTCTTTTGTTTCTTTGAAAACTGCATGTTGTCCACCATTTTAGAAAAATCTTACTTTTGAAAATAGCATTTCATGTACAGACGCCATCAGAGTGCATTCAGACCTCTCTTCAAAATGCTTACAGTGTGGATTGTGGGACACTGCTATATTTTCTGGAGTCAAAGGTACACAAAACAGAAAAGAATTCACAAGGACCTAGGTTTACCAAATGTAGACATTAAATGAATTGGACAGAGAGGATTAGAGTTGTACCAATTGATGCCATTGGTGAAATCCTTTATGCATCTCCAACACCCTGACCTCATAATTGTGCACTGTGGTGGCAATGACCTAGGCACTTTGACTGGGGTAGCTCTGGAAATGCTCAGGAAGGACGCCTTTGCCCAATTGATGACACTGTTCCCGAAAACTGTCTTTGTATATTCTAATATATGCCAAAGTCAGAGATGGAAGCGGTCCAACCACTATTGTCCACAGTTTGAAAAAGCTAGTAAGCATGTGAATAAATCTGTTTCTGCCTTTCTCCGAGACTACCGAATGGGGTCCATTTACAACAATAATCTGTGTTTCAATATGCATGGCATCTATAGGAGAGATGGTGTACATTTTACAGATGAGGGGAACAAAGTGTTCCTCATAAACTTAAGACTCTGCATCGGTACTTACTTGTAGGTGCTAAAATCTCACAATAAACACAACGGCTCTTTTTAGAGCCACACAACATATAAACAAATGCACTTCATAAATATCTAAAATTATTTTTAGTTTTCTTGCTTTCGTACGCTTACGTGACGACTTTCAACATTACAGCTGTACGTTGTCGGTACGCGTGCAATAAATGTATCACCCCCTGAGCAACACTTTAGGATCAGAATGTTTCTATTGTGCCCCCTTTCCTTATTTGTCAACTTTGTTTTACTGTTTCCTTGTGACTTGGCTTCTGTGACAAATAAGATGGCTTGCAACACTTCCTGGTTTGGAGTATTGACACTCAGCATGCAGGTCCTGCTCGTAATTGTACATATTTCTGTACGTGTACGCTGCGATTTGTCTTTAAAAAAATAGAGCCTAAACATGCATGTACGACCCCCCAACCACGTGTGATCGGCACCACGAAGCCATTAACATGCATTTCGGGTCATATTATCAACAAAACGAGATGGATTATCGCCGCTTTATCTGCACTTTCCTGCTGATAAAAGCGAGGATAATGTGTCGCCTTTTGTTGATATTGCGTTTTGTTGAGAATATGGCCCGAAATTCGTTTTATTAATGTAATTGTTTAGTTACCTGCAATTATGCAGATTCCGTTGTTTATCAACCCTCACCCTACCCCCTCCCACGCCTGTCCTACCTGCCCCTTCGCAAGTCCCTGCACGGGCTGCGGCTGAAAGACGCGTTTGCCATCTAGTCATTTACCACAGAGTTGTGTGGAATCGTTGGTGAGGCGCGCGCTCACTAACCAGTGCGCATTTCACCTAAGACGCTGCTGAGTTCAGATCCGTTTTCAATTGGTCTTTAGACATTCCTGAAGAGAAATTGGAAATAAGAACGTTATTTGACAAGTTAGTGAGTAAGTAAACTTAACTGACATTATAGACAATATTGAATGTACTCAGTGGATGTATTTTCTCTAACTTAAAAGAAGAAAACGATAACATTTGTGTAAGGAAGGTCTTAATGGAAAAGAACACATTGAGTTAGGAGTAGTAGGAAGACTTTTGAATAAGGAAGGAACATTAATGAAAAACAAGATATTGAAGGATTGAGAGAATAGATAATGAGCAACTGCATAAAGAAAAGTTAGTAGAAGAACACAAACAAGTTAATAACATAAAAATTAGACAATAAACTGAGAGGCCTAGGTTAATGAATGTAACGTAATTATAGTTCTATAATTTTGCAAAGGGTAAAACTCTACTAATAGAATGTTATTAGATACTAGTATTTATACAGTATTTTTTGTAGGCCAAAATAGGTGAAAACGGTAGTTTTGCATTACATATTACAAAAAGTGTTAAAATTAATTGTTTATATTTTTATACAAGGAGCAAGGACATAAAGGAAAAATTATGGAAAGTGAACAGCCTCATACTCAGGAGATTTTGGATATTACTTTGAGTATAATTGAAGAACTAATTGTATCTGTCACAGGCAATGAGAGTGAAGAAGGAGAAATTAGTGCTGCAGACATGAATTGTGATTTTGAAGATGAAAGCTTTGATGGAGATTTTCTGCAAGTTGTAAATTATGTTGACATTTTAGTACAAATAAAATCAGAACCTGCTGATGAGGAAAATTATCTAAATGAGATATCTGATGAAGTTGCATTGGAATGTCTGTTAAATTATGAGATGTTACAAGAATACATTTATTGTTGAAAAATAATAAAAGTTTGAGCACTATCTACTAATGTATTTATTGTACTAAAAGTGAAGCAGTTATAGATTCAGTTATATATTCTTTAAATGTTTGTATTGATTTAAAATATGCAAAGTGGGTTTGAGGGTATCGACTCCTTAAAATCCATATAGAGTATACATGCAGTCTTGTATGCAGCTGCAAACTTGTGTTCTATGCTTTCAATTGCCCAGTCTGTAACCTTAGACTTCCTGCAAACACTGTGACACTGCTGTTTTAGTATTGTAGTGAGTCAGTCAGCAGTATGTTCTTTTTCATTGTACCGTGGTAAAACTGAAGCTGTAATAAATTTAGTGAGGAACTTTTTTTGCAGAAATGTAATGATCTAGTCAGTATTTAGATACTCATGGATTAAACGAGGTCTTAGTGCATAGGCTGCTTCAAAGGTTTATAGACTGTGCATGCACTGTTCTATGCACCAGCAAACTTATGTTTTATACGTTCAATTGCTCAATGTGTATCCTAATACTTCTAGCAAACATTCTCACACTACTGTTTCAATATTGTAGTGAGCCACCACCATGGATGCACCATATATACAATGCGGTGTACCATGGGACAAAAATGGCACATATATGTGATGTATCTGTGCTGTAAAGGTGGTGCATTGTTTGAGTTATTTTGCAAGTGCAACACATCTCCAGCAATGCTCTGGGGGCCCTATTCTCAGACTGCTGTGTCAATCCTTACACCTGCTTCAAGGTAGTGTAGGGTTTTGACACAGCATGAGCCCAAATGTGACAAAGTGAAATCTTGTAGATTTCAGTCAGCCACTTTTAGAAGGTGTTCCTGTGCCGGAACGCCCCCCCCCCCCCATGTAGGATTGTCTCTTTCTGGTACCGGGATTTACAATGTGACGCACCTTCGAAATACGTCACATACCATGGCGCATATTTTGCACCACTGCTTCATCAGAAAAGTGATGCAAAGGTGGTGTAAAAGAGGAACAAGGGTGTTTTAAATCTGCCTCTAACAAAGACTTACAAATTCACCCAGGCAGTTTCACTAGCAATGTATTCTTTTTCAATTGAATGAAATGTAACTTTAAAAATAAAATATATATAAGTATTTATAATAAAAATGTAGGAAATTACTATAAAAAAAAGAAATTTAATAATTAGTACATTTTAAAATTATCATTTAAAAAACCTTAGAAATTTACTGAAAAAAACATAAGTTTCAGGCAGGTTATAGTTAGGAATTAGCATTTAAAAAAACCTTAGAAATTCACAGAAAAAATCATAGGTTTCAGGCATGTTATAGTTAGGACTTAGCATTTAAAAAACCTTAGAAATTCACTGAAAAAACCATAGGTTTTACCTATGTTATAGTTAGCTGTACATTTCTCTAATACAAAACCATTGAAATTCCTCTGTTATAGTTAGTTCAGCTAACTATAACTCGCACGCCCGCAATGCACTACTGATGATGTCACATATTAGATCACTCATGACATGGTCAGTGAGTTCACTCATAACATTACTGATGACATCTCAAATGACATCACTGATCACATCACTGATGACATCATCGTTGTGAAAGAGTGGCAGAACTCCTATCAGCATAATATAACCCTTGTTACAGACATTCAAAAATAGAAATTAAAATTTAAAAAAAATGGAGATACCAATATCAGTTACAACAACCTATTCAGTAATTCCTAAATCTACACACATATCCAGTCATTCACTAACAGTTCTATATAGTCACTCATACATGTACAGACTCATCATATGTCACACCTATACATCCTGTTACACACTGACACTCATCCATAGAGTTACTCACACACGTACTCACACATGCAAATAAACTTTCAAACATCCATGTGCTTGCATACATAGCTATACATACACCACTACACTTATTTGTACAGAAATATATACATACTAACTCTCTTAAACAATCATTATAGAAACACATACTTATTTATACAGGAAGTCTTCCAAACTTTTGCTCCCATATATACTCACATATATACATCAACATATACATATACTAGTTTAAAAGATATGTAGTTACTCATAAAGATACTATTGTGACAGTCATTCACTCACTAACACCCCCATACACACACTCATTTACCGATACAGTCCTGCACGCATGTTGTCTTCAAAACATATACAAACAGTGAGTCAGTCATTCATGCATCTATGCGCTAAGTAATACCTCCCACCGAACCATACAGACACTCATACTGAAACTCAAAAATCAACTAATAGCCCATATAGACTCTCATATAGCTACTCACCAACCCATGCAGCCACTTATACACAAAGTGAGACACTGTTACCAATATTTATATATTTAAACATTACTCGCTAATACATGTATTCAGTAAGATACACTTAATAAGTCAGTTATACAATCAATTTTACAAAAAAAACATCCATTTAGACACTTATTTACCCTTTTCTGCTTCCATCAACCTTTAGATATACATATGTAAAAAATATGTATTTTTCAGGAAGACACATATTTGCTGGATGATGTCATCAGTGATAATAATATTATTAATCTTCTTTATTGATTAGTTAAATTTTTTTTTACAATTTACGATATGACAAAAATTAATAGAAATGTCTGTGATAAAAATGTTAAAACAATTATTTTAAAATGACTTAAGATTTGGGGGGCCAATAGGATCTAATAATGTTCTGGTACAGTACATAAATCTCGGTTACTTGTAGTCTCTGATTTGGGTGTTGTGTCTGTTAACACCACCGCTCTGCTATAATGGGGAGACTTTGGGTTGGAGAGTCGCTTCAAGGAGTTTTAATGTTTTATGGACAAATTTTGAAAGCCCAATGTTTAGCTTGATGTTGTCAGGGTCAATAGCAGTCATTATTGCCTGGCGGCAAGATCAAACTCCCAACATGATACATTGGCCTCGCAACAGTGACTGCAAACAGTGTAGGACATGCGCAGACGATATGTTCCATTGTTTCTGAATGGTAGCCACACAATCTGCATTTCGTGCTACTACCCGGCCGCCGCCATTCCGAGAGGGTCTTCAGAAAGGGCCATTCTCCCATCCTCAGGGCTAAAAACTTGTGTTTCCAATAAAGTGCGTATGTGCTTGACAAGTAGAACGGCTGAACACCCACTTTAAAATTGGCGATTACAGCCCAGGCCGATTCTCCTCTTTGAGGGTATCGCCCTGTCCGAGTGGAAGGACCACAATCGAATGGATTTTTTTGATGGCGGACTTTAGCACCGGGACAGATGGATTTATATCCCAGAGATCTTTTGCGTCTAGTAAATGTAGGCTGTAATCCAGGAGTTGCCGATGCTTGTGGCTGGTCTGTTTTTGCTGTATTTCCTGCCAGAGTCAGGCCTCCAAGGAACCCTCCTGGGCACAGCGCAGTCTGTGACACAGTTTAATGAATGCACCTGCCTCCACTCCATGCTGATATTGGAGACCCAATTCAAGTCTCACTTGAACTGGTGAGGCAGATTCTGACAACCCAAAGGCTCTTTTAAAGATTTTTGTTGTTAGCTTGTTTATTAGTATGCTGGTTGCACCTTTGGTGATCTCGTGGCCATACGTCAGGGAGTTGATTACTTTGGCTTTCATTAATTTCAGCATGGGTGTTAAACTGGGACATAGGAGCTGTTTTGCCAACTTTGCAGCAGCCATGTCTATTGACAGAGCTTTGATTTTTAATGCTTCTTTGTGCTTGAAAAAGGAGCCTCTTCTATCCAGAAAGATGCCCAGATATTTGTAACTGTGAGTTGAATCTAACTTTGTTGTGCTGAAATACCACCTTTCTGTGACCTTTTTTGCTTCCCAAAAGAGATGGTTTTAGTTTTTGACAAGTTGAGCTCTAGATGGTTTCTTGTCGTATAGGGTAGCAATTCATCCAGTAGTCTCTGGAGACCCACTTTTGTGTGGCTTAAAAGCACCAGATCATCGGCGTAAAGCAAGTTGGTGATGCGAGTCCCGCCAAGTTGAGGAGGGTGGCAGTTTACACTGTCGAGAACTGGAGAGAGGTCGGATATAAACAAGTTGAAGAGAAGTGGGGCCAATACGCACCCTTGTTTGACGCCGGATTCAGTTTGGATCTTCGCCTAGCTTAATTCTTATCCACGTTTCCGTGTGGAGTTGAATTATTGCCTGAAGAAGAGGCTGTGGAATGCCCCATGATTTTAGTTTCGGCCATAACCGGCCCCTAGGAACACGATTGAAGGCTGCTTTGAAGTCTACAAAGCAGAAGTACAGCTGGATATGTTGGCAGGTCGCTTTATCCATCAAGATTGTTAGCGTTAGCAAATTTGTTGTGGTACCGGTGTTAGCCACAGAGCCCGTCTGGTTGAAAGGAAGGCGTGCGGTTGATTTGGTCCAAGCCTGCAGCTCCTCCGATAGAATATTTGCGAAGTACTTGGACTCCACATCAAGAAGCGCTACCATTCGGTAATTTTTTGGCTCATTTCTCTTCCCGCCTTTGTAGATTGGGTGGATGACTGCACCTCGCCAGGATTCTGGGACCGTGGTGTTTAAACTGCAGTAGAGAAATAAAGGGGTCAAGTATTCTGACCATAGGCTGATGTCGGATTTGAACATAGCTTGAGGGAGGCCGTTCAGGCCTGGGGCTCCATCGGCTCTGGCTTTCCTTATGAAGCTTGAGATCTTATTTTTTAAGGCATCCGGCGACACCGTGGGCTCTAGTGAAGTATCACTCCGTTTCATTAGTTCCTTGTGTCTCAGATCTTCAGATGGAATGACTACCGGCCAAGCCCGCCTCGAACTCTCCAGCCCCGGAAGAAATCTTGTGGGGTTGACAGGGCCGGCAGGGTCGGTGAAAGCTTCGTTTTTGTTGGTGGCTCTGAAGTGAAGAGATAAAAACTCACACCAAACTGCTTCGCTAATGTTTGCGCTACCATATCCACTTGCACTCTGTTTACTCCTATTTAGGAGAGACCATAATTGCTTTGGATTAGGATTTTTACTTTCGTGAATAAGCTTCATCCAGAATTGATCCGATGCCGCTAGTTTTTCCTTTTGCGTGGCGATTCTGAAAGCGGTTTGAGCTTGCTTATAATTATTGAAATAGGTTTTGTTGCTGGGGATCTTTCTAGATTGAGGGAGTGCTCGATTCCTCTCGGTTCTTAATTTCCTTGTGACTTTTGAGATGTGGAATTGAGAAATGTGGTTTCTCTGGCCCCTCCTTATTGGAAGTTCATTGAGAAGGAGATTTGTGAGGGAGATCCAGCCACTGACAACATGGGTATTTAGCACTAAAGAATTTTGTAATAAGGCTCTGCTTTTTGGCGTCAGGGATAGGGCCGAGGAATCTGACCACTTTATCCTCTGTATGACTGCCTGAATGAGGTTGGGCCAGTTCTTGGTGATCTGGGTTGCTGGTGGAGAGTGTTATTATTTGTGCCCGGTAGTCGCTCTCTCCTTGTGGAGCAATTTGATAGTTCTTGATCCAGGGCAGTATTTCTCTGCTCCCTAGGGTAAAATCCAAAAAAGAAAAGAATCTGCCATCTGACCGGGTCCATGCGGGAGGGATGTCAGAAGAAAAGCGCCCATTCAGTAAGGTAAATCCTAAGCTGTTGAACTGCATTACCACATATTCACCCAATGTTGATGATTTATTTCCAACAGGAATTGACTGGGGTGCAAAATGTGGGGGAATACTGGGGGGTCTGGTCCTGGATCGTCGGCAAAGTTGCAATAAAGATTAGTGTTGAAATCACCTGAAATTATACTTGGTGTACTGCCATACTTGCCAATTAGGTCACAGATGGAGTTGATCAGGCTGTCCATTTTGGATTTTTTCCTAGTAGTACAGGGAGATATATAAGCATTGAGAATGAGCAGCTGGGGGTCCGTGAGTGAACTTCGCAGGATTATTCCAGAGAGCCAATCCTCTTCAAATGTAATCTGTTCGATGCGTTTGGATATTTTTGTCGATACATAGATCGAGAGACCGCCACTTGGTCTACCGAACTTCGACTGCCTGGTGGCAGGAATCATAAACTCCAGATAGCCCACTATTGGGATACTTTCTCCTGCCCATGTCTCCTGTAAAAGGAGGATGTTGTATTCTTTTAAAAAATCCAAGATGGCGGGAGATTGTTTTTCCAGGCCAAATCTGTTGATGTTCCTGGAGCATATCATCAGACTATGGTTAGTGGTGGTTCAATCGGTCTGGTTTCTAGATAGAATCCCCGGCAGCCATAACAAGTCTGCTTCACCAAGATTTTGTTGGTCAATTGCAGTGGTTTCAGTTGGAGAGCTGCCTCTTGCGGACCTCAATACCGAATAGGGGGTTGAGGAGGAGCTAGAAGTGTCTGCCTGGATGTTTTCAAATATTGAGGGATGACGAGGGGCACTTGGTATTGTTATTATTATTCCTCAGGTTTTAAATTGGTCGGTTTTCGTCAGGACCAAATCCCGGGTTGCTGGTGATACCAGTGTTACTTGTGTAGCTTCGCCCGTGTTGGAACCGATGAATAGAACAAATTTGATAGCGATTATATCTCTCGATTGTAGATGATTTAGATCTGGTAGGGTTTTGAAAAGTTTCAATATATTCCCTCGATTAAGGAGGTCGTGGGGGCCCCTTGAAGTAAATTCTGGGATAAGCAGCAATTTGGTGTTCTCATTCCTGCTTTGGGCCTTGCTGGACTCGTTGTCCATTACTGGCTGTTTTTGCTTTAGTTTTTCCTTGGGGTGCCTTCTTGAATCTGTGGGTATGGTGAATGATAAAAGGGGAAATTCCTTATAGTTGGTATTTAAGGAATGTGGGAGACGACTTTTGTTGGTGGGCACCAACTTGCGACAGCTTGCTGGGTTGGTGACGTGCTCACGACCTGATTCTGTAGCTGTGCTCTGTGTACATAATTTGTTCTCCTCGACAATAAGAAGATGAGGGAAACTGGTTTCATGGGCTGGCATGTGAATAGTTGCAAGACTATGTTGCTCTGCTTCCGATACTGGGTGCTCGAAAAATGGTTGTATAGAACTAGAATTTACTTGTATGGATGGCAAGAGAGGGAACTTGAGGTAGCACTGACAGCTGGGTGGTCCCAGTTGAGGGATCTGTCTGGGTGGGCAACTGGTTCAATAATAGTTGTGGACTTGTCAGATATCCTTTCAAAAATAATGCCCCTGCGGCCGATGGAACATTTCCTGGAAGTGCTGCGTCGCTTCTGGGAGAGTTGCTTATATTTGAGTTTGTTATACCAATTTTTTATTTATTCCGGCTTTTTCATTGTCTTTTCTTTTCCCTTTTCGACAACGGATGTAAATTATGATTTCTAGATGGTTCGATGCTGGGTAGTTTACCTACTACTGATTCTGTGGTGTTTGATAATGATGGACTGGAGTGGACTTTCGAGCAGGTTGACTCATGTGCCTGGCTTGAATCCTGAGTTCAAGAGACTAATGACTTGGACTCCAAGGGTTTCTTTATTTCCGTTAGGACGGCTGAAAGGAGTTGGGCAAAGATGAGAGGGAGTCAATTATAGGGGAGCAACAACACACTGATTGTACCAGTTGAGTTTGTGCTTGAGCTTTTTTGATAAGGGCGTTAAGCGCCTCCAATTTTTGATCGATCCCAGCAGTGTAAACCGCGAGCGTGTTTAGCAGGTGCACCTGCATGTCCATCTTGTCTGAGTGATATGTTAGTGCCGCTGACGTTGTTTGAAAGTTTGCAATAATTGGGACCATAGAATATTAAGGTTAGTCGAAGGAGAACTGTCCTGCCTTTCGGGCTCTTTTGATTCAATATTAAAAAACGATGAGTCCAGAGAGTTATTGATTGTGTTAATGTTTGACCTCTCTCGGGTGACCTTTTGATCGGCTTCTTCTCCTTGATTTTCCTTATCCAGAGAGTAATCTGGTTCTCGTTGAACTGGGGTGCTGAAAAATGCTTGTGGTTGGGCCCCGACCTGTGACAATGAGGCTTTTGGGCTCTTTTGAGGCTTGTACAATTTAGGATGGATTGAAGGGTAAAATACGTGCGGGGAAGACAGGCTAAATTTAATATTAGTTGAAAAGTTGGCGGATCGATGTTGCTGTGCAATGTTACATTGGATGAAGCTTGTTCTAGCAGAATTAAATCAAGGGCTGATGGTTGGAGGGGAGCCTGTTGAGGTGGGCTGAGATACAGGACTGCGCCAGACCCCCTGGCCCCCGCTCCACCCTCCCCCCCCCGCATCACTTATGATTCCTCCGCCCTCCTAGCCCTTAACCCCGGCCGCTCCCCCACCTGCGTCCAAGCCGCTCCTGGACACACCCATGGACCCTTCTCTTGCTACTCCTGCAAGTTCGACGGCACCAAGAACAACTCCTCATCTACGAACACACAACAGATATCCGACCCCAACAACCTAAAATGCATCCTTCTCAATACCCGCTCGATCCACAGGCACGCCATCGACCTCTGGAATCTACTAGACACCATCTCCCCGGACGTCGCATTCCTAACAGAAACATGGATGAACGCCTCCTCAGCACCAGACATCACCATTGCCATCCCGGAAGGATATAAAATCATCCGCAAGGACCGAACCGGCTACACAGGAGGAGGTATCGCTATCGTCCATAAGAACTACATCCGCATCTCAACCAGCTCAGACGCCAATCTCGCCAACACTGAACACCTTCACTTCCAGATCCATATCGACCCCAAGACCACACTCAGAGGCACCCTCCTTTACAGACCACCAGGACCCCACGCGCAATTTAGTGAAGACTTCACGGACTTCATCACTCCACACGCGCTCCCCTCCGAGGATTACATCCTTTTGGGAGACCTCAACTTTCACCTTGAAAAGAACAACGACCGCAACACCACCACCCTTTTGGACAACCTCGCCAACCTCGGACTTAAACAACTTGTCACTACCCCCACCCACATCGCAGGTCACACACTCGACCCCATCTTCACTTCCAGCAAACATGTCTCCTTCAGCCACACCACAGCTCTCCTTTGGACTGACCACAGCTGCGTTCACTTTACCTACAACAAGCCCACATCCAACAACCACCCTCAACCCACTCTGCAAAGAAACTGGAACAAAATCACCATCGACCAGATCTCCTCGTCTCTTCTTCAAAACCCCCAGCCCACTCCTCAAACCCAGACCAAGCAGCCACCAACCTCACCCAATGGTTATGCAACAGCGCCTACATCCTAGCACCACTTAAAAAACGACAAATCAAACCAGGCAGCAAGAAGGCCTCCTGGTTCAACGATGATCTTAAGAAATCCAAGAAACTCTGCCGCTCCCTTGAAAAGGCCTGGAAAAAAGACCCAACCACCAGCACCAAGGACGCCTTCAAAAACGCCACCCGCACACACCACCAACTGATCCGGAATGCCAAGAAAGCCGCCCTCAAGGACCGACTAGATATCAACGCACACAACAGCAAAGAACTATTCAACATTGTCAAGGAATTCACCAACCCCTCAACCAACTCCAACGACATCACCCCCTCTCAAGCCCTTTGCGACTCCCTAGCCTCATTCTTCCACAACAAAATCGCAGACATCCACAACAGCTTCGAAAACCAACCCAAAGACCAACCCACCCATCCCCCCGCAGGACCCCCACCCCCCATGAACATCCTCAATGACTGGAAGCCAATCTCCACTGAAGACACCATCCGTCTGATGAACTCCATCCACTCAGGATCCCCCACAGACCCATATCCTCACCACATCTTCAACAAAGCAGACTCCATCATAGCACCGCACCTCCGAGACGTCATCAACTGCTCCCTCAACTCCGCAACCTTCCCGGAAAGCTGGAAACATGCCGAACTCAGCGCCCTCCTGAAAAAACCCACAGCTGACCCCACCGAACTCAAAAACTACCGCCCTATCTCACTCCTCCCATTCCCGGCCAAAGTCATCAAGAAAGCGGTCAACAACCAGCTCGCCGCCTTCCTCGAAACCAACAAATCCCTCAACTCCTCACAATCCGGCTTCCGAGCCAAGCACAGTACTGAAACCGCCCTTATCACAGCAACAGACGACATTCGAACTCTACTAGACAATGGAGACACAGTCGCCCTCATTCTCCTCGACCTCTCCGCTGCCTTCGACACGGTCTGTCACAGCACCCTTTTACAACGCCTCAGAAACGTTGGAATCCAAGGAAAAGCACTAGAATGGATCACCTCGTTCCTCACCGGAAGAACCCAGAGAGTCCGCCTTCCACCATTCAAGTCAAAGGCCACTGAAGTCATCTGCGGCGTACCACAAGGATCTTCACTCAGCCCCACTCTCTTCAACGTATACATGAGCCCCCTTGCGGTCATCGCACGCCAACACAACCTCAACATCATCTCCTACGCAGACGACACTCAACTGATCCTATCACTCACCAGAGACCCTAACACTGCCAAAACCAACCTGCATGAAGGAATGAAAGAAGTAGCAGAATGGATGAAGCACAGCCGTCTGAAACTGAACTCAGACAAAACAGAAGTCCTCATCCTAGGCACCTCCCCCTCCGCCTGGGACGACTCTTGGTGGCCAGAGCCCCTCGGAAAGGCACCCATCCCGACGGACCACGCACGGAACTTGGGCGTCACCCTGGATTCCTCACTTTCGATGAACAGACAAGTCAACGCCGTCTCTTCATCTTGCTTCAACATTCTTCGCATGCTCAAAAAAACATTTCGCTGGATCCCCACCGAAACTAGAAAAACAGTCACACACGCTCTGGTCACGAGCCGACTGGACTACGGAAACACCCTCTACGCCGGTACCACCGCAAAACTCCAGAAAAAACTCCAACGCATCCAGAACGCTTCAGCCAGGCTCATATTAGACATCCCGCGTAAAGAACACATCTCTGGTCACCTGAAAAACCTCCACTGTCTACCCGTCAATATGAGGATTACTTTCCGGCTCCTTACCCACGCACACAAAGCACTCTACGAAACCGGACCTGAATGCCTCAACACACGACTGTCCTTCTACACCCCCCCTCGCCAGCTACGATCCTCCAACCAAGCCCTTGCCACTGTACCACGAATCAACAAGGCCACCATGGGAGGTAGATCCTTCTCCTACCTGGCAGCTAAAACCTGGAACTCACTTCCCACTCACCTTCGCCTTACTCAGAACCACCTAGCATTCAGAAAGCAACTTAAAACGTGGATATTTGACAAGTAATTCCCCATCCTTCTTCAAGCGCCTTGAGACCCTCTGGGTATGTAGCGCGCTATATAAATTTACTGACTTGACTTGACTTTTGCAGAGGGATTCTGTTGCTGATAATAGAGTGTTAGGTTGCCCTAAGTCAAAGTGCCCTCCATCAACACTATGGATCATTGGCAGAACCGTAATTTGGTGTGGCCATAGCTCGGGGCTACCGGGGCGAGTACCTGCCAGGGGGAAGGTGCCTTTTGTTTATCCTGAGTACTTGTAGGGTTCTTCCTTGCTGTAGCTGGGACTGTGGTCCTAATGTAGTCCCTTAGAGAGGCTTTGATTTTTGTTGGTTTAAATTGTTCTTTGGGGCCAGACAGTTGTTCCTCGGCAGTTGGATAGGGATATTCAGACCCTGGATTGGATACTGTCCTTTGGTTTACTGATGTTTGGAATGGCGGGGATGCCACCGAGGGTTCAGCCAGAATATCACAGAGGTCCATCTTCTTTACACCTTTTTGGGTAGTTTTGATGGAGCTTTCCTTGTTCGTCCTGACCTCATCCCAGGTGCCCCAAAGCTTCCTGATTGATCCTAAAAATTCCTGTTGGATATTTTGAGTAGTGGTCCAGATTAGTGGATTGGGGCAATCAAATGAAATTGATATGGTTCCTTGATTTTTTACTGTAGTTTTACTGTAGTTTTGTTATTTTGGAATTTGATGTTATTAAATATTTGCTTATTTTTACAAGGTAGTCACTAAATTGATCATTTGAAAAGGTTTACCTGATGCCGGATAACTCTCCGGTGGACCTTAGAAGATTCTTGGGTATCTGGTTTTCAGGTGGCCCGAACAGACGTTGTGAATTATATTTCCTGGTTTTACCATGTTTCTTCCTAATTTTTTCCTTATTTGTTCTTTGCATGTGTCCTTTTAATCTATTGTGTTTTAACACAGGTTTCCCTTGGTTGTTCCTTGGTTGTAACTTAGTTATTTGATTTGTTTGATTTATTAGTTCTCCTTTTTTTCCTAATTTGGTGGTAAATATTATGAGATTATGGGTAATGGCAGCTAATTGTTACTGTTATTCCTGTTTGATTGTAGATTTTTGACTGGATTATTCAGTTATCTGCTGTCTAGATGTTCGAATTGTTAAGTTTTCACTGGTCTATTTTGATTGTATATGGTATGTGATAAGGCTGGTGTCTCTGGCTGAAGATTTTCCCCTCCTGCGAGATAAAAGCTGGGGTAGGGCGGGGTTGGCGGATAGATATTTTTTGGGGGGGGACTGTGCTCCCCGGCCCCTTGGCCTGGACCCTGTTGATGGCCTCCCCCCCTTTCACCGCCTTTTGTAAATCCTTTGCTGTCTCTTTTTTTTTGGGCCCCCCCAGTCTCGCCCGACGTCACCAATTTAAAATTTCAAACTTTTCCCCAAGGGAGGAAGGACAGAAGGGGCGCCTCTCACCTTCTGCCTTCAGCCTTCTGAAACTTGCTTTCACTGCATGACACTCCGGCTCTCCTCCCCCTATATGGTTGAGTCAGTGGTGGGCAGTGATTGACCGCTAGATGCGACTGAACGGAGGAAGAGAGGAGAAACAGAGGAGCGGGGGAGCAGAGGAGCAGAGGGGCGGCTTACCCAGGATTCACAGCTCAACTCCTGCTCGACTCGTTCTTAACACCGCTCTCAACTCTTCTGCCACTGCTGCTGCTGCTGCTGAGAGCTCCGTGCTCGGTTCTGCTGCTGAACTCCGACTCCCCTGCTGGGCGGCCACAGAGCGGAGGGGAAGAACGGAGGAGCAGCCCGGAGGAAAGACTGAAGAGACCGCTGCCGAGACCATAAGACAAAGCAACAAAAGCAACAAAGCAATGGATTTAGGAGGTAAGGGGGCACTGTAGAGTGAAACAGCCGCTATTTTCCGCAGCCACTAATTCGCCGCTTCCTCGCCGCCTCTCCTCTCCTATCTCCTCTCTCACTCTGCTCCGATGGCTGACTGCAAAACGCGGACTGGAGTCAAAAATACCCAGTTGTAACTTGAGTTATTGCTAGTGTTTTGGTTTCAGATGCGCATCAGTGATGTCATCTGTGATGTCATTTGAGATGTCATCAGTGATGTCATCAGTGATGTCATTTGAGATGTCATCAGTGATGTCATGAGTGATGTCACTGACCATGTCATGAGTGATGTAATATGTGACATCATCAGTAGTGCATTGCGGGCGCGCGAGTTAAAGTTAGCTGAACTAACTATAACGGAGGAATTTCAATGGTTTTGTATGAGAGAAATGTCCAGCTAACTATAACCTATGGTTATTTCAGTGAATTTATAAGTTTTTTTTAAATGCTAAGTCCTAACTATAGGCCTGAAACCTATGTTTTTTTCTGTGAATATGCATATAGATACACTCTGGATGTGAAGAGACTGCCAGCATTAGCGGGTCCGTCAATGTACGGAAAGACGCAGTCACTGAACAGGCGTCTTCAACCCTTGGCGACTGGTGGGAAAGGTGTGCTTAAAGTAGGGGACACAATGACTTTTGTTGTTATTACTTATTAAGTCCTCTCCCTGGTACAACGGGTGTAATCAACATTCTTTGAGGTACTTAGCTACTAACATACTGCATTGTGGGGTGGGTGGTTTCTACATTCAAAATACCGTCATGCAACGTGGTCCAGGAGCGCGCCTCACCACATGGAAGGAGGCACTTATTTGAGACACAGGTTGGATAGACTTGCATTAAGGAAGAAGGCAGGTTGTCGCTGAAACGTGGTATGCCCTATTCTTCAAATAAAAGTAATTCTGAAGCCTGTAATGTCTTGATCACCTTGTCTTCTGTCAATTCCCTGCCTCCGTACCACCTTGTGTGTATGTGCGCATGAGCCCACGAGCGGTAGAATGTTGCTGAAGGGAGCGGGCGGGAGCTGTTGGTTAATGGCATTGGTGTGTGGGCTTGCAATAAAGCAGGTTGCCTCTACCCACGTCTCCTCGCCTCATTACATATATTTTCTGGCAACGATTACGATATAGAAACGTTCCCTGCCATATCTACAGGGTACATCGTGGCAGTGCTTGATGGCTGGCTGCTGTCCTTCGATCCTCCCTCTAACCGTCTCTTTGATGTTGTGAGGCAGGAGGGGTGTCAGTTGACTCCTCCCCATGAGCAGTTCCAAGCCGCCCAGGCCCCTTCCTCATTGGCATTGTTTCTCTTGCCTGCCTCTGAGAGGAGTTGAACCTCAGGTGAGTGGCAGACTCCATAAACATTATCCTTGTGGGTGATACATGAAGCTGACATCAAGGGGGAGCCAATGCATCACAAATGATTCCTCACAGTGTATAAAGGCATTGTGGCCCTATTTATAGTGAAATTAGAGGAACGTTGTCGGCATGGCTGGAATAATGAATGCAGTGTCTCTGCCGAGCACTTTTTTGGAAGATCCTGGGTCACCTGCTGAAAGCTGGAGCCAGTGGGTTAAATACTTTGAGAAACATTTGGAGGCTATTGATGGGACTGAGTACAATCCAGCCAGGAAGCAAGCCATGATGTATAATTGTTTGGGGGCATAAGGGAGAAGAGTGTTTGATCACATAACCCCTGTAGAAAAAGAGGAGGAGAATCAAGAGTGGAATGTGTTCATTGAAGCCAAGATAAGAATGATGAATTACTTTGATATCACTATGAGTGTTATAATGGAAAGATACAATTTCTAATACAGATACCAGGCACCAGATGAGGCAATCGAATCTTATGTTGCAACACTAAGGATGTTGGCCACAACATGTGCATTCAAAGACATGGATGAAATGATATGCGACCAAGTGGTGATGCGCACCACTTGTGTGAAGGCACAAGAGAAGTTATTGTGTCATAGAAACCTGAGCCTGGAGAAAGTAATTTCGACCATTAAGAGCATCGAAAGGTCAGTCAAGGGAGTGAAGTTGCTTCACAAACCTGATAGCCAGCAAGTGAGTGTCAACCTAGTTCGTAAAGAAGGGTCAACAACTAATCGCCCTTGGAAGAATTACTCAAGAAAAAAACCTCAGCACATACAGTGGCAAATCCAACTGTTATTGATGGGGTTCCAGTGCACATGTAGCAACCAGCAAAGAATGTCCTGTGTGAGGCAAGATATGCATGGGATGAGGTAAAATGGGACACTTTCTTAAGGTATGCGGAACTCCATGTTCAAAAAAGATATACACAGTGCAGGAATCCAAATCAGAGGAAGACTCTGATGAAAGTGAACTGATTAAAAACTTGGTGTTACTTGTGGCCATCATTGACAGAGAAGACGTGCAGAACCAGCCCAAATTTAATGTCTGTGTGAACGGAGAAAACGTTGAGATGTTGGTGGACACTGGATCAAGTTCAAGTTCAAGTTCAGTGATTTGTATAGTGCACTACTCACCCAGAGGGTCTCAAGGCGCTTGAGTGAGGGTGGGTGCATTATTTATTGAATAGCCAGGTTTTTAGCTGCTTTCTGAAGGAGAGGTGGTTCTGTGTGAGGCGGAGGTGAGTGGGGAGAGAATTCCAGGTTTTGGCCGCTAAGAAGGAGAAAGATCTTCCTCCCATGGTGGATCTATTGATGCGCGGGATTGTGGCGAGGGCTTGATTGGATGAACGTAGATGGCGAGTGGGTGTGTAGGAGAACAGTCCTTTGTTGAGGCATTTGGGTCCTAGTTCGTAGAGGGCCTTGTGTGCGTGGGTGAGGAGACGGAATGTTATTCTCTTGTTGACGGGAAGCCAGTGGAGATCTTTCAGGTGACCGGAGATGTGAGCTTGACGGGAGATGTCTAGTATGAGTCTGGCTGAGGCGTTTTGGATGCGTTGGAGTTTTTTCTGTAGTTTGGCTGTGGTTCCGGCATAGAGGGTGTTTCCATAATCTAGTCGGCTAGTGACTAGTGCGTGGGTGACTGTCATTCTTGTTTCGGTGGGGATCCAGCTGAAGATTTTTTTGAGCATGCGTAGTATGTTGAAGCATGATGATGAGACGGCGTTGACTTGTCTGGTCATCGATACGGAGGAGTCTAGGATGAAGCCCAGGTTACGTGCGTGATCTGTAGGTATGGGTGCTGTGCCCAGGGCTGGTGGCCACCATGAGTCGTCCCATGCAGAGGGGGATGATCCTAAGATGAGGACTTCCGTTTTGTCTGAGTTTAGTTTTAAATGACTGTTCTTCATCCATTCGGCTACTTCTTTCATTCCTTCGTGTAGATTGGTTTTGGCGGTGTTAGGGTCTTTGGTGAGGGAGAGGATCAGCTGGGTGTCGTCTGTGTAGGAGATGATGTTGAGGTTGTGTTGTCGCGCGATGGATGTGAGGGGACTCATGTACACGTTGAAGAGGGTGGGACTGAGTGATGATCCTTGTGGTACCCCGCAGATGACTTCGGTTGTCTCTGATTTGAATGGGGGGAGGTGGACTCTCTGGGTTCTTCCGGCGAGGAACGAGATGATCCAGTCCAACGCTTTTCCTTGTATTCCGACGTTGCTGAGGCGTTGTATGAGGGTGTTATGACAGACTCTGTCGAAGGCGGCGGAGAGGTCAAGTAGGATGAGGGCAACTGTTTCTCCGTTGTCCAGTAGCGTTCGGATGTCGTCTGTAGCAGCGATGAGGGCGGTTTCAATGCTGTGTTTGGCTCGGAAGCCGGACTGTGAGGGGTCAAGTGAATTGTTGGATTCAAGGAAGGCGGCGAGCTGACTATTGATGGCTTTCTCGATGACTTTGGCCGGGAAGGGGAGGAGTGAGATGGGGCGGTAGTTCTTAAGTTCAGAGGGGTCTGCTGTGGGTTTCTTCAGAAGGGCGCTGAGATCGGCATGTTTCCAGCTTTCTGGAAAGGTAGCGGAGTTGAAAGAGCAGTTGATGACATCGCAAAGATGGGGTGCGATGATGGAGTCTGCTTTGTTGAAAATGTGGTGGGGACATGGGTCGGTTGGCGATCCTGAGTGGATGGAGTTCATCAGGCGGATGGCGTCTTCAGTTGTGATTGGGTTCCAAGCGCAAAGGTTGTGAGAGTGCTGTTCTGGTTTGGAGGTGGGTGGAGTGGGTTGTTCTTCGGACAGGTTTCCAAAGCTATTATGAATATCGGCGATTTTGTTGTGGAAGAAAGAGGATAGAGAGTCGCAGAGGTCTTGGGAGGGAGTGATGTCATTGGTGCCGGCGGTGGGGTTGGTAAATTCTCTGACGATGTTGAATAATTCTTTGCTGTTGTGGGTGTTGTGGTCGACTCGATCCTTGAATGCTGATTTCTTGGTGGATCGGATCAATTGGTGGTGTTTGCGGGTGGCGTCCTTGAAGGTGGTCAGGTTGTTAGTGGTTGGTTTTTTTTCCAGGTTTTCTCGAGGGTACGACATAACTTCTTGGATTTCTTAAGGTCATCATTGAACCAAGGGGCCTTTTTGCTACCTAGTTTGATCTGGTGGTTTTTCAAGGAGGCTAATTTGTCAGCGCTGTGGCTGATCCATTGTGTGAGTTTGGTGGCAGCTTGGTTTGGGTCCGATGATATGGCTGGGGGGTTTTGGTTAAGCGATGTGAAGAGTTGATCGGTGGTGATTTTGTTCCCGTTTCTTCGGGGAATAGGTTGTGGTGGGATGTGGGTCGTGGTTTTTTTGTAGCTGAAGTGAACGCAGCTGTGGTCCGTCCAATGGAGAGCTGTGGTGTGATCGAAGGAGATGTGTTTGCTGGAGGTGAAGATAGGGTCGAGCGTGTGTCCGGCTAAGTGGGTGGGGTTGTTAACAAGTTGTTTGAGTCCGAGATTGGCCAGGTTGTCCAGAAGGGTGGTGGTGTTGTTGTCGTATTTCTTTTCCAGGTGGAAGTTGAGGTCTCCCAGTAGAATGTAGTTCTCGGAGGTGAGGGCATGTGGGCTGATGAAATCAGTGATGTCTTCATTAAATTGTTTGCGGGTTCCTGGTGGTCTGTAGATAAGGGTGCCTCTAAGTGTGGTCCTGGGGTCGGTGTGGATCTGGAAGGGAAGGTGTTCGGCGGTCGCGAGGTTATCGTCGGAGCTGGTCGTTATTCGGATGGTGTTCTTATGGGCGATGGCAATGCCTCCTCCTGTTTGGTTGGTGCGGTCTTTTCGGATGATCTTGTAAGCGTCCGGGATGGCTATGGCGATGTCGGGTGCTGATGATGCGTGCATCCAGGTTTCTGTAAGGAAGGCGATGTCCGGTGATGTGGTGTCGAGTAGGTCCCAGAGTTCAGTGGCGTGTTTGTGGACCGAGCGGGTGTTCAGCAGGATGCACTTCAGGTGGTTAGGGTCGGAGTTGTGTTTGGAGGAGGAGGATTTGGTGTGGGTCCTGATGCAGGCGAACTTGCATGAGTGGCATGCGAATGGTCCGTGGGTGTGTCCTGGGGTAGTTACGCAGCACTGTGGGGTGCGTCCGGGGTTAAGGGCAAGGAGAGTAGCGGAGTCGTACTTAATGCGGGTGGAATGGGTTTTGTGAGGACCAGGGGGTCTGGCGCTGGGCGCGGTCCAGGCGCAGACGGGCGTAGAGAGGCTTACCTTTGGCGCACCTTCGGCGCGAATGGGGTGCGTCCGCTGCGCGTGAACGCTGCGCGTACATGCATCTGTCATAAGTGGGTGGTGGAGGGGGGAGGGGCGAGGGAGGGTCAGCTGGGAGGCGGGGCGGGGTGGAGGTCCGGGCAGGGAGGCACAACAACAAACTACAAGATGGCAGCAGGCCGAAAACGAAACTGGATTGGGGCACAACCTAAAGACAACGCTATGCAATAATACAGTGAAATGATTTGATTAAAAGGCACAATGCGATTCTACTGACTGTGCGCTTATTAATTGTAGCGCTGCGGTAATTAACTACACACGACAGCAGACAGGCACTAATGCGAGTATTCGAGGCTAATTTATTTCAATATTAAATAGGCAGCAATGAGATAATAGCAATGCGAGTAAAGGCAGATTGCAATTGTGAGGCGCTACGATACCACTGCAGTGGGTGCGGGGAGCTGCTTGTCAAAGGACTCCTGCAATGATTTAAAGTGCAAGACACCATTAGAGGCCAGCAGAATAGTTAAAGGAGCTTCTGGCGGACACACAATAAAGTTGGAAGGAGTATTTACAGTGAATTTGTCCTTCAAAGAAAAGAAAACCTTCACAAGGATTTTCGTGGTAGATTACAGTGTGAATATCCTCGGTTGGTTAGAACAACAAAAACTGAAGATGATAATCAACCCATGCTAACCACCCTATGTGTTCAGTATTCAAGAGGACAACTTGGAAGCTGTTCTCAAGGAATTCATGGGGGTGTTCAGCAAGTAATTGCGGTGCTTGAAGTATTTCAAACATGAGATCATTCTTAAGGATGATGCTTACCCTGTGAAACAACGTATGAGAAACATACCATTGTCTGCCCGCGCTGAAGTCAAAGCCATTCTGGAAGGATGGTGCAAAGAAGGAATAATCAAGCCATTCAAAGCATCTGAATGGCTTTTGCCCGTGGTTATTGCGAAGAAGAAGACTGGAATGATCCGTTTATGTATAGACCTTCGTGAACTAAACCGACATGTGGTAGCAGATTGCCAACCTCTACCCCTAATGAACGAGATGGTAATGACTTTGGATCAGGTGAAAATCTTTACAATGCTAGACTTCAGTGCAGCGTACCACCAGATTCACGGGGAGTCAAGAACATTTACAACATTCATCACTCCTGAAGGCGCTTATCAATTTTGCAGAATGCCTTTTGGTCTGTGTTCAGCATCTGCTGTATTCCAGCGCATAATGAACCAACTGTTCTGTGGCATGGAAGGTGTGAGATCATTTCAGGATGACTTACTGATTACAGCAAGACGGATGAAGAGCACTTAGCCATGCTAAGAAAAGTACTACAAAGGATTCAGGACTGTGGGCTTACCTTGCAAAAGGACATATGCAAGTTTCTCAAAGGAACTGTAGAGTACTTAGGACACCACATTGATAAAAATGGAGTTCGGCCAAAACCGTCCATAATATGTGAAATATCCTAGTCACCCAACCCAAAAAATAGAGAAGAACTTGCATCTTTTTTAGGCATGAATGAATTTCACTCAAAGTTCATACAACATTATGCAACCAAGGTTAAGCCACTACGGAAACTGCTAAAGAAGAATGCGGAGTTCATTTGGGTCGACAACTGCAAACAAAGCATAAAGATCATAAAATAAGAACTTGAACAAGCCCCATCAATGCAATCATTCAGTGAAAAGTTGCAAAGTATTGTGACTACCGATGCAAGCCAGCTCGGGCTAGGAGCAGAGCTCAGCCAAAAAACAGAAGAAGGTGGAAAAGTCATTGTGTTTGCATCACGCAAGCTAAGAGGCCCAGAGACAAAATACTCTGTAATTGAGCGCAAGCTATTGGCTTGTGTTTGCACTGTTACAGAGTTTAAAATTATTCTGTGGGGCAAGGAATTCACCATCCGCACTAATCACAAGCCATTAGTCAGCATACTAGAAGGAAAAGGTTCAAGTCGACCCTCTGCAAGAATAGCAAAGTTAGCGTGTAAATTACAGGCATATCAGATCAAGATGGTGTACATTCCTGGCAGAGTCAATGTGTCGGCTGATTACTTGACTCATGCCCCTTGTCAGAGTGAATCAAATTGTGATGAGGAAGAGGAAGATTACTTGCCTGTTGCATGCTTGCTTAGCCATGAAGAATCAAATGGTACCATTACCAAAGCAGAAAGGGTAGAGGCCATAAAGAGTGACAATGTGTTTGCTGAAATCAAGAAGTATGTGATCAAAGGATGGCCTCGGGAGAGAGTCTTAGACAAGGCACTTAGACCATACTGGAAAATACAAGAAGACATCAGTGTTGTCGAAGATATCATTCTCCATTGTGAGACTTTGGTGGCACCTATGTCCCTGAGGAAAAGGTTGATAACATTAGCTCACGAAGGCCATGTGGGGATGACAGGCACTAAGCAAAAGTTAAGGGAGAGATACTGGTGGCCTTCAATGGATCGTTATGTTGATGTGTTTGTCACCCATTGTTCAGTTTGCACCAAGGCAGACAAGTCAATGACAACCCGTCATTGCCTTTTGATGTCCATGGAACTACCAGCGGAACCTTGGATAAGAGTCGACATAGACTTCATTGGACTAATGTATGCTTTGAACTTAGAAATGCGCTATGCCATAGTTATATTTGGCTATTTCAGTAAATGGATAGAAGTCAAATTTGTGTCACAACCTACCACACGCGAAGTAGTGAACTTCTTGAAGGAGTTGTTTTGCAGAGAAGGCTTCCCGTATCAGTTAGTCACCGACAACGGGGTGCAATTTGTATCCTCTGAGTTGGTTTAATTCATGAAAAATAATGGCATAGAGCATGTGAGATCCTCTTTACACCACCCACAGGGAAACAGCCAGGTTGAGCGGGCCAATCGCATAGTAAAACATACCCTCCAAATGGCCTTAAAATCTCACATCCCTAGTGAGGCAGCTCTCCGTACCAGGTTATAGTCATACCGCACCACTCCACACAATAAGACTGGTAGGACCCCTTTTGAGTTAATCAGGGGTAGAGCAGCAATCACTCAATTGCAGCCAAATTGGTCCTTGGCTTGGTAAAAATGGGAGAATGAGAATTCCAGAGAAAAAGAGACCAAGATGAGAAGCCTGGTGGACGAACGCCAGAAACGCATGCATATCAATTACAATGCCAGGAATGGGGCGAAGGAGATGTCTGTGAAGGCAGGTGATGTGGTGAGAGTAAAGTATCCTAAAAAAAAAAACATGAGCAAATACAGTGAGCCTAGGCGTGTGCTCAAGACCAAGGGTACTGCTGTCCTGCTCGACAATGGTCAGTGGTGGAATGGATAGAAAATTGTCAGTGGCTGGACCCCAGAACCAGTGAGTAGACATCATGGACTACAAAAAGAAGCCTCAGCATCCTCAGCCAATGCTGATAATAGTCAACTGTGTGATGCAAGCACTGCTCCAGTCACTGCTGGGGATCATGCTGACATATCTCCTCCTAGGCTTGTAACCAGTCAAGATGGCACTGTTCGGGATAAGAGAATGGTTGTCCCTCCTGTGAGATTTAAAGACTATGTAATGTGCTAGTTGTTTTTCTCCAGGGTATAGGAACTGTGCGCTTGTAATTTTCATAGACCTGGTGATTATTAGCTTGTCTTCAAAAAACGGGAGAAGATGTAATGTCTTGATCACCTTGACTTCTGTCCCTTCCGCGCCTCAGTCCCAACTTATGTGTATGTGCTCGTGTGCCAGCACACAGTAGAACTTTGCTGGAGGGAGCGGGTGTGGGCTTGCAATAAAGCAGGTTGCCTCTACCCACGTCTCCTTGCCTCTTTACAAGCCCCGCTGTATCCCTTGATTTTGCTCGGAATGGAGGAAAATTGCTTTGGATGGTAAGGGTGTTTCCAGTACCACGCACAAGGGACCCTTTCACAAAGAGGCCACAGCATTTGCTGGAATAGAGTGGAGGTTTTACCCGAGGTATCGGATTGCTGTGGCCCACCACCCTAACTCTGGATGTGAAGAGACTGCCAGCATTAGCGGGTCCGTCACTCTATGGAAAGACACAGTCACTGAACAGGCGGAGGGAAAGGTGTGCTGAAAGTAGGGGACACAATGACTTTTGATGTTATTACTTATCAAGTCCTCTCTTTGGTACCACAGGTGTAATCAACATTCTTTGAGGCACTTTGCTACTAGCATACTGCATTGTGGGACGGGTAGTTTCTACATTCAAACTACCGTCATGCAACGTGGTCCAGGTGAGTGTCTCACCACATGGAAGTAGGCGCTTACTTGAGACACAGGTTGGAGAGAGCCAATAAGGAAGAAGGCATCTGATGAAGGCTGTCGCTGAAAGGCATTATGCCCTATTCGTCAAATAAAATTCAGTCTGAAGCTCCGCTGTGTCCCTTGATTTTGCTCGGAACGGAGGAAAATTGGTTTGGATATACAAATATATGGATATGAAGATGCGTTTTGGCATTGGCCTTTTTCGAGTAAGTAATTACTGCAAATTCCCTTAGAAATACACCATTCAGTTCATAGAAAGTGACAACACATTTCTGTTCTCGCGTTTGCATACATTTTGAGGCATTTCATTGAAACTATTTAACATTCCCATATTCGATATACAGCCATAACAATTAATTGATTTTTTGTGTGTGCATCTTAGTAATTGAACACCATGAATTATAGGCCTTGCAACCGATAATACAGTTTATCAAACATGGCGAGTTAACATTCTCAATAAAGTTTTAAAACGCTACCAGAGTATTACCCACTGTTAAGCCTGTTTGGGTTTTTTGTGTTGAGCTCAATAATATATCTTGACTCAAGAATGCGGAGTAATTTCTACCGATCACCACCCCTGGGATGCGGCAGTACCCTGTCTACCCCATAGAATGTTAGGAGGTTACTGTCACTGCTGTGTTTTTCAGAAAAATGTTCTGCTGTCGGATAGGTATAATCCCTATTAGTAATTGCACGCATATGTTGTAAGATGAGTACCTTCAGCTGTAGCTTTGTACTGCCCACGAACTTATATTGACAAGGACATTCTAGGGCATAGATTACATAGTCATTAGAACACGTGATCAATTTGTCAATCTTCCTTTCCTTGTCTAAATCGATTTTATAGAATGTTCAGCTCTTACTGTTCTTACGCGCCTTGCACTTGTTGCAAGTCGTAAATCCTTTGATAGAGCCTAACCAATTTCCTTATTGTTCAACCTGCTGTTACATATGGACAAGTCAGTCCATTAATATATATATATCAAAACACCAGCCCAAGTGCATATCACGCACAGAACAGCTACATATATATATATTTCAGTAGGTAGTTATAGTTAGGACCTAGTTTCCATAGGAAATTTGTGTTTGTTTTGCTAATAACTTTGGTGCCATTTGACAAATCTTCATGAAATTTGTATAACAAAACACGTTTTCCCCCATGCAATTTCCCATAGGGATATTAGACACGACTACTGCCCGAACCACTTACAGGAAGTGCACCAAATTTGGCAAAAAGCTAGATCTTGCTCCACAGATGCACACAGTCACTTACACACCCACTCACACACCCACTTTCATATCCACTTACATACCCACATAACCACTCACACTCCCATACAGCCACTCACGCACCCACTCACAGACCCACAAAACCACTCACATACCAACTCACACATCCACACAGCCAATCACACAGCCACTCACACACTCACACACCCACCTACACACCCACAAAACCACTCACACACCCACAGAGCCACTTGCACACTTACTCACACACCCACATAGCCACTCACACACTCACTTACAGACCTACACAGTCACACACACACCCACTCAGTAACTCATACAGCCACTCACACACCAGCACAAAGGCAGTGATGCTCTTATAGAAATTGCAATGGCATATGCTTGCATTAAACGTTTTGTTGTTTTAGTATTGAATGTGTGCTTTTTGGTTGGGAACAGATCTGTGGATCCCTGAAATTAATTTTTGAAAAGTGAAAGGGCTGGTGCATTGCATTTATAGAAATAATATAAAACTGCTAAATAATAGTAATAATTAGGTCTAGCCTACGGATATATGCCTGCATAGGATCTGTACAAGCATATATGTATGTTCTGACAATTTTATGGCTGTAGGTGAGTAGGTGGAAGGGCCCTAGGGAGCAGATTTACAAGCCCCTTGCGACACTTTTACGCCACAGTTGCGTCACTTTTGTGATGCAGCAGCGGCGTAAACAATGCACCACTATGCAACATATTTACAACGTGACACATCTAGTGAGATGTGTCACGTTGTAAAGCCCTGCGCTACATTATACCTACGTCAGGTATAATGTATGCAGTGTAGGCGTTATGTCGCAAGAAAACCGCGTAAAAGTGACCCAGTGAAATCTACAAGATTTCACGGTGTCACTTTTACGTCCCGATACATCAAAACCTTACACTTGCTTGTAGCAGGCGTAAGGAGTGACGCAGCACAGCAAGTATAGGGCACCCCCGAGCAGTGCTGGAGTTGCGTCGTGCTTGCGACACAACTCCAGCACTGCGTCACCTTTACGCCGTCAGATGCGCCACGCATCTCTCTATCCTTGCGCCCCGGTGCGCCGCATTGTAAATGCAGCGAATCCATGGTGGCGCAAGGGAATACAACCGTCACGCAAAATAACTGGTGCATCCCTGCTGATGCGCCAGTTATTGTAAATCTGCCCCCTAGTGTTTTTCATGCATTGGGTGATTGATTGTCCATTGCTCGTTCGTAGTGAGGTGTTTTCCTTTTGTGCCTCACAAATCCGACAGGCAATTATTGTGTGGTATTTTGCACACAAAGGTGTGCACAGAGTGGCAGAGCAGACCCTGGATCCTGTACTTCGGTTTTTCATAAACACCCCAGTCACCTTTGATAACTTGGGAGAGAGTTTCAAAATAGCTGATAATCTGTACTGTATTTTAATCACATTTATATAGCGCTTACTATCCCTAATGAGGCGTTGAAGCGCTTATGTTTGATTATCATGTATACCTAAGGAGGTGTAGCTATCATTAGTTCAACAGGTACAGTGGCATTGGGGCCCAGAGCCCTGAGGGACCCACTGGAGTCTGCACATTTCTGCATTGTACTACTCCAGTAGTAGAACGAGGGACCCTTTTAGTTTCTAGCACCAGGGCCGATGGCATCCTTGTTACACTACACTGTACTGAGACTGTTGGAGCAGCAAAAACAGTCCTATTTGTGAAAAAACGAGTGCTTTGGGCCGAGTTAGCTTGGACGGGTTGGGACCAGCCTTCTCATTGTCTACTGACAGTGGGAGGGTGACCAAGTAGGTAATGGAGAGACCGCTGATTACGAGCTCCAGAGGCCTGCTGCGTTTACTTACTAAACCTCTCTCTATTCCAGGCCCCTTCTTTGACAGTGCAGCGGGAGCGTTTCTCCGCGCGCTCTGATGTGTCAGACGCCATACTGAGGATAACATTTGAACAAACTGAATCAAAATAGCTTTGATGCAGTCTCTCAGTGGCCTGCCTGTAACTTCAGAGTAAATAACGGTGGAGCAGCCTTGATGCGTGCAGGGCCTGGACTCCCGGCCTGAAGCTCATTTATATGGTTATTGGCGTGAGGGCATGAAAATGCAAAACATGTCAGAACACAAACATCTCATTTAATGGCTACTCCGTGCATCGCGAAATGAAAGGAAGCGAAGAGAGCGCGGAATAAGCAACGTTATGGAAAATTACTGGGCACATAATGGCATATGACTGTATTTTAACACTCCAGTACCTGCTGTGATGTGAAGTGGATGATGGCGAACAAAGCATAGGTTTCAAAAATAGGCAAGTGCTTGTGAATATAGCATGAGCTGAGAGCGTGAGGTGCAATTCGAAATGCAGAGATTTCCACTTGGAGAACGAGCCCAAATGATAACATGGGGCATATTTACAAGAGAATGGCGAAGCGTGTCGTTAAGCAAACATTGCTGACGCCACAATCCGCCATTCTGAAAACACAGGTATGCACTATATTCACAAGCTCACCCCTGTGTTACCCCTAGTGCCTTGCTAAATCTAGCTGTCTAGCTCCAACGTAGGCACCCTCGCACCATAGTGCAAGGGTGCCTACAATGAGGATATTATTGTTTATGTGCAGGAAGGTGTCCCTTCCTGCACATAAACAATCCAGAATGGCAGTTTGTAACTTCTTTTTATGCTGCATTGTGCAGCACACATAGAAATTGTAAATCACAATGTTTTAAATAATTGTGTATGTGCAGGAAGGGACACCTTCCTGCACATGAACAATCAAGCATTCTGATTTGCTGTTTCTATGTGTGATGCACAATGCAGCACACTTAGAAACAGCAAAAATGAGGAGTAACTAAGCATTTCTAATTTTTTCACCTATTTAAGACCAGGTTTTCCCTGGTCTTAATGTTGGTGCTGCCCCATATGTACTCCACCCTTGTAAATAGGGGGTCAGCACCAAAATCAATGGGTTTCGCAGTGGAACACCCACCACAACACCCATTGCCCTCCACTTGCACGCTATAGCATCAAAGCGGGCCTTATTTATGAGGCAATCAACAAAGAAATGCCAGTACTGCATTTGAATTCAATATTTTGATAAATTGAGTAACAATCCTCAATTCAATAAGACCAATAAATCAGTCTGTAAACTTATGATTAATTCTTTTTATTTTTGAATTTCTTTTATGTGTTTTGTTTTCTTGAGTTTGAGCAAAGTGCTTTTAAACGAACAGTTTTTTACAAAAGAAGAGACTCATAAAGTGCATACAAAAACCTTCAATTATGTACAAAACCAACAAAAACAGTTAATCTCAACTCTAATCCTATATATATTGTTTTGCAACGCATTTAGAGGAGACATTAAACATTCAAAAGGACTCCACTTAGTACACTTAAAGACACAGACACACAAGACAAGACACTTTTGACAATGGTATGACAAGGATTCACCGTTCCTAAAGAAAAATGTAAACGCCCTGTTTTCAATAAAGTTTCCGTTAAAACAGGTGCGGATACTGGTGTTTAGTACGAATTCTTTTTAGACTTGTTTTATACAATAGACCATCTAATAATTCAATTTTATCAGTTTTAGTCATAGAAAGATTGGTCTAATGAAAGGGCGATGAGTTTTCAAAGGGACAGCGGTCGACGCGTTTCGAATCCCTTATGTGGCAGGGATTCTCATCAGGACCATGTGGACTCAATCTAAAAATAAATCAATAAACATTCTGTCAGTCTTACTGGGTGACACTCAACTTCAAAACAGTCATACATTCTCTCAGATCGTACCTGTATATTAGATTACAGCGGTCAGTCTCCCAAGAGATGGAATGCTCATACAGCTGTAATGTAAATGAGCATGGTTAGGATTAATGTGCCAAAGAAGTCAATCAAATTGGTGAAGGACACCAATCTGTGTACTTACATAAATCGGCAATTTGGCCGCGTGGTCAGCTTATATTCACTTTCTTCTGACGATTCTAAAAGCAAAGGACAAAGTCTCTTTTAACTTTGGCACTGTAAATGCGCATTGGGCATTTAAATTACACGTTTGGGCATTGGGGTGCTCAGTGGTGAGCGTTTATTTTTAGCGTGCAAGGATCGTGTCACGGAGGAAATGGGGAATCGATTTTAAGATGCGCGTGGAGAAGGGGCATGCAGAGCTTTATTTTGGCACTGTAAATGCACATGCAGGCATTTTTTGCATTTATGGCGTTTAAGGTGCTCGATGGTGAGCATTTTTTAATTTTCGTGCCAAGATCGTGTCACGGGGGTGGGGGGACGGGGAAGGGGGAAATGAATTGAGGGGAAGCGTTTGGGGCTGAATGACTAGGAAGAATACACTTCCGAGGTCCGCATTCAATGGCGGGATGCAAAGTTTCAGTTTCCGAGTTAGTCCGGTTATTTAAAAACCCGGTTCCGCATGGAGCTTCATTTTGGCACTGTAAATGCGTATGTGAGCGTTTTTGAGCATTTGTGGCATTTAAGAAGCTCAGTGATGAGCGTTTGTAAATTGCGTGCCATTGAAGTGTATTCTTCCTAGTCATTCAGCCCCAAACGCTTCCCCTCAATTCATTTCCTCCCCCCCCGTCCCCCCACCCCCGTGACACGATCTTGGCACGAAAATTAAAAAATGCTCACCATCGAGCGCCTTAAACGCCATAAATGCAAAAAATGCCTGCATGTGCATTTACAGTGCCAAAATAAAGCTCTGCATGCCCCTTCTCCACGCGCATCTTAAAATCGATTCCCCATTTCCTCCGTGACACGATCCTTGCACGCTAAAAATAAACGCTCACCACTGAGCACCCCAATGCCCAAACGTGTAATTTAAATGCCCAATGCGCATTTACAGTGCCAAAGTTAAAAGAGACTTTGTCCTTTGCTTTTAGAATCGTCAGAAGAAAGTGAATATAAGCTGACCACGCGGCCAAATTGCCGATTTATGTAAGTACACAGATTGGTGTCCTTCACCAATTTGATTGACTTCTTTGGCACATTAATCCTAACCATGCTCATTTACATTACAGCTGTATGAGCATTCCATCTCTTGGGAGACTGACCGCTGTAATCTAATATACAGGTACGATCTGAGAGAATGTATGACTGTTTTGAAGTTGAGTGTCACCCAGTAAGACTGACAGAATGTTTATTGATTTATTTTTAGATTGAGTCCACATGGTCCTGATGAGAATCCCTGCCACATAAGGGATTCGAAACGCGTCGACCGCTGTCCCTTTGAAAACTCATCGTCCTTTCATTAGACCAATCTTTCTATGACTAAAACTGATAAAATTGAATTATTAGATGGTCTATTGTATAAAACAAGTCTAAAAAGAATTCGTACTAAACACCAGTATCCGCACCTGTTTTAACGGAAACTTTATTGAAAACAGGGCGTTTACATTTTTCTTTAGGAACGGTGAATCCTTGTCATACCATTGTCAAAAGTGTCTTGTCTTGTGTGTCTGTGTCTTTAAGTGTACTAAGTGGAGTCCTTTTGAATGTTTAATGTCTCCTCTAAATGCGTTGCAAAACAATATATATAGGATTAGAGTTGAGATTAACTGTTTTTGTTGGTTTTGTACATAATTGAAGGTTTTTGTATGCACTTTATGAGTCTCTTCTTTTGTAAAAAACTGTTTGTTTAAAAGCACTTTGCTCAAACTCAAGAAAACAAAACACATAAAAGAAATTCAAAAATAAAAAGAATTAATCATAAGTTTACAGACTGATTTATTGGTCTTATTGAATTGAGGATTGTTACTCAATTTATCAAAATATTGAATTCAAATGCAGTACTGGCATTTCTTTGTTGATTGTCGTATTGGCGCAGCCTTACTGCTTTAGCCAGAACCCTTACTGTTGCCACTTATTTATGAGGCAGCATTAACACCTTCTGTACTCACAACGGCCCCCAGCAGTCACGCGTCACGGTGGGCGTGTGCGCACGACGGCCGGGGGCCATCCGAATCCCACCCACGCGTTAATTCTCTCACACAGCGCGAGAATTAACACCGCAAGGAAAGGGTTAAGCCACGTTAATGATGCCTTGTAAATAAGGCAAAGCCCCTATCGCCACAGGAATGTTACTAAAAGTGACGTCCCTGTGGCGATAGGGGCTTGTTAAAATGCCCCTAAGTGTAGCGTGAAAGGGGGCCTTATTTACAAGGTGGCGTTAAGCCATGTTAAGTGGCTTAACACCGCCTTGTAAATAAGACTAATGGTTTACCGCCACAGGAATGTCCTAAAAAGTGACATTTGTTTGGCAATAGGGGCTTGTAAATATGTCCCTATGTCTGCCCTCTTACTGTTATACATATTTCCAATTTTGCAAGCCAGAAACAGTAAGCTCCTGGTGCTCAGGGTAAAGATTTCCTGAAACTAACTCATTGGCGTCACAGTTCACATACCATGACTGCTTGCAATTTGCAAGCACACAGTGGTTGTACTTGCAGCTCGAAGTTAGTGAGTCGCGAGGAGAATGACGGCGCTGGCTCTGTCCAATACCAAACCTTTGCAAAAACAGAAGAGTCCTTGGTGAACCCATTTTGCTTTCTTTCAAGCAGCTCTGACAATTAGAGCATTTAATTGCAGCCCTTATATCGCACTTACTACCCCAATGTGGGGCACTGAAGTTCTTACCGACATAAGTAGCACGGTACATCATGTAGGGTGTGTTGAAAAAAAGATGCTATAATTCCAACTTTACACTGTCTACAAAAAGAGTGGGTGTATGTCCACATTATGTGTCAATACTCTAAGCATGTACTGTATTGTAAAGATAAGATCTAAATCCTCAATAAGATCTTCATTGTGTGATTAAGATCATCATTGCACCAAGTATAGAGATGTGATGTAAGTCTATCTGATACTACTGCTCCGGAGGACACACTGGGCGAGTACGGAGGTTAATGAGGCAGAACTGAGATGCATATACATCAAGAGCGCATCAATGATAGCTCGCATGTTCACGCAAATGTTTGGACTACCCTAGTACATATTTTATAAATGCTTAATAATGTTCATTTACACACAAGAAATAGATCTTGATTGTGAGTCAATTCCAGTGGCGTAACATAAAATCATGGGCCACGCTTCAGAATGTTAACAGAGGTCCCTGAGTCTCCCATATTTCAGAGATATTCATTGGCTTTGGGCTGAATTAGGGCCCCTGAAGGGTTGGCAGGACCCCTCAAAGGTTATCCCCCCCTGCACTGCAGGGTATGCAGTGACTTGTGTTACACCCCTGGTGCATTCTGAAACCAGATAACGACTTTCTCTCTGAAGCAGCATGGGTTCTCATGATATTTGGATTTTGTTGCTCAAGGGGTCAAAGGTGGTGGTTACCACAGTGATACTCTTTTTCTGGGGTCTTTGCTTTAACCTGTAGAAGGGCCTAACATGGAATATTCAATGCCCTTTTGTAAGCATACCTGACAGTTTGCTTGTGTAACCTTTCTCATGTAGCTTGGTTGTAAGAAATCAGACCTCCTTAACAAATCAATTTGTGTTCAAACAATGTCTCCTATACCTGAAAAACTGTGTTACAGTAAATATTTCACACGAAGCTCTGAGATGGAAAGGTTTCACTTTGTTTAGCAGAGAGAGCTGACATGAGGCCATCTTGATCTTAGAGAAGTGTTTGCTGACTGTGAGGTTCGAGGTTGATTCTGAGCAACTTGGCATTAGTTGATAGCTTGAGAAAAATTCTTCATGTCACAGGGCTGATTTGGACTAGTTGGTGTTTTATATTATTGATTAAATGGATGATTTCAGTCTTGGTGGAGCAGAGTTCCAGGTAGATAGTAGACATCCAGGAATAGATTAACTGCTGGCAGTGCTGGAGCTGTTCCATGGTAGGGGCAGAGGAGATGTCAAGTGTATTGGTGGATGATTTTAAGGTGTTTGGTATTGGGTAGAGATTATCGAAGCTCCATCTACAGTTTCAAAATGGCAGGAGACTGGATGGTTCCCCGGTGAACTTTGCAATTGACAGGGGGCTCTGAAGGTGCAATATCATCAAACTCGTGTCAAGAAGACTCAGTTGAGGGTGGTGCCAGTGAATCTTTTTCAGGACTTCAGGATTTGGAAGAGTGTTGGTGGTTGATGATGTTCAAGGAAACTGACAGTTCCAGACTTATCAGAAGTAGTCATCTTTACAAATGCTCAGAAAGCCATAGTCTCCAGTTTTTAAAATGGTTTGAGTGTGGCATTGAAATCTCAAGCCAGATGTGCAGTTGAGCTAAAAATGATTGCCTCTGAAGTGATCTTGCAATTTTGCCTATACTGCTTTTTTTCAATGATCTTGCAGATGAAGTGATGACTTGTAGTGGATCAGGTTTGGGTGGTGTCCTCAGAGTATGTGATGGGTTTCTTAATGAATTGGAAGGTCTGGTGCATCCTCCATAATTCTGGAATGATTCCTTTGGCGAGGATGGTTTTGATGATGATGAATATGGGTGAGACAGATGAAAAAGAAAAGAATTTGATGAAGGAAATGGATTCGGCATCATAGCCCAGATTTACTCACTCCTCCCTCTGACTGAGGTTTCCTGTTCCCCGTGACACAGTTGGGCAGAGAAGTTCAGCACAGTGAGTGAGGCTGAGAAGCTGTGAGCGGAGCATGGGCTGCTGGGGTGCAACGTCTTGATTCTACCATAGCGCAGTTTCAGCAGCCGGTGGTCAGGAGCCGGGAGCTGGAGAATGCCGGAAAAGAGGGTGGAGCAGCAGGCGTCCAATTGGTGCTCTCATCTCTACTGACACCCAGGGCACCCCACCTTTCAATGGCCACCCCACTGCTCTCAAGAAAGTGAGCCATTATCTGTGACGTTTGGCAGTAGTGCACCCCCATACCTGCACATGCCTTTCCACTGCCTTCACCCTGCAACCCACATTCCAGACTCCCCACAAATCACTCCGTAAGTCACACTGCTAGTACTCGGACAGTAGGCAGTAGGCAGCAGAGTCAAAGACTCACATTTGGTTTAGACCTGCAGCAAGGGCAGAGTCCTGGGTAAAGCCCTGGCCCCACAGAGGTGGTCCAGCTAAGCCTGGGTGCGGCTTGTGGTTCGGGTGACCTCCCTGCCTCTGCCGTCTGCTCTACCTTTAGCCCAGCTGTAGTGGCAATTGGGGGAAATCCCCTTGGGGGCCAACCTCCTACCAACTAACCAGCAAAGCACCCATGAGTTTGTCGCCCATCCACTTTGCACCATATCATGGGTGCAAATACACAAGGAAGGGGCTCAGCAGAGGAATTGATGCTTGCGAAACATTCCAGCCCCCCATTTTAACACATAATAATTCCCTCAATGCAGCGTGGTGCAACGTCTTAAAGCTCCTGCAGAAGGCCTCTCACCAGGCTTAAGGCAAGCAGGCACACTCAACTTAGCTGGAAACGTCCCTATAAGTTACCATTTATGCTGTTATATGAGCTACTCTTCAAGGCGCATAGTCCGCACAGCTTGAGGCAGGGGCTAACAATGACAAAGAGGACAACTGGGACAAATAAGAGCCCCTCCAAATGCCCAGTTGCACAACCAGACAATGGCACCCAACCTTCAAAAGAGCTAGACTCTGTTGTTTCTCCAATCCCATCCTCAGCTTCTACATGCAGATGCTTTCCACCAGTCCCCATTTCAAACAAAGCACAAATTGAGGAAACATCGAGGAACAACATCCACCTCTGCTCATACCTGACAATTTGGGAGACCCAGCAGCACATCAACCGGAATCAGTCCTGGAGCAAAACTCCAACAACATGGATCACCCTGAAAGGATGGGGACACGTTTCCGTCAATTCACCAACCCAGGCTCTTAGCCCAGGCAGCAACCTTCAGACAGGGATATGTGCTACGAGCCACCTGAGGTAATTCAGATATCATTGATGCTCACTTCGCCATTGGTCATCAATGCCACCAATGGGGACATTGGAGAACAATCTACGGGGCATGGCAGTTGCTTTCACAGCGATATGTTTCCTACATCCATGTCACCTTCACTGCAGTTCTCTAACCCCACTACCAAAACACTGCTCCACCATGAAAAAACGGAGGAAGAAGAGGCGTGCGGTTTGTGTACTTCTGTCTAAATTACAAGAAAGCCCACTACGATTCACTCATAGTGAGAGTACCCACGCATTCATCCATTTGCAATCAAAACCAGCCTCCTCTATTGATGGACGCCAATAGTACAGAGGAAGAGCTAGGTACCTCGCACGCAACCAGCAGCACTAAGGGGCATATGATCAAGCACAGCGATAAAATTATCGCCGTTTTAACGGGAGAAAACTGCTGCTAAAGCAGCAATAATGGGCTTGATAATATGCCCTTGAGAATTCCAATAGAAGCCCATGTTGACACCAGAACATTGGCTTCTATTGGAATTCTCAAGTGCTTATTATCAAGCTCATTATCGCTGCTTTAGCTGCAGTTTTCTGCCGCTAAAGCAGCGATAATTTTAATGCCCGTCTTTGATAATATGCCCCCAAATTCCTGACTCAATCTGGCTGCCTTCACCAAAATGCCCATTAAGCTTCAATAAATGAGGCCGCCACCATTAATGCCCTCACACAAAAAAAACTGGAACTCCAGAAGGACACCATAAAGGCCTTAGCCACAGCTGTAACTGAGATGGCAACACAAATCTATCATAATAATCACCAGATAGGGAGGAGGAATATCTGTCCATTCAATTCCCCTTATAAGTATTCAAAGAATCAAATGCAGAATGAACACTTGTAACTGTGTTACCTTGGTTTGCTTAAAAAACCCTCATAAACGCGGTGGAAAAGTCGCTATGCGGTGTATTTTGTTTCTCCGCCCCACACTCGCGTTATGGCATCGTCATAGGGTTTAGTAAATATGCTGTACGCCCGCCTCATGCCTGAGGCAAACTCTGGGCAGCACAGTAGTGTCCAGAGATAAGTCAGTGCCCACAAAAAGTAAAAAAACAAGCTTGCATCCATTCACCTGGACACAAAAACAGCATACGAATTGTAACTCAACGCACGTAATCTACATGGTTGTATGCCCCTGCGGAAAGAAATGCATCGGAATGACATGCAGGAAAGTAATGATACGGATTTGGGAACATAAGAGCAATATCAAAACAAAAAAGAATACAATGAAATTATGTGCCCATTTTACAGAACTGGGCCACAAGGCAGAAGACCTCAGATGGACAGTGATAGAAATGTTGCATAAGAAAACTCAAAATACCGAGAGAATGCTGTTCGAAAAGGAGCAAAGATGGGTGGAGCGATTGAATACGAATATTGACGGACCAAATGATAATATACCGTGGCATCAATTTTCAAAATAGATTTCTAAAAATAAGGCCCAGTAACTAATGACAGGTACCACTGTGACATTAGTATTTGGAGAATAAAGAGCATTTAGTCTGCCAAAAAATGCCTATTTTGACCAGTATTCACTACCAACAACATATTTGAAATATAATTCGTAATGGTTTAGAACATAGAAAGAGCATTGATCCAGATCTCTCCTGACAGAGAACGTGCCCCTTTATAATATAAAAACAGTGGCTCGTAGATTCCAAAAAATGCGAGAGGATTCTAATCAAAATATTTTTTGAAATACCACAACGTAAATTAGCCTTGAGACACTCAATGATTAGAGTTAGTATTATAGAGATGGTTGTAGTCCTATTTTTATTTCCATGAACATACACAGCCAAAAGACGCCCGGGACGTCGTTTCCGTGTCCGGGGGCAGAGCCAGCACAAGACGCGGGGAAGTCTCCGAATGCGGGTAAGGAAGGTTGCTCTTAAACCTGCTAATATCTTTTGTACTGAAGTATACCTTTGATACTTTATTGACAGCCTGGGATCAAGACATCCATAACCCGGAGGACACGCGTCTTAGCAACTACGGAGGTAAAAATTGAGTAACGCGGGAAATGAATGGGTAAAATAATAGTGAGAAAAGACGAGTGCCGTAACTAGTTTACTTATGCTCATTCAAGACGAGACTAGCCATATTATAACAGACATAATGCGATACCCCTGACACAAGAGAAGAACGAGTAGTTGGAACTACACTATAGGTTGAGAAACACATCTATCAATGCATAACTCAGACGTTTGTGAATGAGAGTAGTAACAGCGGTAAAAAACGAGTGCCGCAATAAGTCAACTAACTCTTACATAAATAGAGACTAGTCGCATGGCAACAGACATAATGAGATATCCCTGATGCGAGACAGGCCCAAGCAGTCTGAATTAAAATTTAGGTCAAGAAATACATCACCAAATGCAGAATAAAGACGATTGTGAATAAGAGTAGTTGAACACATAATCCTTCCTCCCCATTGAAGGACTTTTCCTTCTATAGCTGAAACATGATGGTCACCATACTGTAACTTCCCTAGTGAGAATGAAAGCGATATTAAGTAAAATTAATAATGAGATGTTCACCTTAAGTTGAGGTTTGAGCAAAAATATGCACATATGGTTGTATGCGTATCCCACATTGTTTGTATGTTTATGTTTCTATAATTACAGGTACACCATAACCTCGAAACGAAACATAGTGGCAACACAAAATCCACTTGAATTACTGCACAAATGGTGTAAGTATTTTTGTTTAGTCCTGACGAATGCCCCATAGACCCGGCTGGGCATGGAGGGGCAGAAACATGTTGACCGTTTTTTGAAAGTGGTATAATACGATCCAGTAACACGATCTATGAGTATACCCAAGATTTTTTACTAACAAGCCTCATCTAATCCCTATTAAAATTCATTCTGGATGCAAGCTTGTTTTTTACTTTTTGTGGGCACTGACTAATCTCTGGACACTACTGCGCTGCCCAGAGGTTGCCTCAGGCTTGAGGCGGGCATACAGCACATTTACTAAACCCTATGACGATGCCATAACGCGAGTGTGGGGTGGAGAAACAAAATACACCGCATAGCGACTTTTCCACCGCGTTTATGAGGGATTTTTAAGCAAACCAAGGTAACGCAGTTACAAGTGTCAATTCTGCATTTGATTCTTTGAACACAAATCTATCTACAAAGTAGATGCTAAATTAGATGTAATAGGTGGTTCACAAAACAAGAATTGTCCATGCATTCCCATTGTGGAGAAACTAGGTACACTGCCAGAGGTTTTTGCATCTCTGGCTACAGAGTTGAAACAGTGTCAAATATCCTCAATTCCACCTAAACCAGACTAACAGGCTTCACACACTGAATGCAGTAATCTTGCCTTAGTATCCCGGAAGGGTGTCCTTCCCCTTGCCCCTGCATCTGTCGATTGCGACGATACCGACACCTTTGATCCCCCCATCTCTTTGCAGCTGCTCTCACTGGGAAAATGTAACCAGTGAGGCCTGGTAAACAGCCTACTATCCACAGCTAAGATAACCCTGGGGAAATTGCCCCCATAGGATCCACAGCCAATGCCACAGATACCAACATACTACTCTCAAGAAGACCAAAAAAGCACCTCAAGAAGCAAGCAAAACATTACAAGATTCTGCATCACAGCCTCTTAAAGAATCCCCAGACGCATTCAGCTTCCCCTGGTCAAGGACATACTGCTTGCAAGGTGGAACTATATACATCACCTCATGTGGCCTCACCTACACCACAGAAGCTCTTTTCAATTTTCTAGAACACAGTGTCCTGTAATGACCCTCGCTCTTGCCAGGAAGCACAAACTTTAATGCAAGAATGAACTCCTTGACGGGCGTGGATGCACCGGGGTCAGCTCACACTCCTCCATGGAACACCTTCCCTATAGTCCACACTTCGATAGCAAATAGGGTGGATAGCGACACTGCCCTGCCTTCTGACATATCTGCTCAATCCGTGCCTTCACCAAGCTGGAAAATCCTTCATTGGACTGCATGGTGCAAGCCTACTCTAATTTACACCTGGACATGGCCAACTGGTAAAAGTTCATCCATCATCCACTGGCACTAAAAACTGAAATGAAAAACACAAGAGAGGTTCATATCCAGGCAAGAAGAGCACAGTTCCATAGATTCCTGAGCTAGCAACATCCAAGTTATTTTAAGTTCTTATAGGGAAAAGCTCTGCCGACCTTACCTAAATAGTGCGTTGACCAAGCCAATCTTAAAGAAGATTTTGTTTGCCAAACTTATGGTTTTACCAATAAAGGAAGTAAATGGCAGTTGAAAGTCGTTGGCAAACACCGGGGCCTACATATTATTCCATCTAAATGAGGAACCCTTGGTTACCTCATCTGCACCTTAATAAAGCTGTTCTATTTAAAATACGAGCACAAACCTGCACTGAGGCGAAAGGACTTCTTTTTAACCTCGAAATGCCTGTGGAATTCGATTTCTAACCTAATTTGACAAAAACTTGGAGCATATTTACAATCACCTATCACCACAGGAACATCACTTTTTATGATTTTTCTGTGACGGGGTTTTGCCTTATATACAAGGGGGTGTTATGCCATTTAATGTGGTTTAATGCCATCTTGCAAATAAGGTCCCCTTTCACGCTACACTTAGGGGCCTTTTATGATCCGGGGCAGATCGCCACCAGCGGGCCTGCGGTGTCAATCTGCCCACCAAATGTCGGATTTCACCAATCAGATTGCCGACCGGACGGAAAAGGAATATAATATGTTGACGATTCCTTGCAGGCACCGCCATCCATATTATCATGTGCCATTGAAAAGGCCTTAACACAGCGGCAATGCCGCCTGAAAAGAGGGAGGCAGAAAATGCTTTTGGGGCCGATTTGGGGCCCGGGGGTAGGGGGTGGGGGGCTGCACTTGGGGGGTACCTATGGTACCCCCTTTCATTGGCATACACAAGGGGCAGGCACCGCCCGGTGCCCATCACATTGTGCATATCAATGCACACCACGCATATTTTACAATGCGGTGAGTGTTGCTTACAGCATTGCCCGCCACAATGTAAAATATGCGGGATGCGACCACTAGGGTGGCGGTCGCATCCTAATGGACCTGGCAGGACTGCTGCACCTCTGGCGGTCACCATCCACCATCGTAATAGGGCCCTTAGTATGAAAGGGGTGGGCAATGAGTGTTGCAGTGGGCATTTCGCTGCTACACCCATTGATTTTGGCACTGCCCCCCTATTTACAAGGGTGGCGTAAGTAGAAGGAAGTGCCAACATTAAGACAAGGGAAAACCTGGTATGAACATGGTGAAATGAGGAGAAATGCTTTATTTCTCTTTGTTTGAGCTGTTTCAATGTGTGCTGCATTGTGCAGCACACATAGAAAAAGCAAATTGCCATGAATGATTGTTTATCTGCAGGAAGGTGTCCCTTGCTGCATATAAAAAATCAATAAAAAAAAATCATTTAAAAAAGGACAACTTGAAACTTGCACAATGCAGCACACATAGGAGTTCCACATCGCCTTTCTGGATTGTTTATGTGCAGGAAGGGATGCCTTCCTCCACATGAATAATCATTCTTTCAAGGCAGGCACCCTTGCACTATGGTGCAAGGGTACCTGCGTTGGCGCTAGACAGATGAATTTTGCGCCAGTGAAGGGAGAAACGCAGGGGTGCATCGTATTATTGTAAATATGGCGCATCACTGCATTTCTAAAGTGACAGAGCGTGGTGTTATCAATTTTGGAGCTAACCCATGCTCCGCAACTTTCTTATACATATGCGCCATTGTATCTTATTCTAACTTTTTAATGATTGACAAATGCTTTTAAATGCCTTTATTTATGCTACTACGCCATGAAATTTTGTAAAAAATGTAATTAAGTAAACAAATAACGTTTTACTGTGCTGTACTGATGCTTTGCATCCGGTTTTCCTTATGTTAGTAATTTAACGTTGATGCAAAGTGTTAAGGTGGTATTTACTATCCACTGAAATCTGGATTTGTGTCCGGCATTATCCCAAAATAATGCAAAGATGTGCAATGTGCTGCCTTGCATTACTTTGCATTAAGCTGGCGTTCCGTGGGCGGTGCATCGTCATTCTCATGCAGCTGCCCATGGGGTTTGATGCACACCCTTAGCTACAAAGCATCATCTACAGGGATTTGCACCAAAATCCCAGGAGAAATATTTTCATTTCTCCCTGTTCTTCCTACTTTACATGTGTGCTGCATTATACATCACACTCACAAAGTGGGGTCGTTTTTTACTGGAAGGGACGTTTTCTAGAACAAAATCTATGCTTTAGAGGGTGCAGATACTCTTGCACTACGGTGTTAGGGTGCCTGTGTTAGCGCATGGCTGCCAAAAGTGTGCCAGTGCATGGAGAGAGTAGAACAGTGCAACATATTAGAAGACATGGCACTGCTCTGCTTTCTTTTTTTCATGCAACTTTAGTTGCTGAGCTTCGTTGAGTGTCGTCTTAGAAAATCAGGCTCGATATTTAAAGGAGGTGGGTTTGAGGAAATTGAGCATGTGGGGGAGGCCTGCATGGGTGTGGGGTCTGATTGTTTACTATAGGCGGGTGTTACATGGACTGGTAGGCGTTAATGGGAGCAGTATTTGTGCTATTATTATGCTGTTGGATCTTCTGTCTTTTTTTGTTTTACTGAAGTAGTGGTTGGTGGTGTTACACTTGCCAATTGAGGGGCAGATTTACGACTTCTGGCGCATCTCTGCTAATCAGCAGAGATGCGCCAGAAGATTTGCGATGCATCTGCCCACCCTGTGCCACCACTGATGCGCCGTATTTACAATGTGGCGCACCGTGGCGCTCGGATGGGCAGATGCGGTTTTGACGCAGCATGGCCCTAAAAGTGACTGAGTGAAATCTTGTAGAGTTCACTCAGCCACTTTTAGGAGGCGTTCCTGCACGGCCCCCCCCCCCCCACACACACACACAAACACCCGGCACCATGTCGCTGGATTTGCGCCGCCGCTGCGTCACAAAAGTGATGCAACGCCAGCGTAAAAGAGGCGCAAGGAGCTTGTAAATCTGACCCCGAGTGTCCGATTAGAGAGTGAAGCAGGGGGGCGCTTGATTGACGTTATCTTTCTATATCTGTCTGTTGCTTTATTAGTGATGTAGTATTTGCCTCATCTCATGAATTGTCTGCATGTTGCACAGAGAAATCTTGGCAGTCAGAGGTTGTTGCTTCATATGCGTTTCTTCCGTTTTTTCTTCTCTGCGAATGGAGTATTTGTTGTGACTACGGTCAGTAGAGTACAAGGATGCTGATGATTAAGGTTTGTACTTGTTAGTATTACATTTTCAAATGAAAAAACAGACAGATAATTTGATACAACGTTTCTCGTCGTGCAATGCCAGATAGTAGATAATATTAACGGTGTACAGAGTGGGGGTGTCAGAAAGTTCTTGAAAAAAAATGAGAAAGGGGCATATTTTTTGTATCTGCTGCCCTGAACCTGGACTATAGTGTTGTAAATTCGTATGTACTTTTTCACAGTTCCTGCCTATATTCATCACTAGTTACATCCGTTTTCCCATTTATGAGAAACAAGAAAGTTTGTTTTCCTCAGTATATATGTGATGCCATATTGCCATCTTGTGGCCATGTGTAGTATTTCTTAGCTGGCGCTTTGTGTGATCAAGATCACGAAATTGACATTTACGTTTTCAAAAGAGAATCTATCCTTTACATTTGACTTCTAATGAGATCCCAACAAACAAAGGATGCTTTGTACGCTAATAATACACCTTCAGCGCCCTAATATAGAGATGGGCAGCACTGCTTCTTATACGTGTTTATTTATTTCAGTGTGTTCTGAGAATTGATGATGAAGGGCCGTGATGTTTGGGCCCTGCAAAGAAAAACATAAAGGGGCAGAGCTACAAGAAACTAAAACAGCGCTGTGCCGCAAGTCATTTTGCTGCGCTGCGTTAATTCCGAAACACACGGATGCGACATATTTACAACAATATGTCGCATCTCTGTGCTTCCCCCTGCTGCACCCACCATGATGCAAGTGTGCCTGCATTGTGGGGAGATTGGTTTTGTGCAGGAAGAGGCACCTTCCTGCAAAAAAGCAATCAATTGAGGTGATTTCCTTTTCCAATGTGTGCTGTAGAATGCAGCAGCCATTGAAAGAGGAAAAAAGTAGGAGAAATGAAAACATTTTGCCTTGTTGCACCTCGCTACGCCACCACAAGAGTGGCATAGCATTCTAACGCATTTCCAGATTTATGATTTCTTGTAAATCTGGAAATGCATCAGTGGACATGGGTGTTCCATGGGAACACCCACAGCAACCCTCATGACACTCCCCTAACACGCAAAGTGTTGCGTGAACAGGTGGGATATTTACAAGCAAAGGTTAAGTCACTCAGGGTGCTAATGCCACATTTCTCCATTCTGAAAATGCAGGGATGTGCCGTACTCACAAGAATGCGGTGCACCCCTGCATTTCCCCTCGCCATGGTGCTGAGTTCAGCAGTTGGGTGGAAGATTATTTATGTGCAGGAAGGTCCTCACTCCTGCACATAAACAATCTTTAAATGCCTCTCTGTAACTTCTATGTGTGGAGCTTAATCTAACACACATAGAAATTAAAAAACAGATTTTTTTTAAATGATTGTTTATGTGCAGGAAGGAGGACCTTCCTGCACATAAACAATCATAGGCAATTTGCTGTTTCTATGTGTGCGGCAGAAAGCAGCACACATGGACAAAGAAAAAACGAGAAGAAATAAAACATTTCTCCTCGTTTCACCTGTTTAAGACTAGGTTTTCCCTGGTTTTAATTTCGGCGCTGCCTCCTATTTACGCCACCCTTGTAAATAGGGGGCAGCGTCAAAATCAATGGATATTGCGGTGGAACGCCCACCGCAACACCCATTGCCCTCCCCTTTCAGACTAAATACAGCGTGAAAGGGTGCCTTATTTACAAGGCGATGTTAAATTGCTTAACCCTGCCTTAAAATAAGGCCAGGCCCCTATCGCCATCAGAAAGTCCTTGAAAGGGACGTTGTTGTAGCGATAAAGATTGTAAATATGCCCCCTGGTGTTGCTACCAGATGCCCTGATCTGACATCACCTCATGGGTGCAGATGCAACTAAGTGTCTGCAAAGTTCACATAATTTGCATTTGCGTAAATATGCAAAATTACTGCAAATTACACAAACTACAAATCCGTCACTTTGTGGTATATTTGAGCACTTAATTCATCCTTGCTTCAATTTTTGGTGTACAGATGTGTTAGACCTGGCATCATTGGCATGAGTCTCTCTTTCATTTTGACGGATTGCCTCCTCTGTTTTGATATGTTTTTGCTGGATTTATGCTTTGTGCACCGTGCCACTGCTAATCAGTACCACAGTGCAAGTTTTCCTATGTTAAATTAATGTACTAATTGGTTATTCCATGATTGGGTTATTTGATTTATCTGTCAGCCCCAAGTACAGTGCACCATGTTCGTCAAGGGCTTGTAAATCAAATGCTGCCGGTGGGCTTGCAGCACTGGTTGTGGCACCCACAGAAGCAGCTTGTAAAGTCTGTCTCAGGCCTGCCATTGCAAGGCCTGTGTGCAGTCTAGCAATGCCATGTCGACTTGGCCAAGTGCACCCACTTGCCAGTCCCTAAACCTCCCCTTTGCTTCATATTAGACACCTCTATGGTAGGCCCAAGGGCAGGGTGCACTGTAAGTATATGGTAGGACATGCTCTGATGTGGGTAGCATGTTCTAATAGTGAATTACAGACCTTTTCGTTTTTCACTATTGAAGGCTACCTGTTCTCCATAGGCCAGAATGAGAAGCTAGATTATTACATGCTTATAATCCTAACTGACTCAGGGAACACGGTAGAAATTCGAATTTAGTATGCCTGAACTCAGAATAATAAAATACATCTTTTAGTAATTTTGACAATTTAGTAATAAACTGCATGATTACTTAAAATCTTTACAGTATAAGGTAAAAAAAAGTTTAAAAGAAACTTGATGAGCGTCCCGTCCCCGCCCCCACGTGTCCCATCCACTCATAGAAGTAAATATCACTTTAAGTTAAAATATTAACATATTAGTACTGTTTAGTTGACCAATACAAAGTTCTTTTAAAAGGAGTAGAGTGTGGGTTGCACTAATGTTTCCCAACTGATTAGGGGAGGAACATGAAAGTTCGGTAAAATCAATTTGTGCACCATGGGCGGTTGACGATAGATGAATTCCTCGTGCAGCTTAAAACCAGCCCAGGTTAAATGGCTGGAGCTGAAGGATTCCAGTTGCTTTGCAGACACTACCGTTAATTGGGAGTCGAGTGCCATTTTTACCCGGTGTATGAATTTCCCAACTCTGGCTATCAAGCAGGTCGTGGAGACTGAGAGGCACCAGTCCGAAGCCTCTCTACAAGTTCTATAGTCCGTGTTCCGTAAAATCGGAAGCAACAAACGATGGCGGTCATTGGCCAACTTTGTGCAACAACACAACAAGTGTAGCCAGGATTCTCTGCGGTAGTTGCATAGACGACAGGCTATGGTGCCATCCGTGCGGGCCCATTTGGGGTTGAAGTCCACGATCCTGAGGGCCAAAAGGCGAAAGTACAGAATTTTCTTTCTCGCATAAGTGGATACTGGGTCTTGCACGTAAGGTTGGGGTTTACCTGGAATATATGATTTGTCCAGGGCCTGAGTTAGTGGATTTTGCCGCAGAGATGCAAGGTCCAGCCCAAAAGAAATGATCTTGACTTGGCGCTTAACAGCTTGAGCCCAGGCTAAAAATGGAATTTCTTGCAGGGGCAAACTCCTTCTCTCGATTTTCAATGCTTCAATAGCTTGTTCTAGCTTTGAGTGCCAGGGAGAGCCCACCTCATCAAAGATTGATTTTAGGGAGTGCTTTAGAATATGTTCTGGCGCTTTCAGTACTCTAATGTAGAATTTTAACAGGTCCCCCAGTAATGCCAGCTCTGGGCGCTTAAGGCCTATTTCTAGCCTTGATCTGTTGTTCCTTGCATATCTGGGGGCCTGTAACACCATCTTATAGGCTTTCGCCTGGGCCGCGTTGACCACTTTGTCAAATGCACCCGGGTGGGCTATATGCCCATACGAGATGGCAGGGATCAGTTTTGCCCTGAGCACTGTCAACTTTGGTTCTGCTGAGGGACTGTCCAAGCGATGACTTAGGCGTCTTAACGACAGAATGGTTTTGTCAGTTTTAGGTTTGAGCTCCTTCAGGTGTTTAACTGCAGAGGCACTCTCAGAGACCCAGGTGCCCAGATAGTTATAGGAAGGGGCAGTGAGAATACGTTGCTCCCCCAGAGTCCATGAAGCTTTTTTTTGTGGGGTATTTGCCAAAAATGATGATTTTAGTCTTGGACACATTGATCCGTAAGTCATTTGCCTTATTATATGAGGCCAAGCTACTTAAGGCTCTTTGGAGCCCCACCCTAGTGTGGTCCATGATCACTGTGTCATCTGCAAACTGGAGCGTTCCAAAGACGAGCTTCCCCAATTTTGGGGGTGCTAAGGTGGCATCTTTCAGAGCTGTCCCCATGTCCGCTGTATACAAGTTGAAAAGCATGGGGGCCAAGACGCAGCCCTGCTTAAGGCCAGAATTGGTGTCAATTCTAGCAGTTGTTTTTGTAGGACTTAGCTTCACCTTGGCCCAGGTACCCTCATAGAGCGCTTTTATGGCTTTTAGCAGAGCCTGTGGTAGCCCCCAGGAATCAAGTTTTGCCCAGAGCCGGCCCCTGTTCACTCGGTCAAAGGCTGTGGAGTTGTCTATGAAACAGCAGAACAGGGGCGGCTTGTTCCTTGTATTGGCCTTCTTCGCAAGGTAGGAAAGCGCTAAGATGTTATCGAGGGTTGAGCTATGAGCCCTAAAGCCGGTCTGTGTGGGCGGAAGAATGTCGTTCTTGTCTACCCAGTCCTCCAGATCCCTGAGAAGAAGGCGGGCATATATCTTTGCTTCTACGTCGAGGAGAGCTATAACCCTGTAATTGGCCGGGTTCGTGTGGTCCCCCTTTTTATGGATGGGGAATAAAATAGAACCTTTCCAAGAGGATGGCAAAATTGCAGTGGCAAAAGAATGGTTGAATTAAGGTGTAAGTCTAGATGCAAAAAAGGCTGAGGCAGTTTTCAGAACCTGGGCCGGAATCACATTTGGGCCTGGAGCGCCGTCAGTTCTAATGGCCTTGATGCACTTGAGTACCTCCACCTCTGTGAACGTTCCAGGGCAGGTCGAGTTTAAGCCTTCTGTCGTGGAACTTTCGGGTTTGATAATTTCCGCCGCTACCTTGGACCACGCAAGGCTTCCTGCAGTGGGCCGATTTGACTCACAGGTGTACAGCCCCTTGGCATGCTGTTCCCACACTTTCCCTGCGACACTGTTTTCCTTTTGCGCTCCTCTGGGGGTCAGACTGTTAATAAAACGCCAAAGCTTGCTGTTGTCATTTCCTTTAATTAAGGAGAACATGGTCAACCAACTCTGTTCGGTCTGCAGTTTTTTGTGGGCCCAGACTTTCTTTTTATAGTCAGTTCGCAAAGCAGCAATGGAGGGTCTCCCTGACAAATGAGTGCCTTTCTTTTGTGCCCTGATTGCCTTATTAAGTGCACGCTTGCTCTGAGGAAGGCACCACGATTTTGCGCGACGAGGCCCAGAATGGAATTGGCAACTTCTTAAATGGTGGTTATTGCCCAGACATTCCAATAAGTCGGAGGTCAGAGTTTCCCAGAGGTAGATGATGTTCTTAGTATGGACTGGGTTAGGTTCTTCCTCCCTTCTGGCTACATAGGCTAGCAGGCTATGACTGAGATTGGTTGACCATTTTATTCTTTTAAGCACTTTATGATGTTCTTCCCCCATGGTGGTTCCAACAACTACTTGTAATCCTGCTTGTGCCCGCGCCAGATTGAATGTGGCGCGGAGGGGCCTATGATCGCTTTCCTCTCTGTCGTTCACTGTAAACTTGCAAAGATTGTGGGCTAACCCTTCATTGATAAAGATGTAATCTATAGTAGAGACATTTCTAAAGGTCGGGTTGGTGATCCAATCAGGGTGGGTCTTTTTTTGTATACTGTGGGTGGAGTGCAGCTTAAAATTAGCGAGAAATTCAGTCAATAGGGCTGACTTCTTGCTTGATGGTGCCTCCGAGATTAGACCCAGGCCTCTGTGATTGAAGTCCCCCGCGATTATTACATCTTGGTCCTCCCAATTTATTAAAAGATCTTCCAATATCGAAATTAGTGATTCCATAGCCTGGGGGACTGATACTTAATTGGGTTGAAATAACAATTAATTAGTAGGAGGGGGCGAGAGTTTTGACCCGATAACAGCCCATTGATTAGGATGGCTTGAAGGCCAGGAGACCCCAAATTTAATTCAGTTGTGTTAATTTTGCATGCATGATTTACATAGACGGAGAGGCCCCCAGACGGGCGACCAAAGATTGTCCTTTTCGTCGTTGGTTTAAAATGTTCGTAAAAGCCACCAATGACGGTCGTTGCCCTTGCTCAGGTTTTAGTGAAGTTTATTTTAATTTTCTGTGTTTGCAAATACCACTTTTAGAAAGTAGGTATTTGCTTGCCTAACCATTTGAGCCTGCCTCTGCTGGGTTGTGTATTTCTTTTCTGGGTTTGTGAGTGACAGGGCTGGGGGATTCCAGGAGACAGGCTGGGGCAGCCCAGTGGTGAATAGAGAGATCTGCATCTAGATGTGAGGGAGGGAGTTGCACCTGAGACCTGAATAGGGCTTGGCCTTCCCTCTACAATGCTGGCTCCACCCCCTGTGGCTTGTCTGATGTCTCTGCCCTGCACTGTGAAAAGAGAGGAGGAATCATTTCAACAGAGTGCTCCAGAGCTGCATCTTCCCTCCCTTGTGCTGGCTCCACCTCCTGTGGCGTGGCTGATGTCTCTGCCCTGCACAGTGAAAGGAAGAAGAGAGTCATGTAAACAAAATGCTCAGGAACTGGTTTGGACTAGGCAGATGCTTCTCTGCCTTCAGAGAACAAAGGATTTTGGGGTATAAAAATTGGGACCCTTGCCCCAAGAAATTAGATCGCTTCTGGAACAAGAAACCTTTCTGCCAAGGAGAAGAACCAAGGTAGCTGCAGGAGTTGTACTGCCCCTCTGCCAGTGTGCTGTTTGCTGGATTGGCCTGCAGTGGTTGCTTCATTGCCAAGGGAAAGGAGAAGGAACTTTGTAAGGACTTTCATCTACAGAATATTCTCCAAGGGCTTGAACTGTGCTTGCCTCCTGCTGAAGTCTCGGGGACAAAAGACTTTACCTCCAGCTCCCTCCTGAATTTCCTTGCTGGGAATTCTGACTCCAGACATTGTTTTTAATAATTGTTTATGAATTTATTTTTTAACTACCAATACTAGTACAATGTATAGTATGACTTGTTTTCAATATTGAATGTGTAACCGAGAGTTGGATTATAGCGATATTAAAACAAGCTAGATCTAATTTGTGTTAGGTGTTAGCATAACAAACTGAAAAACACTAGTATTTTGTTCATGGATTTTAATGTATCATTGCACCCTATGTTTATATAAATAAAATGATGAATGTACTCCTTTATGGTTCTGTGTTTACTCTATAGATTGTAAGTGCTTTTTTGGGGGGTTTCTGTTTCTAGCCAAGTATCCTTAAAAATAAGAATTGATGATTGTATGTGAATAACTTAGAGTCCTACACCTATAGTGAGGTAGAAACCCACTTAGACTGGAGGAGTTAGCATAACCAAGGGAACTTCTTGTTTTTTACTTGTCTTTCAACCCTGTTCCCTTGTAGTTAAATAAGGGTTACTCTCTTTCCTTTTGACTCCAGTCACTTGCATGCCACTGGGAGCTGGAAACGCGAAACATCGAGAAGAAGCGTGTCGCCGCTGCAGCTGAAATCATCGCAACGCCGGAGAAGCGAGCCTTCGCTGCATCTCCCTGGAAGCATGTGTTCATCGAAGCTGCTTGCTGTCGCATCACCGGAGATGCGTGACTCCATCGAGAGAGTCGCCATCTCATCACTGGAGAAGCGTGTAGCAGGGTCTGTTGTGGCTCTAAAGTACAGAGTTGTTGCAAGGCTGCCAGGGCGTCATCGCATCGTCATCGCATCGCTGCATCAAGGGCGCCATCTTCTCACATTGCAACTGGATCATCACATCGCATCAATGTGCCAACTTGCGCACCGCAACGGCCCGCAAGCCGAGAACCTACGCATCACCTTCGCTCCGGTAAGGCTCACGAGGAGTCCCCTACTCTGCGCAAGCATTGAGGCAGGACGCAACCATTTCCCTGGATCGCGGAACCGACACATCTCCCCTTTTCCGAGCCTTTTGTTTACTTTGCGTATCTCATCCAGGTACTTTGTTGAGAACTTTGTCGCATTTACCAATAACTTGAACTAACAGACTTTAATCATCTTTAAGCAATCTTGAGTGTAGTATTGTGCATTTTTGTGGTTTGTGGTCTTGTGTTTAAGTCTATATAAAGAATACTTATTTTTATAAAACCAGTGGTGTGTCCATCTGTAGTGTTTTCACTGTATTACGGTGTATATTCACATATGCTTAACTCACTGCCTCCGAGATAAGCCTGTCTGCTCGTGCCAAGCTACCTAGGGGGTGAGCCGGGGTTATTAAGGAGTGTAATCCCCTTATCCTGACTTAGAAGTAAGGGTCTCTATTTGGACAAAGGTGAATACCATTGCCAACTAGAGACCCCCAGATCTAACATTGGTGGTCAGCGGTGAGGATTTGGACTTTGCATTTGTGTTTCATATACAGTGATTAGTGCACACTACTAGTGAGTGCAGACCAAACGCGACCACATACTTTTTTTAGAATCCTTTTTCCTTGGACTGTTAGTTTTTCCTGAAAACTCCCAATTTTTACTACCATGAGTAAATCAGCATCTGATGCATCTATGGATCTTGATTTTGTGGAAGAGAGGTTGGAAACCTACACTGTGAAAAAGCTCAAGTATCTCTACAGAAAATTGAAAGTTGCTACACCAGGCTTTTCTAAAAAGGAAGACTACCAAAAGGCGCTGAGGGCCTAGGTAGAAGTTAGAAATTCCCCTGATCTTGTGGCGGAGCCTGTTGGGGATGCAGATGGGCAAATTGATGGGCCAGAGTTTCCAGCCAGGGGAGAGTTGCCGTCCCCACCTGGCAGCAGCATCTCTTCCAAAGACCTGTCCTCCAGACAATTGGAAGACAGGGAGACAATTAGGGCACTGAAGCTGGAGTTAGCTAAGCTTAAAATGGAGAGTCAAATGGAAACGGAGAATAAGAGGTTGTCCTTGAAAAGGGAGAGTATGAGAATGGAGCATGAGAGGATGTTGAGGGAGTTAGAGGTCAAGGCCAAGGGCTTAGAAATCAATCCCTCTCATGGCAGCGCACCGTCTGTGCCTTCAGAAGGCAGGGTACATATTCCCAAGGATGTCATCAAAGATTTCCACAAAGATGAAGATATTGGGCAGTGGTTTGCAGCCTATGAGATAGCACTGTTAGCCCACCGGGTGAATGAGAAGGATTGGGAAGCGGAGTTGTGGGCCCGCTTTTTAACTGAAGGTAGGGATACTTTGTTAGACTTACCCAGTACTCATAGGATGTCTTATGCCCACATGAATTAAGCGCTGATGACAAGGTATGGGTTAACTCCAGCGCTCTATAGACAGAGGTTCAGGAATTATAAGAAACTGGAGGGAATCATTTGAGTAGAATATGTGTCTTTTTTTTTCAGAGCTATGGATGGTTGGGTGAGGGGTAGCAATGTTGATCATTTTCAAGCGCTCTATGATTTGATTGCTAGGAAGCATTTGTCTGCTAATTGTTTTTCAGAGCTATGCCAGCACCTTATTGATAGCAAGTTGACTAACCCTAGAAGGTTTGCTGAAGAGGCGGATCGCTGGGTCAGTGCCAGGTTCCACAAGGGTCTTGTGAGAGACTCCGCCAAAGGTGGGCAGGGTCCCCACCAGAAGAGTGGGGGGGACAAGGTTAAACAGAGGGAGTTCCAGAAGGGGCCCCAAAGTAATTCCCAAGGGAACCAAGGTAAGGGTTCCCAGCCTCCTCCTGAGAAGAAGTCAGGACCCCTGACAGGTAAACCTGTTCATAGGGGGCCTGTAACCTGCTTTCAGTGTAAGCAGATTGGACACCGTTGGTATGATCCCCAGTGTCCTCAAAAGGGTCAGTATGGGCCACCCCATGCACCACCCCATCAAATGGCCAGTGTAGCCCTGGGTGGGGAGGAGATGGGTGCCCATGGTCGGTGGGGTCCCGCAGAAATGTCCCATGTCTCATTAGGAGACTTTGAGATGGTCCCTAGAACTCAGCTGCCTGATAATACTAAGAAATACAGGCAGGGGGTGACCATCAATGGCCATAGAGTGGAGGTTCTGAGAGACACAGGAACAAGTGTGACAGCTGTCAATGGTACTTGGTCTCTGAAGAGCAGGTAGTCCCTCATGCATTCTTCCCAGTTGTTGCCGCCGACAACACAGAGAGCCATTGTAAGGTGGCTCAAGTTCCCTTTCAGTGGGGGGGCTCTGGTACTCTTCAAGTAGCTGTGAGGCCATCCATGCCTGTTGATTGTCTGTTAGGCAATGATTTATAAAGCCGCCTAAACAGACAGATCGTACTTTGCTGTCCCTGCCACTGGAGAAGCCATCAACCGCACTTTGGGGGATATCGCGCTGGAAGCACAGCGCAGCGCCATCCACGGCTGTTAGTCCCCCTCGCCGCCGCTCTTTGACATCGAGTGGCCGCCGAGTGGGGGGGACTACAGCCCCCACAATCCCTGCGCTGCCCCGCTCACCAACCAGCATTTCCGGGCCCGGACGCACAAAACACAGCTGCTCCCTCTGTGGAGCGGGAGCCGCCTAAACAGACAGAGCGTACTTTGCTGTCCCTGCCACTGGAGAAGCCATCAACCGCACTTTGGGGGATATCGCGCTGGAAGCACAGCGCAGCGCCATCCACGGCTGTTAGTCCCCTTCGCCGCCGCTCATTGACATCGAGTGGCCGCCGAGTGGGGGGACTACAGCCCCCACAATCCCTGCGCTGCCCCGCCCACCAACCAGCACTTCTGTGCCCGGAGGCACAAAACACAGCTGCTCCCTCGGTGGAGCGGGAGCCACATAAACGGACAGAACGTACTTTGCTGTCCCTGCCACTGGAGAAGCCATCAACCGCACTTTGGGGGATATCGCGCTAGAAGCACAGCGCAGCACCATCCACGGCTGTTAGTCCCCCTCACAGCCGCTCATTGGCATCGAGTGGCCGCCGAGTGGGGGGACTACAGCCCCCACAATCCCTGTGCTGCCCCGCCCACCAACCAGCACTTCCGTGCCCGGAGGCACAAAACACAGCTGCTGCCTCGGTGGAGCGGGAGCCATCTAAACGGACAGAACGTACTTTGCTGTCCCTGCCACTGGAGAAGCCATCAACCGCACTTTGGGGGATATCGCGCTGGAAGCACAGCGCAGCGCCATCCACAACTGTTAGTCCCCCTCGCTGTCGCTCATTGACATTGAGTGGTTGCCGAGTGGGGGGACTACAGCCCCCACAATCCCTGCGCTGCCGCACCCACCAACCAGCACTTCCGTGCCCGGAGGCACAAAACACAGCTGCTTCCTCCACGTCGCAGGACGCGTGCGGAACGACCCGGGGCGAAGCCCGGGCAAAGGGCGGGCCGTCTGTGGCCGTCCGGGGCAGGAGGAGGCCGGGCCGGGCCACCCCTCTAAGCTGCTATAAAGGTGAGCCTATCATTGAATCTGGGAAAACGTAACATTAACTCCACCTCCCAGCCTACTAAAGCCGCCTCTGCTTTACCCGCCTCTATTGAAAGCATGCTGGAAGATGCCTTTAATTTAGTCTCTACAGAGATAGCGAATACAAAAAGAAGAATGTCTATGGGATTGTCAAATTTGCACCGAGAACTACCAGAACCTCAGTCTATTTGTACGAATGATGTCTTGCCGCTCTCCCCAGTGGTTACAATTATAAAAACAGTTTTGCCGGCCATGCCATCCGCTGTTTCACCAGTGGACTGTAATACAATCACCATCACAGACTCACAGCAAGATCTCACGGCCCTAACTGTCACTCCCACCCCGACTCCTAGTGATAACACTGTTGGAGGGAAAAGGAAGAGAGGGCCCACTAAACCAACATTAAATAAAAGGAAACAACCACCTCGTAACAAAGGGCAACCAACTCCACAGAGTATGTGGTCCCGAAGGAAAACCACATCCAGCGTGGGATCTGACATAGCGATTGTACCGTCATGTGACAGCAACACTGTTGCTGTCTCTACAAGAAGAGAGAAAAACTTTGCCTGTACACAGACTGAGCCAATAACGGGAAGTGTTCTACAGGATAAAGTAAATGGTTTTATTGAGACCATAGTTGATTCAGTTTTTAAACAAATGAAAAGTCAAATGGACAAACAGTTTAATATGATTTTTAAAAGACTGGACAAATTAGAAAGCCTGGTAAAAAAGGAAGATGTGAAAAGGAAAGGTGCCATTAGTATTGATCAGCTAAGGGGAGACCGATTCCTGAAAGATATGGAGGCTGTCAACAGGGGCATTATGGGGGGAAGGTCCACCTGCGGCGCATTAGGCACTAAGAGTGTAACCAGGGATAATCATACAGGGAAAATCCAGCTTCTGCCCTCACACAGTCTTACTGCAGACACACCATCTCAGACCGCGTTGTATGTAGTAGATAGGCAACCCTGTTCTACTGGTGGGGTGGTGGGAGCCCCAATGGGGGACTCCCAACCGGCCTCTGCAAAACCGGGGAAACCGGAAAAAGTAGCTTCTGACAACGGTTCTACCGACGTTACACGGCCCAAAAAACAACTAGGGCCAGTCCTTCATTTACCCCCTGAAGCTTGCCCGTACGTCTTAATCCTAGCAGGTGTCGCCCCACTGAAAGATGATCAAAGTGAGTCTTGGGTTCAGCTAAAAAATAAGTGCATTGATTGGCTGTCCAGGCACAAAGGTGTCGGGATGCAGATCTCTAGTGAAATCCTGACAGTATGACGGGTAGGTTGGGTTGGTCCCACACCTAAGAATATTAATGGTGACTGTATAGCCATGAACTTCAGGCATCCCTTAACCGTAAAATATATATTAAATAGTAACAATACCCACTTTAGTCCTTCAACTGCTGTGACCCCACTACCTTTGGGATATTTTTACAGACCTCCACAGAGATTATACAACCCAGTTACACCAATTTACCCATTATCTAACAGGTTTAGTGCCCTATCTGACCTAGAGAGTCAGGGTTGACCATCAACGGGCGCCCCAGATGTCATAGAAATGTGCATGACCAACGACAATGGCCCCCTTGATAATAATAAACCAAGCACCATTATTATAGCTCCCACGGCTTGTACGGGGGTAGCATCGCTACGGGAATTAAACACAACTGATCTTGTCACCATCGTGGCTACCCCTACTGATAGGTTAACCATATTAAGCTGGAACATTGCCGTCTAAAAGCAAAAATGGAATCCATAGACTGGACTGAATGGATTAATAATTTCGACATCCTAATGCTCCAGGAAACATGGTGCACATGTAGTCTGCTTCTTGAAGGCTATACTTGCCATAACTCCATCGTACCATGTCCGGCCGTGGGACGACCCAGTGGAGGTCTATCAATATGGGTAAAGATCACAGCAGGATGTCACACTAAAACCTTGGAGACTAATGATGAGAATTTCCAGGCCTTAATCTATTCCAGTAGGATAAAGTTGTGTTTAATTAATTTTTATAATAATTATTTTACATCACAACCGAATAATAATTTTATAAGGCTGTTAGATTTTTTGGACAAAATAGTGGATGGACAAAGCTACGGTAAATTAGATGGAATCTTCTTGGGAGGTGACTTTAATGCCCATATCCACAAGGGAAACGACAACCCAGTTGCCCCTCTTGGTCGGGTGTTACCCTGTAAAAGAGGGGAGGAATTAATCAATCACCTAGCCACTCGTGATTTAATCAATGTTATGGAGATAGCTAGTCGCATTACAGGTGAAGGACTTTGGCCACTTACATAGGGCGCGGCTGCTCTTCCACAATTGATTATGTATTTATATCCTCCCTACTTGTGGACTGTTTAATAAAGGCTAACATCCCTAGTACTGTATATAGCGCCCATAATCCTATTCTGACTATTTTTAAATCTATTAAAAGATCGGATAAGCGACAGGAAATAGGGGCAACTAACTGGCGGCATCAACTGATAAACTCAGGGTAATTTGGAAGGGGATAGACAATAAGGGCCTTTTAGCGTGCATTATTAACAAGTACCCCCAACTGGTTAAAATCTGTTTATCCAGTGAACACCAAGGTCCTGAAATTATTGAGGCTTTTGCACGGCTATGTGTAGCTTTTAAAAAGGAGATTTCCAAACCAGTTACACGTCCTAAACAAGATCCTAGGTGGTTTGATAGCTCTTGTTCCAAAGCAAACCGGGAACTACGAGCGGCACTCTCAGCAGAACCACGGGATCAGCACCTGGTAAGACTACTGAGGACAGTATACAACAACAGAGGACAGGGTTTTAGGTTTGAGGGAAATACTGGGCACACTGCTCAGGTAACACGCAGGAGAAATGCTGTAAGGCAGAAGGTGCATGCAGGTGAGGGGCAAATCCCTGTAACCCCTCAAAATGTGGTTTGAGGACACACTAAATACAATGAAAGCAAAACCTGCTGCACACTTATATACAAAGTCCAAGCAAAACAGATGTCTCAATGGACATAAAAGTTCAAATTTCCATGGGCGAAGAAGGGGACCACCAGTGTTTCGGTTCCTCTTTTATTGTTCATAGATAGCCAGCCGACATGTGTTTCGTCGCAAGAAAACACACTATTTCCGCGACTCCTCAGGGCTGTAGGTGATGGATATAAAACCACAGGTCGCGGTGCCGGTGATAATTCCGACCCGGCTCCGCTCGAGACCGGGTTTTTGTATCCGTCAAATTACGAGTTGCGTAATTCAGAAGTACTGTTCTCCAGCGGGTATGTGGAGATACTTTGCTCAACTGTGTTGCTAAGTTATGCAATCCTCAGGGTGAGTAACTCAGGAGTGTGTCTTTGTCCACGTATGTAAAGCGCAGGCAGTGTGGAGACTTCTAAGGCAAATAGTCCCCGTAGTGCGGGGAGTAAGCCAGCGGCGAAGTCGCTCGGGTTTCGGTTCCGGGTGCGCATACAAAACCCCAGTCTCGAGCGGAGCCGGGTCGGAATTATCACCGGTACCGCGACCTGTGGTTTTATATCCATCACCTACAGCCCTGAGGAGTCGCGGAAATAGTGTGTTTTCTTTCGACGAAACACGTGTCGGTTGGCTATCTATGAACAATAAAAGAGGAACCGAAACACTGGTGGTCCCCTTCTTCCCCCATGAAAATTTGAACTATTATGTTCATTGAGACATCTGTTTTGCTTGGACTTTGTATATAAGTGTGCAGCAGGTTTTGCTTTCAGACTACTGAGGACACACTATAAGTGTGCCACAAAAACTCGGGCTGAAGAGCTACTGAAGGACCAGTGGGAATCACTTGCCCGTACAGTAGCACTGAAAGATGTTGCCGGGTTTTGGGGAGAGGTTAAATCTTTGAGTTCTATAGGATCAAACATCACCCCCATTAATTGTAACATAACAAGTAAAATGTGGGAAGATCATTTCATAAACATTAATGCTGCGCCTTGCGCATCAGCTAACATCATCTACCCAGTCATGGCACCTAACATCACGATAATGGAGGTGGAAGACGCTATAAATCAAAGTGCAGGCAACAAAGCACTTGGTCCTGATGAACTATCCATCGATCAAATTAAATCAGAGCCTGATTTTTGGTCACCTCTACTGTGTAACGTTTTTAATAACTTGCCCCATACCCCTGCCCCAGGAACCTGGTCTAATAGTATCATCGTCCCCATCTTTAAGAAGGGTGACAGACTCATCCTAGCTGCTATTGTCCAATATCTTTAATTGATAATACCTTAAAGATTCTAGGAAGAGTCATTTTTAATAAGATCAGGGCTTGGGGGGAGGACAATAAGATTTTACACTCATGTCAGTTGGGTTTTAGAAGTAACGTGGGGACTGTGGAGCAATGTTTGAATTCAAACCTAATAATGGGCAAATACACTATAGCCAAAAAAGTCCCAATGTATTTGGGTTTTATGGATTTAAGTTCTGCTTTTGATTTTGTTAACCGCTCTCGATTATGGGTGGTTCTTTTAAATTATGGATTGGATAAAGCACTTGTATATTTCTTGGCCCATTTGCACAGTGACTTGAAAGCCCGCGTTAGGATAAACAATGAAGGGGAGGTTTCAGAGGACATTTTAATAGGCAGGGGGGTTAGGCAAGGTTGTGTCTTAGCCCACCTGCTTTTTATCTTGTATTTAAATTAATTATGTAACTCATTGTCTAAATCAACAAGTGATGTCCCCAGCATTAATGGTACACTACTCCCTGTTCTTTTATACGCGAATGATGCGGTCCTTATGGGCCGCACACCCAATGTACTGCGCACTTTAATAACGGGCTTTGTCTCGTATATGGCGGAGCTTGGCCTGTGCAATAATTTTAATAAATCATACATAATGTCTTGCGGGCCCAAAAAAGATAGCATCCAGCACATTGTGTCAGGGACTGATACCCTAAAAAGCACTAGCACTTTTCCCTACCTAGGCCTGATGTTCTCAAATACAGGATTTTGGCAGCCCCTTGTGGCACATGGGAGGAATAAACTGGGTAAGGCAATAAATTCTATAATCAGCCTTCCACAGCCTAAACGTGCTGAGGTAGTAATTCCGCTACTACAAATCTATAGAACTCAATGCCTACCTATGGCAACCTATGGCGCAGAGGTGTGGGGGTACTCGAATAGCGCCAACATACAGATTGAAGAGAATAGATTTTGTAGAAAGATTTTGGGGGGCGTGTATTTCAGCACCCACTTATGTTTGTCATAGGGAGCTGAATCTTTCTTATGTGGAGGATTTCATCAGGTCAAGGCCGGCATTATTTTGGTTAAAAATATGGCGGAACCCTGCCGCTTATCTGACCCAAGAAATAATCACGGATTGTTTAAGGTGCGACAGGGCAAATCAAATACCCTGGCTAGGGGCAGTAAAAAGAAGCCTGGCAAGTGTGGATATGGAGTACTTATTTTCCTCCGCCATAGCTACTGATCAATCACAACATAAGCTAGTAAGAGGGGCAATGTATAATTTATATCAGAAAGAAAGAGAAACGTCTGAGCATTATAAACTGGCCATCATAAGATATATCCCCATTCTGGCACAGTGTGGCAGGCATAACAACATGCCGCAGGGATACCTCAGAAAAAACCTGGGGAGGTGGAACAGAAGTTTGCTCCTTCGTCTTAGGGATGGGAGTATTAAATATTACCTCCTCGTTAGTCTTCCTCGCCCCCTGAGTTACAAAGTGAGCTTTAGCTCCACAACAGAACCCTCCAAAGCAAAAAGAAACCACCTCCCACCCCCTCCCAACATGGCCGACCAGTCCCACCTGACCTCTATAAGAGGCGGGCCGGCCCAACCAATCAGCCTGTTTTTTTTGTTCTGCGCGATACTCTCCAGAGGCGCTGTTCAGGTAAGATGGGCCGGCGTGAGCTGGCCCTTGGGGTTTAGGGTGGAGGACCTGCTCTAGCGGTCCCTGGTGCCTTAGGCCTACTAATCCCCCCCCCTCTTCCTTCCCCCGGTCCTGTGGGGCCGGTTAGGTGCTGCTCTAGCGTGCCAAGGGTCTACAGGGGGGGGGGGCGGCCGGGGGTGTGGAGTGTTTGTAAATGCCCGTGTCTCCCCCGGTCGTTACTAAAGGGCCCTTGCCCGTTGGTGGGCTTCGGGTCCGGCGCTGGTTCCCCTGTGTGTGTGCTGGGGCTCCGGTGGCAGTCAATGCGCTGGTCGCATGTGTGACGTGCATTTGGTACGCAGATTCTGTGTGTTGTGCCTCGCCCGTGGAGGGGCAGGGGTTCATTCACGTGCCTTTGCCCATGGATATATCCCAATACATTGTGGCGCACAGCCTAGTTGCAGGCAGCACTTCCCCGGGTTAATACCCGAGCCTACGATATTAATGACTTCAATTCTGAATGTAGTCTCTGAAAGGTGCTGTTGGAATGCAGGGATTTTGTCTGGATGCACTACGTGCAGGTAATGGGGGGTTCGAACCCCAGGTTGGGCAAAAACGAGTAATTTTTGCCTGAATATGGCATTGACTCTCATAATATGGAGATTAATCTTGCATTAGACCTGCAATAACTCCCAAAAATTGTCCAGGAATGGATTTCCTTCAATAAAAAATGATTAGTCTGCATACCATCTTAAGTCACTGGCACTGAGGCCTGGCCGGGGTAGGAGCCTCGGCGTGCAGCACGTAGCGGTCGGTCCTACCTCGTTTTCTGCACTGGCTCTCCTTTCCGGCCAGCCTGGGTCTCGGAGGCGCGGCGCTGGTCGCGGCCGCCTCCCTCCGTGCATGTCTTTTCATTCTGCCCTACGGGCCGCGGCGGTTTGCCGCGCTGATGTTGGTCCGGGCACCTCCCGCCCCTCAGGGGCGGGGTTTGATTGCCGCCAGGTGCGGCCGTTTGAAAAATTGACACGGCCCTCTCCTGCTGGCGCTGCGTTTTTGACGCGGCTTGCGTGAGAAGGAGCTAGGGCGCGTTGTTGCACAGACAGCCCTCGCAGGCCAGGGTTCGAATCCTGCCAATGCGTCTGTATCTACGATCCTCGGTGAGTACGTTACTTCTCTGTGGATTCCGTTTGCCAGTGCACTTCTGTTTGGGCAGGAGCGCTTTGCGCGTTCTTTTCGGGGAACGGCAGCAGACCCTGATGCAGCCGTCAGGATGCGCCGGGCTCAGGTGTGTTGGCACTGCTGGGAACTCCTCGGGGTGGCGGATGTGTCCCCCCCTTCTGTCGCAGTCTGAGGGCTCCCCCGGTTTTCCGGCGCTTGCCCTTCTAGGGGTCTTTGCGAGGCGGGGTGCCCCGCCCCCTCCTGGCTTTATCTCCCTCTCGGTACCCGGTGGGGGAGTATGACCCACTGGTGGGTAGGGCAGGCCCGGGGGCAGTGGTCTGGCCCGGGACCTGGGTTCGGTTCCTCGGCGGATCTGGGGTGCGATTTAGTCCGGGGTCCGGGTTAGTCGCGCCTCGGGGCCTTTTCCATTCATGGAGTCCCGCTCTGCTTCCCTGGGCAATTGCTTGCTTTTTCTCCACATTCGACCCCCACAATGCTTTGGATGCCTGGCCTCCTCCTCGGGGGTGTCCGGGACTAAGGAGCTATAGCTCATAAGTTAGTCTTGTGCCTTTGGTGCGGACAGCCCTCACAGACCACGGGTCGAATCCTGCCGATGCTGTAGTGGTATCCCAAGGTGAATGTTTCGCCTCAGGGGGTTAGACGGGATGAGTCTACAGCTGCTGGCGTCCAAGCGCCTTGTGCCCTTGCGGGGGTGTAGTACGCTGGTCTTGTCTCAAGTTGCGCTACTGGGATGTGTGACAGGACCCCTACGCGGGGAGGGCACACTTAGTGTTTCGTTCCTGTTTGGAGCTTGCATTTGCCTCCCCCAGCGGCGGGGGATGTTCCCGGGGTTTCCCTGGGGGCGTCCTCTGCGCAAGTCTCCGGGATCCCTTCCTCTACCTACGCCCGTTGACCCGCCCTTGCATGTCGGTCGGGGCGGTCAGGTTTTGGCTCCCGGGCCCGGGTGTCGGTTTTCCGGTCTCGTACTGGTACCGCCGCTCCAATATTCGCCCCTGGATCCTAGCTTTCGGCCCTCTCACTCCTGGGGGTTCCCTGGGGGGGAAGGGGGCTGTCGCCTCCGTTGCGTCCCGTCTTGGGCCGTGGCTGTCGCGGTTCTTGGGATCTTCGGGCTGGCTGGCCGGTGACCGGTCTTGCTGGTATTGCGGTCTTTCCACGGGGTCCCCCCTTCCCGACGGGTTCGGATGCCACCTCCTTCCCTTGTCTATTCTGTGGACCTTGGGTTGGCCTGGGAGGCCGGACTGCGAGTGGGGGTCCCCACTCTCGGTTGCGGGTGCCGCTGTTGGGCTTGCCTTCTGACCCGGGGGTTGGCCCGGTGCTCATGACCCGCCTGGTGGATCTTCTTCGCGTCAGGCGGGGTCTCTCCTCCGTCGGCTCCCTGTTCTATGTGCGGTGGTCCCTTCGGTTCCTGTCTCGGGCTTGTCCTCCTTCGGGGGTCAGGTGCCTGGACCCGGTACTTCCCTCTGGGTCAGTCAGGGGGGGGAGGGGGCCATCCTTTGGCGCCGGGTCGTTTGGGGGTCGTTGGGATCTCCGGCGGTCGCGCAGCTCCTCGTGCTTCGGGTGTTGCTGGCAGTCCTCCTGGCCTGCCGCCTTGGCACCTATGCTTCGATGTCCCCATGTATTGGCCGTACTCACTTCGGCAACTCGTATACAAAAGTTGGGACGATTCTGAGGAGACTGGCGTGGCCCCTGCGCAAGGTGGACTCGCATGTTCGTGAGGCGTTCCATATAACGGGTCAGTCGCCCTGGAAGGGTCGGTTTCGCCGGTCCTGTCCCTTCGGGCCATCCTTCCCCCAGTGTTTCGGCGCCTGGTGCCTCGGCTCGGTCTGCCTCCGGTGGATCGGTTCTGGGTGGGGGACTCGGCCCTCCGGCCCGGGTTCTACTCCTCCTTCCGGGTCCTTATTGCCCGATCTTTCGCGTGACCTTTCAGTCTGATGTACGCGTTTCCCCCGTGCCCTCTGATTTCGCGGGTCCTCGGCTGGATTCGCTGGGGCAGGGCCGGGGTGCTCCTGGGTGCTCAACCCGGCTGCGCATGGCCTTGTTTTGGGGTGATGTGCCTGGCACCCGCGCGTGGTGGCCGCGCATGTCCTGGGGCATTCCTGTTTTTGGCTCCCGGCGGGGTCCTCCGCCCCGGGTTCCCTCTCCTTTGGCCGAGCTGGCGATTCGAGCCACCTGGCCGATCCCGGATCTTCCCGTACAGTGATGGGGTCCCCCGCTCTCGGCGCCGGTGTTGAGCCGGCTCTTGTCGGCTGGCCTGCCTCCTTGTGCAGGCCTGGTTCTGGAGCGGAGGAGGCTGCTTGCTCGGGGGTTGTGGCTTTGCTGCTGGGTTCCCGCGGTTGTTCCAGTGCTCGCTCCGGCGGCACGTATACATGATTTGGAAAGATACTGAGAGGATTGCCACGGCTCCGGCGCAAGGAGGTCACGCAATTTCGTGGAGCGTTCCATGTTAGTGGAGCAGTGTGGCTCAGGGGTTGGAGGCGGCAGTCCCGGTAGCTGAGATGGTCCTGGACCTGGGTTCAATTCCCCGCCTCGGTGGGTCTTGGGCTTAAATACTTCCTTGGACTCGAGAATTCTCATGCCAGTGCCTACTCGTCTCACGTGTTCACACTCTGCAACTCTGGGCAGATGCTTGCTTAATCTCCACTTGGGCCCCTTGCGGCGGGATGCCTGACTCTCACCTTGTATCCTGCTGGGGTTATCTCGCAGGGGAATACCAGGTCGGGTTCCCAAGGCACGCACCTTGATGCCTTTGGGTGATACGTGCGCTTTGCACATCGCAATACACTTGCATGCTCCCTCTCTCGTTCTAAGAGCTCTTCGGGGTCCGCCCTTTTGGGCCCCGGCCCTCGGTGGCTCTGCGGTTCCTCGCCTGTCAGGTTTCCCTGGTGGCGATGGTGTCTGCTGGGCGGATGGGCGTGCGGGGGTCGTTCCTCCGCTCCCCGCCCTTCTTGCGGGTTTTGCCGGACGGGGTTGTTCCTCCGGCATGTCCCCCGTGTCCTTCCCGGGGTCCCTTCCCTGGGGCCTCGGACTCAGGTGGTATCTTACCGCTTTTTTCCGGCCAACGTGGTCCCTCCCTTGTCCGGGCTGGTTGTTCGGCGTGCTGTTTTGGCTTCTCTTAGCCGCACGTTTTATTCCTTTCCCGGTGGGATGACCTGTGTTATGCCTTTTGGGCCCGGTTCGTTCGGGCCGCTAGCCCTCGTTCCTCCTTGGCGCGCGGGCTTACACAGGCTGGCATCCTTCCCTACGCTTCGCTGGGTTTGGTGGATCCGGCGGGGGCCCAGGGTCGGTCCGCGAGGTGTGGCTCTGTTCCCTGGGCCCCCTTAGTGGGTGTCTCCTCTGTGGAGTTTTATCTGTCTTCGGCGTGGTCGTCCCCCGCCTGGTACCTGGGTCTCTAGCAGTCCCGGGGGGACTTCGCTGGGGCCGTTCTGAGTGCTGGAGCTGCGACTCCTGGTTGGCCTCCTTTTCCTGGAGGTCTTGATTTCAGGTTTCCTGTGGTCCCTGTTTTCTTTTCAGTTGTTTTACATCAACCGTGGGTTGGTTTCTCTGCATCACCGTGTGGTGTTGTTGTTCTGGTGATCAATGAAGCCTTGTTGGCTTGGGTATTGGCTCACTTTGTAACTCAGGGGGCGAGGAAGACTAACGAGGAGGTAATGCCCCGGTTACTTACCGGTAATCTTCATTACTCCGAGTATAGTCTTCCTCGCCACATGAGTTCCCTCCCCCCCTCCCTGTCTGGCTATCGGCTTCATTGTTTGCTTGGTAGATCAGGCTGATTGGTTGGGCCGGCCCGCCTCTTATAGAGGTCAGGTGGGACTGGTCGGCCATGTTGGGAGGGGGTGGGAGGTGGTTTCTTTTTGCTTTGGAGGGTTCTGTTGTGGAGCTAAAGCTCACTTTGTAACTCATGTGGCGAGGAAGACTATACTCGGAGTAATGAAGATTACCGGTAAGTAACCGGGGCATTCCTTATCATTCCCATCGGGCTTTAATAAAAACCTGGGAAATATGCAATGCCCCTGTAACCTAGGGTGTAAACAAACTTTATTACACTTTTTGTTTTTCTGTGGTTTCTATGCTAGATATACAAAACATTACCTAATTCCCTACTTTAAAGAGCATGCTGTGGTGGACTTTAATCTAGCATTTAATGAATTATTGTTGTTGAACTGTGATGAAATCATTTTAGAGTCAGTTGCTTTCTCCAATCTGCGATACGTTCTCGAGCAACTATGAATATGCCCTGATAAATCGAATCATTTGCACATTACTGCGGTTTTAAATAAGAGCTTGAACGTTTATTTATTGCATATTTGCACTATGCAGCAGTCCCCACTGTATGTTTGCTGACACTTAGCATAAGATGTTTTTGTTATATAATGTTTGCACTTTGATTAGTTTACATTGTGCTTACATCTAATGAGCGTCAGCCTAGATTATAAAGTATGATGTATTTTTATACATGTTATTATCAGATTGCTCCCATCTAATATAGACTGTTAGGCAACCATCGCATTGATCGGTTGTGTTTTTAAATTGCTTTTAAAATGTCTTAAATTGTTTATAATGAATATTGTTGTGATGAATATGTACTTTTATGGATGTTTTTATATCCGAATAAAGATCCCTTTGACTTTAACTTTGATTTAGAAAGCTCCCCTTGGACTAAGGTGGAGAGATATTGGATCTGCTTGAGTGGGCATGTGTGACCACTCAGTCTATGGCAGCTAAGGGTGTGCAAGAGACCCTTGAAGCCTGAAATTATGGCCCAGGGACCTGCCTTAAAGAGAAGAGGTAGGTGGTGCGGGAAACCAGCCCCCATTGTTCCCATGGTCCAGGAGGAGGCAGACCTCGAGGGGGATGCCATGGAACCTACAGGGGAGCAAGTCTCTGAACTGGGAAACCTTCCTGAGCTGACCCATTGGCAGCAAGAAGGGGGTCCCTCGAGGGAGGAATTTTGTGACGAGCAGCAGAAGTGCCCTTCTCTTGTGGGTTTGAGGCAACAGGCCACAAACCAGGCAGCAGGTGATCAGTCTGGATCACATTTGGTCTACTGGGAGAATGGTCTCCTGTATAGCGAGCCTAAGGTTGCTGAGCCTGGGTCAGCCCGTGTGCTGGTGGTACCCCAGCGCTTCAGAGTCTTCCTACTGGGTTTGGCTCATGATGTTTCTTTTGCTGGTCATCTGGGGCAGAACACAACCTTTGAAAAGCTTGTCTCCCACTTTTATTGGCCCCAGATGGGGAAGAGTTCAGATACTCATTGTAGGACCTGTCAAACTTGCTAGGCAAGTGGGAAGAGTGGGAGGAGGCACAAGGTCCCTCTCCAACCTTTCCCTGTAGTCACTACCCCCTTTGAACGGGTGGGGATTGACATTGTGTGGCCACTGGACCCCAAGACAGCCATGGGCAACAGGTTTATCCTGGTCTTGGTGGACCATGCTACCCGGTACCCAGAAGCCATTCCGATCAGGACAGTGACGTCCCCTGTGGTGGGACGTGCATTGATGGGGATCTTCTCCTGTGTGGGGTTCCCCAGAGAGGTTGTGTCTGACCGAGGTAAAAACTTCATTTCTAATTATATGAAGTCTCTGTGGATGGAGTGTGGTGTTACCTACAAGTTCACCACTCCTTACCACCCACATGGTAATGGGCTGGTTGAAAGATTCGACCGGACCCTCAAAGGCATGATTATGGGTTTTGAGGAACCAATGAGGCATAAGTGGGACGTCCTCTTGCCATGCCTTCTGTTTGCCTACCGTGAGGTGCCACAAAAGTCTCTAGGGTTCAGCCCCTTTGAGCTTTTGTATGGTCACCCGGTAAGGGGACCTTTGAGTTTGGTTAAGGAAGACTGGAAGCAATCTCCCAGGAAACCTCTCAGGATGTATATAGTTACATGCTGGTCTTCAGGAACCAGATTCGGCGTTTCAGAGATCTCGCTCAGGTGAATCTGGAAGCCAGCCAGGAGGAAATGAAGTGGTGGTACGATCAGAATGCCACTCTGATTGAGCTTCAGCCTGGACAGAAAGTTTGGGTCATATCCCCTGTGGAGCCTTGTGCGCTCCAGGACATGTGGACCGGTCCATATGAGGTGGTGAAGCGCAAGAGTGATGTCACCTATCTTGTGAACTTGCAGTCTCCCAGGAACCCCTTGCGGGTCCTGCAAGTGAACCGCCTGAAGCCCAACTTAGAAAGGTTCTAAGTGAGCATGCTCCTAGCGACAGATGATGGAATGGAGGAGGAGACCGAGCCTCTTCCTGACCTCCTGTCTGCAACAGAGCAAGATGGGTCAGTGGATGGTGTCAGCCTCTCTGCCACACTGACCCCTGATCAGCAGCAAGATTGTCGCCAGCTGTTGGGGCAATTCTCTGATCTATTTTCCTTGGTTCCTGGTGTCACAGAGTGGTGCGTCCATGATGTGGACACTGTCCTCCTGTCAAGCACAAGGCTTACAGAGTGACTGACAAGGTTAGGGCTTACAATAAATAGGAAATCTCCAAGATGTTCGCTTTAGGGGTCATTGAGTCCTCAAACAGTCCTTGGGCCAGCCCAGTGGTCTTAGTCCCAAAGGCTGCCTCACCAGGTGCCACACCCGAACTCCGGTTCTATGTGGACTACAGAGGACTCAATTCAGTCACCAGGACTGCTGCACACCCAATCCCCAGAGCTTATGAGCTCATTGATCGGTTAGGAGCTGCACGGTACCTCAGCACATTTGATTTGACGTGTGGGTACTGGCGGATCGCCTTGACTGATGGGGCTGAGGAGATGTCAGCATTCTTCATTCCAGATGGGCACTACCAATTCCGGGTTATGCCCTTTGGGATGAAGAATGCCCCTGCCACCTTTCAGAGGTTGGTCAACCAGGTGTTGGCTGGACTGGAGGATTTCAGTGCCGCCTACCTGGATGACATTGTGGTATTTAGCGCCAGTTGGGAAGAACACCTGCAGCACCTCTGGGAAGTGTTGATGGCACTGCGCAAGGCAGGCCTCATGATCAAGGCGAGTAAGTGCCAGATCAGGCAGGGTTCCGTTGTGTACTTGGGTCACCAGGTAGGAAGCAGCCAGGTGGCGCCCCTACGACCCAAGATTGATACCATCCTGGAATGGGAACCCCCAAAGACTCAGACACAGGTGAGAGCCTTTTTAGGACTCACAGGGTACTACAGGAGGTTTGTCAAGGGGTATGGCAACATTGCTGCACCCTTGACTGAGCTGACTTCCAGGATAATCCCAAGAAGGTGAACTGGACTGACACCTGTCAGAAGGCTTTTGATGCCCTGAATACTACCATGTGCACAGCACCTGTGCTTCAGGCGCCCAACTTCTCAAAATAATTCATTGTACAGACAGACACTTCAGAGCATGGTGTGGGGGCTGTTCTATCACAAATTAATGAAGAGGGCCTAGACCAACCTGTAGCCGTCATCAGTAGGAGGTTACTTCCACGGGAACAGAGGTGGAGTGCAATTGAGCGTGAGGCATTTGCTGTGGTCTGGGCGCTGAAGAAGTTGAGACCATACTTGTTTGGGACTCACTTCCGGGTTCAGACCGACCACAGGCAACTCAGATGGCTAATGCAGATGAGGGGCGAGAACCCAAAGTTGTTAAGGTGGTCCATTTCCCTACAGGGTATGGGTATTTCTCCCCATATTTTAGCTGGAGGGGACACATGTTAGACCTGGCATCATTGGTGTGAGTCTCCCTTCCATTTTGACGGATTACCTCCACTATTTTTATATGTTTTTGCTGGATTTATGCTTTGGGAACTGTGCCACTGCTAATCAGTACCCCAGTGTAAGTGCTCCCTGCTAGACCTGGCACCATTGGCGTGGGTCTCTCTTCCATTTTTTGCTGTTGCCTCATGTATTTTTGCTGGTGTTATATGCTTTGGGCACAGTGCCACTGCTATCCAGTGCCCCAGTGCAAGTGCTACCTATTGTAAATTGATGTATTAATCAGTGGTTCCATGTTTGGCTATTTGGTTTACTTGTCAGACCCTAGTCTAGTGCACTGAGTGTGCACAGAGCGTGTGAATCCAAATGCTGCTAGTGGGCCTGCAGCACTGGTTGTGCCATCCACAGAAGCAGCCTTGTAAAATGTGTCTAAGGTCTGCCATTGCCGAACCTGCGTGCAGTCTGGTACTGTCATGCTGACTGGTCAAGTGCACCCACTTCCCAGTCCCTAAACCTTCCCTTTTCTTCATATCAGTCACCCCTATGGTAGGCCCAAGGGCAGGGTGCATTGTAAGTATAAGGCAGGACAATCCCTGATGTGTGTGACATGTCCTAATAGTGAATTACAGCCATTTTCGCTTTTCACTATTGCAAGGCTACCTGTTCTCCATAGGCTAGAATCTACTGAAAGAGTTATTACACTTTATAATCCTAACTGTCTCAGAGAACATGGTAGAAATTCGAGTTTAGTATGCCTGAACTCAGAATAATAAAATACATCTTTTAATAAAGTTCATTTTAATATTCTGTGTTTGTACATACCACTTTTAGAAAGTAGGTATTTTCTTGTCTAACCATTTAAACCTGCCTCTGCTAGTTTGTGTATTCCTATGTCTGGTTTTGTGAGTGACAGGGCTGGGGAATTCCAGGAGACAGGCTGAGTCACCCAGTGGTGAATAGATAGATCTGCATCTAGATGGGAGGGAGGAGTTGCACCTGAACTTTGAATAGGGCTGTGCCTGCCTTCCACAATGCTGGGTCCACCCCCTGGGGAGCGGCTGATGTCTCTGCCCTGCACACTGAAAGAAGAGAAAGAGTCCAGTAAAGAAAGTGCTCCAGGACTGTACTTGCCTTCCACAATGCTGGCTCCACCTTCTGGTGGGCGTCTGATGTGCATGCCCTGCACCATGAAAGGAAAGGAGACGTCTGGTAAACAGAGTGCTTCAGAACTGGTTTGAACTGGGCAAAGGCCCCTCTCCCCTCAGAGAACAAAGGATTTTGGGGTATAAATATTGGGATTCAACATAAGATACCTCCTCCAACACACACCAACAAATCGGACAAACCTGGAGTAAAGTTGCACAAAGGGTCATGCTCTTACTCAAAAGAAGTGTATCCTTAACACTTATCCACAGGTTTATGGTTAGTTTGGATTTACACATTCACTACCTCTCTGTGTGCTCCTTTCTGTTGTCTCTTTGTTTGGTTTGTCACGACTAGGAGAGAACGACCAATGATGAGAAGTTTGAATTCTTACAGCGAACAGGACATAATTAAGGGATGCGGTGTAATAAAATATTTCCGAGAATTTCAGCCAATAAAAGTCATGCGAATTTCCCGGTATAGCTTAAATATTGCCCACATTTAAGTGCAGTAACTGTAAATTTCTCTGCTTGCGTTTAAAATTTTTTTTTTAATGGCTATAGCTAGAACATTGGAGCACACAAATGAAAGATGACTCCATGTGTTCAGTGACCTTGTGCTCCAGCCCTATGTGGTTCCTCTACAAATATTTGTTTTCAGGCTTGTTAGTTCAGTTTGATCAACTGAAGAAACAACTCCCAATGATCTTTAGATTGTTTAACCACGGTCCAGGAGTTTTGTATCCTTAGTGTCATGAAGAACTCATGGAACTTTTAGGAGCACAGTAGTGGGAGTCCCAGTCAGAGCTCCTGATGGAAAAACAGAGCAGAAGATGCAAAAAGCCTAGGTCTAAACTTCTTAGAGTGTGTATCACTATCTTCTGGTTGAATAACATTGTGCAAGGCACAGGTGAATTCTTGATGACAGACTATTAGCACAAAGGAAGAAAGCAAAAATACATCAGACTTTGAATGAAACACCTCAACTTGAGGAAGTGCAGTAGAAGGATAGCTGTGGAGAGAAAATAGAGATGTAAGGACAGACAGGATAAAGGTGTTAGGAACAATGGCAGGAGGAAAAGGGGAAAGAGCTGAGAGTAAAAAACGATTGATGAATGTTGAAAGATGGAACAGAGAAAAGTGAATTATGAAGACTTAGAAGAAGGAAGGAGAAAAGAGACAAAAGACATTTCAAAGCCACAGAGAAATAAAGGAGCTAAAGGTGTGAAAAGAGGGAGGTAAAACAACTGGAATTCAGGCTCTACTGATGGAAATGGAGGGAAATAAAGTTGGTGGGGAAAACAAGGAGAAGGGCTGAGTAGAAGAGAGTTGGAAGAACATGGAGAAGAGAGATGGACTGAAGAGAGAAGAATGAGACAGAGGAGGAGGTATGAGGAGAAGTGAAGCAATGAGAAAGGCTGATTAGATATCTGGGCCTGTAATTGACAGTGGACTTGCATCAACGTTTTCATCTGAACTATGGTAGAACAGTGGATAAAACAAAAAGTCTGTTAGAAAGATGGACACCTTTACCCCTGCCAATATTAGGACAAGTCTCCTTGATAAAGATGTTGATCCATCCCTTGTTGATAGTTTTTATTTTTAAATCTTTCTCTAAAGATTCCAATCTTGTATTTTAACGAAGTGGACAAGGTGATCTGAGAGTTCATCTGGGCTAAGAAAAAACCTTGGAATAAACTATCTTACACTTGGAAGTAGAACAGAGGGGGTCTTGCATTACGTCATTTGGCTACCTATTATCAAGCTGCGTTACTTAGCTTAACAATTCAGCTATTGACCCCTATTTGGAATTTTGATAATTTTATACTTGATCTTATGTTAATGGAGAGTGCAATTAATCTACCAGCATTCCTATGCACTGCAAAGTTACCAAAAAAGGCAAGATACAAGGTTGTAAGTACATTCTTTAGTTGCATGCATCTGCTAATAAAAACTACAATATCCCATCATGCCATGCATATTCCTCTCTCCACGACTCTGTGGTATGGGGCCTAAAGCTCTCGCAAAAGGGGGTTCAGTCCTATACTATGCTAGGTTTTTGTAAACTAGGCGACTTTTACAATGAGGCCAATCTGATGACTTGGGATGTTTTCACAAAACAATTTGAATCTCAGAGCTGTGATCTTTGGCTAAGATTCAGACAGATTACATGCTTTCTCCTGACCAACTATAGATGAATCAGTGAGAGAGTTAGATTAATTTTAAAAGCAGCCTTTGAGGTAAATATAACTGGTATTGGCAATTGGCATAGGTTATTATGCCTAGAGATGAAAAAGAACCTTATTGAAGCAATGCTCCCCAAAATTGCTCAGGAAACCAAAAATTGCTGTTTTATTAGCCAGGAATGGCTACGAGTCTGTGAGATTGGCACAGGGCATTGAGGGCGGCCAATTTTCAAAGAATGTCCTTCCTCTCTAGATGGGTGGCCTATTACACTCCTTCCAGACTCCATAAATTGTTTCCTACAACACCGAATGACTGCTTTAGATGTAATCTGCAGGGGATTGGACACATATATTTTGTACTTGCTGGAGATTACAGTACTTTTGGGAGGAGGTGTTTAGGTTTATCAGTAAATGTCTATTAAGAGTTATCCTTCCATGTGCATTCCTGGCGTTATTTGGTTTCTCTTATGTAGTTGGCCAACTGTCATTTTATAGGCAATCCTTTGTTTGTTTAGCCATAGCAATAGCCAGATCTTTAATATTACAGAATTGGAGATCTCAGAAAATCCCTACATCTGCTCAATGGTTACTTAAGCTGGAGAGGACCTACAAATTTGAAGAGGCCTACTCAAAGAGGCTAGGGGGGAAGCGGAGATTTGGGAGGACATGGGAGGGCTATACTGCAACCACGCATACAAATTATACTATGTAATTTATTTTGCTGATCTTTTGTATACATTTTAACATCAGCAGTTATTGAATTATGGGTGGTACTGTAATAGTTAAAAGGAGGGTAGTCCCCAGGAGAGAGTTCAGGAGGTAGAATTAAACTAATTATGAAGTACCACTTCTCAAGGCAAGGACTGCAATCACTGAGGTCATCAAGGTAGAGGGCACATGTTAACACTGAGCTGCTCTTTAAAATGCTGATATTGCACACCATGTAAAATGGGTTATGTTTATTAGTGCACATTTTAAATATGTAACTCAATATTCTATAGGTTTCTATCCTTCTTTTTCTGTATATTTTGTGTATCACATTCATCATGTACAAATGGATTATGAAACTCATTTTACTTATTGTCTATTTATAATATGAGATTAGAGAGTTTGTTAATTTGTCTGCTTTATGTAACGTGCTGTTTTTTACACTCAATAAAAATAAAAAAAGAGAGAAAGGCTTAAATGCCAAAGTGGAAAATGAAGTTTTTTATATGCTGAATAAAAGAAGTCCATAAATGGGTACCACTTTTATTTTATTGGATGCCTGGATCTATTCATGGTTCCTATCCTGCCCTTGTGAGACCTGTTGTATTAGTTGCTATTTGCAACTACCAGGGTCTTTATTATACATAGGGCACACTCGCCTTGCTATCTATGTTCATAAGGTGCAAAGAGGGACAGTGAGCCATATTTAAGAACATGCGCTTTTCCCATAGCTGTCACAAACTTGTGCCTGCCCTGGAGGCCGTGTATTCAGGAAAGGTGAACTGGCTATTTGAAGCAGCAATTCACAGAATTTATCAAATTTCACGTTACGCTCGTTTTGTGAAATTCCCGATCTAATGCCTTTATGCATTTTGAGCAATTACTGGTGGTGTGCTTAACACAAGTAATGCAGTGTGTTGTAATCAAGCAGAATTACCAAAAGATTTTGCAGGATTACACTGGAATTATGCAATAGGAGTAGTTGTGCATTTAGTACTAATATTTAGTTCAGAAATGGCCCCTTGCATCTGATGGCGCGGGATTGCCAGTCCAGTTAATCATACTCACCTGGGCCCATAAACATTCACACTTTGAACCAGTAATCCAACTTAACTTCCTGACTATCAGAATTGTGTTTCTCTTTAGGACTTTTACCTATACACCATGACTTACCAAATCCTTGTCACTTATGCATTAAGTCCTAAAATCTAAGGAACAAGGGAGTTAGAATAATTGGTAATAATATAACATTTATTTTCATAAAATAACCACAGACTCAGGAAAAGTTTTAAACGCTTTATCTATGCAATATTTTGTGAGTCAGTGGCCACAATAGTGAGATTAAAGACTTTGCAAGTAAGAAAATACCTATTAAAGCATTAATCTTGCAGGACTTTAAGAAAACGCCTTTAGACATTGGTACCTGGGAAGGGTTAAAAGGGGAAACGGTACAAGAACATACCACACAGATTATATTTACCTAGAATGGTGCAAAGACCCTACTAATCAGGTGCCAACAGGACAGAACAGGTGCGCAGCAGGACAGGTAGCCTCCGCTAAGTGCAACGCCAGCGTTACACCCCTCTCTACAGCCACACTCAGAACCAGCTTCTCCCTCAGCAAAACTTCTGATTCTTCTGTCAAAGTGCTCGACAAGCACTCTGCTCTCGATTCTCCTTCAGCATACGTTGGGTCAGTGACAGGTCTGTGACAAGTCGGACAATCTAACTGACTAAGCCTACCTTAGTTATACCATTTTCAGAGTGTGTACCACCCCTTGAATGTAAAGGTAATGTTGGCCCAACAGGTCCCTGAGAAGGATTTGGGAGCAGGCGTTGTAGGGCCTCTTTGTTAGTGGTGGGAGGGATACATTGTTAGACCAGAGACCAGTCAGAGGGGATTTTACCTGATTGCTGGGTTTCGTACTCTTTTATAGCTTCTTGTAGGCCTGTTCCCCTAAAAGTGTTTAAGAAACACTTAATAACAACTCTTATTTGCTCAAATCCTAAGAGTAGGAAACCCAGAAATCAGGTAAAATCTTCTCTGGCTGCTCCTAGTACTAGCTAGATAGAAGTAAAAAGAGTGGGTGTATATGCTTTTTTTACTCATAAGCTCACATATTCTCTTTTGTTTTGTTTATCGTTTTGCAGAAACCCAGTCCCAGCCCTGATGAGATCCCCGTCTAATTAAGTGGGGTTCGAAACACGTTGGCTCATAGCACCATAAGGGGTTAAATTATAGCTTTGAAAAACGTGCTCACAACAGGAAAATAATGTACTAAAAATGTATATCCTATGTTGTGTTGAATGTTTATTCCCCTGTGGGCAGTAATCCGTAGAAGCCTTTCAGAAATTATAGGAACGGATTACCTTTTCTATTGTTGTTTGTAGCTATTGACTGGTACAATCTGTATAACTGATTGCAAATTGATTATTGCTTTGTGATTTGTTTTGATGTCATATTACTTTCGAAGTGTTTTGCTTTCTGTCATTTAAATATTTATGGGAAAAAAATAGTTTTTTAAAATAATCATGAAATAATGATGATGACCATTTTATTAGATTGCTTGGTCAGAGTCTGCTTAAATTAGTGGAAGCGTTTCAAATAGCCGTCTAGAAACCTTTGCATGTTTAGTAGTTACCGGTCCAGCCTTGCCGAGTGATGGGCCTACCCATTGTTTATATAAACATTACAAACACAAGCATTCCTGCAGTACGAACATGAATGTCCTCTGCCTAATGAAAGTATGCCTCTAGATCGATATGAATGTATCATTTATATGGATGTATCTGCTCAACCTGCCATAGGATCGAAACAGCAATATTCTACGGCATGCACAATTGTAAAAGGGCGCATGCGAGAAGGAAAGTTAATTCCCAAAATAACACATACACAGTCCCTAAAGGACAGCACATCGTAGCTGGCATAACTAAAATCCCCGATACTGGCACTACAAAATATGGATAGCGAATTCCCCACACTTATCATGTGTGATTCATTTTACTGTGTCCAGTCTTACAATGAATATCTTCACTGTTATGGTCAAAATGGGTTTTGAGAGTCAAAGGGTCGTACAATCAGGCACAAGATGCTTTGGAAACAAGTGGCAAAGCTGAAAGAACATATTTTAATCTAAACCCATCTTTGCGTACACCAGAAGTCGAAATTTACATGAACAATTGAAAATCACCACAAAACCAAGTAACATTAATCACAAAGGGATGCGCAAATGCAATAATTGTGTACACTGCAACAACGTGATGCAACAAGACTTTGTAACCCATCCTAGAACTGGAGAAAAAATCAGTCTGAAATTCACAGCCGATTGCAACTCTAACTTTGTACTCTATTGCATAAAATGCCCTTGCGGGTTAATGTACATAGGAAAAACAGAAAGAAAACTGAAGATAACAATAGGTGAGCACAAAAGTATAATACGCAATAAAAACAGAAAGTCTAATTTGCCAGCTCATTGGATAACCCACAAGCACAATATTTCCCAAGTCCGGTTTATGGCTGTAGAAAAGATTGAAATGAGAGAAGGGACAGACAGTCGCAAACTCTTATCCCAAAGGGAAGTGATGTTAATCAAAAAGTTTCAAACTATGGAACCCATGGGTTAAATGATAAACTGGATTTAGGATGCTTTCTATGAAATGCTTCTTATATTAAGATTGATTAATGAAACATATGTACAGTACATTGTTGATAGTGTTGTATATCATAAGGTTTGAAATATTTTTACACGCTTGTTTATTCTGCAATATACGAATAGCACATTACTGATAGTGTCATATATCATAAGGTTTGGAATATTTACACACGTTTTTTATTTTTTTGTAACCAGACCCACACAGAGTACCTATGTTCACTCCACTCCTCCCGCATTACAATAGTTTCCAGCATTTATGCCACAGGCATAACTATTAATATACTACACCACAATATTATACTCTTGTTCACCCAGTTTGGTTCACTTAAAACTTCAGGTGTTTCTCAGCATTTTTTGAAATCTGAATGATCCCGCTTTGTCGAGGATTATAATTCATTTAATCATGTTTACTCTCCTAAATCCTCATATTGAGTTATCAGTCGGTATTCTAACATGGCCGACGTAAATGTTTAACTACCGTTTTAGTCCGCTTTCTGTGTTTTACGTTTTTTCACACATGCAGTATGTCCTTATAATACACACTCGCGAGAACCGTTCGAACTTACCAAACATTTGGATAATCAGCCGTCAAATCGACTCTCAAAAAGGAGAATCGTTCACGCGAAAAATTTCTGGTAAGCCATCGTCTTGATAGCGTTTGACGGTTCACACATGCCGTTTAATACTAATCTCTTACAGACACGTTTTTTAACGAGAGCATTTTCTCATTTGTTCCATAGATACGCCGCCAACAACCAGGAAGTGCAGTTAACAACACGCATTATCGCAGATAGTCTCTGTAGAAATTCGCTTCTGCATTTCAGCGGTTTCTCATCACATTTCCCTCAATTTTTTTATTAGAGCACAAACCCGGACGAGTTTTTCATACGCAGAAGTTCACACACGTATATTTCAACAAACAATGTGAGTGTTGTTGCAACAATGAACTGTTTATCACTGTTTAGGTGCCAGTACATATATTACCATGACGTAATAGGAATTTCTGTCAGAGTGGTTCCTTAACACATATTTAGAACTAAGTGATTTCTATGTTAATTGTCTTAAGCTAAAATCCATTGCATTGTTTAATTCATTCTGCATACCTGTCATGAGAGAATGGTGAACTCAGAATTGAGTAGTGGCAAAATTATAAAGAAGCAGAAATGTAGAATTGCAGAAAATGTATAATTAATGTAAATATATGATCTCTTACAGAGGCCCCTGAGGAAGGGACGTGGGTCCCGAAATGCATCGGGCCAATCAATTCAACAATCGTTGCAATATGAATCACTTTATGAATTGTTGTTTGTATGATGTTGAATACAATCAATGCATTTTCAAGTGTATTTAGATGTTATAATGAAATCAAAGTGTATGTAAATGTGATTATTTACACCTGATGGGCGATTTACACAAATGGTTTAAAATAAATGTAAAAATCAAGTAAAAAAACGGAATACATTGAGCAACAGAAAATTATTGAAAACTATAGGAATAGGTGGAAACACTTCACAACAAGCTGTGGGTTCGGTAGGGTCGTGATATTGCTATCACGCACCATTCTTTAAAATAATCTTTACAGTCTTAGGGACAGGCAGCCCTCAGTTACCGAGCAGCACGCTAAAGGAGGACTTTAATTCAGTTTAGAGTTCATAATAAAAACGGAGCAAAAACTGATAAACAGGAGTGCCAAGGGCCGATCTCAGACATTTAGTTAATTATTAACTACAGTCACTGCCTACACAGGCCAGAGCACCCACCAAACAAAAGAGAATGGAATCATTTGACAGCATAGCAAGCACCACTAAAAATCGTGCTGATACAAAAACGTATACATCGGAACAACCAACAGAAATATATGCCTTGATTAAAGCCACGAAATCTTTTGAGTCTCACCAAGGCTCCACCATTCAACAATTAAAACAATTGGAATTTACTATGCGTCATGAATTGAACCAAAGATTACATGCGTCAATGCTTAATCAATATCACAAGCACCAACGCATTTCCAGAGGCCTAAGACTTGCGATTAAACCCCTTCTGTTTCGATTACAACACAACAAAAGCTTCATGGATAGATGGTACGCGGTATTAAATAAATGCTCTCTAGATCTCATTTTACTCATTGTAGAAGAATTATCAAAAACTATAAAAGAACTAGAAGAAGAAATATTCAATCTACAGAGAGAGTGGGCAAATGAATTGGAGGTAATCAACAACAGATTGGAAAGCTATGAAAAAGATTTAAAAGAGAGAAAACTTAGAAAATTTAAACGCGACACCATAGACTACCATCTGAATGAAGTATATACATGGACAGAAATGTATGCGCAACGCCGTCCAGCACCTAAAAAAAAATTTACTTCATCGGACGAAAGCGTAGTATCTGATGGAGATATCTCAACTTCCAGGGCACCTATCCAAAGAAAAGAAAAAACTGCCACATCCGGCGACTTAACTACTATATCGATCACACCTCAAGCTACAACCTCAACCGAGGCTTTTTTAGGACAAGGCCAACAGCCCACGAAACCACCCGATCCAACATCCAAGCCAAGTGGAAATCAGCAAAAACCAGGAGAGGAAAAACCAAAAGAAAAACCCAAACCCAATCTACAGAGCGGGAGAACATAGTAATTAACATTTCATCTACACAACTGACGAACCAACATATGCAAGTCCTCTATAAAGGTACGTCATTCGTCCCTACATATCAAACTAATTTAGCGGAAACAGAAATTGCACTATACAAATTCATGAGAAACATCCGATTAAGAAATTTTTTCTCCAACGTCATCATTGATCAGGAACAACCGGAGCTAAAGGAATATGTGGAATTCAAACCCAAAAGCACATTTGTCGCTCCTGTATCTCACAAAACCATAGATTTATTTGAGAAACTGGTTCTACTTGATATTCTCAAACTAGATTTTCAACCTAAAAAAACTCCCAATTTTTCCAAGAAAGAAAAAAGTATACTGCAACAATTGTCGAATCAGGAGGAACTAACGTTTCAGCGAGCAGACAAAGGGGGAGTTCTCATTGTAATGGATACGGAACACTATACCACCAAAGTCAAGGAACATCTAGCTGATGAAACCACGTATTTACATCTGGATAAAGATCCTACCCAAGAGATCAGCATAACTCTTGAAAAATTTCACAACACGCAAGAGAAATGGACTGGATATCAGGGAAAACACACCAATTTCTAATTAAACAAAATCCGAAAAGGCCACATATGTACATGTTACCTAAAGTACATAAAAATGTATACGATCCTCCCTTCAGACCTATCGTCTCAGGTGTAGGGTTTCTCTTTGAACCATTGGGTAAATACATAGACTTTTTCCTACAAAAATTTGTCTTAAACTGGAAAACCAATATCAAAGACACAACAGATTTTTTGAACCACTTGAACAATCTGGATCTCTCTAACAGCCAACAATGGATAATGTGTACAATCGATGTTACTGCCCTGTATACGTCGATCCCTCTACGAGAAGGAATTGAAGCAACGGAATGGGCCCTATTACAACTGGAAGATCTAGGTGCTAACAAAATCTTGATATTAGAACTTTTAACATTCTTTCTTCAACACAGCTACTTCAAATTTAAAGAAGATTTCTACCTACAAATAAGCGGGACTAGCATGGGATTTGGGGGAGCCCCAACCTACGCCAATATCTTTATGGCTCAATTCGAGGAATCACACCTCGTCTTAATATGAATCACTTTATGAATTGTTGTTTGTATGATGTTGAATACAATCAATGCATTTTCAAGTGTATTTAGATGTTATAATGAAATCAAAGTGTATGTAAATGCCATTATTTACACCTGATGGGCGATTTACACAAATGGTTTAAAATAAATTTAAGAATCAAGTAAAAAAACTGAATACATTGAGCAACAGAAAATTATTGAAAACTATAAGAATAGGTGGAAACACTTCACAACAAGCTGTGCGTTCGGTAGGGTTGTGATATTGCTATCACGTACCATTCTTTAAAAAAAACCTTAAAGAAGGCCACCCACAGGCTCATTTAATTCATACATTGAATCACCAGCATGTTGGGGCTCATGTTGAAGGGAATTCAATGGCAGATGAAGCCACCAAGGCAACAGTGTGAACTTCTGCCATTGTTGCAGGCACTCGTTCTTGCACAAAAATAGATGGAACAACTATGATAGCTGTAAATACCATGTGCAACAGCTCAGCACCACCAAAGGCTTTCCTCTCAAGTACTCCTACAAGTTAGATGCACAAAATATTTTGTATACTCAAATTCCATGAGTTGGGGATAGAGTAATACCAACACTGATTGCAGATTGGGATTAATGCTAGCTGCACATGAGGGTCTGGGTTCCGAACATGTAGGGATTACTGCTGCAGTTTCATTACTGAAGCAGCTTCACAGATGAAAGGCTCCACCATAGCACGTTCACCGCAAACACCTTTATTAATCACAGACAAACCTATTGCTTGTGTCTATTTCGATCAATGCGGCCCCTTACACTGTTATGGGGCTTACAAGTACATCTTGGTTACTGTAGATTCATGTACTAGATTCCTATGGGTTTGGCCCCAGCGCTCGACAAACACCTGAACTGCAATAAAGGATTTGCAAGTCTTTATCAGGACATACACAAATGGAACCTTACATTCCGACCAGGGCCTGATTTTTAACTCTCTGGCTTACAAAGCAGTCATGGGAAGTTTGGCTGTGGCCTTGTGGTACTCCTCCCCCTACCATCCTGAGGGAAATTACTTAATTGAGAGGAAGAACGGGACTTAAAGCAATTCTTAACGGCTAGGGTAATAGGCTCACGTTGCAGTTGGGTCAATCATCTATACGGGGTCCAGAGGGCACTTAACAACATGCCAAGGAAGTCCTTGGGGTGTGGTACACCCTATGAGATCCTTTTTAGGGGTGCGAATGTGAGTCCCAGACCTCGATATTGTCAGCGCAGTGACGGCTGAAACTCCATTCGATCTCAATTATCGTTTGGATGTTTTACAGGACTTACAAGAATACAGTGCTTTACAAAGCAACATTCAAGTGAAACGTACTGCCACAAGAGAAGTGAAAGTAGTATCGGCAAAACCTGCCTGGGTCCCGAAGATTGGGGACCTGGTCAGAGAAAAAATACTGGACAAGAAAGAATTTAGGCCATCATACAGAGTACCTGTACCTGTCCTAGGAGTTTAAGTTACCAGAATTGTACTTCTTCTGCCTCTTGCCGGTCGCCAAGACAAAAGGTTTGTCTTCATCAATCTGAAGAAACCACACTATGTGGCTGATTCTCAACAGTAGTCCATGTGGGCTCCTGGGTAGCTGACAATCTCCTCTCGCTACCATAAAGGAAGTTCATATGAAAGCTTTAATAATGACTGAAGACTCCACTTTCCAAAGAGAGGCTGTGGACGAAAATGATATGATGCTATTCCCCATTAAAACAACTACAAGAAGTACATACATTTCGATTTGAAAACTTGACAACGTTTATGTCAACATGGCACAGATCGAGTCATCTACCAGTTCTACAAAACCTGCTGAGCTGCCCAAAAAAGACCGGACGGCGTCTGGCTACTTCATGCATTATGACGATTTTTCGGCAGATCCTAGTGAACCTGAATTGCCAACACCGCCACTCCCTTTCCAGTTGCAAGTTTATTCTCTCTATCTTTCGCTGAAAAAGAAATTCCTTCTTGCTCCCATCTCTTGGTTACAATTGGATTACTTTTCCTGGTACTCTAGATTGTTTTGGTGATTGTCTTTTTTCTACTTTTAAATGGATTTTATCTCCCAGAATGCACTACAGTCCAACCTATGAACTTCCTTCTAAAACCACTTGCATCATCGCACCGTGAAATCAAGGACCTGGTGAACATTACAGCAGTTTCTATTGGTGAATTGCATGATGGCACAAGTAAGGGCCCTGGTGAACATTACAGCAGTTTCTATTGGTGAATTGCATGATGGCACAAGTAATTTTGGAGACGTGTTCTGTTATCATTATTATGAGCATCATTTTTTACACAAAGCTAGTATCCCATGTCCTGTTGACAACTACACCCAACGGGAATATTGCCCAACACCACTGAAAGGTAGTTCAAAAACATTTGCTAAGAAGTTTGCATATTTGTCTGATTTTGACACATCAGACCCAGCCTCTTATTACTAATAGTGTGTACCTACACCTGCAAAGAAGAATATGCACACAAACACCAAGCTGATTTACTCTGCTTCTTGTATTTTCCAACTGTCTCTACAGGGTTTTGACTTTTGTAAGGACACAATAGACACAACATCTGTCTGGGGAACAAAAGATTGCCAGGTTCATGGAAAATAGTTGTTATTTAGAGCATGCCTCGTTCCACATCAAATGATTTTCCAGAATATAACATTGCAACAAACTTCCTGCCTTTATTTACCTAAGGTAAAACATTTGAACATACCTTGCATTCCCACATTTGCACACTTTAAACATTACACACAGTATATAGTAAGGATACATTAGATGCCAATATCCTGAAATGGATCATACAATACATTTGACCCAGATCATCAGGGTTGGTAGGGTTGACCTCTAGACACAAATGCCAGTCTAGGTTTTAGGATCAACAGGCCTTACCTACGCTATGCACAAACAGAACACACGTGTGAAGTGACATCATATAATGTTGGAAGTTATACCTAGATTGGTTAAAGATTTTAACACTTTTCTAGGTGAAACAACACTTGTCCCTTCTGTCTGATGCCCTGGATCCTAGGGATTATATTACTAGGTCCCAGAAGCCCACGTAAAAAGCGCTTCTTGTATGAAACATACAACGAACTATGGAAGATTTCTCTGCAGGAAGCTGCAGAGAGATTGAGCAAGATCGACAGGGTAAATATGGAAAAGGATTTGGCTGTGGTTGATACCGGTATGACCACTTTATCATCCAGAATGTATTCAATGGGCAACATTGTGTCTTCTGCAGTTGACATAATGCAGCAGGATATGTCTATTTTACCACATGGACAATCACAGTTGAGTTCCATCGTAATGCTGAGCTGGACTTTGCAAACGCTACGTTCAGGCCACTTTCCGTGGTGCTACATAAAAACTACTAGTCTGCTTCTGAATGCGGCCTGACGGAAAGGCAGATAATTATGGCATGCAGAGATGCGGAGTACACCATGCTGCACATTGAAAAATTAGGCCAATTACCTTTTACCGTGGCTAACACACCATCCACAGACTGGATTATCCATGGATATATCAACCCACTGCTCATGACTTTCCAATTCCAATATTGTCTCCAATACCAACAGTTAGGCAGATACAAAGCGCTAGTGGAGGTTATGTGCATGAGTACTGGGAATTGCCTTTCGGGTTTAAGTGCAGGAAAGGGGACACAGAGGTTTTTCTTAGTGGTTCTGACTGTGGGGATGCCCTTAGCAGTCCCTTAGTTTGCTAGGACATTTCTCTTCACAGGGCATGTAAAGCTTCTGTTGTGAACTTGTCATAAAGGATCCCCCAGCTGCTTTGATGCATCAAGTATTCAAATTGCTCTCGAATGGGATCTTCTTGATGCTGAATGATCAAGGTTGCTGTTGAATGGAACTAGGCATCACTTATCTGGAGATGGTTAATTCCTTAGTCACTTGTTGTGCACAAATACTGTTTTCACCTGCCAGCAAAATTAGGGAGGCAGAGCTGTGTTCTTCAATAGATATTTCCAACATATGCTTTGATTCCCTTAGCAGACTGAAAGCATTGCTTTTTCAAAAGGATGTGCCTTAACTTCAGCCAGAGAGACATTTGATCTTCAGGTTGCAAGGTCTTCGTCGGAGATACAGACACTACTCCGCACTAACTTCCCACTGCATTTCGGGGGGCTAGTCTATTGTATCTTTAACATTTTTGATAATAGAGGAATAGTGCATTTTTTAATGTGTAGGTTCTGAAGTGGTTAGCACCTTTCAGTCAATCTTTGGAGTTATTCTATTATTCATACACTCCATGCTGGGAAGCATTTTTGAGAGTTCCTGCTTTTCCTGCCACATTTGGCTGGAATCCTGATTTTAATTTTTCTGCTTCTCAATGAACATCCCAGTTCGATTCTGAATGGAGACAGCACTGCTTGTGCTACAATGCCGTGAGCACATGGTTCACACGCTTGGCACACTTCGACTTTGAGAACTGGATCAGCACTTGTTCTTATCCTTCAGGCCTGTTTGGCTCTACTGCATACAACGAGTATTATACTGCCTGCTTTGTGGCCATGAATGCGTATTAGTCATATGCCTAGGATTACAACTGGTTACACCATTGGACATTGATGCACAACTTTATCATGATGCCTTGAACATCATGTACTAGGCCTCTCAATGCACTAGGTATAAAAGTTGTCCTATCTTCATCAACGGGGCAACAGCACTATGTTAAAAAATGTTATGTTAAAATAAATTTATAGAGTGCACAGCTACTCAGAGAGTATCCCGGCGCTGAGACAGAAAAACAAAAGCTAAGAATAGGGCAAAAGAAAAAAAGAAAATCAGAAAAGGTAAAGAGCCAAGTAAGTAACAGTTAGGTTGTTTGTTGAAACAACCAGGTCTTCAGTTGTTTCCTAAAAGTCAACAGATTAGTGGTTTGCCTAAGTGAAAGGGGAAGCTTATTCCAGAGTCCGTCCACTGGCACTTGAAAAGAGTGGCCGCCTTTACGGACCCTGCAATACTTCGGGATGACCATAAGATGTTGTTGGATGAATCTAAAATATATGGCTGGTACATAACCAGAGACTCTTCTGCAGATGTACTTTGCTCTGAGGCCATGCAGAGACTTGAAAGCCAGGACCAGCACCTTAAAGCGAATTCGACTGCAAACAGGCAGCCAATGCAAGTTCATGAGATGGTGGGAAGTCGGATCTCTAGGCCCAAGACTCAGAATAGCCCTGGCTGCTGCATTCAGCACCACCTGCATTCTGTTTAATAGGAGATGCGGAAGGCCCAGGTACAGGACATTAGCATAGTCCAATCTGGATATAATGAGGGCCTGAATAACAGTTTTTCTGTGTGAGGTCTGAAGTAAAAATAAAAACCTTGGCAACATTTTTATGAGGCCAAAACAAATCCCTGCTACCGCCTGAACCTGTGGTGCTATCAAGAGAGTGTCATCTATTTTTACTCCCAAGTTCTTTACAGTCCTAAATGCGGCCTGTGGTGGCGACATATCTTGAGGCCACCATTGTTTCCAGACATCCAGTGGCGGGAGCCGAAAAAAATAATTTCTGACTTATCTGAGTTACATTTCAGATGGTTATATTTAAACCAAGCAAATGTTTCTTTCAAGCATTTGTTAATCTTCTCCCCATTAAATTCCTCTCCTTTCCTACAGGTGAACAGCAGTTGAGTGTCATCGGCATATGATATTATTGTGACCTCATTCTCTTCGGCCAGGGTATCCAGGGGTGTCATGTACAGGTTGAAAAGTACAGGGCTCAAAATAGAGCCCTGTGGCACCCTCACGCTTAAAGATGGTATACTGGCCGAGAAAGGAGGTGACCAGACCTCCTGATTCTGCAGTCTAGGAAAGAGATGAACCACTTCCACACTGTGCCCACAAAGCCGCATTCCCTTAGCCTCTGCAAAAAGAGGCCTTGGGGCACGGTGTCTAAGGCCGCCGAGAGGTCTAGCAAGACCAGGACCGCTTTGCTACCTGCATCCAGAGTCTCTTTGATGGAATCTGATACCTTCAGCAATGCTGTCTCTGTACTGAGATTCTGCCTAAAGCCTGACTGGCTAGAGTGAAACAGATTGTTTGCCTCTGCGAAATTGCTGATCACAGTATGAACATATTTCTCAACTGTTTTAGCAATAAACAGCAGAAGAGAAATAGTGAAGGACTGGGTTCTTTAAGACCCAGCGGTGCCAGGGCACAACACCTGAAACCTTCGTGGGTAACCTGCTCCGGCGTACAAGTCACAGAGACACGGGACACTTCCTTCGGCGTCAAAGATTCAAGGTTTATTTGCTGCAGGGAACACAGAAGTCACGACAAGTACAACACGTGCAACTTGGGGAGACTGCTTCAAATTGGTTCTGTGGATCGCTCCTTTTATACAGTTTTTACCCATAGGATAACATTGAACACAAAAGTTTACAACCCGGTTCCCACAATTATCCCCCAGAGGGGTCACTTTGGTCACTTTGAAACACACGAGGTCCGGAACATAAGTGCGGAAACATTTGGCGGTTCCCAACTGTAAAAACCATCTTCCCACCATTAGCAAATTCCAATCAGCAGTAAAACAGATCGAAATAGGAACAAAGACAGGTGCAGGGGAAGACGGAGACAGTGGGGAGATCGGAAAGGGTGTAAAAGGGGAGGTATCGGGAAACACGAGATACAGGCATCAAAGGGACGTGCCTAATGAGATGCACGGCTGAGACAATAAGTCCGTGCGGCAAGATGAGCCTCGAGCGGCGCCATCTGCCTTACAGTAGCAACCCCCTCATCATAAAGACACTCACAAAGAACATGTGTCTTCCGAAAATATCTTTGGAGTCCCAGGGTCGCGAAGCGGACAGCGTCCGTTCGCTGGCTACTTGAGGGCAAGAGACAAAATGGATGCCGTATCTAAAATGGAACCCGTGGGTACAGATGAAAAACCCACATAACAAACGAACGGTTTAAGTTAGCACAGCGAAACTGCGCACACTTACTAAACTCGTCATTTGCGGTTCATAGATACCAGACTCGACTATATTCGGGCGAGTCGAAAACACCACTTACAATTGTCACGGAACCTCAGACGCTCCTTTTGCCCTCATGTAGGCAAGCACTAGTCGGAATCATATTCGATATTCATCAGACCATCGAGATGTTGCTGTAGCATAGCTCTGTCCAACCGAGTCCCCTTGGTAACAGATGGTTGTCTCATACACGTTGTAGCACAGAGGCCACATAAGGCAGGACCACACTGCACACAAAGGCAACACGTGAACAGGAACACTACCACAACTCCAATGATCATCAGAATTTTCCAACCCCAAGTCGACATCAAGCCCCAAAACCATCCAAGTAGCGTCCAATCCCCTACATCCACGTGTATGGATTCGGAGATCTTATGCAACCTCGAGATGGCTTGATAGACAGTAGGAGCATTATCTGGAATGAAAATGCAGCAGCTCGAATGGATCACCTTACATACCCCACCGCGATCTGCTAAAATGACATCTAAAACCATACGGTTTTGTAACGTCATAAGTCTCTCCGCCTGAAGTTCTGTGGTGATATTACCAAGGGCACTGGCAGTAATATTAGCCGTCGATTCTACCACTCGAGTCAACTGTCTCAGGTTCCTACTATTAACCATAGGTCCCCAAAACGGGAGGAAACCCTTGAAAAAGTCTCCTGCCTCTTGACCGGCAGTATCCTCTTCGCTAATTACGCCTCGCACAACTCTAGTCTTATGATAATCGGCATCTACAGTGAACGTCGGAGGCAACAGATTTGCAATAAAACATGAGCCCATGAAGTCAGCGGGCAACCATGTGTATGCACGATCATAACAGATAAAGTATGTACCCTTGGCAGCCAGAAACACAGGGGACGAGGACATCGGCAGAATGTAATTTTCAGTGCAAGCACTTGCTCCAAGTCGGGCTTGCGATCTTCGGCCACGACCCATAAGACAAAAATTACCAGTGTGGGGTACGACCCATATAGGAGGCGAGCTTTTAAGCTGCTTTTCACTAGTGAACACACTATATTCACCTCTACTTAGGACCTTATAGGCCTGTACCTCTTCTTCGGGAATAAGCGAAGGATCATAGATCTCACTATCTAAATCCTCTATTGCTATCGACAAAGGTTTTTGGTACGAGGTAGGACCAGAGTAGGGGGAACGTGGTTCTCGAATGGGGTGGAAACCCAGTGCGCTTCGAAACATTGTTTGGAATGCTCGAGCCGACCCTTGGGAACTATACGGTAACACCAGATATGGAATTCCCTTATCCGTAGTATGTGGCATCAACCCACACACCCAACAATTAGTAGTGTTAACCACTAACTGATGCTGATGGAGGAGCTGAATAAAGGAATTGTTGCGGAATTCTACACGTCTAGCCTGCTCGTGTTCCGGTAACATGTGAAAGGAATGGGGAGAAGCAGTAGAGGTAAGATTAGGGTAAGAAGTAGGAGTAGGTGTAGCAGGTAAGAAATAAGACATCGTGTAATACACCCCACCCGCCAATAATGCAGAAGCAGTCAAAAACAATACAAACAGTTGGAATATGAAGCATTTGGTACGACTGAGTTGCTGCAGCTTGAACCTGTGGACTTGAGCTCCCTCCAAATCATTCAGCTTCGAGAATGCCATTCCCTACGACCGTCCGCAACGTTTCTTGACGCACTTCGTTCTGTGTAGCAATAGTCAATCCCTAGGAGTTCCTAGGAACCGACGGCCTTTAACCTAGCGTCAAGACCTACTATCCAGAAGGAAGTACGCGCGCGGCCCTACGGCCTTCAATACACAATATGTATATACAAGCACAAAGTCTCTCGGCTGTGGAAGTAAAAAGATACAAGGGAGGAAGCTCAATATCTATATGTACACAAATAATTACAGTGATACGAAAGTTCAAAACTGATCACGGGAAACGGGGATAATGCAGTTGTCAATTTCAGCAAAGCAAGAAAAATTTTATTTGTCCTTAGTGCGAGATCGCAAAGAATATCGGTGTTTCCCAGGACGTGTCTGCTCGTCGAACAAAGGGTCCGTCGAAGGGACAGCGTCCTGCTGATCAGTTGATTGTTCTGGTCTGGAGTCTTTTGCTGACAATTTTTCAACAGTGGCTTTCTGCTGCGCTGAGGATTCTCCAACAGGCTGTGCGTCGCTGAAAGGCACAAACGCCGGCAATGTTTCTGTTTCTGTTGACGCAATGCCTTTCCTTACCCACGGGTCTGCCGGCAAAGGGATAGGGACTCGCTTAGTATGGGTGGCATGCACCCAGTTTTTACGCCCCTCAAGACGAACGGCAGTCCTCGTGGCCAGGAGCACCTGGTAAGGTCCAGTGAACCTCGGGTCCAGATTATTCTTGCGTGAAAAGTTTCGTGTTACCACCCAGTCTCCGGGCTGGAGCTGGTGGCCTGGACCCTCCGTCTGCGTCGGCAATGCGTCGTAAACCTGTTGGTGAATTAACCTCAGTTTAGCAGTCAAGTCATGTAAATAGTCAATCAACATTGGATACTCAAGATCAGAAAACATTCCTGGCCTAGGAACCCCCCACACATTCGCAGGACGGCCGAACACTATTTCATAGGGACTAAGCCCTACTCGGGAGTGTACAGTCGCCCTAGTTGACAATAATGCTAGAGGTAAAGCGTCAGGCCACGAAAGACCAGTCGTAGCCTGAATCTTTGCTAGCTTTAGTTTAAGGGTGCCGTTATACCCCTCAACTAATCCAGCTGACTGGGGATGATTGGCGCTGTGGAATTTTTGATTTATTCCAAGGCCCTTACACACACTCTTCATCACACTTCCAACAAACTCACTTCCGTTATCTGACCACACGACTCTAGGCATTCCATACCGAGGAAAATATTCCTTCAGTAGGATTTTCGCAGTAGACAAAGCAGTATTGTCTTTGAGGGGATAGGCCTCGATCCATCGGGAGAATGCGCAAACCACAACTAAAACGTATTTCAGGTTATTGCATCGCTCCATATGGATGAAGTCCAATTGAATCACCTCAAAGGGATACGAAGGAGGAGCAAAACTGCCAGGGGGAGTTGGGGTTCCTTTGCCAGGATTGTACATTATACACACCATACAATTCTTCACCAAACGTTCAGCACATTTCGTAATGCCATCATTCTTCCATACAGCAGCCAGCAACTTGCAAATGCCTTTCGCGCTAATATGTGCTAACCCATGTGCCATTGTCACAACAGCCAGCACATACGCATCAGGCAACATCCATCTTTTCTGATCCGACAAATCAATCCAACAACCATTCGCATCCAACTTTCCCGTACTTTCTTTCCACTTCGTCTTTTCAGTCTCGGTGGCCTCATTCTGAATTGCTTTCACACTCTCGATAGTGTCTTCACACATACTCGATTCTGTAGGCCACCTAACCGAACTCGTCACATACATTCGAGTGCTAAGGTTCCGGGCAGTCTCCTTAGCAGTCTCGTCCGCAAACGCATTACCACGACCAACATCATCCGTCACTTTACGATGCGCACTACACTTAACAATCGCAACTTGCGTAGGCAAAGTCAATGCATCCAAAAGATCATTCACAAGCTGGCCATGCTGTATCTTCGTACCGTGCGACGTCAAGAAACCTCTCTCTCCCCACAATCGTCCAAAGCTGTGTGCAACACCAAACGCGTATTGACTGTCGGTAAAAACATTCACACGCTTCCCTTTCGCCAACACACACGCTCTAGTAAGAGCAATCAGCTCCGCAGCTTGGGCAGAATTCTGATTCAACCTTGCAGTCTCAACAACAGTATTCAGTGTTACAACAGCATAAGCAGTAGTCACATCGCCATTCGGCAACTTAAAACATGACCCATCCACATACAGAGTGCCATCCGGATCTTCCAATGGGGTGTTTTTAAGGTCCACTCGACCTTTCGTTTCCTCCTCAGTCCTCAAGTAGCAGTCATGTTCTGCTACTTCATCTGACTCTGTGCTAATTGGTAACAAAGTTGCCGGGTTCAGAACGTTACAACGTTTTATCTGAATGTGGCTTGCCAAGAGCGTCAATTCGTACCCAGACAACCTCGCACTCGTCAAGTGCTGAGTTTTCGTTCGATTCAAAAGAGTATCGACTGCATGCGGAACCATCACCGTAAGCATATTATCCATGACCAATCCTGCTGATTGTCGGATGGAGACCGCAGCTGCCGCTGTTGCTCGTAAACAACTCGGCAATGCTCTAGCTACTGGGTCCAAGGTCGAGGAAAAATATGCACATGGACGTTGCTTACCACCAAAAGGTTGCGTTAAAACACTCAAAGCACAACCTTCCCTCTCGTGAACATATAACGTGAACGGCTTACCGTAGTCAGGAGTACCTAACACAGGAGCCGAACACAATGAATCACGCAGTTCAGAAAAACTTTTCTGACATTCTTCCGTCCATGGTAAAGGAGTTGAAACATCCTTGCACGTAAGAGCCACCAATGGTTTCGCTAGCAATGAAAAATTCGGAATCCATTGCCTGCAGTACGACGTGATACCTAGAAAGGCACGCACATCTCTTTGGGTTTTTGGCACAGCCATTCGCGCAATCGCTGCAATTCTCTCTGGGGTCAATCTCCTTCCCTCCTTTGACAATAAGTGACCTAGATAGGTTACTTCTTGACAACAATATTGGAGTTTAGAAGGTGACACCTTGTGATTTAACTCACAGAGATGTTGCAGCAACGACACCGTAGCAATTTTGCAAATGTCCTGAGTATCAGCAGCCACCAATAAGTCGTCGACGTATTGGATCAAAGCCGCACCAACCGGCAACCTAAATGCATCCAGTTGACCCTTCAAGGCTTGACTGTAAATAGATGGACTTTCACAGTAGCCCTGAGGAGCGCGTTTGAACCGGAAGCTGCGTCCACCGAGAGAGAAACCGAAAAGGTCCCTACTCTCTTCGGCAATCGGGATGCTGAAAAACGCATTTTTCAAATCAATCACCGAAAACCATGATGCAGTAGCTGGAATCAGAGTCAGTAGCGCCGTGATGTCGGGCACAACAGGGAATTGAGGAACCACAATTTTATTGACCTCCCGTAAATCGATAACAAAACGATAAACAGGCGGTTTTGAAGGATCAGTACGTTTAAGAATGGGCAGTACAGGGCTATTGCACACGTTTCCCCGAGTCTCTTCAATAACATCTTTCTCGATCAGATCATAAATGATCGCTAACAAAGCTCGTTCACCATCAAGGGAGATACGATACTGGGGAATACGTGGCAATCGCACATTAGCTTTCAACTGAACAACATAGGGGGAGATATCAAGCAGGCCCACGTCATTTGGACCTGTTGCCCACAAAGACGCAGGAAGAGAACTCAATTCCGGTGGGAGCTTATCAAGAGACAAATACATGGGAGAGACAACCCTCTCTCCTAACGTAAGCTTTACACCCGCAGGAGAACAATACAAAGTTGCGTACAAACGTTTAAGCAAATCCAGACCCAAAAGATTTTCACCACAACCAGTAGTCAAAATCAACGGAGCTTGGAGCTCACGTGGCCCAATTTGAAGGGGCAAAGGGCGCGAAACTGGATTGCTAACAGGGGCGCCAGAGAATCCAACGGAAACATTTGTTAAGCCAGACAAAGGTGCGCCAGGGAGTTTCGAATGCATGATAGAACTTTTCGCTGCACCAGTGTCCAACAGAAAAGGCTCAACGACGCCCGATGTAGCAACTGCGACGTAAGGCCCTCTCTGATCAACCGGAACTGATACCACTCCCTCTCCTTGTCTTTGGCTGTCCTAGTAATTACTGTCGTCAGTTCCCTGATCGACGTAATAATCGTCTACATTGTACTGCGCAGATCGCCCTTGCGATGATCCACGTTGATCGAAACAGTTATTAGAATTGGATGAATTATCTGAGCGATCGTTCTGAGCACCACGGCCTCTACCTCGTGACGTTTGCTGCGAACCACCACGACCTCCTCTAGTCGAGTTACCACTATTGCGTTCATTTAAAACAGGGCAGTTGAATTTAATGTGTCCTTCCTGTCTACAATAAGCACATTGATTGTACCCTAACGAGGATCTTTGGGAGGAGGAGTCATTACGCGGCTGCAATCGATTCGATTGCGACTGCGATCTATTCTGTTGGGGCGCATTCTGATTAGAACGCGGCGGATACGCTTGTTGCAACAACACTTTAGTTTTCAGTTCTTTCGTCTTTTTGTCAGCACGGTCATTCTCCTCTTTCTCCCTATTCTCATAATATTGTGCCGTAGCCAATATCTGAGCTGAGGTAGAAACGGCCCATGCACTCTCTGAATTCTTTAATTTATTGCTCAAATCGGGCAACAAATTTGACACAAATTTATCCACAAACAACCTTTGTCCACCCTCGGTACCCATATCCTGTCCACTATGGTCAATGAACGCTTCCTCAAACCTCGTAAAGAAGTCGGAAACACTCTCGTCTTTCTTTTGTTTGCAAGCTGACAATTTGTCCCAATTTACCCTCATAGCTGGCATAAGAGTCTTCATTAATGTTATTATTCGCTGAGGAAGAGCAGTAATCAATTGGTCGGGTTTAGTAGCAGCCACTTGTCCAGCATCTGCCGCTATAATGGCAGCCCAATCACCGCCTAATTCATTTGCGTGATCTTGCTGGCGAATCTTAGCCCATACCGGTTGCGGTACGACATTGCCAAACAACATGTCAATATCGGCAAGATTCATTATCGTAGCATCTACGAGCTGCGATAATTCTTTGTAATACCCTGTAGGATTTTTGCGAGGATCGGGCAAAGATTGTTTCACCTGTAGCACTTCCGAACGTTTCCATGGGAGATGTATCCACACTCTCTGGAAATGCGCCGCTGTCGCAGGATTAGCATTAGGATCAGCCGGTACCCAAACCTGCGGAACTTCACGCATAGGATATTGGCCAGACTCGTCTGGTTGGTTTTCAATATCCTCGACAAACAATGCATGAGGTATTGGAGCGGGACGGAAAGATAGTAACCGCTCAATAGCACGTCGGACGTTAGTATCTACTATCAGTCCAGTTGCGAACTGAAGTCGAAGCTCGGACAGGGCGGTCAGCACCTCGTCAGGCGCATCGGCCGCTATCTGATCATGAAGGAACTTGCACATTTCATCAAACACGTATCTCTGGGTTGGTATATTAAATTGACAAAACGTTTCGAGGACAACACGGGGTGGATTTCTAAGAGGGTTTACCATCCAACCCATCGCCATATTATACAGCGCAACACGTTCTCTGTTTCCAGGAAGCTGACTACGTCTCTGAGGACCATCGGAACCAGCGGACCCATGAACAGGTCCAAGCGAATGAAAGAAGCTAGCCGCAAGAGGAGAATTGCGACTACGAGTAGAGGGAGAAGAATAAGACACAGGGCTAACAAGAGAAGGAGTAGAAACAGTGGCAACAGCAGGGGTTAACAAAACAGGAGCAGTAGCAGAAGTAGTAGCGGGAACAGGAGTATATGGAAGCGGAGGAGCAGTAGGAATAGAAACAGACAAAGGAGCAGGAACAGTCGGAAGAACAGGTGCAGGTTGAGGAACAGGCGGAGGAACAATAGGTGGAAGAACAGGTATGGCAGGGACCACAGGAACTGCGGTACCCTGTACGTACGGAGGTGGCGACTTCATAAGATAGGACATTAAAGGATCCTCAACTGCCTCTTCCTTCTTATCCGACTCCGTAGGCAAAGCAGGATAACATTTATCTATGGTCATACGCTGTAGTCTTTCAAACACTTCCTTATCCTTATCCTCCTTATCACGCTGGAACTGCTCAGCTTTCTTCACTATGGTAGCAACATTATCTCGCTGACTACGTTTATTCTGTCTGATCTCTTTCTGTCGGGCTTCTTTGCGCCACAACCGAAAGGCATCAAACATGGCCGGCCTTGATTTACGTTCGAACAACTTCATTTCTAGATTATCTAAGATCGACGCCTCGAAGCTACCGTGAGGTGGCCAACGAAGGTCGCCGTCTTTCTTTGTATATTTAATCCAATAATCATTAAAGGTAATCGGGCCTAGCCCATGTTTGCTATACAAGTCATAAGTAGGAGTCCCAACCGGAGGTATCGGACACGAGTCCTCCAGTCGGGAATCCGCACCACAAGGTCTAAAACAACTGAACAAAGTACTGCGACCAGGCATCTTGCACACTAGCCGAGTTTCACAAACTTCAAGGGTTACGGGATTTACCAAGTCCCAGCAAAGAACAAAACCCTCGGTTTTTGGCGGCTGCAGTCGTCAAACAACACAACAAGGTACGCTAGCAAAGTGTCACCGACAAAAACACTCACACAGCGCTAACAACAAAAACACTCGCTAAAGTGTCAACAACCAAGAACTATGGGAGCGACCCACAAATACTTAACTCAAAAATCGATGGCGTCTCCAGGAAGGCCCGTCAATCGTCTCGCTATACCAAGGTCTACGCCAGGCGCCAAAACAGGTCTACAGTCAGGGCAGCAGTCCGTCGCAGCCGTCAGGAGGCGGGAATCTTTGCGGGAAAAGTCTTCGGGCCACTTATTTCGACAACAGGATCGATGAAGCGGAGTGCACCTTCCCTCGGAGATTTCACACGAAGTTCCTCACGATCGTCGGGCTTGGACCGGTACCACTGATGCAGCCCCACGTTGGGCGCCAACTGAAGGACTGGGTTCTTTAAGACCCAGCGGTGCCAGGGCACAACACCTGAAACCTTCGTGGGTAACCTGCTCCGGCGTACAAGTCACAGAGACACGGGACACTTCCTTCGGCGTCAAAGATTCAAGGTTTATTTGCTGCAGGGAACACAGAAGTCACGACAAGTACAACACGTGCAACTTGGGGAGACTGCTTCAAATTGGTTCTGTGGATCGCTCCTTTTATACAGTTTTTACCCATAGGATAACATTGAACACAAAAGTTTACAACCCGGTTCCCACAATTATCCCCCAGAGGGGTCACTTTGGTCACTTTGAAACACACGAGGTCCGGAACATAAGTGCGGAAACATTTGGCGGTTCCCAACTGTAAAAACCATCTTCCCACCATTAGCAAATTCCAATCAGCAGTAAAACAGATCGAAATAGGAACAAAGACAGGTGCAGGGGAAGACGGAGACAGTGGGGAGATCGGAAAGGGTGTAAAAGGGGAGGTATCGGGAAACACGAGATACAGGCATCAAAGGGACGTGCCTAATGAGATGCACGGCTGAGACAATAAGTCCGTGCGGCAAGATGAGCCTCGAGCGGCGCCATCTGCCTTACAGTAGCAACCCCCTCATCATAAAGACACTCACAAAGAACATGTGTCTTCCGAAAATATCTTTGGAGTCCCAGGGTCGCGAAGCGGACAGCGTCCGTTCGCTGGCTACTTGAGGGCAAGAGACAAAATGGATGCCGTATCTAAAATGGAACCCGTGGGTACAGATGAAAAACCCACATAACAAACGAACGGTTTAAGTTAGCACAGCGAAACTGCGCACACTTACTAAACTCGTCATTTGCGGTTCATAGATACCAGACTCGACTATATTCGGGCGAGTCGAAAACACCACTTACAATTGTCACGGAACCTCAATAGGTCTATAATTAGTTAAGACCATAGGATCAGCCGTGGGTTTTTTTAATAAAGGAATTATCTTTGCACTCTTCTAGCCTGCTGGGACCTGTCCCTTGGAGAGGGAGGTATTCAGCTCGCAGTTTAGGTGGGATTCAAGACCTCGGCCAAGGATGCCAAAATCTTGGCCGGGCAAGGGTCCACCGGCGAGCCAGATTTCAGGCCCTTCATCATTGCCAGTGATGTTGTTTACGGCATAGGCGGGAAGGTAGAGAGAAAAACCCTATCTTCCTTCCCCTTTACTGTGATCTTTAGAGAGGATGGCACCTCTGTCACAGCAGGGTCATCAAAAGCGGATCGTATGGTAACAATTTTTGAATAGAAAATATTAGCTAGATTACCAATCCACTCATCAGAGAGGGGGGTCATCCTAGTCTCCACCTTCGGTAAAGAGAAGATTTTAATTTCCCTGCTTTTATTTCCCGCCGATTAAATTTTTGAGGCAAAAAAGCTCTTCTTAGCTGCCTGTATCTTTTTATGGTAGTCTTTTAAGGCCTCTTTGCAGTTCATTTTATTTTCCACCTGGAAGTCCTTCCTCCAAGCCTTTTCTTGACATTTGCAGTCCTTCCTGCACTGACCTAGAGTGTTGTTGACAGTCTAATTGCTCTAATGGGGCGCGAGGTGGGGGGAGCAAGGGTCAGTGCAATCCACTAAACTAGAACCTCTGCATCCTGCTCTATACCACCTATGAGCATAGGAGGGTGTAGATCTAACGCGTGTTTCAGAGCATCCGGGGTGATTTTAAACAGAGGTCTAGAAGTGGATGATGGCTGCTTAATCTGAGTCCATGACTGTTTAGACAGTTTTGGTAGACTAAAACTGACCAAATAGTGGTCTGACCAAACTATAGGTACAGGCAACTCTGGCTTAATTAGGCAGTTCACAAAGACCTGATTGAGTGTGTGCCCTTTCTCATGGGTGGGGGCAAATACATAGGGAACCATGCTAAGCGAACCCAGGAATTCTAACAGAGAAATAGTCTCTGAGGTGTCCTGTTGGTCCATGTGTATGTTAAAATCCCCCAGGACGAGGAAGTGTTTTAAATCTGGAGGGCACCGGAGCAATTACTTCACCAATGAACTTCAGGAATGCTCCAGTCCGCCCAGGGGGTCTGTACAAGAGGACTCCTGCAAGGCATTGATGGGGGACAGGGTAGTCTGAAGACGTAAGCATTCCGCCCATTCTAAATCCTCCAAGGGAATACAAGTGTTGGCAAACTCAGTTTTGCTAATAATAGCAATTACGCCTTCCTTGCAACTGACCCGATCTTTCCTCACAATGGAGTAGGCGGGGGGAATGGCTGAAGCTATAGAGGGATCGGACAAATCCGACAGCCATGTTTCAGTCAGAAACAATAAGTCAGGCGTAGACTCCATCAAAATATCATAAATATGTAAAGAATGTTTATTTAAAGAATGGCAATTTGAAAGTAGAGCCTAAAAAAATTGCTGTTTCTTAGATATATAATCCGACTCATCCTGTTTTTGAATATTACACGCAATAGTATTACCCCAACTACAATATTGACACCCAGTGAAGGAATGGTTAGTCACTATGTCAGTTACTTTTTTACATTTATAAACTGAGCCTAAGTCAATGTGAGTCTCCTTATCATAGATGAGTACCTTGTTAGGAAATCGGTTCAGACCAGCAGAGTTCCCAGCCCCGGCCGCGTCTGGGACGCTGACGGGCGCAGACGGGCTTGCCTTTGGCTCGCATTCGGGGTGCCGTCGGCACGCCCACTGCGCGGCCAGGCCTTCATCTTGTTAAATGCCAATCCCTCTGCGGAAATGACGGAGGCAGGGGGAGGAGCCGCGTCCCTCCACAACTATCTACATATCCATAACTTCACTAATTGAGCGCGCACATCGTGAGTCCAACACTTTTCCTACTGATGCACAGACTGGAGTGGGAATAGGAGATTTTCCCCTCTGCATTCTAACGCTTTCCCTACTGTTGCACTGACCGGAATGAGAATAGCATATTTACAATTTCTAAAATGTAATCATTTTGTTAATAATGTTTAAATATATATATTATTATTAAGTGTTTGTGTATTTCATTTTATATTTTCTATATTATGAAATGTGTGTTATTTTAAAGGTATTTTTTATAAAATGAATTTTTTGCTATGGTTATTATTTTTGTATAATTAAATTGCCAATGGTTTTTAAAGTTTTTCCATTTCATTTGTTATTGTTTTTATATGTGTATACATATATATATATATGTTAACGGAATAGGTATACATATACACATATATACATCCACAACAGGTTCCACAGCGCGACAATCCAATGCGGTGCAACAACTGGATACAGACTCTGTTAGCAAAAGATGCAGGTAAGTGTCTTTTATTCAAACATCAAATGTCCATATATATATATATATATATATATATATTCACTGAAAAAACCATAGGTTTCACACCAGTTATAGTTAGCTGGAAATTTTACTGATATAAAACCAATGAAATTCCCACGTTATAGTTAGTCGGACTCACTATAACTTCCGCGTGTAATGCCCTGCTGATGACATTACATATTACATCACTCATGACATGGTCAGTGACATCACTTATGACACCATCCAGTGAATGTGTGTCTTTCTAAAAAATAAATATGTTTTATATATGTATATGTAAAGGTCGAGGGAAGAATAAATGTTTAAATTATTGTCTTAATGAATGTTTTTTTCAAAAAGAAATGATTGGATAACTGGCTTATTAAGTGTACCTTAGTGAATACATATATTAGCGAGTAATGTTTAAATATTTAAATATATGTATCAGTGTTTCACTTTGTGAATAACTGGCTGCATGGGTTGATGAGTACCTACATGTGTAGGTATTTGGGTTCTTAGATGTTTTTTTAGTATCAGTATGAGTGTTTCTATGGTTTTATGGGGGTATTACTAATCACATAGATGCATGAATGACTAACTCTCTCTTTGTATGTGTTTAGAAGACACCATATGTGCAGGACTGTATGGGTGGTTGAGTGTGTATAGTTTTATATGCAAATAAATGGATGTTCAATAGTTTATTTGCATGTGTGAGTATGTGTGTGAGTAACTTTTGGATGATTGTCGGTGTGTAACAGGATGTATAGGTGTATCACTACATATGATGAGTGAGTATATGTATGAGTGACTATATAGAACTGTTGGTGAATGAGAGAATGTGTATATAGATGGTGGAATTACTGAATTGGTTGTTGTAACTGGTATGGGTATCTCCATTTTTTTGAAAATGTTAATTTCTATTTTCCAATATGTGTTTTAAGGGTTACATTACACTTAAAGGAGGTTTGTCATCAGTGATGTCATAAGTGATGTCACTGACCATGTCATGAGTGATGTAATATGTAATGTCATCAGCAGGGCATTACACGCGCAAGTTATAGTGAGTCCGACTAACTATAACGTGGGAATTTCATTGGTTTTATATCAGTAAAATTTCCAGCTAACTATAACTGGTGTGAAACCTATGGTTTTTTCAGTGAATTTAATAGGTTTTTTAAATGCTAATTCCTAACTATAACCGGTGTGAAACCTATGGTTTTTTCAGTGAATTTCATAGGTTTTTTAAATGCTAATTCCTAACTATAACTGGTGTGAAACCTATGTTTTTTTCAGTGAATTTCATAGGTTTTTTTAATGCTAATTCCTAACTATAAGTTTCACTTTATAAATAAGACTGTTAGCACTCTAGTTGTTCTTTTTAACACTCTGGTACATTCTGTCATTGGGCTACAGTTGGGCTACATCTAGTTGAAATTTGGGCTACATTTACAATTTTTGGTCTCTGGTGGCCATCTTTGGGCTACATTGGGCTACTTTGGGCTACATTTGGGCTACATTTTGGCTCTAACATATATTAAGCCCAATGTAGCACAATACATATTTTTCTAAAGTTAATTTTTTTACAAACCACTTCAGAATAGGGCTACCTGTCCCTACAATTATCCCTTTTTTTTTTTTTTTAATTTTTTGGGGGAGCGCTCCCCGGAGAGCGCCCCGAAGAGCGTATTTCTGAAAAGCGCCCCGAGGCGCGCTCCGGGGAGCGTCCCGTGAGCGCCAGTATCGCAAACGAAAACATGATCGTGACGTATCGCGTAGCCGCGACCGCGTGATACGCACGGCGTAAGCGCACCCGGAAGTACTCGAGCGAATACGATCGCACAACGTAAACTTCCGACGCGCTTACGCTGCGCGCCCCCGGGCGCGCCCCGGGCGCGTAGCGTAAGCGCGTCGGGTCATGTGAGCAGAAAATAACACTTTTCATTGGTTCATAACAGTTTTAGTTTCATAATGATGAAGCCCCTGGTCTTGTGACCTGAAAATAACACTTCTCATTGGTTCAGGACAGTTTTTTTTTCTAAATGATGAAAGACCCCACCTTTTTTCCTTATTCTGACTTTGTCCTTTGACTGAGGAAGACCTGTTTGTTGCTCTCTCTACTTTTTTGCTCCAAATAATGGCTTCAGTAGTAGCATCAGCTGGTGCATCTGCCCCACCACCACCACCACAACCACCAAGAGGACCAGCTCCAAATTATATTGGTGGTCAAGAACAGGAGGAGGAGGAAGAGGAAGAGGAGGAGGGGAGAAGAAGATGGCTGCCAGAAGAAAATACCCCATACAAACCCAAACCACACATTGTATGGGAGTTTTGTTCAATCCCAGAGGGGAAAAAAAAGGTGAATGCGCCCAAGGTGACTTGCCTCATCTGCAATGATGAACTTTCACGGGGCAACCCAAACAAAAAATATTCTTTTGGTAACTATACCATGATTCGGCACATGACCAGAAAGCACCCAATCAACTACTCTCGTGCAGAGTTCAGGGAACTGGCCAGTAACCTCCCCCAGTCATCAAGGACCCCCTCCCAAAGAAACCAACCAACTTCATCAGAACCAGAAACATCCGAGGTGATGCCTTGCATTCAGCCGAGATTTGCTGATTTTAAAATCACTTGTTCTGCATGTGGCAAGCTTATCGCCTATGGCAAAAAAAGCGTTAAGCTCATCGTCCTTGCAGGTGATAATCACAAGTGCCCCAAAAAGAAGTAATTTTTTGGGTTTTTTGTTTTTTTGCTCCAGTTGAGCCAGTTTCAATTCCCTTTTTTTGTTTCTCCCCCTAAAAAAATACCAAAAAAAATATAAAACTGTTTTGAAAAGCCAAAAAAAGTTCAAAAAGTTCAAAAAACACAAAAAAAATATAAAACAACAAAAAGAAGAAAAAAAAAAGTTCTTTTTAGAACTACCTCCAATTTCTAAATCAAAACTTCATTTTTTAAAAACTGTCACCTTTTTTCATCATAGTACGCTCCCAGGGCCGCTACCTGGTGCGCGCACCGGGCGCTTCCCCCGCGCAAAACGAAAAAAAAAAAATATTTTAAATGCCCCGCGGGGCCCTTTTATAGCCCCCACATCAAACCTAGGGGGTCAAAGGGGTCTATCCCTGACGCCTTATGGTCAGTTCCCCCTTTGTTTTAGCCACCTCTTATGTCTCGATTTTACCGAGACACAAGATGGCGGCCGCTCTGGACTGTTTCGAATGTTTACAGACACCCGAGAGCCAATCAGCTTTCCATGCGCACCTCGCGTCACGCGCCCGGAGCGCTCCCTGGTGCGCGCACCGGTGCGCTGCTATAGATATATATATTTTTTGGAACCTAAATTACTCAAAATCCACTGCAGCACATATCTTGAGACATAGCAAAGGCACATCAGGCTACCAATCCCTACAATTTTGCCAAATTTGGTGGAAATCCATTCAGTCGTTCGGGTTAAAAGTGAAATCGACCGCCCTATGGAAATTAACATGGGGAAAACGCGTTTTGGGACCCCCCTTTTATCTCGGCCCCCGCTTGACGTATCCCCCCCCAAACTTTCAAGGTAGGACCGGAGCTCGACAAGGCCATTTTCAGGAAATTTTCAGGCAGATTCGTCAACCGGTGCCAAAGTTAATCCAAATAGAATTTTGAGATTTAACATTGAAAAAAATCCTAACTATAACTACCTACTGGCGACCGCCAGTAGGTAATATATATATATATATATATATATATATGCTCGTTACATTATTAAGTGAAAAACGTAAATCATAATATACATTAAAATGAACATTTTTAATTACAGTGTCACATTATATATGTGTACATAACCATACACACTTACATATATGTATGTTTGTGTTTAAATCAAAATATATTTATATATATATTTAAATATTGTTTAAACAAAATTTAAATTACATTATATTAATGTTTCAAGTTAAAATGTTTAATTGTGATTTTTAACTCTATATATATGTATATAAATCCAAGGTTTGCTTCAAAGCAAGAAATTGCGCACTCAGGAATCCAGTTTCAGGAAAGAAGGTTTATTTTCAGTTTACATATATGTATATATATATATATATATATATATTAAAAATATATATTTTTGTATATATTTTTTCGATTTAGTGTAAAACAATATTTTGTTTGATATTTTGGTACTTACCTTTATATGTATAGAAAAACACTATTTTTTGGATAGATATTTTTGACACGATATTTTGGTATCAAAATATTTATGGTTTTGATATTATGTCAGTAAACCACACAAACCAGATTAAGGGCCTGATTACAAGTTTGGCAGTGCGGGAGCAGGTTGGCAGGCCATCGCCATGATCCTGCACCACCAAACTCGACCACTGCCTGCCTACCAGATTACGAGTATTCTCCTAGTCTGACGGGTAGTGTCTTGGCATTGACATGGTGATGCCTTTAAAGAAAAGCACTGCAATGGAAACGTCAAGGCCTATTTCTGCAGGACATGGACTGTGAAGTCCATGCTGAGTCCATGCTGTGCAAAAAAGGGAATGCATGTACACAGGGGAGCACACCATGTGCCCCGCTGCTTGCATACATGGTCATGAGGCACCAATGGGCCCTGTAGGGCCCCCTTTATTTCCTTACTGCCACCCTAACAAATACGGTCTTACCACCGTGGTTAGTGAGATCGCCAATCATATTGCTGCTTCAAGACCACCGTGCAGTGCCTGGGATCATGGATCCCTGCCGGCTGTGGCACTCAACTCATGTTCCGACCGCCGTACTTGAAATACGGCGGTCGGACCACTGGTGCGGTGGTCCCTGACCACCACCGCACCTCAACCACAGGTTTGGGGATCTGATGGATCACTTAACTTGTAATCAGACCTTAAGACTCCCCAGGTGAATCATCACATACGCAAACAGAAGCCTAACAGAGGTGGGAAAAGTATGGACCGATTCACAGAACTAGCTGAAGACAAAATCCTAAACTTACTACTTTTGGTATTCACAGAAGGCATTTAGTAGTAGTAAAGTTAGGATTTTGGGTTAAGTCTGTCTTAAGTCTGTCCTAAGTCTGTCCTAAGTCTGTCTTAAGTCTATCTTAAGTCTGTCTTAAGTCTGGCATAAATCAATTCTTTTTGACCCGGGGGGTCGGGACCGGTGGGGGAGACTACCAGACAGGCTGTTGACGACGGCTGATGGTTTCCAATATCTAGGGATTTACATAACCCTGGATAAGACCGTATCCTTCCAAAGGAACTTGGAACGGATCATGCGGAATGCAGTGGCGGATATGGACCGCTGGAGACAGCTCCCACTCACACTCCTTGGCCGAGCTGCCATGTACAAAATGATAACCCTACCAAAATGTCTCTACGCATTACAGAACGAATACTACCCACTCCCGACGGGGACCTTCGCTAAGATCCATGCCGACTTATGCTCCTTTCTGTGGTTAGGCAAACATCCCAGGGTGGCCTTGACTACACTCCAGAGACACCAGTACAGTGGGGGGATCTCGCTACCTAATCTGGAGGCCTATTATTGGGCGGAACACCTGATACCCATTAATGACTGGCTGCATGCCCCGGCAGACCACCTGACGTAAGCCCTGGAGAGAGTCAAACTGTCATCAAAGCACATAATGTGCTACCTTTATGGTGGAGTTGGAGGGGCCCCGCTCCTCCCGGCGATGTCCCTCACACTCGCCGCATGGAGTAAGGCCACTAAACGTATGGGGTGGGACAAGAAGCCCACGCGACAGACCCCATTGTGGCACTGCCGCTGGCTGACTGAACTGAACAAATTACGTGGCTTTCAAAGGTGGGATGACATCGGCATCTCCACCATAGGGGATGTGATAGCTAAAGGAGAGCTGAAGTCCTTCCAGGCTCTTAAAACTGAGTTTGGTCTCCACAACACACAGCATTCCAAGTACATTCAACTGAGACATGCATGGCGAGCCCAAAATATCACGCTTGTCGACATCCCAGAATATGCCCCGTTAGAGGGACGGCTTCTCCAGGAGCAGATACCGGGGCAGGCGGTTTCCTTAACCTACAAAACCTTGATGAACAATATGCTGGGAGACATGGCGACACTTAGAGAGAGGTGGGAGGCGGAGGTAGGTGAGATGGAGGATCTAGATTGGGAAATAGTACTGATGCATCCCCGGGAGGTAGCGATTAAATCGAGATTGCGTCTTATTCAATTTAACGTGCTCCATAGAACCTACTATGATAGACTGAGACTTAGTAAAATGGGGAAGGTAGATGACCCGCGGTGTCTCAGATGCCACCAAGGGGATGGGGATTTTTTCCACACGATCTGGGCATGTGACGTAATCCAAACCTATTGGACACAGGTCTTCAGGGAGCTGGAAGACGTTTTGGGGGCACCAATCCCCCGGGACCCCAAGCTGGCACTGCTAGGCATGACCACAGAGGTGGATCTGACATGCCCTCTCACCATTTTCCTTGTCCTAGCCCTGGTGGTCGTGAAAAGGGACATCGCTAAGTATTGGGGGGCTCCGGAACCCCCGGGTCTAGAGGAATGGCGAAGGGGACTGGACTTGTATATGGCAGCCGAGAGGGTGACTTACAAGGCAAGAGGGTGCCCCAAGAAGTTTCGAAAAGTTTGGTCCAAGTGGCGACACCATCACGGGTTGGAGGGAGGGGTGTAGGGGAAAGGGATCTAGGTACGGGTCACGGCACAAATTTTGGCACTAATGGTATGGATAAGATGTAATAAGATGGACAAGATGGGTGCCACTGGGTATTCAAATCTCCGAACTATGAAGTAATCTTTGGACTTTAGGGGGGTGGGGGGGTGGGGGGAGAAGTGAAATTGCTGCTGTCTTCTTGCCTGTAATGTTGAGTTTGAAAAATGCAAATAACAATAATTTTAAAAAAAAATGCAGAAACTTGGAACGCCTATGAAAGATTGCAGCTGGGTAATTCTAGTTAAACACACTACATTAATCATGCTCGCTGCCCAACCTCCGGGGTGTGGGCTAACTGGCTGTGTGTCCTTTCCGTCAGTGAGTAGCAACAGCTGTGATGCACTATTGTACTCTCCGACAGATTGTATATCGGCTTCTTGTGTATCTGCAATAAAAAATTTATTAAAAAAGTCTGTCTTAAGTCTGTCCTAAGTTTGTCTTAAGTTTGTCTCAAGTTTGTCTTAAGGCTGTCTTAAGACTGTCTTAAGTCTGTCTTAAGTCTGTTTTAAGTCAAACTTAAGACAAAATCCTAGCTTTACTACTACTAATTGCATTCTGTGAATACCAAAAGTAGTAGGACAGACTTAAGACAGACTTAAGACAGACTTAAGAAGACTTACGACAGACTTAAGAAGACTTACGACAGACTTAAAACAGACTTAAGACAAACTTAGAACAAACTTAAGACAAACTTAGGACAGACTTAAGACAGACCTAAGACAGACTTAAGACAGACTTAAGACAAAATCCTAATTTTTCAACTACTAAATGCCTTCTGTGAATACCAAAAGTAGTAAGTTTAGGATTTTATCTTAAGTTAATTCTGTGAATCGGGCCCTATATTCCAAACTAGTGAAAGAGAGGCTAGCCGTTGTGTGGGCATATGAAGCTCATTACATGTTCCTGTATGGAAAGCCATTCACAATCCTAACTAACCAAAAATAAATAGTAATCATCTATGGCAACCTAAGGGCAAGGTTTACACCAAACATGTAAAGCTGGGTAACACATATGATGGACTAAGTTTGTGCACAACCCAGGAGATAAAACAATTCCAAGCTGTTTTCTCTAAAGCATGTGCCCTCATCCTCGAAGGCGGACGAGTACATTAACTTTGTGCTGCAAAAGAACACCCCAATGCAGATCACACTGATGTGAAACAATTCATGAGGAAACAATGGTAGACACGCGACAGTAACAACACAAATAAAACAATAATACAATAGGTTTATAACTCATTTTATTATTGTTTTATTTTAATCCCCCTGGACCCACCCCCAGGACTCTAACGAGTCTTGGGGCTCGTCCAGGGGGATGACACTGTGGTGGGGGAGTGCTAGTGTACCCTTGTCCCTTCACTGCACATGATGTCTTTGGCCGGCCGTTTCAAGCCGGTCAAACGTCTCATTCGCAGTGAAGCTTTCTCCTGCCCCAGCTGCATTGCTGGGGCTGGAGAAAGTAGGTACAGGTTCCCAGTCTGACTGGGAGCGCAAAGTCATAGGGGCAGATTTACAAGCCCCTTGCGCCACTTTTGCATCACTTTTCCCATGTTAAAAGTGACGCAAAAGTGGCGCAAGGGGCTTGTAAATCTGCCCCATAGTGCTCAGGCCAATCCTGATGCGGTTTTCCTGCAGAGGCATGATTGGCCTCAGTGCAGTCTGAGAGCCTGTCCCAGAGGTAGGAAGAAGACAATGGAGCAGATGGTGGCGATCAGGTAAATTTCTTTTTTTATTATCTATTTTATTTTTTAATAGCCACCATATGCACTCTTGCTGTTCCTCCTACACTGGAAGCTTGGAAAGATCCCTGGCTGATTAAGTTTAAGAACTCACGTGTGATAAGTTTTGGAAACGTCTGGATCCTTGTCCCTGTGATTACTCCTCAGTTTTTCAGATCCAGTTCTAGGACAGGGCTGGCACTGCCATGAATCAATTTAAATAAACAGATTTAGTTGCCACCTAGTGGTGTAATTAAATAACTGTGTAAATGCCCAAAAATATGTTATTTCGAGATACAGGGAGTGCTGGTAACCCACATCATACCTGACTGCGATGGTGGTACATTGGTTATTGTCTAAAATGTGAAGAGCGGCTTCCAGTGATCTTTGCACTTTTTGTATATCAGTAAAGAATCTAATTTCTCAATTCACTAAGTGGCGTAGCAAGGGAGGGGTCGGTCATTCCCGGGCGGCATGAAATTTGGGGGCGACAGCCTCCGCCACTCTTACATGTGGCCGCCGGAACGGAAGGGAGGCAAAGACAGGAACCACCACAGGCAGCAAAGTGTGTAGCTATGCCACTGAATTCACTTAAAATAAGACAAACTAACAAACCGTGAAGAGTTCAGATTACATGAAGGTGCTACATACGCAAAATCAGATAAGAAAATGACATGAGATAAAGTCTACTAAATTCCTTCGTATCTGCCTGTTTCCCTACCAATTGTACATTTACAGAAGTAGATTAACACAGCAATAAGGAAGGGGGCAAGATGGGAAAATGAAACTAAGTGTAAGATAAAAGGTTAGAAAGGTGCTGTATACACCTTGAAAATATATAGAAGACTATGTTAAATTGCACTTTCACATTATTATATCCATTTGAAATCATTTGCCTCTTTTTAGTCAATTTCAAGATTCAATGCGCTAAGAAAGTGCACCTTTTTTGTTATCACGACTAAAACTTTTGATGGGAGTGTGAACTTTGCAGTTTCCATTTGGAGGATCGGACTTGATAGGCACACCGTGAAAGTATTATGATAATAAATGAGTGCCTTTTATTAATTGTACTGGCAGCAGTGCTGAATTTGAGCCTGTGGTTTCTGGTGCTCAGCACAGCACTTAAATGTCAGCACCAGCTCTAGTGACAATCAAGGCCGGCTTTAACGCTGGTCACGCCCCCGGTACAACAATCTTTTTCATCGCCCCCGTTACCTCCTCCTCAGATTCCCTCACTACCATCAACCAAAATGTGCCACACATCTCTCCATTGCCCCTCTCTCACTTATATTTAATTTGTTTTAAAGGGCTGGCAAAGGCTAGCTTTACCAATCCACTCAGCTATACACATAGACTACAGATCTGTTCTTTGCAACAGGCATATTTACCCTCTGGACTACTTTATGGCAAAAACTCTAATCATTAATCACTATAGTTATCATGATAGCTTTATTGATGCCTGAAAGCTGGACCCACAAGGAACTCTGCAGCAAGTGTTTTTAAATGTTACCTTATGCTAAATATAGTACCCCCATCAGGTTGGTGACCCTGCCAGATCAGTGCCCAGTGCAGCTGCACCAGTCGCACTGCCCTAGTGACAAGCCACCCTTGGTGGCACTATCTTTATATTTGAGATGAGTAGAAATACCGTGTTTATTAAGATGATTTACATTGAATATTAACAGTGGCCTAGCTAGACCTCTGGCCATACATGGCAGCCCCTACATTTGCTGCCCCGCGGTGGTACATATGTAAGAGCAGGGGAGCTAGTGAATCCCACGATGGCCGCAGGTAAGAGGGTGGGTGCTGGTGATTCCCACACATCTGCTGACCTGAGGCAGCTTCAGGTATGAGAGGGGGTGCTGCCGCCCCAAAACATGTGTCACAAGGGCCACCCTTCCCCCACCTTCCCTTGTTATGCCATTGAAAATGAATAATACCAGCCTCTCACACCAATATTGTAGCTTTGTGCGGCCATAAATAGTCTGAATTGTCACACTTGAAGTCGTGAAATGGTTATGTGTTATGTTGGTAATGTTATTGGGAGCGCTGGCAGGGGCAATGTGTGGTGCAAGCAGCAATGGCCTTCCGAGAAGGACCCTGACACTTAGGGCCTGATTCACAAAGATAAACTGAGATGAAAGTCTAACTTTGCAACTTTTGTTATTCACAATGGGCATTTACAATTAGTAAAGTTAAGGGCATATTCACAAGGAGTTACCTCCGATTTATCACTACCTTAACGCATCAAAAGTGGAGATAGAACTAACACCCTATTCACAAGCTGGTGCAAACAGCAGACATCATCGAAATTCCAGCGATAACAGCCCCAAAACCTAACACCACAGCGGACACCACCAACTAATGCTAATGAGATGCATAGTAGGCGTTCCCGTGCAGAAACACACAACAAAACAGCAACACCACTTTCATAACGAACTGACAGATCCGCAAGGCGAATCGAAAACACGTGATAAGCTGCGTTAGCCGCAGGTATTTAACACCTGCCTCAAGCAGGTGTAAAGACGGATGACTACCTGCAGTAGGCAGCAGAACCCCACACACAGCCACATTAGAAGAACGAACGACGCCATGGAGCTACTCCTCATGCAGCCCGGAGCCCCAACAGGGCCACAACAGGGCCACAACACCCACCGCCACCACCCCCAGGACCGCCACCACCCCTTGACCTGGACCTGCCCCCTCCTCCGGACCACTACACAGGCAGCACGGAGTAAGACAGCAGACCTACCGAAAACGTACCACTCACTCAGACCTAAAGCCTGAGGAAGTCATTGCCCACTACAGGCTCAAAAGGACAACCATTCACTGCATCCTGACCCACATCGCACACAGGCTGACAGTCCCAACACAGCGGATGTAGGAAGATAAATCCGCAGGAAACACAAATGCAAATAGGCACTCTGCTTGGAGATAGATTTATTGTATGTTGTCAGCTTCAGGGTCAGTCTCAGAATGCCTCAACGGACCCACAATCATAACTCCCAAAGCTTCCATACATTTTGAAAGATGCCACAAGGCAATGAACAAAAAGTCACATGGCACAGAGCAAGACAGTCACAAGCTGTGACTGAGGATCACACTCATGACAGCCATGCTCCAAGAACCCAACACACCTTCCACTATAAAAAAACAACAAAAAAACCCAATTGTAATAAGTATGTAAAACTTAGAGGAAAAGAAACAACAAGGAAAACACATTACTTCATGATGAAATCTTTGAATCTGGCAGGAAGGCGATGATCACACGTGAGTCTGGTGGAAACAATTTTGTGGTTGGTGAGAGCAATTTTGTGGTTCTTCAAATCATCACTAGGCGTGACATCAAGAAACACATTACTACTGGAATCTTCGTGTGTAATTATTGCACCCTTAAACAAAGATATCCTGTTGAGATTCCAAACATTCCCACCTTCAATGCTGACAGCATTTCTGAAAGTTTCTAGAACCCTTTTAGAAGCCGACCAAATGGAAGAGCCTTCACAAACTCCCTCTTTTTTATGCGTATTAAATCACCAATAGCCACTTTTTGTTTACTCACGATGCCTTATTGTCTCTCCATGACTTCTTTCATTCTCTTTTTGTGAACTTCAACTCTGTTACAAATCAGTTCATAACCTACACAAGAAAAATTTTGATTTTCACCCATGTTTTTTTTAACCACCAAGGAGAGTTCAAAGGGACTAATTAAGGTAACGGAATTGGGTGAAGTTCTGTAAGCTAATAGCATAGATTGTAGAGTGGTACTCCAATTTAACTCCCCCTTAACTGATAACTGAATAGCCTCCTTCACAACACGATTAAAGCTCTCTACTTGACCATTTGCCTCAGGATGGAAAACAGTTATCTCCCTATGGATAATACCACACTTCTCAAAAACCAAATTCATTTCCTTACTCGCATACTGAGGTCCATTATCTGTGACAATTCTTTGGGGAATTTCTTCTCTACAAAAAACATCATCAAGGTATTCTATAACACTTCCTGAAGTGACCTCTTTGACCATCTTGACCTCTGGCCATTTCGAGTAGTAGTCCATCAAAACAATGCGGAAACTCTCATGTTTAGGTAGAACATGAAAAGGACTAATGATCTCTAGCCCTAATTTTAACCATTGACCAGAAGGAAAATCCACAGGATGAGGTTCAGCATGCATAACATCTGTTTATTTGTCACTATTCGAACATTTGTCACATGTGAGCACAACGTTTTTAACAGACAAATCGAGGCCAGGCCACCAAAAAGTTTCTCTGATACGTCTCCTGGTGAAGAATATACCCAAATTCCCTTCATGAGCAATTCTTGTTTCTTAAAGCAAAAGGAGGTATGACTTTTTCACCTCTCATAATGAGACCATTCTCAATAGCCAATTCATCCTGCATCTTAGAATAACTCATCATATCTCCTGATACTCTTCTTTGATCTGGCCCTCCTTGCATAATGTAATTTCTGATTTTTTTTAATTTAGCATCCTTTTCCATTTCTAAATCCCAAATATCTTCACACAAATTAGATTGTTCACCCTAGGGTAAATTCATGTCACAAGTAGTAAAAGCAATTTCGCACTCATCATGGGTATCTATTTCACTTGCAATAGGTAATCTGGACATGCAGTCGGTGTGCATGTTGGCTTTTCCCTGCACATACTCTATCTTGTACTGGAATGACTGCAACCTTGAAACTGTGGAGAAGTGTGGCTCACTGGTTAGAGCAGGCAGACCCTGAAGCAGAGGTCAGACCCGGGACCAGGGTTCAATTCCCGATGCGGCAGGGTCTTGAGCTCAAATGTCCATGGACTCGATAATTCTCGCTTCGGTGCCTGACCTAATCATGGGTTCACACTCTGCAACTCTGGGCATTAAGCTTGCTTAATCTCCACAATGGCCCCCGCGGAGGGATGCCTGGCTTTCACCTTGGGGATGCCCTGTAGGGGCTATCTCACAGGGAAAAGCCAGGCCGGGTTCCCAAGGCAAGCGTGGAGATACCCCTTCGGGGGTCAATTCAGGCGCTATATAAGAAACATAATAATAATAATAACCTAGATAAACGTGCTGACATAGAACGCCCTCATCCTGGAGCCATAAGGAAAGCAAGGGGTTTGTGAAGGGTTTTGAAATTTTTGTTCCCCATAAAAAAGTTCTAAAGTATTCAGTTCCCCACACACATGTTAGAAGTTCTCTTTCTATAACAAAGTAGTGTTTTTCCAAATCTTTTAACACTCTGGACGCATATGTAACAAACCATTCCTTAACATTATCGAACTTTAATAAAACACCCCCCAGTCCTGTGTTGCTGGCATCAACCATGACGATACAACTTTTCCCAGATACAAATGGTTTAAGACATGGAGCATTAACAATAAAATTCTTCAAATTCTCGAAAGCGTGAGACATATCATTAGACCAGCAAAACTTAGCATTCTTTTTAAGAAGACATCTAAAAGGGTCAGTTTTTGAAGAATAATTAGGTATGAATTTTGCATAACATTCAGTTAAGCCAAGGAAGGCTACTAGTTTTTCTTTTGAAACAGGAACAGGAGCATTAACAATGCTTTCAACATGTTTACATTTGGGTTTGATTCCCTTTCCACTGGTGGTATGTCCAAGATATTCCACCTCCACCGCTTTGATTTTGCATTTATCCAGATTGAGAGTGAGATCCTTCTTGGACAAAGCAGCTATGACTTTTCTCGGGTTATGATCATGTTCATCATTGTCTTTGCCATATACTAAAAATGTTGTCTTGGAAAACAATGGCGCCAGTAAAACCTTCCAAAGTGTCTTTCATTAATCTCTGGAAGACAGAAGCTGCACTGGCAAGGCCAAAAGGCATGCAACAGAACTTAAAAAGAACTTATGGGGTGATAAAAGCTGTTAAACTCTTTGATTCTTCAGCTAATACAACCTGGTGGTAAGCGCTGGCCAGGTCAATGCACGAAAATACTTGAGCACCTGCCAAGGTTAATACCAGTTCGTGTAAGTTAGGCAGGAGATGGGCATCCACCCAAATAGCATTGTTTAGGCTGCGCAAGTCCACACACAGTCTCAGTTTGCCAGAGGATTTAACTTAAATAACAATGGGGGAAACCCATGGAGATGATTCAATGGGTTTGATGATGCTCTTCTCACATAAATCCTTAAGCATATCTTTTAACTTGTTTCTATATGAGAGAGGTACATTTCTTACCTTATGATGAACTGGTATTAGGTTCTCATTAAGCTTTATTACATGCTCAAACCCCTGAAATTGCCCAAGTTTCCCACTAAATACATTGGGAAATTGTTCAATTAATGCTTTAATGTGGCTTGAGTTTAGCTGATGAGTAACTTTTTGGGAAAAGATGGAGAAAACAGGAGTATCAGCGTTGGGGTCAAGTTTTATTCCTAATTTCTCTCGATGAGACCATCTTAATAGGGACTGTCCAGACTTGGCAACATAGATTTTACAAAATGTGTGAAGTCCTGCAAAAACTAAATGAGCCCTAAAAAAAAACATCAAATCAATTTTATGTCCTGTGTTGCCACTAGGTGACACATCAGGTGTGAAAAGAGTTCTATTTGGCCAATTATTGTGGAAAAGGTCAGAAGATATAATGGTGTACCATGCACATAAATCTACTAAAAAATTTGATTTTACGTTATCTACAGAGATGGAGCAGGAGTGAAATTTAGAGAAACCTGCATCTCCACAAACATTGATGACAGTGTTAATTTCATTTTCTACGGTATCATATGAATCATCACCATCTTCCAAGATTTGTATGTAGTTGACTCTCTTATGAATGCCCTTTACTATTCTATTGCATTTAGTGCAAATTTTCTCAATAGCAGGATACATTTTGAAATTAGCTGGATTTCTATTACTCCTACATCTGTAGCAGAGCAATTGTGAATTACTTCTCTCGCAATTAGTATTCCTAGATCTATTCTCGGATTTTGTGACAAAATCATTTCTGCGAGAAAATAATTTTTTTTGTCTGTCAGATTCCTTATTATCCTTACTAATGTTAGTTTCCTTTTTATGCTTACTAAACACATCTCCTTTATCATTTCCCTTATTTCCTTGACACATTATTCAGAATGTTCAATGGATTTAGCTATGTCAATTTCTGAATTGAGGGATAAGTCAGAAGTAGTCCATAACCTTTCTTGGACTTTTTTGTTATTCATCCTCATTAGAATCGGGTCCCTAAGAACTTGTTCATTTGATATGTGCTCAAAATCACAAGAAACAACTAGAGACCTAAGTGCGGAACAAAATCTTCAATTGACTCATCTGCATGTTGTTTGCGTGAATAAAATATAAACCTCTCCATAACTATATTTTTCTTCTTTCCAAAACGTATGTTAAGTTGTGAGGATGCATATTGGTAAACATTAATATTGCCAGGATTGGGTAAAGCAGATAATCTGGCAAATTCCTTTAATCCAATACCCCCTAAGCAATGTTTTAAAAGAGAAGGTTTCAACTCTGGTTCACAATCTTCACCCTCTAACACTTCCATGTAAGCTAAGAACACTGGTTCCCAAATTTCCCATGCCATGGGAGGTTCACCTTGAGAAGTGAGAAAGGAAGGAGGGGGTAATATGCCTGACATAGCTGACACAACTATCAACAATATATGGAATGACAGTAACTATGAACATGTATAAGTGCAATAAGTCCAATCAATAATAAATTGTGGCACATGGTGTGCATATTACCGTAGAAGTACCAGAAGATAAAGTGCCTCAAATGATGTGTGTATCACCGAAAGATACACAAGTTAAATCCTTCGCTAAAACTTAGATTCAATGGTGTTCTTGTCACCGATGTGCAAGCGATACAAATATTAAGTGACGAACAGTACCTTAGATTCAATGGTGTGCTTGACACCGATGTGCAAGCGCTGATGTAACAAACAGTTTTCCTTGATCCGGTTTGTGAGTTGGAAGCAAAAGCAAAATGGCTGCCTTGACGTTGCACACAACCATGTGTTTAAGCGTGATGGCGTTGCACGCACAGACGTGAAGAATGCTTATGACGCTCGCAGAGATGCAAAGACAAAAGGCATGATGGCTCCACGGAGAATCAAATTCCAGGTTCCAGAATGGATCACGATCGGTCCACAGGTATGTGTATTCAAATATACACAACTGCTCCTTAACACTCCTCAATGCTGATAGATAAAAAAAAAAAAATCAACCATGGAACCAATTTTTGGCAACGATAAAACGAAACACGTCCGTAGAATTATTCACACAAGCGTAATCCTCTTCTCCAATGAGAGATTGATTAAGAAGAAAAAATAAATCCTTTTAAATGTAAGGGCAATGTATCCATGCCCGCTCGTCGCCAGTTTAGGAATATAAATTCACAGGAAACCCAAATGCAAAGAGGCGCTCTGCTTGGGGATAGATTTATTGCATGTTGTCAGCTTCAGGGTCCGTCTCAGAATGCCTCAACAGCCCCACAATCATAACTCCTAAAGTTTCCATACATTTTGACAGAATATCGACTTGCAAAAATATCGATGACAAAATATAGACAGACAGAATATCGAGTTTGTATCTACAAACAGGTAAGTACAAAAATATTGAGTACAAAATATCGTTTACAAAAATATAGTTTATAAAAATATCGACTTCATTAAAAACAATGTTAAATTATATTAATATAAAAAATTACTTACTTAAGTATACTTAAAAATACTTAAATTAACTTATAATAATTAAATAATTAATGAAAGTTATAAAAAAAATTGCAATCATATTTGTTAAAACATATATATAAAGTAACATAATATAATTAAATAATATTTAATATTATTACTGTACGATAGCAGAAGTGTAAAAATACTATTCCCACTTCAGAGAGTGCAACAGTAGGGAAAGCGTTGGATAGCGTAGGGGTTAAAATTACTATTCCCACTCCAGTGAGTGCATCAGTAGAGAAAGCGTTGGATAGCGTAGGGGTAAAAATTACTATTCCCACTCCAGTGGGTGCAACAGTAGAGAAAGCGTTGGATAGCGTAGGGGTAAAAATAACTATTCCCACTCCAGTGGGTGCAACAGTAGGGAAAGCGTTGGATAGCGTAGGGGTAAAAATTACTAATCCAACTCCAAAGAGTGCAACAGTAAGGAAAGCGTTGGATAGCGTAGGGGTAAAAATTACTATTCCCACTCCAAATAGTGCAACAGTAGGGAAAGCGTTGGATAGCGTAGGGGTTAAAATTACTATTTCCACACCAAAGAGTGCAACAGTAGGGAAAGCGTTGGATAGCGTAGGGGTAAAAATTACTATTCCCACTCCAGTGAGTGCAACAGTAGGGAAAGCGTTGTTAGCGTAGGGGTAAAAATTACTATTCCTACTCCAGTGGGTGCAACAGTAGGGAAAGCGTTGGATAGCGTAGGGGTAAAAATTACTATTCCCATTCCAGTGAGTGCAATAGTAGGGAAAGCGTTGGATAGCGTAGGGGTAAAAATTACTATTCACACCCCAGAGAGTGCAATAGTAGGGAAATGAAATACTTCATATATTATTTCAATACATATAAATTAATATCTTTAAAAATTAATTAAAAGTAATTACCAATTTAATATAATATAATAATGAATCTATTTAAATTACAAATTAAACTTAATTATTACAATTATTTACCTATTAATACAAATTAATTACTAATGAACAATTAATATTTTAACATTTAAAAATTATTTAACAATTAATTCAAATTAAATACAATTAAATAAATTGATTAATTTAATTAATTATAAATAAATTACTTCTCACCCTATTCCCCTATAAACCCACAACCCGCTCCAGAAAATAAATTATTAAAATTAACATAATTAGCAATTAATCAATTAATTAAAATGAATTGCCAATTAAAATTTAATTAATTACCAAATATAAATTAATTAACAATTAATAAAAAATGAATATCAATAAATACATTCACATATTTAATTAATTTTAATTAAATTACTTCCCATCCTATTCCCCTATACACCCACAACCCGCTACAGAAAATAAAGTAGTAAAATTAACATAATTAACAATTAATCAATTAATTAAAAGTAATTACCAATTTAATATAATATAATAATGAATCTATTTAAATTACAAATTAAACTTAATTACAATTATTTACCTATTATTACAAATTCATTACTAATTAACAATTAATATTTTAACATTTAAAAATTATTTAACAATTAATTCAAATTAAATACAATTAAATAAATTGATTAATTTAATTAATTATAAATAAATTACTTCTCACCCTATTCCCCTATAAACCCACAACCCGCTCCAGAAAATAAATTATTAAAATTAACATAATTAGCAATTAATCAATTAATTAAAATTAATTGCCAATTAAAATGTAATTAATTACCAAATATAAATTAATTAACAATTAATTAAAAATGAATATCAATAAATACATTTACATATTTAATTAATTTTAATTAAATTACTTCCCATCCTATTCCCCTATACACTCACAACCCGCTACAGAAAATAAAGTAGTAAAATTAACATAATTAACAATTAATCAATTAATTAAAATTAATTGCCAAATCAAATTTAATTAATTACCAAATATAAATTAATTAACAATTATTTAAAAATTAATACCAATAAATAAATGTACATATTTAATTAATTATAATTAAATTACTTCCCACCCTATTCCCCTATAAACCCACAACCCGCTACAGAATTAAATTACGCAAAAATTTAAAAAACAAATTTCATTAATTAAAATAAATTATAACATAAATACACACTTTTCACACAGATAATGACATAAAAAACACTATAAAATATTTGATATTATTAAAAATTCGATAATTTTAATAACATATATTATTTACTTCGATATTTTAACTGTCTATATTTTTAACATTCGATATTACATTACTTACCTTAAAAAAGATATTTTTGATGTCTATAGTCTGTCCAGTCAATATTTTGTCCATTCGATATTTAAAACTCGATACTATGTCCATTCGATATTGTGTAGTCGATATTTTGACTGTTTACCCCCGGCACCCTATACAGACTGGTGGTGTAGGTGCCAGCATCAGCTAATCACTGCGGGCTGGCGAACACTCACCCCACACACAGCCGGCACAGGCGTCACTGGGTTTGTGGACCTGCCATCACATTCTGCCGTACCAAGTATTGATTCTTTTCTCCCTGCACTTTCACATGTGATCAAGGATATGCACTCTGCCCTTGGATGATGACACCCCTCCGAGATCTGAACACGTGCCCAGAGGCAGTACAATGCGGCCCACATACGTACCAGGGGCATCGTTGAATGCACATTTGGCGTGTTGAAGTCAAGTTTCAGGTGCCTGGATGGCACCGTTGGGAAGCTCCTGTACAGCCCAGACATTGTGTGCAAGCTGATCGTTGCATGTTGTGTGTTGCACAACATCTGTGTTCACACCAGGGCCCCATGGATCCCAGTCCCAGAGGTACCAGACAATTATGGTGGTGATGGGGCAGGTGGCCCACATCCCACTGCAGCAGCGGCAGGAAAGGCCCGTAGGAATACCATCATTGACACTTACTTCACATGAGTACGTCACATTGTAACCCTCCACGGCAAACAAGCGACAGTAGAAAATGTCCAAATGCACTGCATTTGTGAATAAAACATTATTGCAGGTCTCAGCTTGTACACTTTGATGTTACGTTTCCCTGCGTTCCAGATCATCTTGTCTTGTTTGCTAGTTAAAGTGGTACCATCATGATTGAGATCATGTAACATCACTTTCTAGGAGGATTCGGAGGCAAGGATCATATGATGTAACTTCCTATGATGTCATTAGGTCAATGGGTGCCTATGTGATGGCATTTTGAGGACTCTGGGGCAGATTTACGTTTCCTGCCGCATCCCTGCAAATCAGCAGGGATGCACCAGGAAAGATACGTCACACAAGTTCACCTTTGCGCCACCACAGATGCGCCGCATTTACAATGCGGCGCATCATGGGGCAACGATACACAGATGCGTGTCACAATATGGTGTGTCAAGCCTTACGCCTGCTTCAGGCAGGCGCAGGGTTTTGACACAACAAGGGCGTAAAAGTCACTTTTAAATGGCGTTCCGACGACGGAACCCCCACCCTGCGCCGGAATGCCAACATGAAACCTGACGCAGGTTTCATGTGGCACAGAGCTTTACATTGTGACGCATCTCCCTAGATGCGTCACGTACATAGGGCGCAACGTGGTGCATGGTTTACGCCGCTGCTGCGTCACAAAAGTGACTCAACGTTGGCGTAAAAGTGCCGCAAGCGGCTTGTAAATCTGCCCCTCAACGTACATGCTTTCCAATCGCGCTGTATGGTTTCCCTTTTCAGTGAATTGACAAAAATTATTTTATGAATGAGGGTTTGTTGCATCATGCTGGCCATACCAATTTCGGTGGTGTCGGTTCTGTTGTATCAGCACTTAAATAATCTCTCCACTTGAATCATCCAACCAAAGATACCGTATTTTCCGGCGTATAAGACGACTTTTTAACCCCTTAAAATTTTCTGGGAAGTCGGGGGTCGTCTTATACGCTGGGTACAAAAATTGGCGGTTTATTTCACATAGCGCGGACTTCACCCGAAGGTGTCAGACCGCTTCTCAATTGAAAATGGTGGCGCTTAGGGAACTCCAGCACAACAACGAAGAACGTAGGCGATGGTGGCACTGTGCAACAACACGATATCAGCCCGTCGCCAGGCACTGAAAGCGGTCTTGAAAATAAATTACCGGTACAGTTACGATATCAGCCCGTCGCCAGGCACTGAAAGCGGTCTTGAAAATAAATTACCGGTACAGTTACGATATCAGCCAGTCGCCAGCCAGAGGCAACTCAAACACTGCGCAATTATCAAAAGCAAACAAATGGCGCCGTGAGCCCTACCTAGACTGCAGCTGCACATCCCCAGGCAGACGAGGCGCTCCTCCACATGTGCTGATCTCTCTCTCCTTCCATAATTCTTACGCTCATCGGAAGGAGAGGAGCGTCAGTACCACATGATCTCCTCAGTCCATGGAGATAGAAAGGGGACTGTAGGACGTTAGGAAGTGGGGGTCGTCTTATACGGCGAATATAGCATGAAACCTACATTTTGCCAATGAAAGTAGGGGGTCGTTTTATACGCCGGGTCGTCTTATACGCCGGAAAATACGGTAGTTTCTGTCACTGTTTTCCTTCGCGATGTATTCCTTAAGAAGACAATCCAGGGGAGGGCGAAAACAAATTAATCATGTAATCTGTCTTGCATCATTAAGAATCATCATCAATATTTCTAGAATTTTGCTTTGTTTGATAATCTCAGCTCGGGATATATTATGATATAATTCAGTGATGAACGCCTTAAGAAAGGTGAGCAAAATTCAGAAAATGAATAGAGTACAAAAACTAAACTTCATTAATGTCTTATCTTAGGTCCCTTTTTAAATTCTGATCACAAAAAATGAATTTCACTTGATGGTTTTACTTGCTCGCTTGCTTTACTCTAGATTTTACAAACTGGAATTAACTTTTCAAATCTAATGTCACAGCGCCATCTATTGGATGTAATGAATGCACGGAAAAAAGCTAGAAAGTGATCTTCAAGACTTATTTTTTGAAGATTCCTCAGCCAAGCTGAAATAGTGACCAAAATGTAATCCCGTTCGTTTATACTGTTAATGGTTGTGCATTTAATGTAAATCTAGACAAAATGTGTTTTTGACGGCTGCAATCGCATGTAATGTCGGGCATTTTGCGTTATGCTTGAGCTCAGAAGCTTTGCGCCATGACACCTAAACAAGGTTTCGTTCATGGAAAAACTTGATCAAGGAACATGAAAGCAATGCTACAAAGACTTTTTGAATATGAGCAGTAGATGTATGAATTGTTGTCACCAGACACCTTTTTACATGTAACTTTATTCAGTGGCCCAGATTTACAGAGGTTTTGTGTTGGGTTTGCGTTATTTTTTTTAGCGCAGACCCGGGGCAAAGTGGTATTTAGAAACAAACACACATGATGATTTTTCCTTTGTGTCCAAAAATAACGAAATACAGAACAATGCACTGCCTTCCATTACTTTGCTTCAAATGAGTTGTTGCGTGGATGGTGCATAGGAATTCCTGTTCATCCACCCATGGATTTTGACGCTAATCCAACTCTACAAAGACTTGTAGACCTGGATTTGTGCCAAAATCCAGTGCCTCCATGAGCATGGCATGAGAGGAGAAATAGTTGGATTTCTTTCATTTTATGGTCTTTGCTTGTGTACTGCATTATGCTTATGCCGCACACATACAAAGAAGAAGTTTACTTTCAGCACAGGTTTTGTGCAGAAAGGGACCACTTCCTGCACAAAGACTATGCTGACCAGTCTCAAAGCAGATACCTGTACACTATAGCGCAAGGGTGCCTGAGTTGATGCACGGCTGCAGTAAATGCACCAGTGTGGAGAGAGAGCAGAACTGCGTCACTTGTTTGCACATTTCCCAGTTCTGCTGTCTCCGGTTGACAAGACGCGGAGCAGCACATTTGCTTGCTGCCCTACGTTGCGTCAAAGCTTTTTAAATCAATTCCTGTATCTTCAAAGAAAGCTGTAAAATGTTAATGTGTATCTGATCAGGGGCAAGGAATTAATTCATAGTTATTTTGCCATTAATTCATAAAATTGAAAGAGGGAGAGAAAGGGAAAGAAAACTCCTTCAAAATGAGTCCTGACACATCATTTCACTCAAGACAATGACCCTGAATGACCTGAACAACAATGAAGAACTTCATGTACACTTTGACCTTCAGTTACAAGTGGCCTACGCCCCAGGATCATCACTTTTTATGATGCTCCAATGGTGCAAGCCTCCCAATCATATCTATGAGGTGACTCAAAGCCAACCAGCATCATAAATATGGAGTAAGGCAAGGCAGTGCACTTGCTGCCTTGCTTTACTCTACATCAAGAAGGCGTTCAATGGGCGTTGCTGTGGGTGTTCCCACTCAACACCCATTGATTTCGACACTGCGCCAGATTTACAACATCCCGTAAACCTGGGGCAGCACCAAAAACATACGCCTCCCCAGAGCAAGTGTAACAAGACGAAAGGTCTACATTTCTCATATTTTTTTCCTCTTTCCACTTGTGCTGCATTCTGAAGCACACATATAACAAGGAAAATGCATCTTGTGATTGTATTTGTGCAAGAAGTTGTGCCTTCCTGCACAAAAACAATCATGCTAACAGCACAGACACCTTTGCACCATGGTGCAAGGGTGCATGTGTTGGCACTTGGCAGCAAATTGTGCACCGGTGCTGGCTGAAAGGACAGGAATGCACCATATCTTGTAAATACGGTGCATTCCTGCCCGTTTGAATTGGTGTCGGGCAGCGCAGCAAAATGACTTACAGCACTGCCCCACGCAAATTCTTTGTATATGATGCCCTTTGGCTAGAAAAATAACATTGAATTACTTCCTTGTCTCCAAGATACACATTTACTTCTGCAACTCTTTCTGAAGATACAACAGATTAATTAAATGTAAACTGTGATTACATGAGACTCCTTTAGAGGGCCTCATTGTGAAGCACAAAATTACATTGAGTACCATGCACATAGTAGTTCGCAACATATGCCAACAAGAATGAGCAAACATGCAAGGAAATTAAATATTAACCCTCCAAGCAATGCAATTTGTACTATATTTGAGTTGGGATTTACAGAAACTAACCACAAAATATGGAATGTGGAATATTATTTAAATCTTTACAAAAAAAGGTATATTGACCTCAGACAACAATGTGCAAGCGCCGTGAAAACATATTAAATGTTATTTTAGTTTGAAAGTTTCCTTTGTTTAGTTGAACAATGAGCACTATGGTTTTTATTGCGCTCTACCAGCACTTTAGGGTGAACATGTTGTTAAATTGAAACTATGAGCCAAAATTGGAGCTCATAGGACAGAAAGCTCCATCACAAGTGTGACGGATTTTCCATCCAGCACATTAAACGCGCATTATAGCACTTGTAATACGACAAATGGGATATCCTTCCTCATGTATACTGTCATCCGAACTCTAGATCAGGCCCCATGCTTCCTAAACACACTCTGAAAAGGATGGGAAGTGATATGTAGTGATGTATACAAGGGCATGGTAAAAGAGAAGGGTACTACTAGAGCGGCATCCAGGATGGCTCCCCCTAAATGGCAGAGGAGCGTTTCAAACACTAATAAATTATATGGCATAATAATGCATTTATTTTGCCACCAGATCGCACTGTGACCAGCACGAGGCTGAATCCTGCTATTGCAGAAATACTGCTGCCCCTTTCAGTGCTCATGTCGTGTTGGCCGGTTGGTTCCTCTGGCCATCCTGACATGCGCACTTATCCCACCAAACCTGGAGCTACTCTCATGCTGAAATGAGCATGAGAGTAGCTCCAAGATTGGTCAGGATTCGTGTTCCACTGGGCAGAAAGGGAACTCCTTCCCTTTCCAGCTAGTGAACAACACCATCACCAGGAGAACGGTGTCGCACCGGGCGGGAGCATCATTTGTGATGATTTGGGTGCATCACGCCCCCTCATATTTATGTATTGCCAGCTGCCACTGGTGGTATCCCTTGACCAAAAGCATGTGAGGTCCAAACCACCAGGTTTAATGTGTGATGTTTCATAAATTAAAGCACCTTTTTTCAACTGAAGGCAGGCAAGGTTGTTTTTCATGTCAAGTTTAGCAACTTGAGGCTAGATGTTGATGAATGGTCTGATTCTCTACAAAGATGGGCGAGGCAACAATTTATTAGGGATAACTTAGCTGAGGATCTCGCGGGGCTCTAAGAGCTTGTGCACGAGCCCCGCCCTGAAAATGTTTCCATTCACGGCCAGCCTTTCAACAGACAGAACCCAAGACAAAACTAAATTTGGTGCCTGACCTAATTGCCCTCCTCCCATAATTTCCCATCCACCCCATCCATCAGTATCCTAGAAGGGGGTCCGTTTGTGCTAACAGGTCACGTCCTGGCTGAATACCTTAGCACAGTGATCAGTTTGTGAACACTCATTTGCAGCTTGTTCCCTCACCAGAATCATCTATTCAGAAGGGAAAGTGGAAGAAATTCAATTGGAAGGAGGCTAAGGAAGGTAAGGAAAAGAGATTGTATATCCAACCTGGATGTAGTGAACCAATGAAAATAATATTGAAGGCAACTTACAAGGTCTGCTGGGTGCGCCCTTCGAAATCATGTCCCCTTGTGTCCCAGCTGGGGCCAGCATGGCCCCAGCTTGCCTATACCAAAAGCTGGCTCTGTTTGAACTGAAACTGTGCAACAAGCACTGTATAACAAGATGATAAAGACTCTTCAAAACAATTTTTTTTTAATTTAAAATGCACAAGTGTTTTAACTTAATACAAAGGTTATATAAGTGCATTGAGAGGATCATTTATTAAAAGTGAAATTTTTTAAACATGAGTTTAAAAATATTCATAGCCTCCAAATCGCCTGCCATGCCTGCTATGCGATTAGTGAATTAAGAATCATGTCAAGTTGTCATGTGCACCATGTACATGGTCTAGATTCTAACATGTAACAATAATATAATCTATTTAAATCATACACAAGGGAGGTGCACTTATAGTACACCCATGAAAATTGTGTATTTCAAAGTGCTCTCAAATGCAATAGGGAAAAAAGACACAATTTGGTCAAGCTCTGAAAAATCCTAGATTTGGTGATTTCGCAATGTGCCATCCATCCACTGGATGGATATCTGTGTCCCCTTTCTGCTTTGCATCAAATCTTAATTTTTTTTTAATATGTTAAATGTTGGCATCATAGGCTGTGGTGTGGGAGCCATGCAGAAACTACATTAAAGCTCAGCTTGTTTTGAGCTTGAGGGTCCAAGAGAACCCAAGCTGAGACAAAGCCAGGCTTCAGGCTCGAGCCCGGCACGAGCTTTCAGTGGCTCGACACCTCTAGGTCTCTATATCATGAATACCTAGCCAGTGACGTAACACAAAAAGATGGGGCCTTCCTAGAGTATGTTATCTCACAGATATTCATTGGTCATTGGATGATTGGTGACTCCCCCCTGAAGGGTTTAGGAACTCCTGTAGGGTTGGGCCCGTCTTCAACGCAGGGGTTGCTGGGGGCCTGCTTTTCATCCTAGCATGACTTGTGGTGCACAGAAAAAACAAAACACTCTCTTTGAATTTGTAAAAAGTTGGATAAAGCACCACAACAACAATGTGAAAAGCAGTTGAATCAGCAGCAACGTGCATTTCAAAGCATCGCAGAAAAACTAACAATTTAACACCAAATGGTAGGGCAGAGGGACGAAGAGATCGGAGGGTAGTATAAACCATATCAACTCACAGAAGGCAAGGGCAGGGCTCAAGTCCTAAAAAAAGAAGTGGGGGGACTCATCAAGTTAGACAAAATGAGTGTGACATCACCACACATGAAATCACTTTGTGACATCACAGGAAGTGACAACACTGTGCATGACATTGATTGTGGCATCACAGGAAATGGCATCACAACCCATGACCTCACAGGAAGTGAGATCAGATCCTAAGACCTCACAAATATTTAGCAGGTCTATCATGAGTACATTTGAGCATATTACAATATTTAACAATTTAGATTTTGCATTGGGGTTGTGCCAATATATTGACCCAATCCAAAAGCAGAATCTGGGCCTCAACTTTAATATTTATGTTTTTTTTAAATGCTGCCACATAGAAATTGGCAACAAACAGAAATGTGGCACTAAATCTGTCCTGCTTAATTGGTTGCAATATCTGTATTTTAAAGGTTCTTATGGGGTATGGCATCTGCTGCAGAGATCTTTGTGCCTCAGCTAAATCTCAGGGAATAATAATAATGGTAAAATAATTCTGGAGGATAATGTAATTTCTGGAGAGATCTATTGTAACTATGCTGAGGTACCGTGGCTGCATATCTGTATGGTGTGAGGAGTTGAGGGGAGTGTGCGTACCCAGCGTCACCTGAGGAGGGAAATTAGAGAACTTGATAACATATCCCTCTTGCTTCTGTACAGAACATGATCTATACTTTGGTACATGCAGTGTCTGTTGAGGTCATGTATGTGGCATGATGAATATTATTGTAAAATGCTTGTTTATGTGAGGTGGCATTTGTACATTACAGTTATACATATCACACATGTTTTGTGCTTGGTACTTACCCAGTAGCAATCCACAATAGTACCACTGTGCACTCAGTTTTAACTCTGGATACTTTAGTTCTGCTGAGTTCTACAGTATGAGTCCCTGTCGTAGTGCCGTGTCCGAAAGCGCTAGTAAAATGAACAACACAAGGATGCCAGATGCAACTGGCTGACATGCACACTTAACTTCGAAACTGAAGAGTTTCTATTACCCAATAGCGACATGTTGCCAAATGCTCCCGCAGCCATCCACCGGGCAAGAGGTGACCTGTGGAATACAAAGCTGTCATAGTTACTGCATGGAAAAACTCCATGAATTTCCCACTAGCATCACAGGCACCCTGCACACTGATGGAATACAATCGTTGTCTGTTGCAGACGATGTGTGAAATGTGGTGGGTGGCTGAAGAGCCACATGGGTACAATCAATTGCACCCAGCACACGTTTAAAGTGAGAAATGAGGTACCCTTTGTCTCCTGTCCAGTGTATGGGGCATTCTTATGTGGAGGTGGGCTCTTGTATTGATGCAGTTCAGTACCTGGTTGCCTGAGAGATGCCCACAAGGTCACTGGAAACCCTTTGAAAGGACCCTGTAGCAAAAAAATGGACAGCAGCAAGAGTCTTGAGATAGACTGGAATGGCATGGGAGCGACAGGTCCCAGAGTCATGTTGCTGCTCACACTCACAAAACCGTCTCCAAGATGGCAAATGGGGGGAAATGGTATCTGGCCCTGACATCTTGGCTGGACATCCCAAATAGTTTAATCCTTTGTCTGAAAATCCTCTCTACTCTCCTTCTCCTCATCCTTCTCAAATCTTCTTGATGCATGGCAAGGGGTAGAGCAACAAGCACATTCAGCAACATAGAGGAAGGTTTGTATGTGTTAGCTCGGCTTTTATGTTTGCTGCAGGGCTGGGATTGGCTGTTGTGCTGCAGTGTTTCAGCTGAAGTGGGGGGATGGTAAGCACTTACACAGGGTTTAACATTTAAGACAATGACCATCTGACCTCAGCACTAGATTCCACCCCAACTGCAGAGATTCTGGGAAGTGTGCTGAGATTCTGGCTCGCGTGCAGAGATTCTGCCCGAGTGTAGACGTAAAGATGCGACTCATAATTGACTTCTGCGAATACCAAAAGTTGTAAATGACTTCTATGAATACCAAAAGTTGTAAAGTAAGACTTTTGGCTCAGATTACCTTTGTGAATTGGCCACTAGATCTTCAGATAGAGGGGGGACATATTTGTGAAATACATAAAGCAGACTCTATCCTGGAGTTAGAAAGGCAATTGTTTGACACCACATTTTATCTAAAACTAACAGCATCGCATTTGGCGATGCAGCGTGCGCAATGAAATTCGTTTTATTTGTTTGTTTGTGTACTTACTTCTGTGCGGCCAAATTCCACAGTTTACTACCCCCCACCCTGCCACTCCCACACCCCACATCAGTGCCTGGCAGCACTCCCACCACGTGCCGCTACTTCTTTCATGAGGGAGGGGGCACTCGGACAGTCAGAATAAAATGCTTGCTAATGCGCCTCTATGTTAGGCTTTTCTAAAGCTGTCCCTTATTACATGTTTCTGAAGAAAGGCTAACTGCCAGGGTTGCTGTCCCACTTAAGACAGAGTTTCAGCGAGTGGCTATGTCTGTCTGGTTGTCCATCTGCATTTCTGCACACTGTAGGCATTTGTCTCTCTCTAGTCTGACCTTTTAAGGAAAGTTTTCGGAGTGAGCATGATTCATCATTCCGTGTAGCAAGTGTCAGAAAGGGGCCTCAGCACTCACCCTGAGAACTCGCCGGCTGAAGTGAGAGTAGGTACAGTACAGACTGAACACACACTTCTTATCTAAAATGTTGTGTTTTAATGACTTTACAGCCTTTGTCTGCTCTTTTTCAAGTTTTACGATTTTAGCTCGTGTAAATGAGTAATTGATTTCCCTTTCTAACTACAGCAGTCTCTGATGAATATTATGAGCCTTCCCCAACAATAATCGAAACTTGCTGGTGGAAACCTTAAGTTGCATTGTATTGTTATTTGTAGCACTCTTTCCAGACCCCTTGTGACGCATAAAGCATTATAGATGTTCTGAGTCAGCGTGTTTCTATCAAAAGGTGAGCAATGAACTAGTTTATGTTACTTCTAACAAACATGCATATTTCAATCGATTTTGTACATTAAGGGGCAGATTTATGTTAACTGGCGCATCCCCAGGGATGCGCCAGTTAACATGCACCACAGTGCGCCACAGCTCTGCCAGCCATGGTGCGCCGCATTTATAATGCGGCGCACCATGGTGCAAAAACGGCACAGATGCGTGACGCATCTGTGCCGGAAATGTGGCGCATTGCTGGAGTTGCGTCGCAAGCGCGACGCAGCTCCAGCAAGGCTCGGGGGTGCCCCATTTTAACAATGCTGCGTCAAGACCTACGCCTGCTTCAAGCAGGCGCAGGCTTTTGACGCAGCATTGGCTTAAAAGTGACTGAGTGAAATCTCATAGATTTCACTCAGCCACTTTTGCGAGGCGCACCTGCCCCGGAACGCCCACCCTGCGCCGGAACGCCCACAAGCGGCGCAGGGCTTTACAACGTGACGCATCTGCCTAGATGCGTCACGTTGTAAATCGTTCGTAGGGATGCGCCACGTTTACGCCGCCTTGCGTGACGCAACAGCGGCAAAAACGTGGCGCAAGGGCCTCATAAATCTGCCCCAATGTATGGAAGTTGAAATGCTGAGTTGCACACTTATAACTGCTATTGGTATCAGGTGGGCTATGTTATCACCTTTTATATAGCGCTTTGTATTAGTATTATGTCACTGTAGTGATTTCTTAATCTGGGCTCCTTTCATGCAGAGTCTTAGAACGCCATCAGTCGGTTGTATATGTTTGGTATTGTGCGCTTAGGGGGCAGATGCAGGAACGTTTAGTTTAGAAGTGATTTGTGACGAGAGCGGGCGGCGGTCCAAGATGGTCGTGACTTTAAACACTCCGTCCCGACGAGCAGCGCACGGGATTGAAGGGCTGACTCAGAGGCAGTGTTTCTGCATGCAAACTGCTGATTTCGCAGTCGGAAGCCTCCAGCAGCTTATGGGCAAGTTTCCGCTTCAAAATGTGTTTTTTTGAATAAGATATGGCCTAATTACATCTCCCTGACTAACGGCCGCCATTTTGTTTTTTTTCTACGCAGCGTTTTTTTTTTCTTTCCTTTTTTTTTCCCCTCGTTGCAACCATATGCTCTGCCTTCATGGTCCTTTTTTTTTTCTAATACATGCTGAGGACCTCTTGTTTCACTATTGGTTATATTATTTGGAGCTGGACATTCTTCAATATACCCTTGTTGTGTCTTTGGCAAAATACCTCAGATTCACATCTGTTCAAGGGGTTCTGTTTCCACCTGCGCTGTGCTACGTGAATGCTTTGCCTATTCATTAACTAATTTCGGCGGTTGGTGCTGCATATACAATGTCTGGCAGTCTTTCCCACTGAGGTTCTTTTTATTATTTTTTCATCTTGTTTACCTTTGGCTCCTCATTTCAACGACTCTGGCCTCCGCCTCGAACAGACTTCCTCATTTTTGGTTAGACTTTGGTCCAATTAATTGTTGTTCTGAATTGACTTTCTCTTTGTTACTACTATTTGGGACTGCCGCAATTTGCTCCTATTTTGCTTTACTTTTTTTGTTCTTTGTCTCACCCTCTTCATAATGGAGTCCCCACACACAACCAAGGCTCATGGTACTACTTCTGGCTCTCGCAAGGACCCTGCTGCATCTTCTGGTAAACGTCTTAAAAAGGACCCTCCATCTCCGTCAAAATCTCCGCTTCCTATAACGCTGGAGGATATTATGGAGGAACTGCGTCTCATTCGTCCTTTCATGACTGATACGGCTTCAACTCTTCAGAGACTAGACGACAAGTGGTCTAGTCTTGATATGACACTTACTGATGTAGAGCAAAAGGTTAGTGATGCTCAGGATGTCGTAGCCAAGGTTGCTAGCCTTACTAAAGAGGTTGACCAGCTCAAGAAGACCTCAGAGGATTTGGAAAACCGCAATAGGCGCAATAACCTGTTCTTCCCATTACTGGTCTCCCTAAACACATGGATGTTAACATTCAAGGGGCTCATCGTCTTGGACCTAAGAATTCATCTTCTACTTCTAAACCTAGAGGTATTATTGCTTACTTTCTCCTTTATTCAGATCTTATAACGATTCTCCATTCCGCTAAGCAACATAAGCAGCTGCTCTGGTCTGGGCATAACGTTTTTCTCACTCAAGATGTTTCTAAACCAACTGCTGCTCGACGGAAAGAATTTCTGGACCTGAGACCTGCGCTGAGATCAATGAATGCTCGCTATGGCCTAATTCACCCTTGTTTCTTCAAAGTCACCCATAAAGAAAGAACTTTTAGCTAAGATGATCCTGCTGACCTTCGGAAGTTCATCCACACTCACAAGGGAGAACTTATGGACTTGAGCAAACCTTAATTGTTCTGTCTGATTGCCTGATGTTTTATATTGTCATTATTTCCTTTTCTCATTTTGTCCATTGATGTAACAAATCCTCTGTTCTTTTTTCCCCCTTGTTTTTCAGGTATCCCCCTGCAAAGTTGTTATATTTATTTCGTATTCGTGTTACCCCGATGTCTGTCAAGTGCAACCCATTTCGCTGCCATCCCTTCCTTACTGTTTGGTATGTTCCCTTCATTTGTCTCATTTGGTTACCTTTAGTCTTCAATTTTTTTTTTCTCTTATCTGTTTGTTATACCTATTGTTTAGGTAACCCATTTTGTTTCTTTGTTTCTCGCTCGTGCGGTTGTCTGGTTTGTCGCCGTCCCCCTCTCACAGTATTGTTTCCTTTTCAAATGTCTTTCATGACTAACGCCACTTGGCTTTTTGTCATCCTCCTCTTGATTTCACCTCTTGGAGGATTTTGCCTCCCCTTTACTTCCTCTCTTCTATATTTCACCACTTCCCTCTCCACTTCTACCCCTTTCAATCCTCCTTTCTGCATTCTTTTTTTCTTATCACTTTCTTCTCTTTCCTTCAGGCAATCTTCTTCCTATTTAACTTTGCATTTTTCTCCTTATTTAATCGAGCGTCTCATTCTCTACTGTTTTTTCAATTCACCCTTATCTCTCTTCCTGTGGTGGTCAGGGGGCTCCATGTTTTCTTAGTTAACTTCTTTTCAATATCTCTACCTTTTCTACCCTTCTCTTTTCTATTCACAACTTTACTATTCCTCATACTCTCTCTCCTATCTGTTTGTCTAATGTTTCACAATTTCCAAAGATGAACGGTCTCCGTGTCATTTCTTGGAATGTTAAAGGTGTTCGCAACCCTGTTAAGAAACAACAGGGCATATTATCAAGGGGGGCAATAGGCAATTATTGCCGGTTTAGCGGCCGTTTTCGGCCGCTAAGCGGTGATAATTCTATCGCTCTATTAGCAAGCTGTCGCTAACTAATGTTAGCTACGGCTTTTAGGCGACAGCGAGCGGTTTGGGGCCCGCTTTGCATGTCATCGATATTTCTCGCTAATGGCATGCAAAGTGGGCGTACCCAACCTGTTAGCGACTGAAAGTAGTCGCTAACGTCGCTATCGCCTATTAGCAAGGCAGGCGTAGCGATGGAAATATTCCCGCTATCGCCAAAAACTAACGCCTGCTCAGACCAGTTCTTAGCCATGTTATCCAATGGGAGGTGGATAACATGACTAAGAGCATTTTGTCGCTAATGCGTGAATATCGCTGTATTCTCAGCAATATTCACGCATTTCGCCGCTATCACTGGATATTTTAGCACAATGGAGAAAAACGTTGCTAATAGCATGTTTTCTCCGCTAACATATCCAGCGATAGGCAGCGATAAAAAAATCAACCGCTAAGCCTGTTTAGTGATAAATATCGCTACTTGTTGGTAATATGCCCCAACGTGTTTTATCTCACTTAGCAAGACTAAAGTGTCAAGTTGCAATGCTGCAAGAAACTCATCTTACGCTTAAGGATTTGTCTTCATTGCGCAAACAGTGGGTGGGCGAAGCATTTTGCTCCCCGTCAGTGAATAAAAAAAATGATGTTATTATTTTGTTTCACAAATCGTTATCTATTCAGTTAAAAACTGAGCTTCATGATACTGATGGTAGATGGTTGTTTTTGGATGTTACGGTTAACAATACAAATTTATCTTTCTGCAATGTTTATCGTCCCACTGGTGTAGATTTAACGTTTTGGAACGATTTCTCAACGCTTCTCCCTCACATGCGACTGATAATTTAATTGTCGGTGGTGACTGTAATCAGCTTATGGACCCCTTCTTAGATCGTAAATCCCAGGCTAGATATGTTCCCAATAAAATGCAAAAATCCTTTTACAAAGCTATTTCTTCCAGAGGCCTTATAGATTCCTGGAGGATTTCCCACCCTGACACATTAGAATTCTCATTTTATTTCTCCTGTACATACATCACATTCCTGCATAGACTATATATTTCTCACTCAACACACTTTCCAATTCATGACTAACTCCGATATAGGCTCTATCCTTATTTTTGATCACGCTCCTGTCATTCTGGATATTGATTACCCCTCATCCATTCCCACCACTCGGCGCTGGCGTTTTAATAATTCCCTTCTTTTAGATTTGCAGTTCACTGAGCACTTTACTCTTTTCATGGAGGAATTTTTCCACAATAACCTTCACTCCACATCTCAATTTCACTTCATCTGGGATGCCTTTAAGGCCTCTGCCAGAGGCTTTATAATCGATTTTGTCTCTCGAAAGAAGAAAAAAGCTCTTTCTCAGTCTTCACTCATTCTTAAACAAATAAAAGAACTCGAACATACTTTCTTCACCACTAACTCTTCTGATGCACTCTCTTCCCTCATTAAAGCAAAAATGCAATACAATAACACTCATGGGATGCCGCATGCAATAACCTTCTTAGATTTAATGCGAAAATGTATGGTGGACGTAATAAAGCAGGTAAATCCCTTGCGACTTATCTCAAAATCAAAATACAAAAATCCAAAATCACTGTTATTGCTGATGTGCAGTGCATGGGAATCGTCATTTCACTGATGATAAGATTCTTGACTGTTTTGTCCAATATTATTCTTCCATATATACTTCTGAATCAACCCCTTCTTTAAAATTGATTCTTTTTTCCAAACTATTCCCAAATCCCCGGACACTTGTATAGATCGCTCCTCCCTCGATGTCCCTATTTCTGAAAAAGAGATACTCAATGCCATCACTCTTCTACCCAAATATAAGTCACCTGGTCCGGACGGTTTCACTGTTCGCTTCTATTTTCATTTTTAGAGCGTTCTCTTACCACACTTATTTTCATTGATCAATAATTTTCTTACCATGGGGTAATCTAAGGGTTCTTTTACACAGGTGATGTTATGTTTACTTCCCAAGAAAGATAAGGATCCCTCTCTCTGCAAAAATTATCGGCCTATTTCACTAATTAATACCGATTGTAAACTGTATGCAAAAATTCTAGCCAGTCGAATATACATTGTCATTCCTGACCTTATTAACATTTATCAATCTGGGTTTGTCAAAGGAAGATCTATTACGGATAATTTGAGAACTCTCCTTAATATTATTCACCTTGCTTCAAAGGTGGTCTCCCCAATTGCGGCTATTACCCTAGATGCTGAAAAAGCATTTGATAGGGTTAGCTGGGATTTTATGTTCGGTTCACTTAGGTGGCATGGTTTCAGCCCCCCATTATTAAATGTATTCATTTGTTATATTCTGCCCCCTCTACTTCTATTTGGGTTAACGGTTCCCAATCCTCCTATTTTCCTTTACATAGAGGTACCAGACAAGGTTGTCCACTTTCTCCTCTTCTTTTTATTTTAGCCTTAGAACCTTTCTTAGAAAAAATGTATCGCTCACCGTCTTATACTGGTTTTTTATATAAGAACATTGATATCAAACTCACTGCATACGCTGACAATATCTTACTCTATATCTCTAACCCAGTCACTTCTTTACCTGCACTCTTCTCTTTATTAAAAGAATATTCTTTAGTCTCAGGTTATAAATTGAATATAGATGAATCTGAAGTATTACCCCTTAATAAATGTTGTCTTCCTCACATGTTTCACGGCTCTGGTTTTGAATGGAATCCTAAAAGCATCACATGTTTAGGCATTCTCTATACTAATAATATTAGGGAGACTATTAAAATAATTCATAAAGATATTCTTACAAAGCTTTCCTCTCTTATAGATTGATAGTCTCCTTTATTTTTATCTTGGTGGGGGAGACTGGCTACTATTCAAATGATGCTTCTCCCAATTGTTAATTTTTATCTTTCGATGCTTCCCATCTCTCTTCCCCTTTACTTTTTCCCACTTATAAACCGCACCCTTATCAAATTCTTATGGAATAATCGCAAATCTAGGATTTCTCTTTCTCGTCTTCAACAACCCAAGAACTTGGGTGGGGTTAATTTTCCTAATCTTATTCGCTTCCATTCTGCCTTAACATTGAAATAAATTTGGCCTTTCTTAGCAGATTCCTTCTCTCTCCCTGTGATTGCTTGGAGTACAATTGAACTAGCGCAACTTTCCCCGTTCACTTTTCTCACAGCTACTCGCTTATCTAAACCCCCCCAAGCGTTTTCTCACACCCACATTCAAGCATTCTAAGGCACTTGCCCTATTAATATTTCGGTCTTCTTTATCACAAGCTCAGTTGCATTCTCTCAATCCTATTTGGTATAATAAATTCTTAAAGATTAACAATAAAGCGGTCTTCTGGAAAGAATGGATCGATAAAGGCATATTCTTATGATAGTCTCCTCAAAGATAACTCTTTGAGGGACTTTCCTGATATCCGTACATCCTTTCACTTCTCCAACACATACTCTTCCCAATATCCCTTGCTTAAACATGCCCTGTCCACCTTTATATCCCAACATGGTTCCTTACCCACCTCTGTCCCGTTAGATTCCCCTCCACCAGACTTCACTACTCCTCTCAAAGCTGCTACCATTTACAAACTACTTTCTCGTTCCACCCCAGACCGGTTCAAATCTAAACTTGAGCTTATTTGGGAAAGGGATCTTTCACAGGAATTTTCCTTTTCTGTCTGGGATTCTATTTGGTCTAAACTACACTCTGTTTCTGTCTCAGCTAGTACCACACAGACTCTCTATTTTTTTTATAATAGGCTCTCTTCCTTTCTAGACATTTCCCTTAATCCTCACATCATTTTTGCATTATTTTGCCTTTCCTCTTTCTTTCCTTTCCTTTCTTCTCTTCCTCTTTCTCTTTTTCCCTCTTTTCCTTTTCTTTAAAAATGCATTTTCCCTAGGTACCGTTCAAGATATTCCCTTTTTGTTTTTTTGGTTCTACCAATATGATGTATTATTTCTTATTTACCTCATTGCTTTTTATATTGTAATGATGTTCTACATGGTTTATCTGATTCAATAAAGCTTTCTAAACTTAAAAAGAAGTGATTTGTGACTGCTAATGTGAAAGTAAAATGCCTCTCATGAAGAGGCTCACGGAAATTCATGAGTGTGATGAAGGAGTTTTCCCTTTTGCTGCTTACCAAGCATGTAACTGTGTAATTGCATGCGGCTAATGGTATGTCACTGTGATCCAAGTGTCTCATGTCTGGACTTAATTTAGGGTGCTGCATTTTTGTTTTTTAGTTCTTGTACAGCGCAATGGTGACCGTATTCAAGCCAGTGCACCTGACATAGATGCAAAAACGGAGTAATACACAGCAGAAGAAATCTTCAGGCAGGTGAAGAGTGGCAATATTAATTACAGCTCCACGGATGTCTCTTGCTTTCTATAGTCATGTATTTTGGGTAGATTCTGTTTCTTTCGTCACATATTTATGAAATCACTTTGTTAAATGGAACATGCTGAAATTTGCAAGTAAAAGTGAGCATGAACTGTATCTAACTACTTTTACTGTTAACCGCAGCGGTAATTCCGCCGCGGTGCGGGCGTTTCCGTGTGCCGACGGCAGCAAGGAAAGGGTTAAATAGATGAACTACGGGCATATTAACAAGGGCAGTATCGCTACTTTAGCAGCACTTGTTGCCGCTAAAGCAGCAATATTTTTATCGCCCTATTTTGAAGGTGGTGCCAACATGCATTAGCGCATGTTAGAACCTGTTTTCCCGACGCCTCGCTTTGCAACTCTAATGAGATGCAAAGTGGGCGTCACTGGGCGTACCCCTGATGGACTACCTTGTAAAATATCACTAAATGTACATTGCGATATTTACAAGGAGGCCTACGCATTTTAGCAGACGTTTTGCGTCAAAAACCAACAGCTGCTAAAATGCTGACTTATCTATACCTAACAATGGGGGTGGATTATGCTGATTTGACCATAGGGTTGTATCAGCAAAGTTATCGCCTTTTTCATGGAACATCGCTGGAAGACCAGTGATGTTCCATGGAAAACACTGTTATCACTGGAAAATTATCGCCATTGCAGTCTGGTTCTTAATACACCGGTAGCATGGCGATAATTGCCAGCGATAACCGGCGACAATTGCCAGCGATAGCCGGCGATAAAAAAGTTCTCGCTAAGAGCAACCAGCGATAATTATCACTGCCGCTTGATAATATGCCCCTGTGTTTTGTAATAATTTTTATATTTTCGGTGACTTCCTTTTTTGATGTTTTAGCACTCCTCTTATGTATTACTCAATACCGGCTGTGCATTACTCGCATACTGGAGGACTGCTGAAGCTGTAGCTCGCTAATGGGTCTGCAGAGCCTGGCTGTGCTATGGTGGGCAGTGTTGAGACACACCAGTGTTCAGCAGACGCCCCCTCCCTACACAACCTTCAGACAGCGCAGGTCAAGTGTCAAGAATACTGCCGCTAAAAGTGGCGATAATGGGCTTGATAATATGCCCTGGAGAATTCCAATAGAAGCCTATGTTCACACCAGAACATAGGTTTCAATAGAAATTCACAAATCCATATTATCAAACCCATTATCACCGCTTTATAACGGCAGTTTTCTGCCGCTAAAACAGCGATAATTTTTAATGCCCTGCTTGATAATATGCCCCAATGTTTTTTCTGTCTACATTTTTTTTTTATGGATAAATACAGAAATGTGCTTCTTTTCAGTGACTCTTCATGCTGTCTTTTGTGAATTTAGCCCAACAGCTGTGCAGATGGACGACATGCTTAGTTAAAAAACTGGATGAAATTTCTTTAAATAACTGCATTTGTCAACATACATTTATAGTATAATGCGAATATTTGCTAGTGGATGTACAGTTATGTAATATTTGGCAACTTAAATAGCTAAAACACAACAGACAGCAGAGTATGACTGCGTGTCTATAAATTAAATAAATATGGAAATGTAGTTTTACAACCACATTTATACACAAAACACAAAATAAATATGGATACATACAGATAAAATGGCCCAAAAATAAGTATGGAGAAATACAGACAGAAATAAAAAAAAACATAAAAGCGGGAGCCCTAATTATAACTTTGTTGCTGTTTAATTGATCTTAGTCAAGAGTGGTAAGTAGTTAGCAAGTGATATGCAGTGCAGACATATTCGTTTTGTGAAGACCCCCACAGGCATTGCATTCGCCATTCACAGCAGAGGTTGGCCACAGGCAATCGATTTCAGGTGTCCTTGCAACCAACTCACTACTGACAACCACCAGCCATTTCTCAAGACATTTGGCCATGAACAGCATGAGTTGCTACTAGCATGGCCCTAAGCCAAACCCACTACAGGTAGTCAACTCCTGCTGTTTATGGACTTTTGGCAATGAGAAGGAAGGTAAGGAAAATGTATTGAGAAAGTGGTTGAAATTCAAGAGAACACTTTTAATAGAGGAAACAAGAGGAAAAAATATGTTGCCAGGAGAGCGATAGAAAGAAAGAAAATAGATGTGAAAATAGAGATAAAGAAAAGGGGCCCAATTCACAGAATGAACTTAAGACTCAATCCTAAACTTGCTACTATTTTGGTATTCACAGAATGCACTTACTACTTTTGGCATTCACAGAAAGAATTTAAGACTCAATCCTAAACTTACTACTATTTTGGTATTCACAGAATGCACTTACTACTTTTGATATTCACAGAAGTTAGGATTTAAACTTAAGACAGACTTAAGACAGACTTAAGACAAAATTCTAACTTAAGTCTGTCTAAAGTCTGTCTTAAGTTTAAATCATAACTTTTGTGAATACCAAAAGTAGTAAGTGCATTCTGTGAATACCAAAATAGTAGTAAGTTTAGGATTGAGTCTTAAATTCATTCTGTGAATGCCAAAAGTAGTAAGTGCATTCTGTGAATACCAAAATAGTAGTAAGTTCATGATTGAGTCTTAAGTTCATTCTGTGGATCGGGCCCGAGGAGAGGGACTTCAGCCATAGCGAAGACATAAAAAGTAACAAAAAAAATTGTTGAGATAAGGGGGGCGGCAAAAAAAATCAGAACAGCCACACCATTGGAGAGGGGCACCATAGAGGCAACTATCAAATCTACATCAGGTGAAAACGAAAGGATGAGACGTTTCAAAAAATGATAAACAAATGAGACAAGGAAAAGGGAGCTTACCATATACATGGGAACAAATCAACTGAATACATCAGACAAACAGACAGACGGACGATAAGTGCAGGAATCTTCCACCACAGTACAAGATAAACCTAAAAAATGAACAAAAGGAAAAATTAGCAATAACCAGTTGTAAAAGCATAACCTAAAAAATGAAGTAAAGGGCATTAATGAAATCATCAATGTTTGCTAAGTTCCATGTGCTCCTCTCGGTGTATACGAATACATTTCCGGAGATCAGCTGGGTCTTCAAATGAAAATGTTCTATCCTTAAAGGTCACCTTGAAGAAACAGGGATGTATAAGGCCATAATGGGAATTCATAGATTTCAGAGCAGGTCTGAGCTCAAGAAATTCTTTACATCTGCTGGCAGTTGGCTTAGAGACATCCTGACTGAAAAAAACCTTGCGGCCAGACCAGAACATCTGCTTATGTTGCTTGGCAGCAGTAAGAATATCCATAAGATCAGAGTATAGCAAAAAGTAGGCGATGACACCTCTTGGTTTGTTAGTCGAGGATGCGTTTTGAGGCCCCAATCTGTGCGCTCTTTGGATATTGAAGTCAGCTGATTTTGAGAGGCCAGCAATCTGCAAAACTTTGGTTTTCAAGAAGGTGATCATGTCACAGCCTTCTGAACCTTCCGGAATACCATAAATGCGGAGATTATTACGCTTATTGCAATTTTCGAAATCCTCAGCTGTTTTTTGGAGTTGGTGAACTTCTTTAGTAAGATTGTTAACTGAGGCAATGACATCCTGTGCGTCACTCACTTTTTGTTCCACATCAGAAAGTCTCATATCAAGGCCGGACCATTTTTCCTCAATTCTTTGGAGGGTGGTGATGGTTTCCGACATGAAAGGGCGGAAAAGATGCAGTTCGTCCATGATGTCCTCCAGCGTGATGGGGAGAGGGGACTTAGTTGGAGAAGAAGGGTCTTTTTTAATGCGTTTGCTGTTGTTGGCTACAGAATCCTTCCAACCTCCAGAAGAAGTCCCAGCAGAGCCATGCAATTTATTAGATAGCCCAAGCTCGATGGTGACAAATTGAACAAGGTATTCGATTGGAGGCAGTTAATAACCAAGGGTTATAATGTTGATGAAGTGCAACCAAGGATAACTCAGTGACCATCAGAAACTTGGCTTATTAGAATAAAAGAAACGTGCTAACACAATGAGGAGACCAGAAACCAAGTAAATATCACCCTAACAAGTTGTCAGTCATCAAAAATTTGTATATGAATCAAACTGGCATGCAAGCGTAGCAAGGCATTATGAAGTTGCACGGTTGCGCTAAAAGTGTTAGTGTATACTTTAAGGAATGGCAATAATATTAAATATAAAGCAGTGCAAAAGTGCTGAAAATAGGTAGTGTTGGTTGTGCAGTGAGAAATAACGATATAGAGGCCACAATAGTTGAATTAAAACCAATGGAGAGTCAAGTGCGCTGACATGGAGATATTCATATCCAAAATGTTGACTGAGGTGAAAATAGCTATACTTGTGAAAGCGCGCAATCTATATCCACTTCAGGCTTGAAACCTCTGGGGAGAAATTAGTTGGTTGGTTGAAGTGCGCAATTAAGAATAGCATTAGGCAAAAAAAAGGGAGAAAGAAGAAAAAATGGAAATTAAAGGCAAAGTTACTTGTTCTATGGTGGGTTCATGCCATGAAGATCAGAATGCAGGTTGCTCTGAGGAAAAATTACATTGCGCCGTTTCTTGCGTATAAAAAATGGCGGCCGCGAGTACAGGAATGCACAGGAAAGCAGACTTTTGCTGAAAAACAGGTCAGCGCATAATTTCCTCAGGTCGGAAACACTCCTCCGTGTTCCAGGCGGTTTCCAACAGAATTGCTGGTAATTGCGAGCAGATTTGGTCCCGTTGAGAGGTCCTTCCGTATGGAAGTTCGCCTCGGTGCAATGGACCTCCTCAAGGCACGGCCAGCTTGCCACCGCGGGTCTCCTCAACGCTCTTTTTAAGTTAGGAAGAATTTATTTTTAGTTCCAGGTACAACTTTTTTTAAATTATAAACACATTTTTAAACTTTTTGTAACTTTTTGCAACATAATATTTCTTCAGGCTTGCATAGCGGTTTTTATGCAGCTCAGGTGTGGTTCATTGAACTTGATATGATGAATTGGTTTTGTTCACCTGAAATTTTTTTTTTATTTTTTTTGCCATGAAATGTGAATCTGGTCCATCTTGATTGCACTATGAAATTTGCAGTGCAACACCTTTTTCCTGTTGTTGTTCTCATCTCCTTTTTCTGCATGTCTGCTTGGGAGATTTAATTGGGATGCATTGCTCTCAGATGTTTTATCATTTATGTTGTCTTAAAGGAGTATAATCCTTTTGCTTCACCTCTAGGGTGGATGAAATACTTACATATGTGTGAGGCTGCTCACTTTGCTTGTACATTGTAGGAGCTTCCATCTCCTCTTATCTTGCCACTTGATGCTGAGTAGAAGTTCCTTTCCTTTCTGTACAGCCTGTTGTGTCTTGGCTCTGCTGCCTCAATTCTTGGGACAAGATGCTTTTTCCAGATATGCAGCTGCACTGCTGTGAATCTCCTTGTCTATGCAGAGTATGATCCAAAACGTTGCCGGCCAAGGGTGGGGCCCTTGATTCTTTTTTAATATATATTTTTATTTTTCCCACAAGAAGTGCATGATTAATCACATAATGAAAACAAAACAGAATTACAAGGTTCAGCAATGACATCAATCACTTGACAGAAAGGTGCCTCAAAGAACAGACTCCATCACTCTGTGTTAGATTTATGTTAAATACAGAGTTCCACACTCATATGAATACATTTGGACAGATATGATGTGTCTACATGTAAAGCCAGTGATCAAGGAAACAAATTCATAAAAATTATCTATGAGAGAGATTTGTATCATGCCCACATGTTCAAATGATACCAATGGCACATGGTTACAGACCCTCCTTTCGGACCATCCCAGTAGATGGGATTTGGGGGCATATAAGCAAGAACCTCGTTAAAATTATCGCAGTTTTAGCGGCAGGAAACTGCCGCTAAAACGGCGAAAATGTGCTTGCTAATACGCATTATAGAATTCCAATAGAAGCCCAGGTTAGATGTGCAAGTCATCTAACCTGGGCTTCTATTGGGATTCTATAACGCATATTAGCAAGCCCATTGTCACTGTTTTAGCTGCAGTTTCCTGCCGCTAAAACGGCGATAATTTTAACAAGGTTCTTGCTAATATGTCCCTCTGTTTGTTTCTCTCTTTTTTGGACTGTTTTTGCCTTTCCGTTGATATAAACTATCTTCCAGCTTATGTACTTAGAGAAGTCTTGCCAATCATTGATGGAATGAAGGGAGTAGAGGATAGAGGATTAAGCCAGGCCGCTGCAATGCAAGTGCAAGCTGCTGCCTTAGCTACAAAAAGCGAACAACTGCCCAGTGAAACCACCTGCAAAGCTGGTCACCCCCAACAACATAATTTGCATGGTTAGTAAGGCATCCATATGGAGAACCTCCCTTAGAAAGCTAGATATATTTTGATTAAGTGAGTTAAGCGCAGGGCAAGTGCAAAACATGTGTACCAGTTCAGCCTCTCAGCTTTGACAGTGCAGACAACAAACACCTGCTCTCCACCCCCTGCTCACTACTTCTGCCGGCATGTAGTATAAATGAAAAAGTAATTTATAATGTTGCACCTGGAGCCGCGCTGATAAAATTATAGTACGACCATGCTCAAGCAAATCAAGGAAACTGTTGTCTGTAGTCTCTAGCCTTTTTTGCCACTTCTTAAGCTGCTTCTCGTGATCGTCAAACATAAAGCCACTGAAATAATCAAAGAGTTGGCTTATCTTGCATCCATTCTTATCGTGAATAAGCTCAAGCAGTGTTTCATTGTGAAGACCCATTACCCCATCACATTTTTTAAGCAAAAAATCCCGGACATGAAGAGATTTGAAAAAGTCTCCCTTCTCCACCCCAAACTCCTGTTGTAACTCCCCAAAAGAAAGTACTTTATTACCCTCAAAAAAGTCTCCTAGCTTCACCACCCCATTAGCTTCCCACCTGAGACAATACGAATCATGAAATATATTTGGGAGCAACAGAGACCTCAATCACAAGAGTGTAATAATTGTATTTCCCAATGCCAATCTTCTTCTTGACAATCACCCATATCTTACAGACAGCTTGTAAGGTCTTGAATTTGACGTTTTTGAAATAGCTTGGCTCTACTATTTTTAAGAAACATTCCTTCTCGTCTTCTCCTATTAACAATTAATATACAGAGTGGGTCTCCTCTACCATAAAGCAATGGTCCTGCTTTTCCCCCAATAAGAAATTTCATATATTGGAGGGCAGCCGCACACTAATAATACTTAAAATTTGGGACTGCCCAGACACCTATTTCCCTAGACGACATGAGAAACTTGAGAGCCCTTCTGGCCTTCGAATAGGCCCAAGTAAAGCATATTAAAAAAAACATAATATATGAAAATGAAACACATAGAAATAACACCCCACTTAGAGAACAGTAATGATGGTTCGGTTAAAACTTAAATCTGATCCAATGGCCAAATATATTTGAAAGGTGCCAGTTGTACAGAAATTTCCTTGTATCTCAAAAAGTCCCTTGGCTTTTTTGGATTCCTTTGTTAAGCAAACAGGCGTCTACGCGTTTCGGTGGTTTGAGCCAATGGGTTTGGGGCCACCTTCTTCAGGACAGTTTTGTATATGGGGTCACTTCTTTTAATTGATCATTGTTTTATCTACATATGTAAAAAATGGAAGATAGAGAAAGGATCCAGTTCTATACATCACCTTGTACTACATTATGCTACAACGTTCCTCCTGCTATCCTCCATTAACATTAGGGCCCCTACTTTACAGTGATCATGTTCAGTCATATAAGTTCAGTCATATATCCATCTTTAGAGAAATATATATCTAGAGAGATAAAAAGATGAAAAGGAGGGACACAGATCTTCCGTGGTAACAATTCTCTTACAAAGACATATACTCGTTCCCAAATAATATCAACATAAAGGTTATTTATACAGACTGCGTTTGCATTTTATTGTGGAATATATCGGGAGTTTGTAGAAGTTACCATTTTCATGTATTATGTTATTTTTAATGTTTGTATAGCTTTTTTTGACCAATGTCGAGTGGAATTTGCATATTATGAATACGTTTTTTAATATATCTATTGTTTATATTGTTTCGGAACTCTTTTCCGAATTTTAAATATACATCTTTAAAAGAAATTAGATTTTATATTGGATAAAGTACTTCATTTTAGTGTGTGAATATACTGAGGAATTAGTCAGGCTCTATATGGGCACTGAACGTATGCTGTAAGAGGTGAAAGTTTGGTGTGAGGTGAATTGTAGGTGCTTCCAGGGATTTCCCTAAGGCTTTAATTGTCTAATGTACCCTGTTCCCTGGAGCTAGTGGGTTCATCTCTCTTTGATTTTACTTTTGATAGGAGGTTCCCGTGCCCTGTGCTTAACGCCTGCTAGAGGTGTTTGGGGGGGGGAATTCTTCCCTCAAGAACATTTTGTAAAAAGAAAGAACAAAATGGTGCACATCACATTTGCCATTACATATTTAGCTGCATTACCTTTCAAAGCATAGTTAATTGTAAATGATGACCTGACATAAGCACCCTGGTCAGAAAGGATGGGAATGACACACATATGCACCCATGCCATATACCATGGAAATATCAGATATAAGCACCCAGCCCATTACCCGTGGAAATGTGCACACAAGCCTTCAGGCCAGAAAGCATGGAAATGTCACACGTAAGCACCCAGGCCAGAAAGCATGGAAATGTCACACATACGCCCTCAGGCCAGAAAACAAGATTGAACAAACAACATCACCGTTTAAATAATTGTCTCGCCAGGGCCAGAACTAGCCTGGGAGGCTAGAAGGGCAGTGGACTGGCAGGGCCTTCAACTTAACTGTTACCCCGGCCCCCATGCCTATCGTGACTGCCTAAGGAAGAAAGCTGTAGGTGCACTAGATGGCAAAGGGCAGTGCTTTCATTTGTGCGCACGCTGCGCACCAGGCTGGAAAACTCTGTGGGACACGCAATGTTTTTTTTTTTTTTTTGCATTACCCTAGTAATTAACACCCGAATCTGAAGCTATGAAAGCAAAAGATTTCAATGATGCAGGCAAAATTGATTCTTCATGTTGAGCCGGGGCTACCACGGTGACAGTCACGCCACCACGCCCATGCACAAAAAAAAAAGCAGCATAATTTGGTAAGGCTGCTACTTATGGTTACTGTTGTGGTGGCCGTACAGGGCACTGGCCTGCCTTTATTAACTGATAGGCTGCCGCCTGCTGCTGCAGCTGCCTGCCCTCGACGTCCTCAGGCTGAGCCTGACCTGCACCACTGATGACTCATTGGGTGCCGGTGTGCCGGACGAGAGACGCATTTTGCAAAAAATCTTCGCAAGCTGCCTGCAGCACAGCCCCTACCCCTTAGAACCAAATCATGCCAAAACAGTGCACTGCCCACCGGCAACACTGAACTAAGGGCCACGGCTACCGCCTAAAGCAAATTTGCAATGTGCTTCAAGATCGGTCGACGGTAATCATATGTGAATCTTTTTATATTTGCTCTCACAGCCGCAACACGCTTCACTGGGACAGGACTCAGGAGACAAACACTGTCTGCGCGAGTCAGTGAGGCAATTTTAGATGCTACGCCACAATGCCATATGGTGCAGTGTGATGCGTGATGTAGACCCGGCCCTCATAAATAAGTGCTGGTGCTAAGCACCGGAAAGCAGCGGCACAAATTAAGCACTGATACGATCGTCCTCCAAATGTATCTAGTTGTTGATGCTTATAACAACAAGAGAGGAAGGGATTAATAAGCACTCCTATCTTCCATCAAAATTAATATGACAATCAACAGAGGAGTGTTTATTACAAAAAATATTCATAGAAGAGCAAGCATGTAGTTAATCGACACAGTCAAAATATTAACTATGAAGGAAACTAATTTAGGTTTCTTCGAAGGCCCTTACTCACCGACCTGGTCGGTGACATGCTTCATCATTGGGACCCACCAGGAGTGGCCGAATGCCACCCTAGTGTGCTGCAATGCCAGGTTACTGCGGAGCGGGTTTTGTGAGAGTGAAGTGTAATTGAAGCGAATTTAAAACATCCAAATTGTGTCAAAAAATGTTTTTATTCGTTTTGCCAATTGGATACACATAAAAACAGGGTGTAGGATGATGACTAAATTAAAAGTACAGATGCACCCTAAAGAAATGGTCAATATGTTTCTGCCTTTAATGAGAGGTTACTCAGGCTTTCGTCAGGACCAAAAGAAAATAGTGAAGACCCTCGGCGGTATGGACACGCTAAGGCCCACCCTAACCTGGGGGTACTAATGTGAAAACAAAAATGGTTAAAAAGATTCCTTCAACGTTAGGGAGGAACCAAGTTTATTCTGAAAAAAGGACAAACAAACAAATCAACAGACAGGGGACAAAACAGAGAAATAGTGTCAGTACATTACTATCTGTTGTCATCCTTTTTGAATACATGTCGGAAGTGCTCTTCGGAGTGTACTTGTAGCGGTAGCAGAGACACATGTGACACAAGATGTGAACTGGTGCACATATAATGATCACAGTTGCGGAGGAACCTCGGCTATAGAGTAATAATACTAAAGACACTCTAAAAGGGGGGAATAAATTGGTCTACACATCCATACTAATATAATAAAGAGAGAGCCCAAACCTTTGAGGCAGGTAATCTCAGGAACCAAAGCACCAATCACAACACCCAATACAGTGTTGGAAAGGGCAGTTGCAGCAGAAGGACATAGGCTATGCAGGCGCCCACCATATACATTTAAAAGGTAAAAGAACCGTGCCAGCAAAGTAGTCCCTTGTGGGCGTGTCTGCGTTGTGCTGTGGGCGTGTGCTGGGGGCGTGACAAACGCTGGGGGCGTGTGGTACCTTCCGCCCTTCATGCCATGTCTCATATCGTGTGCTAATCCCACCCTGCTCCCTTTAAATACCCCTGCACCCCATAATCATAAGCCACCCTTACTCCTTAAAATACCCCAACACCCTTATACACTAACCCATCTTAACCCTATAAATATACCCTGTACCCCAAAACCCAAACCTACACCTGAACCCTAAAAATACCACTGTAGCCCAAAACCCAAACCTACCCCTGAACCCTAAAATCCCCCTGTACCCCAAAACCCAAACCTACCCTTGAACCCTAAAAATTCCCCTGCACCCCAAAACCCAAACCTAGCCCTGAACCCTAAAAATAACCCTGTACCCCAAAACTCAAACCTACCTCTGAACCCTAAAATACCCCTGTACCCCAAAACCCAAACCTAGCCCTGAACCCTAAAAATACCCCTGTACCCCAAAACCCATACCTATCCCTAAACATTAAAACTACCCCTGTACCCCATAACCCAAAACTATATCTGAACCCTTAACATACCCAAACACCCCAAAACATATACCTCAGTACCCCAAAACATATACCCCTATACCCACACTTACCTTATCCAAACATTAAAAAAACCATGATTTTACCATTCATGCATTTACAACGAATTTCGTTGTAAATGTATGCGTGGTAAAAGCATATAAAATGTAATGGCATGCTTTATAATGGCATTGCGGAGTCATGGTACTTTCGTAATGAAAGTATGCGGAGTGATGGTATGCGGAAAAAAAGTTGCGGAATATTGGGTGTTTACCCTCCCCCGGTAAGTACATTGGTGGCACGGCGGCCCACATCTCCAGCAATATACTCATATTTTTTCACCACCCATTTAAAAAATGCACAGGTCTCTCTCATTGATGGCCAGCACCAACATACACTTTTAGACACACCTCCTGCCACAAGTTCTAGAATTGCGAACTTTAGAGCTGGGGAGCTACGTTCGAATCTCGGCATCAGCTTAACATCCTGTGATTCCAGGCAAATCGCTTTGTCTCCCCGTTCCATACCAAAAATGAATGTATTCTTCTGTAATGTAAATTGTGCTCATGCCATGTTGTCGAGCTTGCGCTATATAATATTGCAAGGAAAAATAAAGTAGGGAAACTCGAGTTCACATACTATTGAACGCGCACTCTTAAGTGCATCAGCAGTGCACTGTGAATCGGAGCGTTTCACAGGCTTGTCACAGATAAGAAATGCTATCTAAACGAAATCCTACAAAACAATATACTACTGGCCAGCAGCAATTCATACCCGGACAATGTCGGGACGGGCTGCTAGTGACGTATAAAAGAGTCTCAATGCCCAATACTTCTAGCAAGTAACTCGTGAACTAAAAAATAAACGTAAACAAGAATGGTGAAAACTGGGCAAATACAATGAGTTTGAGTGGCTCATCGGTCTTACAAGTCGTGCAATCTCTCAAAGCACCATGGGCCATGGGAGGGGGTGAAAGTGACTTGGCACACCCAAAGGGGAGAAAATTTATAGAAACAATAAGCTCAAAGGCATCAGGACAGAAGAGAGGAGGTTGATTCAAGTACTTAGCTGAAAAGATGGTCAACTCACGCCCACCACGCTCAGAACCCGTATGGAACCTACATCGATCCTTTCGATACCAGACCCCGAGGATAGACTGGTCTATGGTGCCCGGGTTAATAAAGCTTGTCCTGAAAGCGTCGTTGTTCACATGACGCGGGACCCGGAAGTTGAATAATTATGGGGCGTTGTTTAGTTAAGCCAATCGGATGCCCAGTGTCGGCCCCGCAAAGGCGGAAGAACCCAGCTAGGCGGATTCTTACCAATGTCGTGAGCCAATCAGAGGTTCACTTTTTTCACTGGATCAATAAATTAGATCCTAATATAATGTTTACCCACACTGCCGATAAACCTGAGGTAGTATTCCTGGATGTAATATTATCAAAACAAGATAGACAGTTCCTAACAAAAACGCATTACAAACCAACTGCAAAAAACAATCTCCTAGAGTTGACCAGCTTTCACCCAGAGCCCTGTGGGAGAACTTGCCCTATGGGCAATATTTGCAAATGAAGAGAAACTGTAGCATCTGACTTAACACTGAAACTACAAAATCGTGGTTACCCCACCCCTATTTTACACAAGGGATATAAGAGAGCTAGAAATCAAACTAGAGATGTGCTATTGGAAGATACCCCCAAAGCACAAACAGCGCTACCCTTGACATGTGTAACCTCCTTTAGCACAATATCTGACGCTTTAAAGAAAACAATTAACAAACATTGGCACATAATAAACAGCCATCAAAGACAGTGGGAAAAACCTCTTTTCTCCTTCAAGAAGGGTCGTAGTCTGCGGGACACCTTGGTTAACACCCGACCAAGAGAGACAATACCCTTAGGCCCCCCATCTGTTATTGGCACTTGGGGTCTACCAAAAGTTACGGGGCACTACCCCTGCTCTAACTGTAGCATTTGCCATCTAACGACACATACCAAAACTCTTAACCTTGAAGCCAATCGAGTATGGACACAGAGAACTCACATGAATTGTAACTCTATGAATGTAATTTACCTGATAACCTGCCCATGCGGGTTAAGATACATTGGTATGACTACTCGCAAAGTTAAACTACGGATATGCGAACATCGTAGCAACATCAGATGTGGACGCATAAAGACCAAATTGAGTGAACACTGTCTGCAGAAAAATCACACGACCAATGATCTGAGATGGACCATGATAGAACAGGTCATCACGAAGAGGAATACCCACAAAATCTTATTTGAAAAAGAGCAAAGATGGGTATACCGCCTAGGGACACACAAAAGACCGATTGAACGACAATAGTCCCTGGTCCACTGTATTAAAAATCTGAATGTTTATACACAGTCTGATATTAGACGATATGTATACCTGCAATTACAATATCTAACAGCCCCTCCTTGCCCCCCTCCCTTGTCTCACATGATGAGATGGACAGCTCTACTATCATACCGCACTCACCTCCCTTCGTCAAAACGTCTATGTGGTAATGGTGCATGATGGCACTGCTAATTCCATACTTCAGATGCAGCATGTCATTTTACGTTTCTCTTAACTTTTAATATCCTTTCAATTGATAATGTCCCTAATTTTTCCTTGATTCTGCATTCCTATACTCGGTGAGAACTAAACCTTTGTTTTCGCAACCCTGTAGTTTAGCCTCGATCGGTTTCTATGACTACGCCCCCACCTATGTCTCGACACCTCCAACGAGCTGAGTTTTCCCATACCCGTACAAGTGAACCTCTGATTGGCTCACGACATCGGTGAGAATCCGCCTAGATGGGTTATTCTGCCTTTGCGGGCCGACACTGGCATCCGATTGGCTTAACTAAACAACACCCCATAATTATTCAACTTCCGGGTCCGACATCATGTGAACAACTACGCTTTCAGGACAAGCTTTATTAACCCGGGCACCGTAGACCAGTCTATCCTCGGGGTCCGGTATCGAAAGGATCGACATAGGTTCCATACGGGTGCTGAGCGTTGTGGGCGTGAGTTGACCATCTTTTCAGCTAAGTACTTGAATCGACCTCTTCTCTTCTGTCCTGACGCCCTTGCGCTTATTGTTTCTATACATTTTTCTCCCCTTAGGGTGTGCCAAGTCGCTTTCAACTCCCTCCCGTGACCCATGGTGCTTTGAGAGATTGCACCACTTGTAAGACCAATGAGCCACTCGAACTCATTGTATTTGCCCAGTTTTCACCATTCTTTTTTATGTTTATTTTTTAGTTCACAAGTTACTTGCTAGAAGTATTGGGCATTGAGACTCTTTTATACGTCATGTGTAGACCACTTTATTCCCCCTTTTTTTAGTGTATTTACTATTATTACTTTATAGCCGAGGTTCCTTCGCAACTGTGATGATTATATATGCACCAGTTCGCATCTAGTGGCACACGTGTCTCTGCTACCGCTACAAGTACACTCCGAAGAGCACTTTCGACATGTATTCAAAAAGGATGACAACAGATAGTAATGTACTGACACTATTTCTCTGTTTTGTCCCCTGTCTGTTGATTTGTTTGTTTGTCCTTTTTTCAGAATAAACTTGGTTCCTCCCTAACGTTGACGGAATCTTTTTAACCATTTTTGTTTTCACATTAGTACCCCCAGGTTAGGGTGGGCCTTAGCGTGTCCATACCGCCGAGGGTCTTCACTATTTTCTTTTGGTCCTGACGAAAGCCTGAGTAACCTCTCATTAAAGGCAGAAACATGTTGACCATTTCTTTAGGATGAATCTGTACTTTTAATTTAGTCATCATCCTACACCCTGTTTTTATGTGTATCCAATTGGCAAAACGAATTTAAAAAAATGTTGACACAATTTGGATGTTTTAAATTCACTTCAATTACACTTCACTGTCACAAAACCCGCTCCGCAGTAACCTGGCGTTGCAGCACACTAGGGTGGCATTCGGCCTCTCCTGGTGGGGCCCAATGATGAAGCATGTCACCGACCAGGTCGGTGAGTGAGGGCCTTTAAAAAAACCTAATATGGTTTCCTTCATAGTTAATATTTTGACTGTGTTGATTAACTACATGCTTGCTCTTCTACGAGTATCTTTTGTAATAAACACTCCTCTAGTTGTTGATGACCACTTGGGTCTTATTGCTGTTCAAAGAGTATCCAGAAAGTTTCCGAGATTTTAGTTCCTCACTTTCCAGCTCATTATTTGCCCCTTCTGGGTCTGATGTCAGAGCTGTGCAATATCGTCTGAGTATGCGAGAATATTTGTGCTAAAGTCAGATTGTCTCATTTGTTGAATTCAGACATTGCACTCCAATTTTCTTATGAAAGGGTCGATATAGTGAGCAAACAATAAGGGTGAGCAGGTACACCCTTTGCTCGTACCTCTCTTTGTCTGGAAAGGCTCGAACTGCCCTCCCATAATTTGAAGCCTAGCTGTTGGATTTCTGTAGACTGGCTGAATAGCCCTGAAAATCCCTGGCCAAGTTTTTTCAAGCTCAAAACTGCCCACAGAAAGTCCCAGGCTACCTGATCAAGGGCCTTCTCGGCGTCTAAGAGTACCAAGGTCATAGAGTCTCTTGTCACACCGGCCCAATCGATCAAAGCTATAACTTAACAATTGTGGTTGGTAGTTCCCTTCCCAGGTATGAAACCCTATTGTCTTGGGGAAACCAATTGTCCAATAATATGACAGCCTTGATGCCAAAATTTTATAGTACAGTTTGGCGTTGCTATTAATCAATGAAATAGGTCTATCCAACCCTGGATTTAGAGGAGGCTTGCCTTTTCCTCTTAAATACAACTATATTTGTAGTTTCCCAGGATTCAGGGTCCAACTGACCACTCTGTATCTAACGCAGAGTATTACCCAAGTATTCCTCCAAGACCGAGAGAAAAACCTTATAAAATTCAGAACTAATTTTATCTTGCCCACTGACTTTCCAGAGTGTAAGTCCTTGAGTGCCTCCATAATTTTGTCATTATTAAAGGGGGCATCAAAATGTTCCAGCTCTTGGAAATTTAGCACAATCCCAGTGATGGAGCCCAGATAATCCCATATTTCACACTCATCATTACCTCTCCCCCCCGCTTGATATAAATCTTTATAGAAATCCCTGAACACCCCTAAAATAGCCAGAGGGGTAGTAACAATGTGCCCCTCCTTGTCCTTGATCTCGGTGATTTCACCAAATGCTACTTTTTGCCTAGTCCATAACCCCAACAATCGACCCACTCGCACACTATATTGGTAGCATTATTGCCTGTGAGTCAAATATTTCTCTGCGACCTTGCTAGCCAAGATATTATTAATATCTGACTTGATAAATACCAGTCTGTGCTGTATCTCTTGCAACTCAACCCCTTCCAAAGTGGCTGCCATCAACTGAGCCTCCAAATCCCCTATCTCTCTATACTTACCCTTCAGGAACTGGGAATGAGCTTTTTGACTTGAGGGTAAAACTGAGAGTCTCCCCCCTTATGTCTGCTTTCAGGGTATGTTAAACACAGTACCCTTGGGTTACCCTGGGGAGGGAACTACCGGCTACGGGGTATTCAGGATGAGCTGGCCTCCAACCATTACTGTACACACAAAGAAGCTACCCTGAAGAGAAGTGACCAGGAGTTTACAAGGTAGTAGGTGCAGTACATGGCATCTCACAAAAAGTGAAGGACTGTCCTCACACACTACCAGGTGTCATGCTTCATCATTGGCAGTCCTCGCTCTCTAGGAACTGAGTTTGGTAGTGAACGGGCCTACACCTGGAGACAGGGAGGCACTTCTAAAGTCTAAGTGGGAGCCCGTACAAGAATTGATTTAAAAATCCGCTCCTCGGCTGCTGCTGGACCTAGGACCCGCCCACTCCGCCCATACCGCTGCGGGACTGCGAGGCAATCTCAACACCTGAAGCCTCTTCCCGCAGCGGCAACGCCCCCCATTGCCTGGTCATCGCATAATGTTTCGCAGCACCCGCTGCGCGGGTGCTACTCACAGCTTGGGGCTGAGGCTGACCTGACCTGACTGGGCTCATTGTCGTCGCGCTCAGAGATTGACACTGCGTTGGATTGTGCTTCCTTGTCCTTGGTCTCCGGTCGCGGCACCCGCTCCTCGGCTGCTGCTGGACCTAGGACCCGCCCACTCCGCCCATACCGCTGCGGGACTGCGAGGCAATCTCAACACCTGCAGCCTCTTCCCGCAGTGGCAACGCCCCCTCGCCTGAGAGGTTTAAATCAGTATCAGCGTCTCGCGCATCGGGACGCAGCTCGGGGCGAAGACCGGGCAAAGAGCGGGCCGTTTGAGGCCGTTCGAGGCCGTTCGAGTACGGCAGAGTCCGGCCCGGGCCCATTCCTTCTGCCCGACTTCACTTTATGTTGGAGGAACGTATTACGTAAAACCCCAAGCCAACTGTGTATAGGTAGAAGTTATATCACATATATATTGTGTGGGTTATATAGATATTTTAATACTCTACTTATTAGTGTGTGAGATATAGTATAGTCTTAGTTGGTCTAAAGTAGACAGTAAGATGCCTTTAAATCAGGAAAAGAGCGTACAGTTCAAATACAAACCACCAAGGGAGTTGTTTCGGGCCCACTTGATGCCTTTATTACCCGAGCTACAGGGATACTGGAAAAGGAAATTGCGATGGTGGAAAAAAGACTCTCCCTAGATCTTGTTAGCGGGAAGCGCTCCTCGCTGGGTGGGATGGCTAAAATTACCAGTCCCGCAGCCCATGCAGCATTCAATTGTATACATTCTGTCACCACCGAGGCAATAGTTCACATAGACAGTGAGGGGGAGGGCCCCTCTGCTTTTTCTTCTTCTTTGGTTAATGTTGTCCAGAATTTGGATGATACTCAATTAAGCGGGGGGGATGAAACCCAGGATAGCGAGGAAAACGACTTCAGTTTAGAAACCAGTCACCCATCTTTTAATGCTTTTAATGATATTAACGCTGTTTCGAATCTCCCAGTAGAGGTAGACCCCTCGGGCTTAGAAATAACATCCCGAAAGAGAAAGCAAGATTTGAGTCATCTGGGGGGGAGAGATCGTGAGATGCCTAAATTAAATGATCCATCCAGTAATGATGCTCCCGTCCTCGAGCATCCCACAGATTCTCAAATACCTCTTGTACCCCCTAACGGGTTTTGCCCTTCCCTTATTCCCCTGGGATCCTCTAATCCCTGCCCAATGTGCTTTAATAGTGATGAAGTCTTATTGGTAAAAATGGAGGCTATGATTAAAACCCTCCTACTTCCTGTTTTGGAGCGTACAAGGCTGATGACCTCCAAAATAGACGCCCTGGAGTCAGTAGTGAGCACAAATTTGGGCTTGCTACAAAAGTTAACTACTCCCAGTCCACTGGGAGGCGTCCATACACAGCCAGCAATTAAGACAAAATGTACTAACAATGTTCCCACTAGTAAAGCCACTAATTCAGTACAAACAGGGGTAGTTAACAATAAATCGATAGTGGGGGGAGGTCTGGAAATACTCTTAGTACGGTAGCTGTGGGCATTGTGTCACAGGCCTCTAAGAAGAAGGCCGCTGACAAACCTAACTCTGATAGATCCCAAACAGCCCGGTCGATTGAACGGGTAAAACCAAACCCCAGTACCCCCCGACAGCCACCATCAGGGCAAATATCTAATCACCGAAGTACCAAAACCCCAACTGGGGGGAAACATATTAGGTATACTATCCCACGTGCAGACCTACCCCCGGAGGCAACCCAATACACAATAGTATTAACAGGTGTTGCCCCATTAAAAGCTGGATGCAAGGAGTCATATGGGGATCTACGCAATAAGGTGATTTTTTGGTTGAATAAAAACCGTCCCCTGCCACCATCATCGCCCACTGAAATACTCTTTGTAAGGAGAGTTGATTGGGTGGGATATGGCATCAAAGACTTGGAGGGTGACTGTATATTAATATCATTTAAGGACCCTTGGGTGGTGGATACTATCCGAAGGGAAGCAAGGTTTGCTAGACAGGGGGACGTACAAACCTTGGGGCTAGCATATTTCTACCCCCAAAGACAGAGTTTTATTCCATTAGGCCCCACTCACAGGAGACCGCCAGTCAGGAGGCATCCTACAGTAATGACACCACACCCCCAGCATTTTCCACTTCTTTTTAATCATTTTGGACCCCTTTCCGATCTTGAGGCCATAGATTGACATCATATACCGACTAGGAAGATCAAGTCTGTTAAGAATTGTGGGTATGTGGCAGCGTTCCCAAGTCGGGAGGTTCCATCTCTTGCAAATAATGCAGAGGCAGGTCTGGGGGCACTAGTAACCGAAGAAGATGCTGTATTGGTTGTTGAAGATCCAATAGAGGTTATGTTGGTGGGGGAATCTTTGGATAACTTTGCCAGCAAAGAGAGAAGGCTGGGGATTGGGGGTGAACTGGCGACTCCGGTAGCGTTAGTATCAAGGATCCCCCCCGCAGCCTCCTCTTCTGAAATACTTAACATAGTGTCTTGGAATGTTGCTGGGGCCAAGGGTCGAATGTCCTCTGAAGACTGGTTGGAGTTTGTTGATAAATTTGATGTTATCCTACTACAGGAAACTTGGGCACCAGATCCAATCTATAGGTTAGGTTATGTAAACTTTTTCAAACCAGCTATTAGAGGTGGTAAAGGGCGAGCTTAAGGGGGTCTGTTGATCTGGGTGAAGCAGTCACTGGGATACCACCCAACTGAGATACCTGTAGAGAACCCAGACCTTCTGGCAATTAAATTGAGTAAGGATGGCCATCGGGACCTGGTTGTTTTTAATATATATGCACGCGGCTTACCTGGCGGCCGCTGCCCCGCTATGCTGGATGTATTGGACCATTACCTTGCTGGTCTGGGCAGTGAAAATGTTATCCTCCTAGCAGGAGATTTAAATTGCACTTTTGAGCCGCTTTATGATGCAGGGGACAGTTGGGGGTCCGCAGAGGATGCAGCTTCGAACATTCCTGATCTGATGATTAATAATTCTGTTAATTCGACTGAGGCAGCTGTGAACTGGATGGCCCTATGTCTAACCCGGGGTCTACGGGCCATTAATGGTCGCACAAGATCAGATCTAGGTGCCAATTATACCTTTGACAATGGGCTAAGGAAAAGTCGGATAGACTATCTTTTGTTAAAGTTGGAATATTGGCCTCTGCTGGTGGACATGGAAGTGGTACCCCGCCCAGAAAGCGATCACAATCCCCTGACACTCAAATTAAGGCCACCGGGTATGAAGTGTTTGAAGGAATCAGATATCTCCCGGACAGGGGCTGTGCTTTTGACTAATAACCGAAAAAGGTTAAAATGGTCCAAGTTCGCGGGAGATGAGACTCTACAGGAGATCGTTGAGACTGTAGTTTCTAACATGTTTAATAAAATGTTGCCTTATGATTTGCTGGGGGGTAGCTCTGAAAATACAAACAGTATTATTGACCTTCATGGGCGTTGTTTTGACCAACTAAAGATCCTCCTTTCTCCTCCATGTCCGAAGGGAACTACTAAATTAAATGTCCCCCGTCAGAAATGGTACAAAAAAAGTGCAGGGAGGCCCACAGCCACATTATTAAAGCAGTTAAATCCCGGAACATGTGCGCTGTTAAGGCAGCTAGGATGCTATATAGGAAAATTCAGTGGGAAGCCAAACGGGAGTGGGAGGATATGTATTGGTCCGACCTTTTGGATGCCTCCAATTCGAATAACCCGACAAAATTTTGGGACCTAGTAAAGTGGGGGAAGGACCCAGACTCACGTACTCCTACAAACCATGTGCCTCCCGAAACTTGGGTGACTCACTATTCGGCACAATTCAATGTTGAGAACACCAATCCCCCATGTATACTGGGTGAGGCGTTCTTGTTACCCATCTGCGGGGAGAAACTTAATTTCTCTCAAACCGAGGTAGAACTAGCACTCGGCTTAACCCAGCGGGGGAAAGCACCAGGGATGGACCTTATCCCTGATGACCTGTTCAAAGCTAACCCCGCCCTTTGGGTGCCCTATATAACAAAGATCACTAACGCAATAGCCAAAGGAGCTAGAATCCCCAAGTCGTGGAAGGGGGCGGAGATACTCCCAATCCACAAAAAAGGCGATAGGTCTAATCCGGGCAATTATCGCCCGATTAGCCTTATCGATTCCCTCCAAAAAATCGTTGCACGCATGGTTCTGGGCAGGGTCCAAGGTTGGATCGAACTAGAGGACATACTATCTCCCATGCAAGCGGGCTTCAGATCGGGTACGAGCACCATCGACCAGGTGTTCAGATTCTGTCTCCGAGCTCGGCGGTTACGGGATGGTGATTACGCCGCAACACAGGAGTGTAGAGCCATACCTATAGGTTCTTCCCTGATGTTAACAACTGCCGAACGCTCATGTGGCACATAACTCCTGACCTTTAGGCATAGGACAATATTACAGAGGTAACCCACACCCATAATATTGGTTTTTACACTTGACACTAGCTTGTGGACGAATGAATGAATTTTTCATTTTTTCTATAACTTTCACATATTTGTGGTCCTGATGAATCGCGGGCAATATCCTGATGCGAGAAACATGTTGACCATTTTCCCGTTCTAATCTCTTCTAGGGCCATCATACCTAACTGGTTGGCACCCAGAGAGTTAGTTTCACGCTTTTAACCGTAGCGGGAGACCCCCAGAATAAAGGAGTTTTTGGTACTCCCTACTACATTTTAACTCACCCACAAAGCCATCTGCTCCATCACCCACATACCCGCACTTCACCATAAGGCAGTTGGATTTAAAAGATCTCCGCCAAAGAGCCCCTCTTTGAGGTGAGCCCGTCGGGGATTGCACCGCCTCCCCGACGAGGAGCAATGCCAATGATGAAGCATGACACCCATTCGGGTGTGTGAGGCAAATATATCCAACAAAATGGATGCCCAAGGGTGCTATATCTACACCCCCGGTCACGCCAAATACACATAATTTCTTCACTCAGGAACGGTTCAGCTACCCAATTTGTTTTTCTATGCTTGTTGAGGGCACTATCTGACACTGGACCTTCCACTTTTAACTAGTGGTAAAGAGTGCCCCATTGATCGATTGATCACCCTCCCCTCCTTTGAATACTACTGTTCAAAGCTAACCCCGCCCTTTGGGTGCCCTATATAACAAAGATCGCTAACGCAATAGCCAAAGGAGCTAGAATCCCCAAGTCGTGGAAGGGGGCGGAGATACTCCCAATCCACAAAAAAGGCGATAGGTCTAATCCGGGCAATTATCGCCCGATTAGCCTTATCGATTCCCTCCAAAAAATCGTTGCACGCATGGTTCTGGGCAGGGTCCAAGGTTGGATCGAACTAGAGGACATACTATCTCCCATGCAAGCGGGCTTCAGATCGGGTACGAGCACCATCGACCAGGTGTTCAGATTCTGTCTGATCTACTGGAAGGTGGTTCTGCTCGGCGGTGGTACCATCTTCGCAGCGTTTATCGATCTGAAGTCCACTTTCGATCTAGTGCTGATGGACAAACTGTGGTGTGTCTTGAGGGATTTAGGTTTACCAATGGAACTACTTGACCTAATAGTTAAAATGCATGAGGACAACTATGCAAGGGTGAGGTGGGGAGGTCAGGGACAAGTGACGGAACCCTTTCCCGTGACCCGAGGTGTCCGTCAGGGGTGTGTCCTAGCGCCAACACTCTTCCTATTATTCATCGATCAAGTAGTCAAATTCTTCGCAGACACTCCCACCGATGCCCCTTTGCTGGCAGGGACAAGGTTCCCAATGCTCATTTTTGCCGATGACACCCTACTCCTCTCAAAAACACGTAGCGGTCTTCAGCGGGCGTTGGACCGCTTTGAGGAGTTCTGTGTCATCAATGACCTTAAGGTAAATGTGGGTAAAACCAAGTTTATGGTCCTTACCAGGAACCATTCTGTCCAAAGCACTGTAAGCGTGAGTGGAGTCAACCTGGAACAAGTTGAGACCATGACGTACCTGGGGGTTACCCTGGATCGTCGCTTGGGATGGAAAGACCAAGTCGGTGCTCAACAGCTTAAGCTCGCCCGACTCACTGGCTGTCTTTTGAGTGAGCAAAAGAGATCAATTACAAAACGGGTAACCCCAGCGCTTAAGATTTATGATACCAAGATTAACTCGGCAATCCTATATGGCGCAGACCTTTGGGGATACATGGATCTCTTAAGCTTATTCAAAATCCAGTGTAAGTTCCTGCGGAATCTGACAGGGCTACCTCAATCATCTCCATCCATACCCCTTTGTCTAGATCTGGGGTGCCTTCCAATTAATGAGATGGCAAGATTTAGATTGGTGGCCTTTTGGAGGCGCATATGGACCTCCCCCGACCTTACCCTTTTTGCTAAGGAATTGGCCGAAGTCAGGTCAATTGGGGGTTCTGGGAGAATCCCATGGCTACAAACGGTAAAAACCATTTTGGTAGATATGGGACTAGAACAGCTGTGGACATCCCCTAGTACCAACGCCTTTCCCTCTAAACAGGAATTCAAGGCACTGTACTGGGCTTCGCTCCGTCAATTACGAGCATCTGCCTCCAGCTCTACTAGTCTAACGGGAAGGTTTCTGACTTTTAAGTTGGATCCCTCCCGCGAGACATATTGGGATGTTATCACCAAACAGCTGGATAAGAAACTCTACCATCAGTTTCGGGTAGGAGCCCTGCCATTGAACTCCTTCACAAAAAATTGGGCTAATGGAGCTACTGAATTCTGCAGATGGTGCCCAGGTCATAAGGAAGCCGAGGGCCATTTTTTGTTTGCCTGCCCGATCTACTCAGCACCGCGAACTAAATGGTTAAAACCCCTGTTTCAGTGTCTGCCTCTTAGAAAGTCCTCTGAGGCCATTCAGGTTTTAAAAACAAACACCTCAGAGGTGATTGTGGTGAGCTTAGCCAAATTCTTAGGGTGGGCGTGGCTCATCAGGGTAAAAAGCAGATAAACCCCTTAATAAGGCTTCCCAATGTCTCTATTAAAAGTTTAACCGTTTTCTTTTCTCCCTAAATACAGGATAACTTATTATTATGTATTTTGTACTAGGAATGGTTTTGCTTAATTGTATCTTTTCAAACCTTCCAAATTTTTTAATATGTCCTGGTCAGAGTTGTCTTTGTATTTCTCGATGTTTAATAACATTTTAACTTAAAAAATGTTTTAGTTTATTTATATGGAATTAAGTCGATGTTGTTGCTGTTTTAAAATATCATCACAATAACCCCGAAACTTTTAAATATGTTACAATGTTGTCTTTTATGATTTTTATATCGAAATAAAGACTTTAAAACCTGAAACCTGATTTAAAAATCAATTTTAAAGCCGAAATACATTTATTTGCTGGGCAATTACTTTTTATTATTAGTGGGAGTGGCGTTTGGGGGAGTTAGCACCCCATCATCACCATGATTATTGTCATCAACATGTTTCTGCCAAAGTGTCCCTTAGTGTCTGTGGCATTCATCAGGACAAAAAATACAATGGGCTTCAGGGTATCCCAATCTATGCCAGCTGAGGCACTCCCACTATTTCTTTTCATGAAGTCAGGGATCCATTTATTTATATAGGAGATGTGTTCTTAATTGGACAATAGCCCCATTTCAAATGACCAAGTCTGCCGTGGACTTGCACCGCCCAAACAAGGAATTTCAACAACCAAGGGTTGTGGGCAGACATAACCTGAGGATACTTCTCAATTTGAATCCCAGTGACCAAACTATGAGATGTGGAAAAATTACACAATCTAACATGTTTTCACTAACTAACGTCCACTAAACCCTGGTTATTCTTTAACTTTTGCAGAATGCAAAAGACCCTTGGTTTCTTGCCAGATAAGGGCCTTCTTCTGCATCACCTGGACTCACTTCCCATATGTATGTTTAAGTCTCCGCGCAATATGATTGGTGTTGGCCATAGAGCTAGCTCTAAATTAGGGCATAAATAGAAAAAAGCATGGTTGTTCCGCTGGCAAAAAGGCATTCAGTTATAACCAACTTCCCATAATACCTCTGAGACCACAAACATTCATGCATGCCAGGATTAACAACCCGAATATATGTGTCATGTGTAGTATATCCCGGCAGTGAGAGGCCCAGAGACTCTAGAAGGGTTTTCCTTCAACCCTCTTTATGGGGTTCTTGCATACAAAAAATGTATTTTCAAAATATTTTCAACACTTCTTCAACATTCCTTCTTTTCATTCTATCATTCAGACTTCAGATAATAATGGTGGCTACTCATAAATTAGATATTTGCGCCATAGCTAAATCCTAAATTCCAATCCCAGCATAACTGGCATGCCACCAAGAGCAGTAAAAAGAATTATTCTTAGGCTGGAGATGACCAACAGCTTTAGCTTTAGAAAAATGTTTGACATCTTCCTCTCCTCTTGTGTTATATGCAGACACCCTCAAAGCCCCCCAACCAGGCCCTGTAAAGCCCCTCCATAACCTGCCCTACCAAGCCCCCATCCTACTTATAGACAAAATTACACCTCCCCAGGTGTGAGTGCCTCCCCAGGTGTGAGTGATGGCCCACATACCCGCCCTCCTTCCCAACTGATGTGTACATCAAGCTTGATACCCCAGACCACCTGAGAGAGCTGGAAAAAGTGAATAAGATAGTGGGTAGGTTAACAGCATAAGTATAATCCTCCAGCAACAAATCCAAATACACCCTCACAGATGCTCATCCCAGCAAAAAAAGAACAGAAGAGTGAGAAAAACTAAAGAAAATCCACAAAATACAGAATACCAAATCAGGAGAGACATATGTGTAGCAGTTATAAACGAAACTATTATGGCTCAATTGAACCTACTGGGCCTATGAGTTCATCTAGATATTCTTGGCTTTGATATCTGAGGTAAATACACAAATCTTGTCATCCCCTGGGCTGAAATGGGACTATTCAGCAAGCAGCATGTGTACGAGGATCTACCTAACCAGCCGGAGGTCTCTCCATCAACCACAAATTTGATGGCCTTCATTGGCAGAGCCAAGGAAGCCGACTCTGGGGCTTATACATTCTTCCATCAAACAACAACAGGAAGAGACTTGTGCTGATGGTCGCAAGGCAAGGATGGCAATAAAGAAACTGCAGGGAGCAGTGAGGAAGTTTTCTAAGGCCTGTACCGAAATAGGTAAATGACTCTCTGTGTTTGAGATTCGTGCTTTAGCACTTGAGACAGATTTGATATGGCTGAAAAGTCAGTCAGAGGCCTAAAACTCTCAGATTCTGAGTATCTAATGGAAACACGAGGACTTCGAGAATAGGCAGCGGCTTAACAATTTGTGGATTCTGGTCCTCGAGGAGAGGACCAAAGGCAGAAATATTAGGGCCTTTGTGGTTAAGTTGTTTAGGAGAGACTACCAGAGTTAAAATCTTGGAATGTTATTGTCTTTTTTGGCAACTTTCTCCTCAGGCAGGCGGTCTTTGAGAAGGCACACCCGGATGCTTAGCGAAGTTTTGAGGGAGATTCCTTCTTCATAAGTCCAGACTTTTGACATGTAACTGTGGAAGGACACCAGAGATTAAGCCAACTTATTAAGCATTTCCCGGAGAAAAAAAGCTGAGGCTTACCTGATGAAACCAGCTCTCCTCAAGGTTATTCATAAGGACAAGGGTGGGGCCCTTATTTCTAGACAATAGGAACTTGTGTTTTTAAAAGTTTGTTTAGTGTATAACTGATCAGATATCTTGTTTCTTATTTTTGGTGGTTTTGAGCTGTGGATGGTTCACCTTTTGTTCTGAGTATCACCGTACTGGGGTTGATCACCAGGAACCCCGTGGTTTTTTAAAACTATTTCTAGTATGTAGTTTGAAAGTTGGCATCCTGTAAGTACAGCAACAATTATTTTGATGTACTGTGACATTTAAAATGTTGGCACTTTTTAGGCCGAGCAAGTTTCCTGGTACTTGTTGGAATCGCAGCTCTCAATCAAATGCACAGGTGGGACCTCTATTACATGTATCATCATAAAAGAAATGAGCACTGTGAATCCTGTGAATATTTAAAACATTATGTTTTATAGGAAAATACACTGTAATGTGGTTAATTTAAAAATAACCATAATGTAAGTACAAGTGATGTGTAATAAATGTAGAGTTTTATTTTAATTGCAGTACTTTTTAAGATGTTGACGTTTTGCGGTACCTGTAATCAATACTGGGAAACCACAATTTAAGGGTCCTGCCTATGTCCTTTTTTCCTGGTTTGGAGAGGTTCGCAAATCCTTAAGTAGGCATCTGATTGTTTGAAGAGTATGTGTTTCTGTTCATTGAAATAGTTCTTGGTTTACTGAAATAATATATTGAACAGGTTACTGCTGACCAGTTTGCTGATGTTTTGCTTTTGGGTAGAAAACATATCATTGAGGATGGTTTCTGGGCAGCAAAAGGGTAGGTGGCAAGGAGACATCCACAAGAAAAGATAAATGACGAGGGAGAATACCTTCAAATATTTTAGGAGGAAACCTCAAAATCTGTAGCATATTTTGTGTGACAAGAAACTGAGGCAGGGTAAAAGAGCTGTGGTACTACCTCTATGCTGAAACAACTCAATGTCTGGCATGAGAAGACGTTTGTTGCTGAGAAAGTTAAACATGAGAACGATGCAGATTCTTCAGCATTACAGAAAGCTATCCTGCTGGATAGAGGTTGCCTAAATAGAATTTACACAAAGAGGAAGACATGAATTCCTGCTTCAAAACAGTGGGAATAAATTGAATGTTGTGCGGGAAGGACGTTTTTTGCAGCAAACAGAACCAGACTATTCACTTGAACCAAATCCTACTGCATAAAATGTCTTACAAGGAACATATTTGCATCAGTTCATCCAGTTGTTTGTCCCCATTTCTAATTGTTTCTCAAGCACTAATGCTAGAACTATTTTTGTTTTGTTTTCCCAAAACCAGTGTGCCTAACCCACCATAAGAGGCATAAGTCCACTGCACATGTCCTTTTACTAAGTGTGTTGACAGGTATAAGGATGGCCTGGCTTTTGCTGAACACAATGTGGGTGGTCAATACCTACTGTGCATGGCCTTCGGTCATGTGCAGCAGGTGATGAGTGCAGAATGTGCCTTGCGGAGAAAGTGTTGTCCAAGGCCATCATCCTTCAGTTTTCCTGAACTTTCTACATGCTCACATATCACATTCTGAACTCATTCCTTTAATGCCTCTGGCATGGAGGGATTCAGGTCTCTGTAGATGAATGGCTGGCCATCTTCCATGCACTGTACTTTAAACTTTGGACAGGTTGCGTATATCAGGGGCTGCGGGTGCTTTTGTTACACCCCTGTACAGGTGGCCAATCCTGGCTAAATATGGCCTTTGGCCATGGGCAGTGGGGTTTTGCCACATTGACAGGCATTGCTCAGAACTCAATATGGGCTGAGGGAACCCACCACACATGGCATTCGGACATTTGCTACAGTAAACCTGCTGTGGTCACACAACCAATATACCCCATGGCGTTTGGCCATACGCAACAGGGCCAAGCCTTTGACTAGACTCTATGCCTAACCCACCACAACCTGTGAGGTCGGTTGTGCACAGCTGAAGAAGGCCATGAGCAACAGGGGTTGGTGGAAGGCATCCACCTCTCCCTTGCACCCATCCCTCCCAGGGCAAACAAATCCCACTGTGCATTGTCACATCAGGAGTTGGCCACTGAGCCTTGCCTGTGACCAGACCCTACTTTTTAATATGTTTTCTAAGGTTTCATGGACCCTTCTAATGAGTTTATAAACAATTTCAGACATTTGGTCTCTTGTTGGACCTCTTGTGTGAACTACGGAGCTGATACCAGGAATGAGACAGACAACGAAAGTCCAAAAACTGCCCCGGAACTCTTGACAGGGGTTCACTGGCTTGGTTTCACAGATCCCCATGAACCACGCTGTGGGCAGTGCACACAGCCACAAGTTCTGTGATCCATGTGGCAAAATTTGTGTTTTAAAAAATATTTGAACCAGATGGGGTCCCTTTAGATTCCCTTTCGGCTCACCCACCTGAGCCATGGTGTTAGTGGTGCTTAATTTTTTTTAATGTCAGGACGTGTAGACATAGTCCCTGCATCCGGTGATGGCAGTTGCAATTTTTTTCTTGAAGTTATTGGCCATCCAGTCATAGAAATTTGGGTCTGAGGACCCAGCATTGAATTTGTTGATCCGAACTGGGCAACAGGGGAAAAAGCTACCCCCTCTAGTCAGAATTAGGTAGGTTTTAAAATTTGAGTCCGCAAAAGATTTGCAAATCCTGGTTTGTACACAATCTAATGGTCTAGACACTTCAAACCTGATTGACAGGTTAAAAAGATTTCAGGTCTTCCCAAAACACTTTTCTAATACTAATTTCTGAAAAACCACTAAATGAACTTACAAAAAACAAGCAAAGGCACTTCCTTAAGGAACCTTCTACGTTCATGCCAGGTTTGGTACAGTACTGTTTAGTAACTTTTCCTTTAGTAGTTAAAAGATGCCCCTTCTTTACATCCCTCTTGACTGAACTGCACGAGCCTTGCCATGACAAAAACATATCAGATAATCTTTTTTTAAAGTGCTTTAAAGTTTTGTGCAGATGCATGCATATTTGGGTGCATGTAATGCACAAAATGAAGTGGGACAAAAACATAAATACCACTATACCATAAAATATGATAAAGATATTTTGCGGTTGCCTGTAACATACAGATAATATCTTCACAATGGCAGATTCCAAACTACTTTGAAGAGCTATAACATTGCCAGGGCTACTGGGATTATATGGACCGTGCCGGACTAAATTATGCAGCAAGGTTATCTAAATAACGCAATAAAAAAGCAAACTATGCAGCACAGGCAGGTCTGCCGACAGCAGGAAAGAAAATGGTGGATGGACTCTTCTAGAGTAGAAAAGGACCTGCATAAACTCCGGTTAAGGGAATATAAGGAAGCCATCAGAGAGGAAAAGGTCTCTTATTTTTCAGCAATGATGGAATCTACCAGACCTTCCAGGGAACTTTTCACCATGATTAATTCCCTCCTAGTTCCCTCGTCTAGTGCCAGCATTGTGGTCTCCCAGGATTTCTGTGAAAAAATGGCAGATTTTTTCTTTGCCAAAATTAAGGACATCTCTTCTTCCTTGGAGAACTCAAATCTGGAGGGTGTTAAAATAACATCTCCTTCTGATCTTGTGTCAGTACCCTTGGTGAACAGCCACTTGCGTTTCTTTCCGCCTATCCTGCAGGAAGACACTGACCTGCTGTTAAGTGTGATCAGATCTGGCTCCCCCCTTGAACCCTATCCTCTTAAGATTTTGAAACTGGGAAGTGAGGCAGTTGTTCCTTCTCTGACGTTATGCTCAATTCCGTCACTTCCGCTGGCAAATTTCCCACTGCATGGAAAACTGCTCTGGTAAAACCTCTGCTTAAGAAGGCCTCTCTTGATCTGACCAAGCTAAAAAAAAACTATCGGCCCATTTCCCTGCTGCCTGTTCCAGGCAAGATCTTGGAAAACATCTTAGTGCCTACTTGAAGGAATTTCATTTACTCGATGGCTCGCAGCATGGGTTAAGGAGTAAACACAGAACGGAGTCGGCACTAACCGTGGTCTTTAACAACATTTGGCAACCGGTGGATGCTGGTCACACTACTCTGCTGATCCTCCTGGACCTGACTGCAGCCTTCGATACGATTTCTCAGAGTAGACTGGTTGGCAGGCACCGGGAAATTGGGATAGAGGATTCCGCACTCAATTTGTTATCATCTTTCCTCACAGATCACTCACAAATAGTTAAGATGGGCCAATTCCTGTCTGCCCCTAAACAATTGTTTTGTGGAGTACCTCAGGGATCCTCATTGAGTCCTGCTCTCTATCTATGTAGCCCCGCTCGCCGCTGTGGTTAGGTCTTTCGGTCTAGAAGTCCTTTCCTATGCTGTATCTCTTGGATCTTGCCACTCACCTTGTCTTAGTGCCATGAATTTAGGCATTATTGTAGACTTGTCCTTGTCCTTGAGGGCACAAATAAACAGAACGGTGTCGACCTGTTTTGCAATGATACGGGCTCTCAGGAAGATCTTCCGTTTTCTCCCCTTTCCTGCTTTGAAACAGTCGGTGGTGCCCTTGTGGTATCCAGGCTGGACTACTGTAATGCCCTGTATTTAGGCATAAACAATGGACTTCTGCATCGACTCCAACTGGTGCAGAATGCATCTGCCAGGCTGGTGATGGGGCTCCCTAAATTTCACGCAGTCTCAGCCACCGTCAGAAGCCTTCATTGGCACCCGCTTGGGAGGAGAATTGTGTTCAAGGCCTTGTGCTTGGTTCACAAGGCCCTCTATAACAGGGGATCTGAAGGTATAAACAAAATGTTTCATAGATTTATTCCTGGGAAGAGCCTGAGATCAGCTAGCAAGAATCGGGTAATAGTTCCTAGGTTCAGGAAAGTCAGGTGGGTGGGAGGGCTTTCTCGCTGATAGGAGCAAACCTTTGGAACCTGCTTCCTCTCCAAATTTCCACTCTGGAAACACACTCTTTATTTCGTAAAGCCTTGAAGACCTGGCTCTTTACCTGTTCTAACTGTTACCTGCCTTAATCTCGTAGCTCACTATCTTCTTACATCTGATATATTGATTTCTGTCCGCAGCGTCTTGATGCCCCTGGGCTAAGTCCGCGCTTAACAAGTCTTATACTCACTCACTCACTCACTCATTATCTTGTAAAATATTGGACAGATTTGTTAGCATGAGCTGAAAGCCATTTTGTATTTCTGGCAGCCATTTTGTTTGCCATGTGCTCACCATGTGCTCTGTCCTCCCTCAGTGTTAACTGCTCGTGAAGACTGCCTAGAGACAAATTATATTTAGCATCTTCCACCTTCGCACATGCCCAGAAGGCCCAGCTAGTAGAATGCACCTGCTTCTCTAGTATAACTGTCAGGCTATTTTTGCTGCTGCATAGGGAAGTAACTCTCCTCCCACTTTGTTGAGCAAGTAGATCTTTTATGCCCATCTTAGTCATTTTTGCATGCTTACATGAGCCAGGACTGCCCCTTGGTTACGCTGAGTATGTAACCCTCAGCATATATAAGGCCTCTGTTTTCTGTACTCCTCAGACTGCCTCATTCAGTTGCTAAGGCTTCCGTGTGACGTAGTCTCACTCATTTGAGGTTAATAAAAATGCTCTTTTATATTTCAGCTTCTGTGCCAATTTCTTCTTTGTTGGTTTAAAAGGGCCAGGTATCAGTGGGACCCCTGTTTCAGGTTTCAATGTTCTTCACTCTGGCAATAATATTTCCATCTACTTAAAATAAAAACTACATTTTCACTGACGCTCTGGCTGAGGCCAAAAGCTCCCAGTAGGACGCAGCCGATTTCTTGGCTGCTGAGTTTGCTGCACCCTTCGAACAGAAAGGGCTCCACATGGCCAGATATCTTTCTTTTGAGGAGGCATCTTCCTAGGTCCATTGATATTCTGAGGAGATGGTGCTTGAGGTGCCGGATTTATAATGTGTTGTAGCCAGTGAAATGGAAATTCTGCCATCCATTCCTAAATATTTTAGCCCTCATCTCCTTTTTCGGCACTCTCTCTTTCCCATACCATAAACTAACCCAGAAACCATTGTTTCAATATGGCAGAGACCTATTGCAACTAGGAAGGACTGTGTTCAGGTCCTTAGGCACTCCCTATATCAATATCATTCCCTATATCCCTATGTAATATTAGTCTGTCATGTCAGTAGAATGTCCTTCAATAGAAGTAAACGCCCTCACACCCCGAAAGCTGTCATGCTTTCTCATCTGTGCAGGCTCCTTGTCGGGCCAGTGCTGCAATGCCCGACAGGCACCTGCGAAGGGACTGTTTGCCAGAGATCTTTTTGTTATGCCGCCTGATGAGTGTGGGTATGTGGGGTGTAGAGAATAGTGTGGTGAAAAGGGTGATTAAAATAGGATTAGTGAGGCTGGGTTTGAGTAAACTTTACTAGTGAAGCTCACTAACCTTATTAAAACCACTGTTGCTCATGTGGGATACAATTGTCCTAAAAGCAGCCTTGATTAATTTCTAAAATGTGAGCTCAACATGTTTCTTGCCTTCTCTAGCCCACAAGGGGTCTATTGGCAAATCATCAGGACTGAAGCAGAGTTACCTACACTACTGTGTGACTGATTCTTCAATGTGCACTGATAAATCAAGTAATCAGGCACATCATAAGTAACAAAGCAAGATTCTACCTTTTTTTTAACTGACCCATTTGGGAGTCAATTATGGTCTCACGGGAACAAGACAAAGCAAACAGCTCACTCGCAACTATTTTGTGGTGTGGCGTGCGCCTACACACCTACTCCAGCTCTGTCTCACAGGTCCCTGTAGGCATTGCAGCACTCTCCAGACAAGGAGCATGCCCAGATGATGAAGCATGATATCTTTCGGGGTGTTTGAGGGCATTTGCTCCTATTGGAGTGCATTCCACTGACTTTGTCAGACTAGTAGTATTAATACCTTGTCCAAGGAACTGAACACTCTTGCATTTAAATCATTGACAGGCTCTTGCCATAGCCCACAGAGCACAATCACTCTTCTTAGACCACAGGGAGGAACCTGCAATGCTGCTTGGCCTTCACTTTGCTGGGTTCGGAGATCTCAGAGGGCCTACACCTTTGAGGCGGATGGTTTATGGAGGGTGAAAACTCTTTGCTTCAAATAACAGTGTTTAACAACATGGCCTAGTGAGTGGTGTCCAAGTCTGGGTCCCACACACCAGGTCGACCAAATGTCTGACAGGGACGTGGTTGGAGCTTTCAGGATGCAGGAGCGGGGAAATCTTCCCTGGGCCTATACATTCTAAACAACAACTCTTCCAGGCCCACAAATTTATTTGAATCATTACACAAAATGTTGATAAATAAAAATCAGTATTCTATTTCTTAACAAATGTATAAATCAAAAAACAGCCATTGAAGCATGTTCACTCCTTAATTGTTTAGCAAAACTCATAATTTATCCGAGAAACACAAACTTCAATTGAAATGACAATAAGTAATTCACAATTTATAAAGAAGAGCCCCCCACCAACCCCTGAAAAGAAAAATTAATTTAGTCCATTCATTAACAACAATACCCTAGTGTATATCACGATCCCAAACCTAAGAGGGAGGTCTCTAATATTTCTTTCTCCAGTGGCCAGCAACAGAGGGCAACTTACAAACGTTGACATACATTTTAGTGGATCACTTTAATTTTCTTCTGCCTTCATCAGGTTCAATAATTTTTGCAAAGTAGAGAATGGCAATCTTCAAAACAAATCAAAGGGGGTCTAATGAGAATAATATGCATGCATATAAGCAATTGAAAACATGCTATCTGTACGTTTATACTGATTATCAATTGAATAAATTTGCATCTTTTTAGTCCAAATTACAGTAATCAACTCTGATATGATTAATACTTATTCGTTATTCAGTTTACAGAACAGAACATAGATATAATGTAATATAATTGGACTACAGTCTAAACAGCTGAACCTACAGGCCCCATATTTCACTCTCATAGTTTACAAAAGTGTGATATCCAATCCACTAATGCAGTATAGTCAGCCCCAGAATATATTACATACTCAGTGATCCTTTCTTAGCCAACTTGGCAATCCATTAAAATGTATCTCCAGAGTTCATGAACCGTAATGTTTATGTATAATGAAGTAACCCATAACTATTGATGGGGCAGGGTTTCGCAAAATAAAACCTGCTCCAATTGAACCCTCAGTAACAATTATTAACAACAATGTGCGGTGAAATCTTATGCTTAAAAGAGCCTAACATGAGGGAAAATGCTACTGCGCAAGCGCGTACTGAAAGCACTGGAGTAGGCGGCAAATACTTTTGACTAATGAAAATAAAAAGACTAGTGCCACTTTTGTGCACTTTTGTAACGTTTGCTAGGAAAAGCAATATTAACATGGGTTGCGGATGAATAGATGGAGCACCGAGTGGGTGCGTATTGGAAAGCATTATATGAGATTAATAATGCATGTGTTTTTTTTTCTGTAGAAGCATGGTTTTCTGCTCTGAAGGAAACTTTTGGGTTAATGAAAATGAAAACTAAAATGTGAAAATAATTCTAAATGAGAAGGGCAAGGTGGAAGACAAGTTTTCTTCACAAATCTTGTGTGCCTTCCAAGAGCTTGCATGAAGAAATAATTGTTCATCGAGAGGAGGAAAATTTCCTCTGAATGTGGCACAAACAGACAAATGTGACACAGAATTTGCTATATGCCTGGGATGAAAGGAAATGAGTACTATGACAGAGGCTCGGATTTGTATTCCCTGCGCTGGAAGTTGATAAAATGAATAAAAAAACAATAAGACATTGAATGAGATGGACATGGCGAGAGTGGTCTGACAGTACGCCCCCTTTCTTAACCAATCATGTGTAGAGAAATTGTCTGTTCTGATACAAGTGTGGGTAGGACATCTGGGTATTAGGGTATAATTGAGGTTCCTGGTGGGAGGGGTTGGTTGGTTGGTCGCTTGCTTTCCTACCTGTTTGAGGAGAGCCATGTTCCTGCCTCCTATTCTTGAGCTGGCCATTCCTGTCTGCTGATTCATGACTTAGATTTTGACTCTTCAACTCTTCTTGAGGGGCTTTGCTGCTCTCATGGGCAGAGAGTAGATTTCCTATTTCTAATAGGGTAAGTATAGACAGAAAACTGAATTTGCATAATCATTTGCAAAAGTATTTTGTCTTTGAACCTTTTTTCTCTTTGCCTTTCCACTCCTTTATGCACTATCAATGAGATATGAGTTTGTCATTATCCTTTTCTGATATTGTTACCTTGCGATGACTCATGATTCTGACGAAGAAGACATTTATATGATACCAAATACATATGTTTTCAGGCCTATAGTCTTCTTTGAGCTACTAAAGAAAGACACCAGCAGAAATCCACAAAAAGGTTGCACGCTCCATTTTGTGTGTCAAGTCAGTCTCAGTCAGCTGCAACGTGCAAAGCAACGCAAGGCTTCCGAGAACAAACACGCCAGCTTCCAGCTTTCAGCTTGCTATTGCTAAACATCATATCTTCAGTAAATGATGTCGACATGACCTGCCCTAGCCGGTCAAGTACGTACGTGCCAAATCGATGTACACTAGAAACACAGATTTCACCTTTAGGGGAAAACCCAAATCTGCTCTTGTAGATGACACGTGGGCAGCAACATTAGGGTATAGGCACACTTCGAGCCTTAAAAGGGTATCACACCACATGGGCACTTCACTGATTGGTCCAGCAGGTCATAGCCTGATCCTGATTACGTATGCTATGATGCCCATCCTGTGAGGGCTTATACCTATAAAATGTCTCTGCACTGTCATACCAATTGGGCACTCAGTAAGCTTTGCTGAGGTCTCCGTGCTGCACGTATATTGCATTGTGATTGCATACTGATTGGGTTCCCAATAAATCTTGCAAACCTAAACGTGCTGAGAGCAAATTGTTTATTTTACTGTTGTCATTGATCTTTTTATTTTCACAGTTAAATACTGAGCTTCTACATTTGGTGGAGAGAATGGGGACCCATTACAACTGACTGGCTACACTGACAGGGGCGGACACTGGTGATTGGACCCTTTGGCACCCTTCTGGGGGCGGGGATTTGAGGTGATAACGTTCTGTTTGTTTATCTCTCCCCGGCCTGGTTGGTTGCTGGAGGGGGTCGGATCCGGTGGATGGTCTGTTTGTGGCCTCTCTGTTGTCTTTGGTGTTGTCCTGCTCTTTTCGCTCTCGGCATGCTTGTGTTGTGCTTCTGCCTCTCCTGAATCTTCTTATTCTTGACTCTCTATGTCTGACCAGGTGTGCCTGTGTCCTGGGGATATTTACACAGCTTGTTCGGACTCCATGTCTTTCGTGGTTCCTTTTCTGATCGCTTTCTTCATTCTGCTTTTCCTGGCTCTGATGGTTTATGTTTGTTTTTGTCACCACACGGCCCAGGAGGTAACTCCCGTCTAGCTCTCTCTCTCTCTCTTGCTCTCTTTCTCCCGCTCTCGGTGCTGTTGACCTTTCTTAGTTTCTGTGCCATGGGCGTGTGTTCGCCTCTGTCATTGCTACCTGAAGTCCGCTGCCTTTTCTCACATACATTTTTTTATCCTATAGGGTCTGGCCTTGGTCCCCTGCGTTCCCTGGTTGGCTGGTGACGGCAAGCTTCTGCAGGATTCCTGGCCGGCAGTAACTCTTTGGTGATTTCGTACCAGTGTGCCCTTGGCCAGCCATTGAGGGCGAAGGTCTGCAAACCCCCCCCCCCCGCAGCAGAGAGTCACCGGCCGCTGGGATGCGGGATACCCTTGCCAGACCAATCCCATTGGGTGCAGTGGACGTCGGTATGCTCTAACAGACTGGACAAAGCCCGGTGAGTACACTTAGGGGGGGATTTTAACCCTCCGGTATTGGGTTGTAGCAGTTGGCCCCTCATTGTGAGCTGTGGCAGTTTTTGCTCCCCTGTGGGTGGTAGCAGGTAGCTCGCCATTTTAGGGCGTGGCAGTTTTGCTCCCCAGATTGGCACATAGTGTTTGTGCCTGTTAGGTATCGCGATATGAGTGGCCAGGTTGGCTACTAGATTTTGTTTCTACTGTGTATTTGTTGATCGTGATTTTATTTGTTCTCATGAGCTCTGACTTGGGTCCATCACCATCGCCCATGCGCAGCTGGCCTAATATTTTGGCATTTATGAGGAACACTCCGGGCGCTCCTGGCTCCTTGGCTGACGCCCGTCGCCCTGCCTGGGTTCCGCCTCCACCCTCCCCCTGGAGACATCATCTAGGGGCCAGAGTGGTTCTAGGTTCGTGCCTAGGGGATCTCCTTGGCACAAAAAGGGGGGTGTGACGCCTGGTACATCAGTGTTTCTTTTCTCAATCATTATAGGTTTCATTGCATTTTTTTATTGTGTACTTGTGATGTGCTTGGCCTATGTAGTGGCCAAATATTGCTAGGCAGGTGGCGTATTTTTGCCTAGTGCTAGGCTCTAGGTTACCTTTGCCAGCTTATTCATTCAATCTGGATACTAGAACGTTACTTAAGGAGATCTGGTAGAAAACTTCCACCTCACACACCCAGTTACCAATGTTGCCAAATAAGTACTCCCGCCCATAATACCCCCTGGCCTCTGGAGGGACTGGCTGGAAAGACCGATTAAAGTGCACCTCTCTAAAATTGAAAATTTGATAGAATTTCTGATATTCCCCTCACTCCTTTGGGGCTAAGTACAGCAGACCCACACACATTCTCTGCACAGAAGGTTTTTGTCTACAGCGCTGCCGCGTAGGATCCCCGTATTTGTCCTAGATGTTTTATGTGATTGACTGAACTGAACGAAACAATTCACCACTATCGCTCTATTGTTGAATGCCAGCACCCTGTGACATAGCCACAGACAGGGTCTGTTTTCCTACCTTACCTGTTTCACAGGCCGTCAAGGCCCAAACAAACAAACTGGGATCTGGCTTCTTTCTCCCTTGTGAAAATGCTTTGGTGAATTGGCACTACATGACCTGTTGGGGTAATTGATGTATGGCTTTCTTGTTGCCCTCTTGCAAATACTGTGCGGCTGAAATATAAGTGAAGTATTTCTGTCAACCTATTGTGTCACATGTTACCGTATTGAAGTCTACCCTGCAACCCATCTGTCTGGTATACTTGAACAGTTATTTGTAAGGCGTTTAGGACTAGCTGCTACACACGACTCAACCATGGGAAACATCAATAGTAAAAAGAATTTATATACGGCTCAGCCAGCCCCACCCAAGAACTCACCTGCATATAATGTGGCTATAAAGAGAGGCTTAAGCTCAATTATGTACACACATAAGTGGCATGATCTGACATCTAAAAACAAGGATCTCCAGTTCCCATGTAATGGCACATATGACATGGCCAAACTATCATACTTGCACCAGATGTTAAATATAAAGGGAAAGAAGATTAGAAGTTTGGAGTGGGAGGCGTACCATAATTGGGACTCTGTGTTAAGCGATATGCGTTCAACAAGCGCGGTCAAATCTAAGGTCCACAGCGAACTCAAGGAAATTTAAAAAAAAATGTTACAGGCAAAACTGGAGGGCAGATGGAGAAAAGACCAATTAGACACAGTAGGCGCATTCCCATGCGTACAAGTTAAAGAAGAAGAGGAGGTAGAAGGTGGGACAGGGGCAGAAGACCAAGTCTTAGAATATATTCTCTTGGGGTGCCTGGGTGGTGAATCACCGCTGCATGCACCTGAGGGGAACGAAAGGCAGCCATAACCTTTATACACAGAGCATTGAAAGATAAGGTTGCGAGACCGGAATTGGATTCTATCCAAGACCTGGGTACGCTGAAACTAATGAGAGAGATAGCGGTCAAAGCCGCTTCAGACTACAACGAGAAGAAACACAGTATTCTAAAAGAATGCGTTAAGAAGCAGGTAAAATACCTAAACTAATAGACAGACCGTGGCAGCAATTATTTGAGGATGAATCACAGGATGACTCATTCAGCAAGCAACAATGGCACTCGCTAATATGGGATGCATTTACATATGTCCATCACACAGAACACGACATTTTAACACTAGAGCAGTGTTTGACAGAAACAGAGTCAGCTCCAGAGAACAAAAGAAGAGGCAGTTTGGGGGGAATGGTGGGAGGAGCTTCGGCGTCAAATCCAAATTCACCAAAACTGATGTTAAAAAGTGATTCTTTAAATTGTCAAGCGCTACTACAGCGGCTCGTGGAGGGCTCACTAACTGTGGACTCCTTTATACAATCACAGCATAGGAGGTACTTAGAGAAAACACTGTCCTTAGCACGAGCAGAGTTAATGAACAAAGCACCCCAGGCCCACTTAGCATATGCTAAGCAAGCCGACGCCCAGACGACCACAGGTAGTCGTGCCCAACTTCCAGAAAAATATGATTGGGAGGTAGGGAAGTTCGGATTCACAGACCCAGATTTAATAACATGGGAGGAGTCTAAGTTGCAGGACACGCTTAAATATGCTATAGATAAATTACAACAATGGAAGCAGCTAATACACACATGTGCAGTAATTGACGTAGCTCACTCTCTGGCCCACTCCATCACCACAGCCAACACAACAGGCAACTCTACGACAACAGAGGTCCCATCACTTATCATGCCCCTACGAGAGATACCGCCACCACCTGGCAGCGCGCCAAATGATTTAGCATATGTTTATGTCCCATGGTCAAGGCAGGACATTAGCACGTTCAGCAAAGACTTTCCCCGGCTAAGAGACAAACCAAGGCGATGGTATGAAGAGCTTAGCAGAATGACAGCATTAGGAGGTTTACTGTGGAGAGACCTCGACACGCTATTCAATATTATCATCCTAAAAGACCTTTGGGAAGATTGTAAAAGAAACATTGAGTGGCCAGATGTTGAACCAAAGCGGGGCAAAGGAGGGACGCCAGGCCCAGAAGTAGGGGAGTTATACAAAAAAGTAGTGGAACGCTTGAAGGAGAAGGTACCTCAAGATAGGGTTGATTGGAGCAAAATTACAGGTACCAAACAGGAGAAAGATGAAAGTGTGAATGCATACTTTGACCGCCTCCTGCAAGTATATAGGCAGAACAGTGGATTGAAAGATCCTATGGGAGATGCTATGCCAGCTCTGGTAACTACATTTGTACAAGGCCTTACACCACCCATCAGAACACACTTGCAGACTTCTTTTGTCTGCTGGCAACAAGAGTCAATTGAGAAGGTCCTTTCGGCAGCCAAGTACTGCGCAGAGTTCCAGTCCAGTGCGCAGGCGATGGAGACAGAAAAATTAAAGAAAGAAAAAGTGAGGTTAATGGTAGCACAAGAACGGTTGTATAGCAATAACAGAGGTAGGGAAAGGAGCAGAGGGGGGGGTGAGGCATAGGAAGACAGCAGACCGGTAGGACACCTTCCTTACCCCGCAGATCAACCTCCCTGCCACCACAAGGAACAGCATGCTTCTATTGCAAGGATCCTAATCATTGGAAAGCAGATTGTCCAATATTAAAGAAAAGAAATGAGGACAGTAGGTACAAACAGAACAGCGGGCAAGAGGGCAGACACCAGCACGTTAACTACACTCAGCACACAGGGTACCGAGACAACCCGCAACATGAAAATGAGTCCCAGCAGCAATGAGCAGGGGGGAAGGATGGACTCCAGTAATGAATGACTGGCCCCCACACCCACCCCCAGCATCATTCTAGGGATGCCTGAAAGTGGGAAACTGCAGAAACTGCATAATAGCACCAGCAATAGCAGTAGATCAATCCGGACCATATGTAGAGGGAGAGATATTGGGCAGGGCTTTTCCATTTCTAATTGACACAGGGGCTCAAAGATCAATGCTGAAGGCACTAACCATGCCTCAAGCTCCACTTTCTAGGACTACGATAACCGCAGTAGGCATGACTGGCCAACCTATTACAGAATACCTTACTGAGCCACTACAGTTTGTAGTAGGCATGATAACAGTGCACCACCATTTTATTCTTAGCAGATTTTGCCCCGTGAATTTGCTGGGGAGAGATCTGTTATGCAAATTACAATGCACCATACACTGCTCACCAACAGGGGTCTTTTTAGAGAGCAAGGCAAACGGTCTAATGATACAAGCCTTTATGACATGAACCGACCTCCAAATACCACTAGAATTACGCCATTGTGTGCCGCCGGAGGTCTGGGCAACCAGTGCCAATGACGTAGGGTGGGTATTGAACTACCCACCGGTATAGATAAAACTGAAGCCAGGGGCAGTTCTCCCAAGAGTGCCACAATACAAGATCTTAAAAGAGGGGGAGGAGGGCATTGCACCAGTGATACAAGACCTCCTGAAGCAAGGAATTTTAAGAAAGATTCAATACAGTCAATGTAACACCCCTATTCTTCCTGTGAAGAAGGCCTCCAAGGGCCCGAACGGGGCCCCTGTATACAGATTCACTCAAGACCTGAGAGAATTGAACAAAATAGTCTTGCCATCTTTCCCAGTGGTCCCAAACCCAGCAACAATATTATCTAATATACCCGTGTTGGCTACCACTTTCACCATGATGGATCTTAGCTCCGCCTTCTTCACCATCCCCTTGCACCCTGACAGCCAACATTTCTTCTCCTTTAGTTTTAGACAAAAGAGGTTTTGTTGGACAAGGCTGGTGCAGGGCTATACAGAGTCACCATCCATTTTCACACATGCCTTAAAAACAGATTTAGACTCCCTGGTACTAAAAGAGGGGTTCACACTTATCCAGTATATTGACGATTTGCTATTGGCCTCACCTTCAAAGGAGGCTTGTGTAAAGGACACCATCGCTGTCCTATGCCACTTAGCATTAAAGGGATACAAAGTCTCCCCAAAGAAGTTACAGTTTTGCCTCACCTCTGTGAAATACTTAGGCCATGAGTTAACAGAAGGAACAAGAAAACTGTTGCCAGACAGAATCTCGACAATAACACATTTTCCAAGACCCCGCACTCAGAAGGAAGTTAGGGCGTTCCTAGGAGTGGCAGGATATTGTCTTTACTGGATACCAAATTTCTCTCTCATTGCAGGCACTGACACACAAAGGCATACCTGACACTGTACCCTGGTCACAAGAATGCGAGACAGCCTTCAATGCGCTAAAAAGAGGATTGGAGGGAGCACCAGCGCTAGGCATACCAGATTATGGAAAAGATTTTCACTTGTTTTGCCACGAGAAGAGGGGATGTTCAATGGGGGTCTTGGCTCAGAAACATGGACCTTTCTACCGCCCGTGGCATACTATTCTGCCACGCTAGACCCAGTGGCTGCAGGGCTCCCACTGTGTCTGAAAGTAGTTGCAGCCGCAGCACTTGCCGTGGAACAGTCAGACAACTTAGTGTTAGGACACACACTAGTGCTACATGTGCCGCACACCGTGGACACACTTCTGACATCCACTAAGACACAGCACCTCAACAATGCACGCCTCACCAGGTATGAGTTGGTACTCCTGACACCACACATTATCATCAAGAGGTGTACCACTTTGAACCCTGCATGCTTGCTGTGAGAAGGTGGCCTGATATGCAGTGCTCACTATTCTAGTGAACACTATGTATCAGTCCAGCAACCCTTATTGATGATTGGTTGTAAGTCAACCTTATAGACCAGCTATCCTAGTAGCGTGGATACGAGCAGTCTAAGGCTAAAGACTCGAGAGGGCGTGTTAAGCCAGCTGTTATACCACATATACCCCTTGAACACCAAGTGAAAGGACACCACACAAGTGTTATGAAAATAAACAGTTGTTTATTAAGAATCACAACAGCCCTGTACTCTTTATGAGGACAGGGTACTAAGCACAAACCAAAACTCTTACAAAAATACTTAAGTTAGCACAGTATATACAAATGCCCGAGGGGCACGGAAAACCAAATACTTGAAAAGTGGAATGCGAAATTACTAGCAGGTAAGTACAGTACTAATAGGCTTTGGAATCGCTATATCTTGACTATAGAATCGTTAGATTACTTCTAGGAGACCCAGGGGACTCGGGTGCAGTGTGTGCACTCTCACGCGAGATGCGGGACAAAGTCTATGGTAGCTAGAATTTGCAAAGTTAGTGTTCTCGGGCGAACCCGACCTGGTAGGAGGAAAACGAAAGTAGATTCTGACCCTTGGATAGTGAGGCTATGCTGGGGCACCGAAATGCCGAAGTTACCTAGCCCAGGGGCTGCAGCTGCATAGGACTCAAAAGACGTCGGGAATCCTCGTTGACGGACCAGGAGCCTGGAGGGAAGAAGTTGCTGGCAGGCGACCAGTGAAGAAAGTTCGGTGGATCCAAGCCTGGATCGATGGAAGATGACACCTGAAAGCAGAGGGGACCAAGTTCGAGACTACTAGCCAGTAGTCAGTGGGCACCAGGAGGGCACCGGATGGTAGCCACCTCGACAAGGCGTGTGGGTGACGCTGGGCTCGGAGATCTCACAGACCAGGAGGCGTTGTCGGCGACCAGGAAGGAGGATCGAGCTGTCCCACGAAGATAGAAGCTGTCGGCGTCGCTGGACCCAGGATTGGGCAACAAAGCCTTGGCAAATTCAAGCCCACGCGGTGGACCTAAAATGGCGTCTGGAGTGGACCAGGAGGGTCCGGGGTGCCTCTCTTGAAGAAGGAAGCAAGGGCCAGTCTGGAGCAACCAGACCAGCAGCAGTGATGTCGTCGGGCGTCGTGAAGAAGGCCACAAGCCAGCCAGCTAGTAGCCACACAGCGCGGTGAGCACGCAAAAGCAGAAGGGCCCCACGCAGATCGTGGAGATGCTGGAGGGCTGATCTTCGGTGCTGGAGCTGCTCAGGGTTGGGGCTTCTCGGACCCCAAAGCACTCACCAGTGGAAGACTCGGTGGGCTTGTTACAAAGAAGTCGTGCAGTCTTGGCGATCGTCGGTCCCTCGAGGTCTCGTCGCACTCACGGGTCTCAGCTTTGCTGTAGAGGTGAGTAGAGGTCAGAGGTGCCAGGGAAGCCGGGTCTCGTCGAGCTGGGTCGTCGGATTCGTGATGAAGGACTTGCAGCAGGCCGCAGTGTTCTTTAGGATGGTGCCTGCGGATGCAGGGTGACTACTCCTTAGCCACAAGGGAGAATCTTGAGGAAGAAATCTTGAAGTCCTTTCGCAGAAAGTCGTGTCTTGATTCCAAAGATGATCTAATTTGAACAGGGGGCCCGCTCCTATCTTTATACTAAAAAAGGGGGCTGACCCGGTGACTAGGTCCTGCCTATGGGTGGGACCAGGAGGGGGGTGGTTACACCCCTCTGCCATGCCGGACTTCCCCAGGCCAGGGGCTGGTGTGCCCCTGGAACTGGTTCAGACCGGCCTATGCGTAGTGAGCACCGGGGTGCCACTCAGCAGTCACCTTCCTGTAAAGCCCTGCCTACCCAGGATACACAAAACCATGTCTGGGACGGTGCTAGCACCGCCCCTGACAGGAAACCCTTTGTCCAGGCTCCCCTCGCTGGAAGGACTCCCAGCTGCAGGGGGTCAGACTCGTGTCTGTGGTGGCAGCATCCATTTTGTGGAGCTGAGGCTTCAGTTAACTTTAACCGGGGTTCACAGTTACATACATGTCGTGTCCCTCTAGAAGGGTGGAATGCTAACCCCGTCGCCAGAATTGGCGAGGGGTTAGTATTCCAATTCGTATGACACCTTACTCGACATGTTTTGATAAAGCAATACCAAAGTTAGCATTTAACCGCGAGGATTATAATGCACTTAAGAGTATATGGTATGCAATATCATGGAACAGCTATTAGGACTTGGTTCTGCAAGCTGCAGACAGGCTCAGCTCATGCCAGAGCGCCATCTCACACGATTCCAAGCACTCTGCCTTCAGGATTGTCAAGGCCTGCCATAGGAGTGACTGATAGGAATCTGTGTGTCCATTTTAGGGTGAGGTATAGGTATACTACACCTACAGCAAAGGGTGATTACACGACTTTGCCCCAGCTGTCATGCAGCCAGTTGTGTCAAATTTAGGAGGCCAGCCAGGGGTGGCATAATACATGCTTCAGCCCCTGGTAGGCCCTGGGTACACCTATGCCCTGAGTTACAGGGTCTGATAAGGTGGCCCAGTCCCAATTGGAAATGTACCTAGGGTACATGGAATCCATTTTAAAGAGAGAGCAGTAGGCCTGGGGTCCTGATTGGCAGGATCCCAGGTCGACTATGTCCAAAACCAGCTAAAACACAGGGCAAAAAGTTGGGGGCAACCATAGTCAGGATGTACCTTCCTACACAACCCCCCCCCCAAACGAAAGGAGATAAGGCTATCCTTGTCCAGGTAAGCCTCTATTACCTAAGTGGCCATATAAGGAAGTACCAGCTCTGGCTTGGTTTCCCCCTGTGTCATGGTCCACTAGGCAACCCCTCACCCTAAGGGTATCTGAGGGTCTCCACCATAGGGAATCTCTGTCTCTGGTGTGTCTTGGGAAAGTAAAAGGCTGATGCTGGGATGGTGTACTGAAGTGAGGCTCCTCTACCTTTGGGCTCAACTTCCTCCAATCACCATTCATCATGTGTGCCTTTCTTTCTTTAGCTGAGATGCACTGAGCTCTCAGGGTCAGCCTCTGGCTACCTAAAGCTGGAGGCTGAGTCCCTCTGTTTGGCTTACTGGAGGGACAGGTCAGGTCTGGGGTTTTTAGGCCCTATGTTTGGCTGTGCCCAACAGTGTCCAGCTGTGGGAGGTCCCTAACTACTTTTAAGGGGGATCCCTCAGGAGTCTGGCTATTTTCACTTGGCTAGGGTTACCAGCTTCAGTGATCCTAATCTTCTGATTAAGGGGTTCTTTTGGACAGGGGGCCCTTTGGGGTCCACCACTGGCCTCCCTGACCTCCACAGCCCTGGGCTGACTGAGGCAGGGTAGAGAGGTGCAGGTTACCTGCTCCAGACTGGGTCCCACCTGGGAAGGGTCCACTGCCATCAGGGGCTCTGCCAGGCTAGGCCTGACTACCTCTGGGGCAGTTCCTTCAACAGGGGTAGAGTCAGTTCCCTGAGAAGGCTGGCTCTCACCTAGTGTCTGGGAGGGGGAAGACTCTTCTTCCTCCTCAATGCTCTCTGTTTGAGTGGAGTGATCCATTGTTTCAGGCTTCACAACCTCACTATCTGTCTGAGTAGAGGCTGAGACCATTTCAACCTTGCCAACCTTTTCAGGAGGGCACTCAGTTTGTGTTTGGGCTGTGACTGTCACAGCCCTCCTATCCTGTTCTGGAAAGTCTGTCTGAGCCTGGGCAGTGGCTACCACTGCCCTTCCAACCTTTTCAGGGAGGAATGGTGCTTGGACTGGGGCTGTAGCTATTACTGCCCCACTAACCTGTCTGGATAGGCCTATCATTCTGGAGTGAGTTTCTTGTTCCACCTCAGCCCATGCTGAGAGTTCCAGGTCATTCCCCAGTAAGCAATCTACAGGTAGGTTATCTGTCACTGCCACTCTCATGGGCCCTGTGACATTACCCCAACTGAGCTTGACTACTGCCATGGGATGCCTTCTCTTCGCTCCATGAATGTCTGTCACCTGATAAGTAAAACCAGGGGTCAGTTGAGCAGAGGGGACCAGATGGTCACTCACCATGGTGAGGCTGGCCCCTGTGTCTCTGAATGCCTCAACTTTCTGACCATTCAATAAAACTTCTTGTCTATACTTTCCCAAAATGTGGGGTCCAGTAGTGAAGTTGGCAAACCCCATGCCAGTCTCACAGACAAGAGTGTGGTCAGGGAACCTGGCTAGGCCATAGTCCTCCTGATTGCCCAAAGTAATGCCCACCACATTCTTGGGGGCACTCCCACCACCTGGGGGATTACCACTAGTGGTAACAGGAAGTTTAGGAGTATTACCTGGGGGTATATTTCCCTTATTACCATTTTTAGGGCAACTGGCATCACTTTTGTAATGACCCACCTGTTTACAGGTATGGCAATAAGGTTTCTTCTGTTCTGAAGGAGTGTTCTGGGACCCACCACCCTTGTTGGAGTTTTGGGGCCCTTGGGAAGTCTTCTCTGTGGATTTATCCCCACCCTTCTCTTGAGGCTTGGTTGATTCCTTTTTCTGGTCACCACCCTGGTTTTTAGGCCTAACCCTGGTTCTGACCCATTTGTCTGCCCTCTTACCCAATTCCTGTGGAGAGGTCAGATCAGAGTCTACCAGGTGCTGATGTAATAACTGGTTCTGACAATTATTTAAGATTTGCTCCCTCATAATTAGATTATACAATCCTTTAAAATCAGTAACCTTACTACCCAGTAGCCAGCCTTCAAAAGCCTTAGTGGCACAATCAACAAAGTCAGTCCAATCTTGAGACTGAGTTTTCTGGGTGTCTCTGAACAGCATCCTGTATTGTTCAGTGGTTAAACCAAACCCATCAACCAGTACATTCTTCAAGATTTGGTAATTGTTAGCATCCTCCACCCTTGTGGTGAGGAGCTTATCTCTACCTTTACCATCAAAGGAGAGCCACAAGATAGCTGCCCACTGACTCTGGGGAACACCCTGCACAGTGCAGGCTCTCTCCAAAGCAGTAATCCATTTGTGGATGTCATCCCCTTCTTTAAAGGGGGGCACTATCTTATTCAGGTGCTTTTTATCAAAACTCCTTTCCCTATTGCTAGGTTTATTGCTGCCACCAGTGGGCTGTAGCCCACATAATTCTTGCTCTCTAGCAAGGGCAAGTCTCTCTTTGGCCAGGGCAAGTTCTTCCCTTTCAATCCTCAGTTTGATTGCCCTTTCTTCTGCTTCATACACTCTCCTCTTAGGGGATGTCATCCCTCTTTGAGAAGAGTTGTGAGAGCCATTGGTTTGAAGGGATCTGCCAGAGCCTCTTGACAGAGATCTGGCTCGTCCATTCCCAATGTTAAGCTGACCTGATAGTGGCCCCAGGGGTCCCCCAGTACCACTGTCATGTTTGCTTAAGTTGGACCTGGTTAGTCTAATGACTTCTACCTGTCCCTTGTCTGCCTCATCTCCAGAGGGATCCTCATTCTCATCCTCCTCTACATCTTCATTCTCAGTTGAGAGGTGGATGAGGTCAGGGTCTCCTCTGGTTCCCTCAAGGGGAGGCATGCCTCCTTCTGGATTAGAAGGGCTAAGAAGTCTCTCAGCCTTTCTGGCATCATAAGTCTCTAGGAGACCAATCAGAAAGGAGGTGGTGGGGTTAGCCCCTTGCTTAATCTTCCTAGAGGTACATACTTGTCGTAACTCATGGAAGCTAAGCACAGTATATCTTGAAGGGATGACCTGTGGAGGGTCAACTGACACAAGGAGAGACTCAGAGTTTCCTCCTTTGTCCGACATACTGTTTCTAGTGTGGTGTAAGTGATGCACCTACCTACACTATGTGTTTACCTACTGATCCCTTGCTAGGAGTTGCAGCCAAGGTGTGCTAAGCCTTGAGGAGCTGCAACAGCTGGTTCAGTAGAACTCAGAGTATTCTAAGCTTAGTTATATGTACTAACAGTACTTATGTGGTCTTTCAACAAGATATTCTTAGGATACGTGTGGTAAAACAACAGCAAGCTCAAATCCCAACCGCTGCTCACCAATGTGAGAAGGTGGCCTGATATGCAGTGCTCACTATTCTAGTGAACACTATGTATCAGTCCAGCAACCCTTATTGATGATTGGTTGTAAGTCAACCTTATAGACCAGCTATCCTAGTAGCGTGGATACGAGCAGTCTAAGGCTAAAGACTCAAGAGGGCGTGTTAAGCCAGCTGTTATACCACATATACCCCTTGAACACCAAGTGAAAGGACACCACACAAGTGTTATGAAAATAAACAGTTATTTATTAAGAATCACAACAGCCCTGTACTCTTTATGAGGACAGGGTACTAAGCACAAACCAAAACTCTTACAAAAATACTTAAGTTAGCACAGTATATACAAATGCCCGAGGGGCACGGAAAACCATATACTTGAAAAGTGGAATGCGAAATTACTAGCAGGTAAGTACAGTACTAATAGGCTTTGGAATCGCTATATCTTGACTATAGAATCGTTAGATTACTTCTAGGAGACCCAGGGGACTCGGGTGCAGTGTGTGCACTCTCACGCGAGATGCGGGACAAAGTCTATGGTAGCTAGAATTTGCAAAGTTAGTGTTCTCGGGCGAACCCGACCTGGTAGGAGGAAAACGAAAGTAGATTCTGACCCTTGGATAGTGAGGCTATGCTGGGGCACCGAAATGCCGAAGTTACCTAGCCCAGGGGCTGCAGCTGCATAGGACTCAAAAGACGTCGGGAATCCTCGTTGACGGACCAGGAGCCTGGAGGGAAGAAGTTGCTGGCAGGCGACCAGTGAAGAAAGTTCGGTGGATCCAAGCCTGGATCGATGGAAGATGACACCTGAAAGCAGAGGGGACCAAGTTCGAGACTACTAGCCAGTAGTCAGTGGGCACCAGGAGGGCACCGGATGGTAGCCACCTCGACAAGGCGTGTGGGTGACGCTGGGCTCGGAGATCTCACAGACCAGGAGGCGTTGTCGGCGACCAGGAAGGAGGATCGAGCTGTCCCACGAAGATAGAAGCTGTCGGCGTCGCTGGACCCAGGATTGGGCAACAAAGCCTTGGCAAATTCAAGCCCACGCGGTGGACCTAAAATGGCGTCTGGAGTGGACCAGGAGGGTCCGGGGTGCCTCTCTTGAAGAAGGAAGCAAGGGCCAGTCTGGAGCAACCAGACCAGCAGCAGTGATGTCGTCGGGCGTCGTGAAGAAGGCCACAAGCCAGCCGGCTAGTAGCCACACAGCGCGGTGAGCACGCAAAAGCAGAAGGGCCCCACGCAGATCGTGGAGATGCTGGAGGGCTGATCTTCGGTGCTGGAGCTGCTCAGGGTTGGGGCTTCTCGGACCCCAAAGCACTCACCAGTGGAAGACTCGGTGGGCTTGTTACAAAGAAGTCGTGCAGTCTTGGCGATCGTCGGTCCCTCGAGGTCTCGTCGCACTCACGGGTCTCAGCTTTGCTGTAGAGGTGAGTAGAGGTCAGAGGTGCCAGGGAAGCCGGGTCTCGTCGAGCTTGGTCGTCGGATTCGTGATGAAGGACTTGCAGCAGGCCGCAGTGTTCTTTAGGATGGTGCCTGCGGATGCAGGGTGACTACTCCTTAGCCACAAGGGAGAATCTTGAGGAAGAAATTTTGAAGTCCTTTCGCAGAAAGTCGTGTCTTGATTCCAAAGATGATCTAATTTGAACAGGGGGCCCGCTCCTATCTTTATACTAAAAAAGGGGGCTGACCCGGTGACTAGGTCCTGCCTATGGGTGGGACCAGGAGGGGGGTGGTTACACCCCTCTGCCATGCCGGACTTCCCCAGGCCAGGGGCTGGTGTGCCCCTGGAACTGGTTCAGACCGGCCTATGCGTAGTGAGCACCGGGGTGCCACTCAGCAGTCACCTTCCTGTAAAGCCCTGCCTACCCAGGATACACAAAACCATGTCTGGGACGGTGCTAGCACCGCCCCTGACAGGAAACCCTTTGTCCAGGCTCCCCTCGCTGGAAGGACTCCCAGCTGCAGGGGGTCAGACTCGTGTCTGTGGTGGCAGCATCCATTTTGTGGAGCTGAGGCTTCAGTTAACTTTAACCGGGGTTCACAGTTACATACATGTTGTGTCCCTCTAGAAGGGTGGAATGCTAACCCCGTCGCCAGAATTGGCGAGGGGTTAGTATTCCAATTCGTATGACACCTTACTCGACATGTTTTGATAAAGCAATACCAAAGTTAGCATTTAACCGCGAGGATTATAATGCACTTAAGAGTATATGGTATGCGATATCATGGAACAGCTATTAGGACTTGGTTCCGCAAGCTGCAGACAGGCTCAGCTCATGCCAGAGCGCCATCTCACACGATTCCAAGCACTCTGCCTTCAGGATTGTCAAGGCCTGCCATAGGAGTGACTGATAGGAATCTGTGTGTCCATTTTAGGGTGAGGTATAGGTATACTACACCTACAGCAAAGGGTGATTACACAACTTTGCCCCAGCTGTCATGCAGCCAGTTGTGTCAAATTTAGGAGGCCAGCCAGGGGTGGCATAATACATGCTTCAGCCCCTGGTAGGCCCTGGGTACACCTATGCCCTGAGTTACAGGGTCTGATAAGGTGGCCCAGTCCCAATTGGAAATGTACCTAGGGTACATGGAATCCATTTTAAAGAGAGAGCAGTAGGCCTGGGGTCCTGATTGGCAGGATCCCAGGTCGACTATGTCCAAAACCAGCTAAAACACAGGGCAAAAAGTTGGGGGCAACCATAGTCAGGATGTACCTTCCTACACTTGCTACCCACTGAACATGAGCTGGAGGATTTTGATGCAGATGATTCCTTTCATGATTGTGCCTTGGCCATAGACAGGCATACTAAGATAGGCCCAGACCTTAATGACACACCACTCCCAGATGCTCAAGGAGATTTATTTGTAGATGGGTCATGTTTAAGGGATGACACAGGAGTATTACAAGCATCCTATGTGGTGGGCACAGCTACTAAATTATTGGAAGGAGGGAGACTGACAGCAGCAAAAAGTGCACAAGCGGCCGAACTTGTGGCACTTACCAGAGCATGTGCATGGGCTAAAGGGATGAAAGTAAATATATACACGGACAGTCAGTATGCCTTCGGGGTGGTTCACGATTTTGGCCTGTTATGGTCAATGAGGGGGTTCCTTACATCAGCAGGCCAGCAGATACAGCATGCACAATTGATTTGTAACCTCCTCCAAGCGCTGCTACTACCTTTCAAGGTGGCCATAATAAAATGTGCTGCCCACACTTCATCAAAAGACCCCATCTCCAGAGGCAATGCTTTCATTGACCAAGAGGCAAAGAGAATAGCGCTTACAGGCTGCGAGCGAGCCATGGTACAATTAGTAGACAACAGGACAGACACAAAAGAGGATAATGGTTCACTACATTTTGATCCAATAAGTATTCAGAGGAATGCAGCTGACAATGAAAAAGAGGAGTGGGAGCGACAGGGATGCACGCAAACAAAAGAGGGTCTATGGGTAGGACCTAATGGCAGGATATGCTTGCCTTCCACCATGCTCCCTTCAATGAGCAGATTGTTCCATGGACTCTCACATGTGGGGCGTGATGGTATGGTCAGGTTATTCTCCCAGTGTTGGTATAACTCAAAATTCCGCCAAACAGCAGAAAGACTGTGCAAGCAGTGTTCTGTCTGTGCCCAGTACAACACTGGAAAAGCTACCCCAACGGCGCCTGGACACTTCCCACCCCCCCATGGACCCTTTGAAAGCCTTCAGCTTGATTTTATAGACATGCCCCCCACCCAGTCATATAAATTTGTTTTGGTCATCGTCTGTATGTTTAGCAAATGGACAGAGGCCTACCCCACCAAACATTGTGATGCACAGAGCATGGCCAAGTGTCTACTTAAGGAGCTATTGCCAAGATGTGGGGTACCCTCCCTCCTGGCGTCCGACAATGGGCCTGCATTCATTTCCAATGTCATAAAGGGACTGTGCAAGGGATTGGCCATAAAACAAAAGCTACATTGCGCTTATCACCCGCCGGCAGCAGGGGCTGTCAAACGGAGAAATGGAGTTCTGAAAAATAACATTGCAAAGATTTGTGCGTCAACTGACCTCTCATGGGTAGATGTGCTGCCTTTAGCGCTTCTAGCAATGAGATGTACACCAGACAGAGTAACAAAGTTAAGTCCCCATGAAATAGTATTTGGCAGACCAATGCAAATACCAGGCCATATGTCAACAGCCCCTCTGTCAGTAATGGACGACTCATTGTTGTGTTACTGTAAAAACTTAACTGATGTTTTACGTTACCTCCACTGTCAGGTGCTGAAGTCCCTTCTAGAGGCCGCGACGCCACCAGCCCACAATCTAAAAGCTGGGGACTGGATTTGGGTCAAGGCCCACAAACGGAGGAATTGCTTGTAGCCAAGATGGAAAGGGCCAAGACAGGTCATTCTGACGACAGCCACAGCTGTCAAGTGTGACGGCATAACTTTGTGGATTCACGCGTCCCACACGAAAAAAATAACACCCGGGGACGGAGAAAGGATGCCACCGATTCAGATATCAGCCGCAGAGCCCAGCCGAGGATACCACCTTCGCTCTCACAGCAAACAGAAACATTAACAAACTGGTTAATTATCAACGGACTTCGATCTGTGTCAATACAAGCCTGCGGACAACGGTCCAGGATACAATTAACCATTTTGTGCCCAGGAAGATACATAACTGCAATTCTGACATTGCTTGTACCGAGGCCACTATTGCTCAGTGAGCTAATAAGATTAATTTTTAATGACATTGCCTTTCCAACTGGCACAGAGCAAGTCCCTGAGAAAGAATTAACAGATCTACGTTTTGACATTCTCAATAGTTCTATTTTTGCGATAGAGAGTACTGGTTCTAGCATTATTCAAAACCTTGAACATCATCCATTGTGCCGCTTTTGCAACAGAAGTCACTGGTCCTAGACCTGTTCGAGACATTAAAAATTAAGGGAAGAGCAGTGGTTAAATGCTTGGCTCTAAGGGTCAGCTAGCATAGCGCCAAGAGGAAGAAGATCAAAATTAGGGCCTATTCACCAGCCCGAGTGGACCTAGAATAAACTTAGGGCCTATTCACAAGAAGATTGCATAGCATAGGGAAGGGAAAGGTTTGTACAGAGTCATGCAGTCCACTGAAAGACACACATGTAACTGTAGAGCGGTGATTCTTGCAATATTGTTACCAGTTCCAGCGATTATATTAAGAGCAATAATAATAGTGTATTCTGCTGAGCTTGAAATACCACATCTTAATGGAAGGGTGGGGGATGGTAGAGATGTTATGTTATGTTATGTTATAAACCGTTTTGTAACGCGCTCTGTTACTTGTGAGTATCCTGGCGCGGGAAACGGATCAAAGCGGCAAAGAACAAGACAAGAGAATCCTCCTAACCTGCACTCGTAAATAGGTGGGTTTTCAGATGTTTTTTAAAAGCAGTTACTGTCGGCATGGAGCGAAGGTGGAAAGGGAGGGCATTCCAGGCTCGAGCAACCACCACCGACAATGACATACCACCCAGTCTGGCGCGTTTGAAGCGGGGAAGAGACAGTTTGAACAATGAGGCAGATCTCAGGGTGCGTGTCGGGATGTACTTAGTGAATCTTCTCTTCAGATAAGAGGGGCCTTGGTCATGAATTGCGCGAAACGCCAGCACCAAGGCTTTGAACCGAATGCGTTGTATAACTGGAAGCCAGTGAAGCGAGCGCAACTCCGTGCGCACGCTCTTCCACCTAGGGATGTTAAATAAAAGGCGTACAACCGCATTTTGAACAATTTGGAGGCGATTAACCAGGTGTGCTGGAATGCCACTAAACAGTGCATTAGCATAATCAAGGCGGGCCAGTATGAGTGCTCTGGCAACCGACTCTCTGGCCTCCCTAGGGAGCAGGGGAAAAAATTTACGGAGCATTTTCAGAGTGGCAAAACAGGTGCCGGTGAGTTTTTTGATGTGGTACTCAAATCTGAGATCCTCCGTAAACCAAACACCCAGATTTTTTGCAGGTCTTCCCATCTCGGTTGGGCCAGGAATGTTAGGGGGCCAGAGTGTGCTCTTGAATGAAGGGGGAAAGGAGCCGTAAAAGAGCACCTCGGACTTGTCCTCATTGCACTTCAGCTGGGCCTGTGTTAACCAGCGAAATAATGAGGACAAACAAAGATGAACAGTGGATGTGTCCAGGTTGTCATCTGGCCAGGTAAACAGCAGCTGGGTGTCATCAGCGTACCCTACAATCTTAGCCCCGAACTGTTCAGCCAAGTATACCAAAGGTGTAATGTATACATTGAACAGAAGGGGGCTAAGAGTGGACCCCTGCGGGACCCCTGTAAGCAAAGGTCTTTGCTCCGAGGCATACGGAGGCATCCAAACCTGCTGGGTCCTATCTGATAGAAAAGAAGAAAGCCAATCGAGCACCACTCCCCCAACACCAATGTCTGACAGCCGGCCAAGAAGGAGATCATAAGGGACAGTATCGAACGCGGCAGAGAGGTCCAATAAAATTAGGACCGCTCTGCCGCCTCCATCAAGACACTCCCGGATGGCTTCAGACATCTCCACCAGGGCCGTTTCGGTGCTATAGGCAGCCCTAAAGCCCGATTGGGCCGGGTGGAGGGCATTAGATGTTTCCACAAAGCTCTCCATTTGAAGAAGTGCAGCCTTCTCACAAATTTTTGTGAGAGCAGGCAGGAGGGAGATGGGTCGATAGTTTCCCGGGACCGACACATCTAGTCCTGGTTTTTTCAGGAGTGGAAGGAGTTTAGCGTGTTTCCAAACCTGGGGGACCACGCCAGCGGCCAAAGAGAGATTCACCAATTGCGTGATCTCACTGCAAACAATCTCCGCCACTTCCGAGAGCACTCGGGCAGGGCATGGGTCGACCGGGGAGCCCGATTTAAGGGACTGGAGAAGACGGAGAACATCCTCTTCCAAAACCTGTGCGAAGGTGGTAAGTTGATGCACAGGGGGTGCGGGAGAGGGTGAGCAAGGGCCGGCTACAGAGCGATCAGCGGGAAGTGCCTCTAAAAGGCCTCGCTGGATCTTCGCTATTTTAGTTATAAAAAAATTAGACAGCTCCTCACACCATTGTGCAGAGGACGGGAGGGCCATGGCTTCCGCCACAGGGGACACAAAGCTTTTGACGATCGCAAAGATCTCTCTGCTGTTGTTGTTGGCCTTGTTAATGCGCCCGGCATAATAGAGACCTTTAGCGACCCTAATAGCTCCATAATAGTTTTTTTGAGCAAGTCGAAGGGCGGATTTAGCCTCGGGGCTATACTCTCTCCTCCATAAGCGTTCAAGTCGCTTACAGCCCTGCTTCAGTTCTCTTAGTTCTGGGGAGAACCAGGGTTGGGAGGGCGCGCGTCTGGCTCTGGTCAGCACTGTTTGTTTGGTAGAAGCAGTCGCCGCCTGCCCTATCCATTCATTGAACTCCCCCACTGCATCGTCCAAACATCCCTTGAGATGTGGGCGAGTGTTAGACAGGGCCAGTCTGAACGCAGGTAGATTGATTTTTTGACGATGACAGGTGGGGGGCGGGGGGCTGGACTCTGCCAGCTCCCAGCTAAACCTGATCAGGTCATGATCAGACCAGGATGTTTTTTCCACCGACACTGGCTGGATGGGGAAATTCGTACATACCAGGTCGAGTAAGTGGCCACCCACATGTGTAGGCCCCGACACCCATTGTACTAGCTGGGCAAGCTCCAGAATTTCCCCGAGCCTGCGAGCCTCGGAGGAATCAGGGATATCCATGTGGACATTTAGGTCCCCGACCAAAAGAAACTTAGGAAAGCCTAATGCCCGTGGGACTAGGTGTTCTTCTAAAGAGTTGAGGAATTGGGAGGCGGAGCCTGGGGGCCTGTAGATCAAAGATCCACCTAAGGTGAAGTGGGGAGAGGTTTTGATGGAAAAATGGAGAACCTCACCCCCTAGATTCTCAGTGAGAGGCTCAGTTTCAAAGCTCCATCCCTCCTTGAACACCACCGCTAGTCCGCCCCCTCTACCCAGGGGGCGGTCAGCTCTAGCTATCTTGAACCCCCTGGGAATGGCGAGTTCAACGCTAGGAGCGGAGGTACAAGTCAGCCAAGTCTCTGTAAGGAACAGCAGCTCCAGTTGGCCATCTGAAAGTAGTTCAAAGATATCAGCCGCATGCTTCACTGCCGATCTGGCATTGATCAGGCCCGCCCTGATGTTGGTAGTGGCGGCGTTGCTAGCTGAACGTGGAGCGAGAAAGGGTTGGGGCTGGAATGCACACATAGTACATCTTCCCAAAGCATTAGCAGGGTTAGCGCGCGTGCACGGCGAGCCCTTGCTATGAGGGGCAAGTCTCAGAAGATCCGCTCGAGAGTATTGCAGCGTCTCTGAGCTAGCCAGCACAAAAGGAGGCCGGGCAGGGTGACTGGCCCTGGGCCCGTCCGGGGCACGGACGGGCACAGACGGGCCCTCCTTTGGCGCTCCTTCGGCGCGCAGTCGGCGTGCCCGCTGCGCGCGACCGCTGCGCGCTCGAGGGCACATCGCTATTTAAAGGCCAAGCCCCTCCCCGCGCTGGACCGCTAACTCGAGTCCAGCCGGGAACCGGGACTACCAAAATGGCGCCCGACCTAGCCCTCCACTACAATCGGCACTGGCAAGCCGCGGTGGACCGGGGCCCAGGGGGACCGGTAAAACGCTCACGCACACAGCGGAACAGCAGGTAGGGGTTAAAAACACACACAGCACAAATTGACAATCAATTGGGGGTGTTTTTAAAAGTGAATTAAAAATCAGGAGAAAAGTCCAGCGTGAGGCGCGTGACAGAAGAGGATTCCCTCGCAGTCTGCCACACAGATCCGAGCGCTCTAGCAAGGTGCTGCCACCACCCTGAGCAAACGCACAGTCACACCAGCCCCTATACTATTTAAAGGCCATGCCCCTCCCCGCGCTGGACCGCTAACTCGAGTCCAGCCGGGAACCGGGACTACCAAAATGGCGCCCGACCTAGCCCTCCACTACAATCGGCACTGGCAAGCCGCGGTGGACCGGGGCCCAGGGGGACCGGTAAAACGCTCACGCACACAGCGGAACAGCAGGTAGGGGTTAAAAACACACACAGCACAAATTGACAATCAATTGGGGGTGTTTTTAAAAGTGAATTAAAAATCAGGAGAAAAGTCCAGCGTGAGGCGCGTGACAGAAGAGGATTCCCTCGCAGTCTGCCACACAGATCCGAGCGCTCTAGCAAGGTGCTGCCACCACCCTGAGCAAACGCACAGTCACACCAGCCCCTATACTATTTAAAGGCCAAGCCCCTCCCCGCGCTGGACCGCTAACTCGAGTCCAGCCGGGAACCGGGACTACCAAAATGGCGCCCGACCTAGCCCTCCACTACAATCGGCACTGGCAAGCCGCGGTGGACCGGGGCCCAGGGGGACCGGTAAAACGCTCACGCACACAGCGGAACAGCAGGTAGGGGTTAAAAACACACACAGCACAAATTGACAATCAATTGGGGGTGTTTTTAAAAGTGAATTAAAAATCAGGAGAAAAGTCCAGCGTGAGGCGCGTGACAGAAGAGGATTCCCTCGCAGTCTGCCACACAGATCCGAGCGCTCTAGCAAGGTGCTGCCACCACCCTGAGATGGAACTGAGCCAACAAAAACCCCAAGAGACTATGAACAAAATATGACAATGAACATTACTAATGTGGGGGTGGATGTGAATAAAGGGGACCAAGAAGGATTATGGGATACATACGACGGGAACCAGTACATTGAAATGCTGAAACTGTATGTGACAATTTTGAATATATCTGACTGCTATGTCTGCACACACCTGCCCACAGACGCCACACATAGTTTGAAGTACAATGTACTGCCAGTATCCAAATATGTCGGCTGTGTCCTGTTGCGAGACATGTTACAAAGTCAGCACAGCATGTCTGTGTCAGTATCGATACGTACACCCTCATCTGAAATACTGACTGTTGATCCCAGCGGTAGCAATGGCTTTAGCTATAGCAGAAGAACAACAGACCCCCCTCTCAGACCTAAGAGGATCCCTTGTATGAATATGCAGCCAACTGAGGGAGACTTAGAGATGCTAAATGGATTTGACAGGGCTTCTAGAAATGAAGAATGGAAAGGCCGAGCAGGCTGGAATGACATGGAAACAGGCCACTTGAAAATACCAAGGTTCAGGGTGAGGGAAGGTCCAGCCCCCTCCTGCATCCTCAAGGAAGAAGTAGTAACACCCAAAAGAGTGCCGGTTTTTCCAAAGGGAGCTACCAGAACATGCACTTTTTCGGAACTGCTGTCCAAAGACAACTGGAAGGAGGGCATTTCATTTGGATGCACCTTCGAGGAGGTAGCTCAAGGAGAACAGGGTTTATTTGATTGTGAGGACAGGATAAACAAGATAAAAGGCATACTACCCACAAAGGCAGTTCCCCAGATTTACATGGGAATGAGCAGCTGTAACCACACAACCAGACTAACTCAAGTTAGGAGTCGTGACGAGCCGTCACCAGGTCTGGTAGGTTACAAGGGCCTTTTCTTTGTTTGTGGTCCATGGGCATACTTCTACCTGCCCCCAGGATGGTATGGAAGTTGCTACCTAGCATCCATCATCCCACAGATGACCCACTCACAAAATTAGTGCCAGCAGAAAAGACAGAATTGACACTGGTTAGGGCCAAGAGAACGGCCGCTTGGGTAGACCACGTGTTAACAGGTGTTGGGGCAATGGTTCCAATACTAGGCAATATCTATACCTCAGAACGGATACACCAGTTATCCAGGATGATTGAGGATCTAGCGGACTCTACCACTGATGCCTTAGGAAATATAACAGAAGAGCTCACCTCCATGAGGGCTGTCGTAATTCAAAACAGGATTGCTCTCGATATGATTCTGGCCAAGGAGGGAGGAGTCTGTTCCGTCCTCCATGAGGCATCTTCCCCAGCATCTTCCCTGGCTCAGAGCCAATGCTGTGTATTCATTCCGGATAACAGTGGGAATATAATAAAAGCCACAAAAAGAATTAAAGATATTAGGGATGTATACACACAGGTAGCCTATGGGAAGATGTGATTAACTGGTTCACAGGCTGGGGCTCATGGATACTTGAGGCAGTTATTATAGTGGTAGCAGCCCTTTTGACACTGTGCCTCCTGATAAAAATATGCCCATCTTGTTGTGCAGCAATTTTCAGTTCCTGTGCCAACTGCATATTCAGGAAAGGTGATTCACCACACCACACTCATAAGGATGAGGATGAGGGACAGGAGATGATAAAAATGAATGACTTCTGATTAACATATGATTTAGTATCAGATTTGGGGATGACGAAGCAGACATTTATATGATACCAAATACATATGTTTTCAGGCCTTTAGTCTTCTTTGAGCTACTAAAGAAAGACACCAGCAGAAATCCAAAAAATGGTTGCACGCTCCATTTTGTGTGTCAAGTCAGTCTCAGTCAGCTGCAACGTGCAAAGCAACGCAAGGCTTCCGAGAACAAACACACCAGCTTCCAGCTTTCAGCTTGCTATTGCTAAACATCATGTCTTCAGTAAATGATGTCGACATGACCTGCCCTAGCCGGTCAAGTACGTACATGCCAAATCCACGTACACTAGAAACACAGATTTCACCTTTAGGGGAAAACCCAAATCTGCTCTTGTAGATGACACGTGGGCAGCAACATTAGGGTATAGGCACACTTCGAGCCTTAAAAGGGTATCACACCACATGTGCACTTCACTGATTGGTCCAGCAGGTCATAGCCTGATCCAGATTACGTATGCTATGATGCCCATCCTGTGAGGGCTTATACCTATAAAATGTCTCTGCTCTGTCATACCAATTGGGCACTCAGTAAGCTTTGCTGAGGTCTCCGTGCTGCACGTATATTGCATTGTGATTGCATTCTGATTGGGTTCCCAATAAATCTTGCAAACCTAAACGTGCTGAGAGCGAATTGTTTATTTTACTGTTGTCATTGATCTTTTTATTTTCACAGTTAAATACTGAGCTTCTACAATTCATATTGTATGTTGGTTTTGATGAGCAATCCTTTCACATTATTTAGATAAATATTATAAATATACAAATAAGTCTGTCTTCATTAAAGGTATTTATTCTTGGTTTATGAGTATTTTTAGAACCAAGTATTAGTTTGCTAAACCCTGTCAACTAAAGAAAGATTGTATAGCCATATTTTAAATAGAAGAATTGAAGATACAAATGGGATATTGGTAAGATTGGTATTACTTTGGAAATTCACTGAACCCAGCGTGAAGGAACTTGTTGGGTAATAAAATTGAGCCTTTACTGTAGAAATGTATTAGTCCCAGATCGCTGGATCACTATCCTGTTGTCAGTCGCCAATAGCCGCACTCCCAATTGATGAGAGGAATCCTTAATAATTAAGAGGCCTCACACTATATCCTGCTGGTTCCAAAATGTTAAAAAACAGTTCACACACCACCATACAATACAGCTCTTCATTGAAAAGTCGGAGAACTATCAAATTAATGCAATGCATGCAGCTTACCTAATAATCAAAAGAAGAGTATATTAGCTCCTCAAGAAAAAAATGCACTCTATATTAGGACCAGAGAATCCCAAGAAAAGAGATGGATCACAGCAAAGCACACAAATGATAGCTTAATCTGCAAAAAGGGGGGAATGTTTGATGAAAAAGGCACTTTCAGTACAGGTCAGATATGAAACGAGAGACTTTACAAACTAACACAAGTAAAGTGGGTGATTAATGAGATGCCACGTCTGTGTTGTTTTGAAATTATCAGCATTTTGCAATGATTTAAATGAATCAGTGGGTCTGAAAAAGTTATTGTTTCGAATGTACAAGTTTTGTGGGTACTCTTAGGCCAAAACAAATCTCACCACTTCTTGTTTTTTGGGAACCTTCCCTGTGCCTGTAGAAAACCATCCTAGGCCCTTTGTGACACCAAAAACTAGAAAATAGAGCCCAGATCCAGGGGATCATACTCTGGGCGACACTAGAGTTCTGATATGGCTTGGGCCTCCCAAAACCTCCAAAATCTCTGAGAGGCACCTGGCTAGGGCTACACTCCTTGCCAGAGCAAAGGATCCCTTTCTGAGCTTCCCAGATATTGCAGGGTGCAAAGCTCTGACAGTTCTCAGTCACATCTGGGGCAGGCATACTGTGTGGGTGGCTGGGCCATCATCCCATTTTCCAGCCTGTGATGTCCCAAAGTGCCCTTCCTAGGTCTACAGAATCCCATACTAAGGGCATCATTACGATGCTGGTCGGACTCTCATCTGACTGGCACTGTAGCAGAAGTGGGACCGCCCGACAAGGAGTCGCCGGTCCCGCTGCCCATATTACAATGTGACTGTCTATACCGCAGTCGCAAATTGAATTTTTTCTATTGTGGCTTGTTCTGCAGGCTGCAGCACAAACCACAATACAAAATGTACACTTTGAAAAGATCCCTGCACAATGTGGCAGGCACCGGTGCAGGGATGTTTAGGAGGGTGCCTTAGATGCCCCCAGGCCATAAAGCGGAGGGCCAGGGGAAAAGGGGGTCCAGCTAGGGCCCCCCAACCTTAGTGTTGGACTGTCCCTCCGATGGCATGCATTGTAATGCGTCGGCCGGACCGCAGCAGGAGGTGGCGGTCAGACGGCATCCAATTAGTCATCGGATGCGGTCCGACCACCATCAGAATGACCCCCTTGGTGAGGATTAATGTTTCTGACTGGTGGTGAACCTGGAAGTTCCAATGGAGCCTAAATCCAACCTTTTTACTTCCTCTTAACTGACAGAAGGCTCTGGTCGGTTTGGCAGTCCCTTGCTCGCCGAACAATACCAATCTAGGCTTTCTTGTACTCTGGATACGAGGGGAGGGGCTTAGGGGGGCTGAATGAAGGCGTCCTACTTCATGGGAAAACGTCGAGAGGGCCCTCATAGGGACTTCCAGGGCACCCAGAATTCTGAACTCTGAATTCCACCCACAAATCATGTTTTAATTTTTGTAAACAAAACATCACCAGTGATGTTGGTGTGACAAATTGACGCTTTAACATACAAAAGGTAACAGATTGCTCTGACTGCATTTTCCTGGCATATGCTGACGCTTCTTAACATGTAAAAAAAAAATTGTGCAGAAGGGCCGGGTAAAAAAATTGTCCAAACATTTATTTTCACCATAATCAGTTTTTTCCAGCTACATAATGGGAGTGATTATATGTCGCATTTCTTATGTGCTTCATACACTGTGTTGTCTTTTCTATTCATTTTAATTTGATTTGATTTGATTCAAATTGGTAAAGCGCAACAATTACCCAAAGGCATCCAGGCGCTGATGAGAAGAGACTAGTTACGCCTGCTGCCATGAACCAAAAAGTGTTCATGTTCTTCAAGTTACCAACACCCTTTCGCAGGTCCTCAGAGAAATTAGGCTTTGATTTTAGGAAACCTCAAGCAACAAAGAAACTAGGAACAAGAAATCGCTGCCAACACAAATTACTGGAGGCATTTCAGGATTTGATGCCTGCAGTTGTTCTTCAATGAAGGGGATTTCCTTTTTGTCAATGTGCAGAGTTTATTTAAGATGACAGGTTGGCAAAGAACTCTGCAAGTGAAGTGAATGCTGTGCGAAAGGTCGTGAGTACATCTGTATCAACACAACTGTGTTTATCCATAGTCATACTATAAAGAGTCAGTTATACGTCTACATCGTCGTCACATAAGGTTGTCAAGTAGAAACGCCGTTATCAATTAACACGATAATCTACATTCAAAAGAGAAGCAAATGCGTTGTATAAAGTTTTTTTGTGAAAAGATCGATGTGTCATATATCAGTTGAGGTATCCATGTTCTATTTGCTTTAGAAATACATTTATAACAATAGGACATTGTTGTTGAAAGACATACACACTGAGATCATCTTTTTCTGAGTCTTAAATAGGAAATAACATTTCAGGAAAGGACAAAGTCTAGATGTCACAAAAGCTATTGCATCAAATATTTGTAGTTGATCAAAGTAGTGCCACAAAGGGATGAGGGGCTGTGTTTGCTCTACAAGATATGCATGCATCCTAATAGCAAGGATCTCTATCCACTTTGAAGGGTCTTCTACTAAATACATTATATGTAGTGTGAAATAGTTTCCAGCATGCTGACATTTTGATCTGTCAATTAATGATGGACATATTAAATGTTAATTCTGAAAAATATTGGGATATGAGACCCATACAAATACGCTTTGTAACAGCTACAAAAAGTCTATGATTTGGCAAATGTGGTAGGCCGCCTCGGTGATATCTATTGTGTGAGAAATTGGGTTACTGATGGAGGGGGGGGGGTGCGTTGAAACCCTACTCAAGCAGCAACCACAATCCTTGTCAGAGTGAGGAACAAGAAAACCCCATATTACCCTGTGCTAAACCCTCTGGCGGCTTGGCACAGAGCAGTCAGGCTTAACTTAGAGGCAATGTGTAAAGTATTTATGCAGCCTTTCAAACAGCAATGAAGAGAAAACACAACACAAACAAAATCCCACACCAATGTAGAAAAATTAAGTACATTTTAATAAATAAAATGACCAAAATAACAAAAATCTAATCAGTAGATCCCAAGATATACATTTCAAAGATATGAGTAAAGGTAGAGCCAAAAGCACAAATTGCCAACTGTAGATTTCTGGTCGGATATATGGTGGTGCCGGACAAAGACAAAGTCACAAGTTCAGAGTGACTGCACTGGAGCGGGATGGCTATAGGGACCCAGTTAGGTCCGCTAAACAAGAACACCTTAAACCCTGGTTGCAGAGCACAGAGAGGACTCACGTTGAGGATGCGTCACACTGCCTAGGCAATGCATAGATTCTGAGGAGTTGCAAAACTGCAAGGCCCTACGTCGTCATCCAGGATCCTGTTAATGAGGGCTTGCTGTGCGAAGTCTGGCGTCGAAGATGCATTGAGCAGTCGTGCGATGTGTCGGTTCCAAAGAGCTGCGAGGAGGCGAGGCGAAAACCTGCAGCGTCATCAAAGATGCTCTCAACAAAAGATTTGCACTGCAAGGGCCTGAGTCAGTAAGCTTTGCACAGCTGCAATTTGAATGTGGGCTGTGAGGTAGATGCAAATTTCTTGCACTGAGAGAATCCTCGCAGCAGAGGCGATGCATCGGTTTTGCGCCAAACAGCAGAGGAGATGTGTCAGATCTGGTGGATCTAGAGATGGGCTTGCAGAGCACCTTCAGGCTCAATTCCAAGGGTCTAGGCCTGGGGTGGCACAACTTGGCAGTGCAGGATTCATAAATGTTGGAGTCCAGTTGCTGGGTTCAAGTTGTTGGAGCCTTCTGCTCCTGAGGCTCTGGTTAGGCCAGCCAACTATTCCTTGGAGTCACTCTGGGTTCAAGAGATTCAGGTCCAGTCCTTCTCAACCAGGCAAGAGGGCAGCAGGTCAATAAAGCAGGGCGGCAGTCCTTCAGAACAGCATTCCAGCAAAGTGGCAGTTTTCGGCAGCACAGTAGTTCTTCTTCCTGGAGTTGGTGTCTGGAGTCCAATATTTATACCTTGACCTTTCTTTGAAGCGCGCAATATAAATCCCAAATTCATTCATTCGTCGACATCTGCTTTTACCTTTCATTCAACTGTACCATCTGATGCGCCTTGATGCCTTAGGGCTAAGTCGTGCAATATAAATCCCAAATTCATTCATTCATTCAAGTGAGAGATGCTTCTAGAGGTTTCCCATTAGAGTGTCCAGATATCATGCCTTCCCTTTCCTGGCTCCAGACTAACTACTGGGGGATGTAGCCATTTATCTGAAGGCATGACACAGCCTATTCAAGTATAATTAGGGGTGTGCCCACCTCAGTCCTCCCTTCCTGCAAGTGATGGCCCACCCAGGCACCTAAGCTCTCTATTGTATGTGGCTGTCTAGGAGTAATACACAAAGTCCAACTGTCCGCTACACCTAGTCATGTAACCCAGAGACAAGCTGCAGGCACTAAATGGCTAAAGTAGAAAAATTCCAACCTTCCAAAGACTACCCAGCATGAACTGATTAGCTACTCCCATTTGGAAATTGGCACCTATTAAATGTAATATTGTAACTTCAATGTTAGCCTATGGGAGAGGTAGGCCTATCAGTGGTGAAACAGGAATTACATTTTTTTCACTACCAGGACATTTAAAACTAAAAAGTTCATGTTAATCTTTTTAAATACACCGCACCCTGCCCTTGGGGATGTCCAGGATCTACTCTAGGGGTGACTTATATGTATTAAAAAGGAAGGTCTGGGCCTGGCGAAAGTTTTATTTTGCCGGGTCAAAATGGCAGTGGAAAACATACATGCACAGGGTGCAATGGCAGACCTGAGACATGTTTAAAATGCTACTAATTTAGGTGGCACAATCAGTGCTGGTGGCCGACTAGCATATCTCCTATTAGAAGAATGATTTGGTTAAGAACTGTGGAGACTGGAATCAAAATGAACAAGTACCTCTCAGACCAAAAATTTGCATACATTTCCTAAAAAAGAACCTACAAAAGTCTTCCTATTATTGTCTAGAAATTGACTTTTTATCTTTCAATATTTTGTCCAAATGGAAAGTGATACCCTGTTCTTGATTTAAAAAAGAAGTTTTGGCGGTTTCTTGCCAATTAGGTGTTTATATTTTTTCTTATTCAAATTATATACACATTTTTACACATATATAGACTACTAGCAGCCCGTCCCGACGTTGTCCGGGTATGAATTGCTGCCGGCCAGTAGTATATTGTTTTGTAGGATTTCGTTTTGATAGCATTTCCTATCTGTGACAGGCCTGTGAAACGCTCCGATTCACAGTGCACTGCTGATGCACTTAAGAGTGCACGTTCAATAGTGTGTGAACTCGAGTTTCCCTACTTTATTTTTCCTTTCAATATTATATAGCGCGAACTCGACAACATGGCATGAGCACAATGTACATTACAGAAGAACACATTAATTTGTGGTAGGCATGGGGAGACAACGTGATTTGCCTGGAATCACAGGATGTTGAGCTGATGCCGAGATTAGAACATAGCTCCCCAGCTCTAAGGTTTTCAATTCTAGAACTTGTGGTGGGAGGTGTGTCTAAAAGTGTATGTCGGTGCTGGCCAGCAATGAGAGAGAACTGTGCATTTTTCAAATCGGTGGGGAAAAAATATGAGTATGTTGCTTGAGATGTGGTCCGCCGTGTCACCAATGTACTTACCGGGGGAGGGTACACACCCATTATTCCGCAACTTTCTTTCCGCATACCATCACTCCGCATACTTTCATTACGAAAGTACCACGACTCCGCAATGCCATTATAACGCATGGCATTACATTTTATATGCTTTTACCACGCCTACATTTACAACAAAATTCGTTGTAAATGCATGAACGGTAAAAGCATGTTTTTTTATGTTTGGATATGGTAAGTATGGGTATAGGGGTATATGTTTTGGGGTACTGAGGTATATGTTTTGGGGTGTTTGAGTATTTTAAGTGTTCAGATATACTTTTGGGTTATGGGGTACAAGGGTATTTTTAGGGTTCAGGGCTATGTTCGGGTTTTGGGTTATAGGGGTATTTTTAGGGTTCAGGGGTAGGTTTGGGTTTTGGGGTACAGGGGTATTTTAAGGGTTCAGGGCTAGGTTTGGATTTTGGGGTACAGGGGCATTTTTAGGGTTCAGGGGTAGGTTTGGGTTTTGGGGTACAGGGGTATTTTTAGGGATTCAGGGGTAGGTTTGGGTTTTGGGGAACAGGGGTATTTTTAGGGTTCAGGGCTAGGTTTGGGTTTTGGGGTACAGGGGTATTTTTAGGGTTCAGGGCTAGGTTTGGGTTTTGAGGTACAGGGGTGTTTATCGGGTTCAGGGCTAGGTTTGGATTTATGGGTACAGGGGTATTTTTAGGGTTTAGGGATAGTTTTGGGTTTTGGGGTACAGGGTATATTTATAGGGTTAAGATGGGTTAGTGTTTAAGGGTGTTGGGGTATTTTAAGGAGTACAGGTGGGTTATGATGATGGAGTGCAGGGGTATTTAAAGGGAGCAGGGTGGACACCCGGAGCTGGAATATACAGAACCTGGGAAGAAAAAACAATGAATTATTGGGCACAACGCTTTGCTTTTTTTCCCGCAATTCCGCGCCCGCACACGCCCACGCCCCCAGAACACGCCCACAGCACATGATATGAGACATGGCATGAAGGGCGGAACGTCCCACACTTCCCCAGCGTTTGTCACGGCCCCAGCACACGCCCACAGCACAACGAAGACACGCCCACAGGGGACTAGTTTGCTGGCACGGTTCTGTTACCTTTTAAATGTATATGGTGGGCGTCTGCATAGCCTATATCCTTCTGCTTCAACTGCCCTTTCCAACGCTGTATTGGGTGTTGTGATTGGTGCTGTGGTTCCTGAGATTACCCGCCTCAAAGGTTTGGGCTCTCTCTTTATTATATTAGTATAGATTTACAAATTACACCATAACAACAAAATACAATAGATATTCGCATTATTTTGGGCAATATACAAAACTTTGAGTAGCATAAATGTTACATTTACAAAAACATAACTGACACTACAATAATTCATTACTTATATACAACACATATTTACAAAATCCTCACACCTCAAATCCTTTGAGGGCGAATCTTGTATGTAACAAAATATCAAGTGTTATAACTGGTGTCCCTAAGTAAATTATTGTAGGGACCTAATTCCCTTTCGTCCTCTGTGTTATTTATGTGTCAGTGCTATTTTGTGCTATTCTGTGGCCCTATAGAGGTAAGAGCATTTGGTATTAGGCCGGGGTATCATCCCAAATTACTCTTCCCGTGATGCAGTGCTGCTTGTGCACTGACTATAGCAGTAATTAGTAGCATTTAATTTACAGGCCCTGTTTGGCAGTGGTAAAACGTGCCGAGTCCTACAGCCAGCCAAAACAAACTCAGAAAAACATGAGGGTTAAAGGTGAAATGTTATGGTGAAAACCATGCAAAGGATGCCAGGTATAACATAGTGGCTTTACCAATGATTTGTATCCTAATGCCACAGCTTATGCTTGTGTATATGTGGCAGACATCTTAGTATGGTTTTTCTTTTTTTTTAAGGTTAAATATGTCCACTGTGCATGTGCACACATGCATGGCCATCTTGAAATGAGACTTCTTTTGGTTTTCGAAAACTAATTCAAAGATGGGAACACATATTTTTGCACAAGCGCCATGGCCGTCTTTTAATGATTGTTTTTAAAGCAAAAGAAAAATCTTTCCATGAAGACTGCTGTGTATGTGTGCACATGCACAGCATCCACCCTGTAATGAAAAAAAACAACTTATACATGAATGCCTGCATGTGTAGATGGGTGGTAGTGACAGTGCAAGCAACCTCAGGGAGGTGAGTAGAGTGGAAGGGATACCATTTGTAGGAGAGCGGCATGGCAAGGGTGGGGAAGATGCAGGTTGTATCAAGGAATGAAGACAAAATAATTCATTATGCACTGAAATGTAAAGCTGTGGAATCAGCAATGGAAATCTATAAATCAACCACTCAAAATGCAGTGTAACTGATAACCCCTTAGGTGGGAAAAACTCCAGAAAAGGGACAAAAGCCAACAGAACAGGGAATTGGCATAGACAAGAAAGCCACTGAATAATGAGCAGGGCATAGTACCAAAGCCCACTCTAAAGGGCATATTTAAAAACCATGTTGCATTGCTCTTGTACCATGCAATGTGGTTTAAGATCGACGCAACTCAGAAATCAGATTTATGAAGACACGCAAGGCCATCTGGCGTGGCCCTGAGTGGCTTCATAAATCTCGAGTAAAGCAACGCAGCACAAATTGCTGCGTTGCTTTACTCTGCGCTAGGGAGGTTATCCATGGTCATTTCATGGGTGTTCCCACACAACTCCCATAGTTTTTGACACATTCCCAGATTTACCAGAACTGATAAACCTGGGAATGCCCAAAAAGATACACAGTCTCAGGAGAGGCGCAAGAAGGAGAATTCTGAAGCACATATAGATGAAAATACCTCTTGAGTTTGTATTTGTGCAGGAAGTTGCCCCTTCCAGCACAGAAACAAACCTGCATACAACACAGGCACTCTGGAAACATGGTGCAAGGGTGCCTGCTTTGGCGCTAGGCAGCCAAAATGGAGCCAGCATAGGGGAAAAGGATAGAATGCACTGTATCCTTTCAAATACAGCGCATTGCTGCCCTTTCCCTGTCACGTAGTGCAGCACAACAATGTGACATGCTGCACTGCGCCTCACTGTGAGACAATGTCATAAATATGACCCTAAATATACTGGATATAATGGATACAATAGGTCTGTTTGCCAATGTTAGACCTGGCATCATTGGCGTGAGTCTCCCTTCCATTTTTGACGGATTGCCTCCTCTGTTTTGATATGTTTTTTCTGGTTATATGCTCGGGGCACGGTGCCACTGCTATTCAGTGCCACAGTGCAAGTGCTCCCTATGTTAAATTGATGTACTAATTGCTGATTCCATCAATGGGTTATTTGATTTACCGGTCAGCCCCTAGTACAGTGCACCATGTGTGCACAGGGCTTGTAAATCAAATGCTGCTGTTGGGCTTGCAGCACTGGTTGTGCCACCCACAGAAGCAGCTTTTAAAGTGCGCCTCAGGTCTGCCATTGCAAGGCATGTGTGCAGTTTAGTACTGCCATGTCGACTTGGCAAGTGCACCCACTTGCCAGTCCCTAAACCTTCCCTTTGCTTCATATTAGACACCCCTATGGTAGGCCCAAGGGCAGGGTGCATTGTAAGTATAAGGTAGGACATACGCTGGTGTGTGTAGCATGTCCTAATAGTGTACTACAGCCATTTTCATTTTTCACTATTGCAAGGCTACCTGTACTCCATAGGCTAGAATGGGCAGTCAGAATATTACATTCTTATAATCCTAACTGACTCAGGGAACATGGTAGAAATTCGAATTTAGTATGCCTGAACTCAGAATAATAAAATACATATTTTAGTAAAGTTGGTTTTAATATTCTGTGTTTGAAAATACCACTTTTAGAAAGTAGGTATTGTCTTGCCTATTCCTTGTCTAGGTTTGTGAGTGACAGGGCTGGGGGATTCCAGGAGACAGGCTGGGGCAGCCCAGTGGTGAATAGAGAGATCTGAATCTAGATGGGAGGGAGGAGTTGCACCTGGGACCTGAATAGGGCTGGGCCTTCCCTCTACAATGCTGGCTCCACCTCCTTTAACTTGTCTGATGTCTCTGCCCTGCACTGTGAAAGGAGAGAAGGAATCTTGTCAACAAAGTTATCCAGAGTGTGATGTTTTCTCCTCTTCCCCTTTAAGTCCTTAGAGTCTTTATTAATGTTCTTAGATTGTAGAATGAATGCTCTCAAGTGTTCTAGTTTCATCAGTTGCTGTTGGCTGCTCTGGGATGAGGTTTTAATAAACCCATCTAACTACTAGAAATGTTATTCTGCCTTTATTCTTCATTTTAACTATTTTATAATGGCGACGATTGGACATTTACCTCAACTAGACAACAACTCGGCAAAGAAATCCAACTCCTCCCCTCCTACAGCGGCTGTTATTAAAAAAGGAAAAGAAGCGTTGACTTCTCAGCGGCAGTGAGGAAAGAAATATCATGGTGAGGAGAGCGGGAGGTTTATTTTTATAAAAAAAATATTCTGGGACTTAAGCTAGCTTAATTTTTCAATTTATAAAGCTTTCCGTATTACGAGTACGTTTTAGAAGTGCTCGCGCGTGTGCTCGCGCTCTTTGAAAGATATCTCGAGCTGGCATCTACGTCACTTGCACGCAACCCTGCGTTACACGCACCCTGCGCTTCAGAAGAACTACGTCTATTTCAAAGGATAGTGCGCTCTACGCTGCGTTTCAGGGTCAGACTCTTGCGTTTCAGTGACAAGTCACAATGTATTTCAAAGCATTCCAAAGCTTTGCGTTCAAATTCCAGCAGCGTTCCGGCACCATTGTTCACCTGTTCACTCGGCATCACTCGGCATTAACACAAGTTCTACTGTTCATCCAGTGTTCTTTGTTTTCTTTTCATTGAAAGCATTCCATATTCCATTCTGATGTAATAGAAGCTTACTTTTGTTCAATTGTGCTTCACAGCAAAGATCACTTAACAAAGGATAAAACAAAAAAAAAAAAAGAATATATATATATAAAAAAAAAATTATACATTATAAGAAAAGAAAGGACAGTAGAAGAAAACAAATAAATTGAAGGATATTTTAAAAGACATATTTTTTTTACATTAAGTAAAAGGAAATTTAAATTCAATACCAGTCAAATACAGTCAAATACTGCGAGATAGTGATTTAAAAAAAAAAATGCAAAATGTAACCCAACCAGCATTTTTTCTTACGAGTCCAGGGGAGCCCAATGTGAAGTGGAAAAAATGGAAAAAGATCTTTGCAAATTATGCAAGGGTTTGTGGAACAAATTTAAGTGCGGAGAGAAAACACTCTCTTTTTTTACATTGTCTAGGAGGAGAAGGTCAAGATGTTCTTGAACATTTACCAGATCTATCGGCTGCTGAACAAAGGAATCTGAATGAATACGAGATAGCGATTTTACAACTTGATAGACACTACTTACCTAGACTCAGTACTATTATGGAAAGGTACCATTTTGGACTAAGGGAACAGACGAAAGATGAGTCGGTGGAAGATTACGTATCTTCTCTAAGAAAACTTGCATCGTCATGTAACTTTGGCCAAACCCTTGATGAAAGGATTCGTGATCAATTTGTATTAAGATGTGCGCACGATGAAATTAGAAAAGAACTTTGGTTGAAAGATGAGCCTCCCCTTGAAGAAGTGTTGGTAATAGCAAAGCAAGTTGAACACATGACAAGGTGTGTTGGTGAACTGAAAAAAGAGAAAGAGAAGCCCGATACTTCGGAGGCGAAAGAAGAAATAAAAGTTGATGAGACTATTTGTCAATTAAAAAAAACAGTTAGTGTAAATTGTGATGATAAACAAAATAAGCCGACATATTCAACAAATAACAGGTTTTCATGTTTCAGATGTGGTCAAACTAATCATCTGGCTAATTCTCCCATTTGTCCTGCTTTAAAAGTAACCTGTAATTTATGTAATAAAAAAGGTCACTATGCTAAATTTTGCAGGACAAAAGCACAAGGTGGAGACAACTCAAGAAGAAGATGGTCTCAACCTCAAGTGAGATCAATTTGTTTTGATGTACATGATGATAAAGCAGATCATCCTTCTTTCATGGTTAAGGTAGAAAATTCTATGGTGAACTTTAAATTTGATTCTTGTTCTAAAATAACTATAATTGATGAAAAACTGTTTAATGAGTTATTTTCTAAAAATGTGAAAATGTTTAAATGTGATATTTTACCCCTAGGTTATAGTGACAAACCAATTTCCATGTGAGGATATTTCATGGCAGAGATTGAGCTTGGATCTCACATTATTGTGGGAAAAGTTTATGTGTCAAGAAAGGGTGATGCATTGTTGGGTTGGTTACATCAACGTCAATTGGGGGTTACACTTGATCCCAATGCTTCTCCCCAAGTTCAAATTAATGAGATATCTAATACAGTATGCAATGTGAGTGATGAGAAATTATCTTTAAGTTTAGCAAAACAATTTCCTGATGTTTTTAAAGAAGGTTTAGGATGTTTGTTTGGTTACAAGCATCACATTAAATTGAAAGAAAATGCCCTTCCTGTGGTAGCGAAGGTTAGGAGAATTCCCCTCATGGAGCAAGTGAAAGTGCAGGAGGAACTAGACAAGCTTATTAAGAATAATATAATTGTACCGGTTGAAGCAACTGAATGGCTTGCTCCAGTAGTTATAGCAAAGAAACCTACTGGCGAGATTCGTCTTTGCATTGATTTAAGATCATTAAATAAAGAGGTTGTGGTTGATAGGTTTCCCCTCCCTAACATAGATGAGATGATTTGTACTTTAGAAGGAGCAAAATACTTTACTACACTTGACTTAGCTTCCGCCTACCATCAGGTGGAACTAGATGAATCCTCTCAAGAGTTGACTGCATTCATAACACCTATGGGTACATTTAAATTTAAAAGAATGCCTTTTGGTCTCGTTTCCGCGGCCTCTGTTTTTCAACGGATCATGTCAAAGATTTTAAGGGGTCTAGTTGGTGTAAAGTGCTATCAAGATGATTTACTGATTCATGGTAGTGACATTGATGAACACGATACTCGTCTGTCTTTGGTTTTGAAACGTTTGGATGGTGCAGGCATGACTTTGAAAAGGTCTAAATACAAATTCAGAGTACAGGAGGTAAATTATTTAGGACACTGCATCACTGGCAATGGAGTTTTTCCCAAAAAAGAGTTGATTGAGGCCATTGATAAAGTGAAAGATCCTACTTGCAAGGATGAACTTCTATCATTTTTGGGTATGGTGGAGTTCTATGGTAAATTTATTTTCAATTTTGCAGATAAGACTCACAATTTAAGAAAGTTGACTGTAAAAAATTCTGTTATTGACTGGTCCAGTGAGTGCAAAGAGGAATTTTTAAGTATAAAGAAAGAGTTGAGTAAAGCCCCTTCTCTCCATGATTTTGTCCCTGGTCTTCCCACTGTCATGTTTACTGATGCTAGTGATAAAGGACTAGGAGCGGTTTTAGTTAAAAAAAAAGATGGTAAGGATATCTTGATCTGCTGTTCTTCCCGTTGTCTCAGAGGTTCAGAGTACAATTACTCTGTAATAGAGAAGGAGTCCTTAGCGATTTTCTGGGCTTTAAGGAAGTTTAAAAATCTAATTTGGGGCACAAATGTTAGTGTTCTATCTGATCATAAGCCATTAAAAGAGGTGTTTTCAAAGAAAGGCCTTGATGCCATATCCTCTAGAATTAGAAGGTGGATCGTTTCTTTGCAAGAATTTGAGTTTGATGTTGAATATATTCCTCGGTTGGCTAACAAGTCGGCGGATTGTTTATCAAGGTTGGTTGACTCTTCCTTTGACAGGTCGTTGCCTTCTTTCAAGAGAAGTCAAAGAATTTGTAGGACTCCTTGTTATTTAAAAGACTATGTTTAATCCTATTCTTTCCTTTTCATGTTTTTCTTGGTCATCCTGATGCTTAACCTTTAATTTGTTTAGTTTCAATGTTCTTATAATTTGCAATGCTATTTATCTAAATGTAAGGAAGGGAGATGTGTGATGTTTTCTCCTCTTCCCCTTTAAGTCCTTAGAGTCTTTATTAATGTTCTTAGATTGTAGAATGAATGCTCTCAAGTGTTCTAGTTTCATCAGTTGCTGTTGGCTGCTCTGGGATGAGGTTTTAATAAACCCACCTAACTACTAGAAATGTTGTTCTGCCTTTATTCTTCATTTTAACTATTTTATACAGAGCTGTGCCTTCCCTCTCCTGTGCTGGCTCCACCTCCTGTGGGGCGGCTGATGTCTCTGCCCTGCACAGTGAAAGGAAGGAGAGAGTCATGTAAACAAAGTGTTCAGGAACTGGTTTGGACTAGGCAGAGGCCTCTCTGCCCTCAGAGAACAAAGGATTTTGGGGTATAAATATTGGGACGCTGATCTGAACAAATTAGATCACTTCCGGAACCAAATAACTTTTTGCAAAGGAGAAGAACCAAGGAAGCTGCAGGAGTTGGACTGCCCCTCTGCCAGTGTGCTGTTTGATGGGTTGGCCTGCAGTGGTTTCTTTTTTGCCAAAGAAAAGGAGAAGGAACTATTTTAAGGACTTACATCATCTACAGAATATTCTCCAAGGGCTTGAACTGTGCTTGCCTCCTGCTGAAGTCTCAGGGACAAAAGACTTAGGGCCAGATGTAGGTAATCCTATTTTACCTATTCTAAAATACCGAATTTTACCGATTCGGTATTTCAGAATCAGTAAATGGGATGTAGCTAATTATTCGGTAAATATTTCCGAATCAGTAGTATTCGGTATTACCGATTCAGTATTTACCAAATGGGTAAATACCGATTCTGTATTTACCGAATCAGTAATTCCCATTCACTCCTATGGGCCTGGAGGCCCATAGGAATGATTGGGAATTAACGATTGGGAATTACCGATACAGTATTTACCGAATCGGTAAATACTGATTCAGTAAATACCGAATCGGGAATAGGGGGACCATGTTCATGGGTGGCATGGTGTCACATTGACACCCTGTTGCACCCCTAAATTGTGCCCTGCATCCTACTTGCGACACGAATGATGCGTCATATTAACAGTATGACGCATCATTGCACAAGGAGTTATAGATACGTCAGTATTTCAGACGTATCTGTATGGCGCAAAAGTGACGCATTGCTGGAGTGTGTCACAAAAGTGAAGCAACTCCAGCAATGTGTCCTTTCACATGGGGCAAGCCCCATGTGAAAGGGCCTGCGTCAGTCTTATGCCTGCTGTGAGGCAGGCGTAAGAAATTGGCGCATTTGTGCCCTAGAAGTGGCGCAGTGAAATCTTATAGATTTCACTGCGTCACTTCCATGACCCTTTCTTGCGTCAGAACGTCCCCCCCTGCATAAATAATACCTGGCGTAGGTATAATGTAGCGCAGGGGTTTACAAAGTGATGCATCTAGGTAGATGCGTCACTTTGTAAATATGGTGCAACAAGGCACATTTTTTACCCTGCTGGTGCATCACAAAAAGTGACGCACCGGCGGCGTAAAAGTGACACATGGGCTCATGGGCATGGCAGAGGCCATTCCCTAACAGCACGCGCCATTACTTAGAGTGTAAGGAACCCGTAATTGGCCGGTGTACCTGTCCGAAAAACGGAAGTGATCTGTCAGGAGCACCGACCAGTAAGAAGAAAGGAAATGGGAGCAAAGCAGAAGTAAGCAAATGACAGGCAGCAGGAGGGATTACACTCAGAATGAATGATGACATCAGGTCTTGCAGACAACGCCAGTGAGCTAAACCTCGACCTAAAAATAGTGGTACATAAATTATTTCAACGCCTCCCTAGGGAAAGTAAGCTCTATACAAATGTAATTTATTTTGTGTAAATACTGGGAAAGACCAACACATCTGACATTTTTACAGTGCATGTATACCTCCTAAAAAGGGACTGAACAAAGTGAAAAGCTGCCTCTCTTAAGTATGTATGAAGTGCTAACAAGATGTGAGCCTTTGTTTCCCCTCCGCTTCATTTGCCTCAATTGTGAGGCTCCTGACTGCTCCCAGGCAACAGACTGGAACAAAATGAGGCCTGATGACACCTCAAATTCTACCTTTGTTATGGGACCAGGACGAATGTAAAATAAGAAATCCAGTCCCCACGTTGCTGAAAGTGTGCTAGTGTGGAAATTACACTGGGACGAGTTCAGCACATTATTCAGTGGGGCCCAACTTCTTGGCAGAGTGGACGGCGTTCACCTTGTTAAAATAGTGGGTGGATGCCGTCCACCCGCGTGAACCCTTGACTGCTGCCCTGCATACCTAGCTTTTGTGTTCACTGCAATACCAGAAGCCAAAGCATTGAGAGGCTTGAAACTGAGAGAAGAAAAATAATGTTACCCTCTTCAGTCAAGCCTCCAGGGGACAGCAACAATTTTACCAAACAACCCTTCATCTGCCCCAAGTAGCTTTTCCATCCTTCCTCTCAAATGGTGGTTCCGTATGGAAACAAAAACTCCAAAAACATAATTTGCAGAGAGATAAACTCCATAATATGGATTGGCTTAATCTAAACCTTACTTAAATATCTACTACACAAATTTCAACTTGTATTTCATTTCCAAATTCAGCCAAACTCACTGCCATTATTAGTGGATACATTTTCTGTTTGAGCTCCACATGTGACATAATTCCGAGCTGGTGCTCAATAAAAATGCGTTGATTTTTTTGTAGACACGTTCATGTAAGACCAAAATTTGGGTGATTGGGGTTTTACAGTCTGTTTTATCAAAAAATGTTATTGAAATCAATAGTGTCATTACAAATGCCACAGATTTACGGCGTAGTAAAAATCTCCCCAGGGTAATTCAATTATAACAGTGTTTTGCCCCGACGATTTCACTTCTGCATTCAGAGTAAATAAGGATGGAATAGGAAATGACGTGCAAATGCTGTTTTACCACACCCAAAATCTGCATGTTTCCCCCATTAAGATCTGTTATGCCTGACAACAGAAAGTGCAGCAATTTCACACTACTCAGAATTCGAATTAGTCTCAAACAGTGCTCATGCCCAATATCTGATGCAGCCAGTCAAAACCATCTTTATTCGTCAATGAGCCATAAAAGCATAAAACATTTAAAAAACAACATAATAATTTTAAAATATATATCCGATGTAACTTGTAATTATAATGGAGAAGTGCAATTGTTGGGAAATGGGGCTCAGGTGGGGTTTGGGTAAATATTGGGTTTGGGACAAGTGAAGTGCTTTAAAGTAAGGAATTGAGGAGTGGAAGGTTTAGGTTAGCAAATAATGGAGGATTGGGTGTGCACAATCGGAGACAAATATATATATAGTGCAAACTAGACCCGACGATATCAGAGCGATTTACATGAGCACCAATTTCGTTACAGATGAACACATTCATTTTGTTAGGTATGGGGAGTGTAGTATGTTAGTACACTGTACCTTTAACGTGTACATTCTTATTAGAGTGTTCACTTGATTCCATATCCCTTCACTCTGTTCTTCCACAAGAGTTTTGCTGTTGGTGTTCGTCACTCTAGCAACCTCCGTCATGGGCTCCCTACAAATTGTACTTCTAAGAATAAATCTTCATTCAGCTCTACAGATTGGATCTGCAAGTTATTCTTCACATTTGGCCACACTACAATTTTGGTACCAGGAGTGGGGCGAATTTTTATTTCCTTCAATTTTATTCAACTGGATTTCGTCGGACTCTATCCTGAATTTTGTTTGATTTGGAGCCAACAGACGTATTTGTCTCGACCACCTCGAATATTTTTCTACGTTCCAGAAGGTGGGTCAGACATCATATACTATATTTGACTATTTATTTTCAACTTACAGTTGTTTTCAAGCTCCCCTTCCTCGAGCTCTCCCTTAATAATACTGTTTTTTTCTATAGGGCGAACAGCTACCTCAACTAGGAGGTGTCCCGGCGCTGTGAGAGCAAAACAAAGCCAGACTGCCCGGTAAGCGAGCAAAGTTAAGGATCCAGTGAAAATAACCAAAACTTGAGCTTCAAATGTAAACGTTCTACCGGCATTCTTCTCTTCATCTACAGTGATGCTTCGCGTCACAATCTCAGCCACTCGTCGTCTCTTCGCTGCAAAACCGCTGAGCTTTGTGGGAGCAGTGTGACGACAGGAAGACCCGCAAGGCATTCTGGTAACAGCATGGTGACGTTACAGGTATGGCAGCCATTTTGAGTAAGTTGTGAAGTTCCCCGACTTTACTCCAACGTTTCTTGTGATCTCCGCTCTAATCGGTGACTCGCACACCATTAACTGCTACAAATCCAGCATTCCTCATTTTGTGTTACTTTCCGGTGCGTCTCACAAGCGGTGATTCGCACACCTTCAATTTCAGTTATTCAGTTATTCAGTTACATCCCGGTTTGAACAGCAATTCAATACGACTGTAAGTTACTGTTTTACATATTTTTAGTTCCTCATCTCATCTTCATGGCTACTGCTCAAGGGGTAATACAGCCATCACCTTTCCTTCAGAAACCAGGTAAACCAGACTTAAAATGGTCTGAATGGTTGAAAGACTTTGAGAACTATTTGACTGCAATTGTTGCCAATGGTTATTCTTCTACTAGGAAGTTAGCTCTTTTAGTTAATCATCTTGGAGCTGCTGGTCGCAGGGTTTTTGAGAATCTTCCTCATTTTCCTCTGCCAGTTTCAGAAGATGCTGTCTGGAATGTGTTTCTAGAGGCTAAATTACGTATGGGGAAACAATATCCTGACTCAACAAGCTTCCTTCTAGAGAGATTCAATTTCGCAATGTGCAAACAGTCCTCGGAAGAATCTATTGAATACTATATTGCAAATTTAAGAGTTCTAGCTGAAAAATGTGATTTTGGTGCTAGTGTCGACACATATATTAGAGATCAATTCGTGTTCCATTGTTATTCCAAAAAAATACAAGAGCGCCTTCTTACATCGTGTAATCCCACTTTGAGTGAAACAATTGATATAGCCAAAAGTATTGAAAGGTCAATTGTCACGTCAAAGGTCGTAGCCAGTAACCAACATCCTAATTTTTCTTCGAAAATAAATAATCAAACTAGTCCTCCTGATGCTTCACAAACCATGAATTTTGTCTCTGAAAGTAATACTGTTTGTGCTATCAATTCAAAACAAGGGTCAGAGAGAAAATTTAATAGAAATTAATCCTCAAGACCTCAACTCATTTGTTTTCGATGTGGTTCTAGAAACTACATAGGAAATAACCCTACATGCCCTGCTTTAGGAAACAAATATATGAAGTGTCAAAAATTTGGTCATTTTCAAAGTGTGTGTAACAAAAGGCTTTATACTCCTTTCAATAGCAATTGTAGACCCAGAATAGCTAATATATCATTAGATTCACCTGAAACACAAGATTGTACATCTCAGTTTGCGAATATGGTTGTTACAATTGACATACCTGAATTTTCAGACAAACCCATCAAAGGTCAATTTGTTGACATAAATATAAATAATAATGTTATTCCTACCATGACTGATTCAGGTGCACCTGTTACTATTCTAGCTGATGTCACATTTTACCAATTATGGCCTGACAAATTTCCACTTATGGCTCCCGATATTAACCCGAAAGCTTTCTGCGGGCAAGATATTGATTTAATAGGATTCTCTTGGGACCTCTTACTTGTCTAGGCAGATCAATTAAAACAAAAATGTATGTGGCAATTAGGGGAAGAAGTATTGCTGGGTGGAAGGACCTTGGCCTTTTAGGCATAATTTTACGTCCCGGACAGGACCCTCCCATGGTATTAGGTGAGTTACTGTCAAACATTCTAGCTATTTCTGACCACAGTTCCATTGTTGACAAGTATACTGCAGACTTCCCTGATCTTTTTAAGAATTCTGTTGGCATTGCCAAAGGGTTTGAATACAACATTTTATTGAAAGATAGCGCCATTCCCATTGTGCACAAAGTCTGACCTATCCCTCTCAGTGTCAGAGAAGATATTAAAACCCTTCTTTCCAAGCTTCAAACTGAAGGCATTATTGCGCCTATAGATGCCTCTGAATGGGTTTCTCCGGTTGTTTTGCGGAAAACAAATGTGGATCTAAGTTTGTATGTTGATTTAAGGTCCCTCAACCAGAATATATTTGTTGACTGTCATCCTTTACCGCATATACAAGAAATGCTAGCCAACATAGGTAAATCAAAATTTTTCTCTACCATCAACCTACATACGGCTTATCATCAAATCCAACTTTCATTAAATTCTCAACACCTCACTGCTTTCGTAACACCTTTTGGTGCATTCAAATACCTAAGGTGGCCTTTTGGCCTCGCATCAGCTGCAAGTGTTTTCCAAAAGCTTATGGACAATCTCTTTGGTGAGTTGAGTCAAGACAAAGCATTTCAAGATGACATATTAGTACATGCTGAGACTGAAGAAAAACATTTCATTATTCTTAACAAAGTCTTTTCAATTTTACAGGATAAGGGCATGACCATAAAGGCCAACAAGTGTAAATTACTTGTCCGTAATGTTGAATATTTAGGCCATTTAATTTCTAGCAATGGCATCAAACCAAAATTTCGTAACACTGAAGCTATACGCAGTGCACCTCCTCCTTCTGATAAAGATGCTTTGCGGTCTTTCCTCGGTCTCTGCGAGTATTATGCTAGATTTGTCCCTGGTTACGCCCAACTAATTCAACCATTGAGATGTTTACTGAAAAAGGGATGCAAATTAGGGTGGACTAACATTCTACAAGAATTTTTTGAGAAAGTTAAACTACTAGTAATCAATGCTCCTGCTTTGCAATCTTTTGTTCCCAAAGCTAAACCTTTCATGTCAGTTGACACTAGTCAAAAAGGGCTAGGAGCAGTATTTGGCCAATGGGTGGATGGTAGAAAAAGTACCATTGCTTTCGCTTATCGTGCTTTAACTACAGCTGAATGTAGTTATAGTACGATTGAGCGCGAAGTACTCGCTATTGTATGGGCTGTCCAAAATGTCAAAACTTATATTTGGGGTGTTTCTTGTGAAATTTTTACCGACCGTCTTTATTGTCTGGGAATGGTCTAGGGAAATCATCCGCTGGATTAGTGAGATTACTCTCCAAGCTACAGGAATACAACCTTGTCGTCAAATACGTCCAGGGAGGGAAAAATGTACGTGCAGATTGTCTTTCTCGCTTACCACTGCCAGATTGCAGTGAAGGAGACGACAGTCCTCATTCTGATTGTGTTGTTGGTCTAGTTGATGCTGTTGCTTTGTGCCCTAATAGTATATCTCAAAGTGAATGGGCATCTGCCATGACAGATGATGAGACCCTCAAGAAGGTAGACATTTTCATTAAAACCAAATGGCCAAATACCAAAAATCTCAATAACGAGTTGAGATCCTTTGCACAAATTAGAGATGAAATATAATTTGAAAATAGGATTTGTGTCAGAGATGGGCTTTTCGTTCCTCCAACCTTACTTAGGAATAGGATCATTGATATAGCTCATGAAGGCCATTTAGGCATTTCTGCTACCTGTAAAAAATTGAAAACTATCTATTGGTGGCCTAATTTAGACAAGCAAGTACAGTTTTTCATTGACAGCTGCCCAACATGTGTTGTCTCAGATAAACACTGGAAAGTCAGCAAGAAACCTTTATTTCCTGTACCATTTCCTGACCTACCTTGGGATAAAATTGCATTAGACTTTTCAGGACCTTTCAATTTACTACCTGTAGACAAAATATATTGTATTATTGCTATTTATTACCATTCTAAATGTATTTACTATTCTTTTGCACAGACAGCAAATTGTTCTACGGTTATTGGTTTTCTTCAAAATATTTTCAAAATTGAAGGTACTCCCAACTACATTGTTACCGATAATGGGCAACATTTCACTTCTAATCAAGTTGTCAGTTTTTTACAATCTAATGAAATACAACATCTCAAAGTTGCTTTATATAATCCATCTTCAAATGGCCTTGTTGAGAGAGCAAATAGGTTTATTAAAGAAGGAGTTCAGACTGCCCTTGCACCTAATGTTGATTTTGTCGATTTTTTACAAAACAAAATTTGGGCATATTTGAACACTCCGCATTCAACGACTAACATCACACCTTTCAAGGCCCTTAGAGGAAGAGAATCCAAATGCAAACTTATGCCCAAATGGTTTAACAATTTATCTGCAGGTCAGAATATAGTGAAGCAACATAGTGCTGCAACAGATCTACAGGCCACTAAAAATGTTGTTACTAAGAAACAATCTCTTCAAAAAAAAGATTTGGATGGTAAATCTAAATGTAATAACATTGAGTTGAATGTTAATGATTAGGTTCTCATTAAGAAGCCTTTTAAAATATGTAAAGGTCAATCTAAATTCATTCTACCCGTTCGAGTCATTAAAGTCACTAATTCTTCTGTTTTACTGGATAACAAAGGTTGGTGGAGCAAGAACAATGTGGTGAAAGTTTCTAAAAATCAGGTCGAGATTTTTAACAAAACATATTCCAACAGAGATGTTGAAAATGATTCTGATTTTACCTTTGGACCTGGTTTTGATTTTAAAAATTGTCAAACTAACAATTTGAATTCCTCCTCATGTTCTCCTCAATCTTCTTCGAGAGATATCTCACCTAATTTAAATGTTTCTGATGATAATGCTGTTGTTCACAACCATCGTAATCACAAATTGCCTATTAAATTTAAAGATTATGTACTTTACTAATTTTTGTGTTCATGGGGGAGGGGTATGTAGTATGTTAGTACACTGAACCTTTAACTTGTACATTCTTATTAGAGTGTTCACTTGATTCCATCTCCCTTCACGGGAGTTTTGCTTTTGGTGTTCATCACGCTAGCAACCTCCGTCGTGGGCTCCCTACAAATTGTACTTCTAAGAATAAATCTTCATTCAGCTCACATTTGGCCACACTACAGGGAGATTAAGTGATTTGCCCAGAATCACCGGATGTTGAGCGTTATTACACAGACTCAAACCCGGTTCTCCAGCTTTGAGGTCGACCCTCTAGCCATAAAACTACATCCTCTAGAAATGGGGGAAAAGGGATGATGCGTGTGTATGTAGGGGAGTAGAATTAAACAGACTGGGTTTAAGGGAGGGACTGAAATATGATTTGGCAGCATGTGTGACAAGTTGAGGTGATTGAAGGTAACAAGAGTAAGGTATGGTGATTGAAGACAGTAAGGTCAGGAGGTATACATTGAAACAAGGAAACCAGATTTGTAATAAGAAGGATTTTGGAAATGTATTTATTTATTTTATTTTTAAAGTTTTATATAGCGCGAACAAGATTTTTGCAGATATCAGAGCGCTTTACAGAAACAGTAGGTAGGATGAACAAACTGTTGAAAACAGTATAAAATTCGGTAGTGAGTGAGTTGCAAAATAGGGTAGCAATCGCACAAGAGTATGCACACTAATAACAATCAAGAAACAATAATATAGAAGCCGTCCAGCGTCGACTCGAATAAGATTATAGCACCCCAGAGGGTGAGTAACCACACTGTTGAAAACAGAATATTAGGCAGTAGTGAGTGGATTGCAAGTTAGTAAAGCACTCAAGTCATAGTGTACAGCCCTAATGAACAATCTGGAAACCAATAATATAGCATCCGTGCAATGATTTTGATCCAGTAGCAGTCATAAAAGAGTCTAACATAGATAAGCATTCAGGTAGCCGATAATATAGGAGCCATGTACTGTCATTGTTCCAGTAGCAATAGGGTTCAGGTGAACTTAGCCATAAGGATGGCTTTACAAAACTGGAATACTACTTCCATCTGTGCAAGCCACCTTGTGACCGTGTCAGTTCAGGTCAATTGTTGTCATAGAGCAGCTATTCCAGTTGTGTTAAAAATGTTGGGCTTATACTGCATTCAAACATTCATATGAATGCCCCTATCAACACAATCACCTGTTCCAATAACACCTTTTTCTGCAGCTGCTACCTGACTTTCAAAGGTTTACCCATGTCCATTCGTAAAGATACACAGTTTATTTCTAAGTTTCTTTCTGAAGTTTCAAAGTTTAGAAAATCCCTCAAAACTTGGTTTCAATTCTATTAATTAAATGAATGCAATGTTCTCTCAGCACTATCAGTCAGCGCTCATTGCTATTGCGCCTTGATGCCTTCTGTGTTTTTTCTATACTTAAGAAACACTCAACTAGTATTAGAAATAGAAATATACACTTGAAATATGAACTAGTGGTGAATCTTAGAAAAAAAGACAATTTGCAGACTTTGCTCTCTTGCATTTGGTGCAATGGGGGCTGCTTTGTTTGATCAGGGCATGGAGGAGGGATAAGGGGGTGGCATCTAAACATCCCATGTAGGTAATAACAGGCGTCTGTTCAGCATAGTGATGAAAATGATCTTATTTAAGTAAGAGTGTTATGTTGTGTATTACTTGTCATATCACTTTAACTGTGTTAATTCCACATTCCACCCTACAGTGTTCTTACTCCATGTTCTCTCCTATGTGTTCCAAGATTATTCAGTTGATACTTACTGCTAAGCTGTCTGGTTGTGTACCTGCTCAACTCTGTAATAAACTTAATTCAACCTACTTGGAGTCATCTCCTCAATACAACACTGGCGACGATCGGGATATGAATACTTTTTCATTATACCTTGGAACCGCTGTATTTTGTTTCTTGAATTATTTTGATTGATATTGGAGCAGAGACGACGTTGGTTGTGCTTAGACGGCGCATTGGGAACTATTTGCCTGGACGAGCAGCTGATTCCGGTGAGCGACAAATTTTGCCTAAAGAAGTTGTGCATTTTTAACAATTTTTCACCTTACTAGCGCTCAAGCTCTTTGGAAGTTCACCGTTGCTCTCCTTGAACTGGACGCGGGATGATCTTCACGACATTCTTCTTGTGACGTTTTCCACGCTCTCAAGTTTCCCGAAGGCTCGCTGCTTTCCTTCCTACGTCAGACGTTCTTTCTGAACGTGGCGCGTCATGTGATGCGCGGCAGCCATTTTGGATTGGGCAGGCCTACTCGCATTTAGTAAAACAATACGAAGCATTTCCTGAATACCGATTTAGACACCCCCAATCTGTAATAAACTTAATTCAACCTACTTGGAGTCATCTCCTCAATACAACAAAGAGGATCAGTTAAAAGTGAAGCAAACCTCATGTTGCCAAGGCTAGTTTTGTAGGATACTACGTAGGTGGTGAGGGTAGATCTTGTATTGACAGGCATAAATGGAAGTCAAGGGAAGTGGGACAAAAGTGCAATGATTCCGATCCTTAAGTGCGAGATCCTTATTTTATGGAACTATATTCTGTATATACTACTAGTTTTGCTTTTTATTATTTTACTTTATTGTTTCATTATAAAACATTGGGAAGTGTGAGTAATGCCATTACATATCGAGCTCACCATTATAGGTACTAGAATATGGCCTTCCAGGCCAGAGCAACAGAATGGAAAGTATATCATCGGAGGATTGTGGAATGTCAGGGTTTAGGTGCACAAAGAGACTAGAGTTCATGGTTCTGGTGGAAGTAACAATGAGACACTGCCTTTTCACAGTTTCTTCTCAGTCTCGCTCATGCCTGATGTGAGAATAAACATTTACTCTTCTTGGACATAGTCTGTGGGCAAGGTGTAATAGTTGAGCTCTTGCCACAGATGAAGCCCTAGGCCTGTCACATTGGTTTTGGAATGCAAGTATTAGAAACATCCTCACTGACACAAGGAGACAAATGTCAAAGGTCATTTTGTTTTCTTGTATATATGACATGACAACCCTTTCACTTCAGGGAAGTAGTCATCACAACATCAGGTGCATTGGAGGGCTTTCCAGCGAGAAAGATTGGACACTCATCTGTTGGTGGTTACTTGTTGTCCAGAGACTTTGAAATAGGCAGTTCTAAGCGTGGTTCTTGCAGACTGTCTGTTCCTGCTTGAGGGCCTGGCTCTCCATAATGCGCACTGGCTTCTGCTTAAGAGCAAAGAGGGCGATCAATGCCTTAAAGCTCTGGTGCCGCAGAAAGCCAGTGGTCTGTCAATGGACAGAGATTTAAGTAGTACTGTTTAGGTGCACAAGTATGCCCTCACTGTACCAACAGTAAAGGCCTGGATATATGTCTCACCACTAATTATCCCTCCTTTCTCAAAAAAGCCTTCCAATAATGGCAGCTCAAATTGGTTCCAGGTACGAAATTCAGAGTCAGTCAAGCCCAGAGGAAAATATGGATTAAAAGTTATGAGCAACAAGTGGGAGAGATACATCATGACATTATCTTTCTGGACTATGCTGTCCCATTATTCTTGTAGCACAGAAGTCAAATTCAGTATATGAAGGTCAAGAGCTCTGTGATGCGCTCATCTGAATTTCTGACTTTTTGGGTTCCGATGTATTGTTTGTAGAGTTGGTTTTGTGAACCGGAGTGGGAGAATTTGTGTCACACAGAGAAGTCTTGGCATAAAGCTTATAAGTGACCAACCCAAACCAAGAAATCTCAAGTCCTTTACGGAGGGAGATATAGGCATTTTTATAAGCTATTCGGGTAATATGGTGGGTTACAATCATATAACTTTTAGATCGAAGAGAGGAGGTAAATCCCCAGATATCTGATAGTGCTGTAACAGCGATAGTACAGGGTCTCTTTCAAATGACTTTGACTCCAGTTTAGGGGATCGGCGATGCTCATGCAAATGATTTAGAATAATTAATTCTAAAACCTTACGCGTATGACAAACCTATTGAATTTCTGCAGTGTACAGAGGCATAAGCAAAACACAGAAGGCCCTAAGAGCTCCCTTTCATGCGCATTTAGGAGGATTGTGGAGAAGGCAATCTAAGGCCCAACATAACCCTCGCCCCCACACCTCCAATGTGCGGTCTCTTCAAAGTCCTTTCATGGCACAGCTCCCAGCCAGTAGACAAATAAAAAGCAAAGGGGTCTGGATCCTCACTCGTACCTCAGTTTCCACTTCTGCCGCTTCCTGAAGATAGAATATTGGCTTGTATGGGCCCCACCTCTTTACAACAGTGCTGTCATACAGAGCTCCCACCATCTCATGGCAATAGGTGAACGGGTTCCAACCTGAATGCAATCTCGATATAGGGGAACACATGACTCCGAGTTTCTGCAGACGGTGATCACTATCTTTCTCACGTCTAGTCATCAGCTCGAGCACAAGTGCTTCCTACTCCCTCCGCCAGCCCTGCTGAACCAGACAGAATAGGGAGGGGCTGAGATTGAGAAGATTGGAAGAAAAATCAGTGGCTTCGCAGAATTCGAGTACAGTAGGCCTCATGAAGTCGTGTAAGTAGGGAGGATGTGCCTAAAACAATTTAGAGGGGGTATAGGTGTTAAGATATTTTGAAAACTGGGGTTAAGGTGGATTATCAAATCGGGTTTTAAGTCTGTTTTGAGCGTTATTGCTTCACTGACTCACATTATCGCTTAGTGGCAGGCAGTGTAACCCTCTCCTCTCTTCCATTGAGGAAGTCTGTGTAACTCAGTCATGGACTCCGTATTCTCGTTGGTCCCTAGGCTCCAGCAGAGGTTGCCTCGTGACCATGTTGGGGTTTCAGTGTGACGGTTCCCTAGTAACTGACCTTTATATACACCCAGAATATGTAACAAAGTGTTCCTCATCACAATTAAGAAAGACCATGTGCCTTGAGGCTGTGGGGGTGGAACGGAAAATCACAGGAGCGATTGTGTTTTCCAAGTAATCTTTCTACCTGTTTAATTCATTTAACCAGTAACATGGACAGTTTGTTGTGTAGACTCTGAGATGATTGCTGATTTTACCATGTCCTTTCCTTGCTTCTGCTACAGCGGAGTCGTCCCCTTTCGAGAATGTTGTTTTCATGTCCCCCGCTCCATTTGACATCATAGTGCAGATGGTGTGATGTCATCGGGGTTTAAGCTGATGCTTTGGAGATATGGATATCCATAAAAGGGCTAGGATTTTACCTTCTCTGGGATCACCTCATCGATTTATTACTGTACTTTTCCCTAAGTCTCTACGACAATTTAGTAAACCTACTGAAGCGGTGGAGAGGGTCACAGGTCACCTTTCAGTTTCAACATTTGCTTGGGAAACTCTTTATCTGCATTTCAGGAAGACTTTGAATTATATTATTTACTTATTTCAATTTCCATTTGTTTGGTGCATTCTAAAAACCTGATAATCACTCAGTGCATCCCCGAAAGAAAAAAAATAATATAACTGAATACACAATGAGCTCTGAACCACGTTGATTAAAGAATAAATACTTTTGGAAGGCTTTTTAAAACCAGTAGGGGATTTTTTTTGTTTATACCTAATTGAAGGCTTTCCATTTGATTTCTCAACGCATGTACATTACAATACGACCAACAGCAGTGATCGAAAACTGAATGTGGCTTCCGTTTCAGATTCAGCAGTCAAGTCTTATTTAAGAAGGACAGGCATCCGTTTTAAAGGCAGAAATATTGAACGCCCACAAAATGAAAATGTTGTGTAGCAAGAAAAGTGCATTTTTAACAGATTTCAAACTGCAGTGATCTTTTAATTTTTCATTAAATATACCTCCTACTTGAACCAAGTATAGTACGGGTACGCCACGGAAGATGTGCAGTGACAGGAAGTGCATCGGCCGGGCTGCTGCTGCTTTTTAGGTCTCGGACTAGCAAAGGCTGCGCTTGTGCAGTCTCGCTCCGAGACTTTATGTCTACAGTATGGGGGCTTGAACCCGCCCCTTATCTCCATTGGCTTGCTTCCTAAACGGAGGCCAGCCATTGGAGGAGAGGGGCGTCACTCCATTGAAGATGGGATTCAGGGGTGTGTTTTTTACTTTCTTTCTGTTTTCTTTCTCTTCTCTTCCCATTGGCTGGGATTTTACCTTCCAGTCAATGGGAAGAGGAGAGAAAGAAAACCACGCCCCGAATCCCAAAATGACGGTGGTTTCTCCGAGGCATTTCTTCCTCGCCTAGGAGAAACATGGTGGTGCTGCTTGGTTTCCCGCTCGCCTCTCAGCCACAGGATTTCACACCGGCAGCCGAGGAAGTCTTCGAGGGACTCCCCCCTTCCCCTGAGCCGGTAAGTTTTTTCTTGTCTCTGTTCCCTGATTGTGCCCATTTTCTTGTTTTCGTGCCTCTGTTTCCCTGCTTGTTCCTTCTGTAATGTACCGTTTGCTACCTCTCGTATTTTGTTTGCTCATAATTGTCACATTTGTCTCATGTAACTTAACATTTCCTTTTGTGTTATTTGTTCTCATTTATCATTACTGTTCCTTTTGTGGAGCGCTCTGACACCCTCAGGTAAAGTCTGCGCTATATAAAATGCATAAAATAAAAAAATGGTGGCGGGGTGGGTTCTCCTCTCTGGAGATCCTATTGTGTGTTTTTGTATTTCGCACATTTCCAGACTGCTCTGATGAAAAACCTTAAACGAAACCGAAACCGTAGCCCAGGCGGCCCCTCGTGCGTGCCACCCCCTGCCCTGATGTGAGTGAGGGGGTGGTTCCTCTACTGGGGCGCGGGTATAACTCTGTGCCCAGCTGGTCCCGGAGATAGAAGCGCTCTGGGCTCCACTGACTGCACCCCGAAATCCTCGCTGACATCGATACTGCCCCCCAGATCGAAAGACTATGACCATAGATTCTGAGTGCCCCCCAGTGGATACTAAGAACCCCAGATCACCGCTGTATCACTGATTTCCACAGCACCCCCTGATTTAAAAAGAGCCCCCCGCTTTCACACCCCCAATCGATTATTGCATGTGTGCGTTCCCACATTCACTTACTGCCCCCTACTCTTTTTGAAACTGCATCCCTGATCTGAAGACTGAACCCCTGATTTTGAGACTGCCCTCTGATTTCCAGAGTGCGCCCCGGTGTTCATTGCCTGCACCGCAGCCGGGTGACCCCCTCCAGTGCTCTTGGCCTCTCAGTCCCGCTCCTGGGGGACATCCGTACCCGAAGCCGAGGATGCACCGGGGGCTCCTGGTCGGGCTTTGCCTCCTCTGCTGCCTCTCAGCTGGTAAGTGGGGTTCCCGCCGCACACGGGGTGCTTTGAGAGCTGAATCCCGGTAGTAAGGTGGCGGGGAAAGTGGGAAAAGGAGAAAATAATTAACAGGCAAAGAGGCCGGGAATAAATCAATGAGCGACTCTTTCTTTTATTTCCTCGGTTTTATTTCCTTTTTTTATTTTTATTTTTTCCCATTTCTTCTTTCTCTTTGTTTCTTTGGATTACTAATTGTTTCTTTCAAGTCTTTCCTCTATTAATTACTCAAAGAGCCCTAAACTTTGGTTCTTGTTTTTAATACGTTTCAGCGCTCCTCCGTGTTTCTGTTCTTCCCCGTGAAACTATCTATGTTCCATTCATGCACAAGGGAGGCCCCTTTGCTGTACTGTCTTTGCACGTCGGTCTTTGCTGCCTGCGGTTGCACCCCCTGTCTCCTGAAGTGGTGACGGAGGCGCCCTACAGGGGGTGCTCAGAATCTGCCCCTGGGGGTGGCATTACTCTCATACTGGAGACTTGGCACCAGTGGTGGCTGGTGACATTTGAAAGTGGTGGGGCGCTCTGTGTGTGTGTGGCGCTCTGTGTGTGTGTGACGATCTGTGTGTGTGTGGCGCTCTGTGTGTGTGTGGCACTCTGTGTGTGTGGCACTCTGTGTGTGTGGCGCTCTGTGTGTGTGGCGCTCAGTGTGCATGGCGCTCCGTGTGTGTGGCACTCTCTGTGTGTGGCGCTCTGTGTGTGTGGCGCTCTTTGTGTGTGGCGCTCTGTGTGTGTGGCGCGCTCTGTGTGTGTGGCGCGCTCTGTGTGTGTGTGTGTGGGGGGGGCTCTCTGTGTGTGGCTCTCTGTTTGTGTGTGTGGGGGGCTCTGTGTGTGTGGGGGGCTCTGTGTGTGTGTGGGGGGGGCTCTGTGTGTGTGTGGGGGGGGCTCTGTGTGTGTGTGTGGGGGGGCTCTTATTTTTTCCCATTTCTTCTTTCTCGTTGTTTCTTCGGATTACTAATTGTTTCTTTCAAGTCTTTCCTCTATTATTCACTCAAAAAGCCCTAAACTTTGGTTCTTGTTTTTAAGACGTTTCAGCGCTCCTCCGTGTTTCTGTTCTTCCCCATGAAACTATCTATGTTCCATTCATGCACATGGAAGGTCCCTTTGCTGTACTGTCCGTGCACGTCGGTCTTTGCTGCCTGCGGTTGCACCCCCTGTCTCCTGTCTCCTGAAGTGGTGACAGAGGCGCCCTACAGGAGGTGCTCAGGATCTGCCCCTGGGGGTGGCATTACTCTCATACTGGAGACTTGGCACCAGTGGTGGCTGGTGACATTTGAAAGTGGTGGGGCGCTCTGTGTGTGTGTGTGTGTGTGGTGCTCTGTGTGGCGCTCTGTGTGTGTGTGGCGCTCTGTGTGTGTGTGGCACTCTGTGTGTGTGGCACTCTGTGTGTGTGGCACTCTGTGTGTGTGGCGCTCTGTGTGCATGGCGCTCCGTGTGTGTGGCGCTCTGTGTGTGCGGCGCTCTTTGTGTGTGGCGCTCTGTGTGTGTGGCACGCTCTGTGTGGCGCGCTCTGTGTGTGGCTCTCTGTTTGTGTGTGGGGGGGCTCTGTGTGTGTGTGTGTGGGCTCTGTGTGTGTGGGGGGGGCTCTGTGTGTGTGTGTGGGGGGGTCTCTGTGTGTGTTTGTGGGGGGGCTCTGTGTGTGTGTGTATGTGGGGGGCTCTGTGTGTGTGGCTCTGTGTGTGTTGGTGTAAATGCAATAGGTTTTGCATTTCCAAGAGATTAAGCTATTGACATTGTAAATGGCAATGCCATTTATTTATCTGTTTTCAAAACCAACACATAAATAAAAATCTTGTCATTTACAATGCCAATACCTTTAACTTTGGCAAAGGCGAGACCGTTGCATTGTAAATGCTTGTTTGAGGTAGACATTGAAAAATTCAGCACCAAGCAGCAGCTGCCAAATGCACTCAATAGTTTATTAACAAGAACACACAACCAGCTAGCTGGAAGATAGGCATACTGGTGTTTTAAACTAAAAGTGGGTGCTGTGCTGAAAGAAAGCATGGCGCCCGTGCACATAAAACGAATGTGCGTGGTTGAGACTGAAGCTGGCGCCATAGGAATCAATAAATTGTTGGCGTCCGTGTACAGAAAACATATGTGCGTGGCTTATTCATGCCTGCAACTTAAGCGGAGGCCATGCTAATAAATGAGTTCCCCAAGCATACATAAAGACCTAGAGTGTAATGAACCGCAATTGGCTGGTGCTCCTGCCTTAAAAACCGAAGTGATCTATCAGGTGCACCAACCAGTAAGAAGTCAGGAAATGGGAGCGATGCAGAAGTAATGACATCAGGTCTAGCAGACATCACCTGCGCTCATGCTCGACCTAAAGCTGCATTTAGCAAATGATCCTATATTCCTTCTGCCAGGTAATCTTGTAAAGAAATGTTGTCCCCTCAAACAAACCTCATCACACCTCATATTCAACACGTGGAGGACTGCTCAAGGGACATCTAAATAGGGATGTTCAAGGGGCATCCAGCCATGAATGTTGATTCACCAAAATGACAGGGGTGGAAAAAGTGACATCACACTCTTTGGCCTGCCCCTTATGACATCACAGAAAGTGACCTCACACAACCTTTCACATTGTGACAGTCCATAATGTGACATAATTCAACTTGAAGGACCTACAAAAAATGCAAAGTACTCTAAAAATAGAAAAGATAAAGAAGCAGATTAAACTCTCTAAGTTTCAACCAATAAAGAATGCACAGTGCTGTCATGGTAAGCCAGAGGTACAACCACAATAACCCAGGATGCAAGTTATTATAGTCAAACAGCACAGTCACCACATTGCCGTGTTCAGTCTCAAGTGCCCAGGCACAAGCATCAAGGGTCCAGACTTAATCATTGTTTTCCTAGACAAAGCCCCACCTTCCTAGGCATATAGACATAACATCTTAAACAATCATCAGTGAGGCTTTAGCTGAGGCTTATCTAAAGCTTGTCCATGAGTAGGCAGCAAGGCTCGGATGGCCCTACATGGTCTAAGAGCCAACTGTTACAACTGATTGGCACAGTGTTACAAGGAGATAAGCACATACTGGACCCTGGTATACATACACACATACCGAGACACGGCCTGAACTTATGACCTGTCATTTAACTGCTTTTTTTAGTTACTGCCTAAAACAAAACTAAAACCGAACTTTCACAGAATACCAGTGTGCAGAGCAAACTAAAAGTGCTCCATGCTGTGGCATAATAAAAGGTGAAGGGTGCCAACCCTCATACAGTCACTTTGCTTACCTTCGTGTGGCACTAAATGTTAAATGTCGTATACTTGTAAAGCGCACAGCTGCCCCAGCAAAGGGGCGTCCCGGCGCTGTATACCGCTGGGGAACCCATCCTGGCTTTCCCTGTGAGATGGTCCCTCCTGGGCATCTCCAAGGTGAGGACAAGCATCCCCGGCGCTGATGGGACCGTTAGTAGAGATTAAGCAAGCTATTGCCCAGAGTTGCTGAGTGGGACCCATGGTTGGAGTAGGCACCGGGGCGAGAATTATCGAGTCCGCTGACCATAGCCCAAGACCCTGCCGCATCGGGAATCGAACCCTGGTCCCGGGCCGACCTCTGCTTCCGGGTCTGCCGCCTCTAACCAGTGAGCCACACCACTCCATGTTCCTGCTGTTCCTGCTGGCACCCATCTCAATGACATCTGCAGGTATTACCAAATTGACAGTATAGGGTATGTGCTCACAGAAACTTACATTTTAACCTCTTCGACGCTGATGACGGCCGGGAGTCACGGTGGGCGCGTGCTGATAACGTCCGGGAGCCGTCATGACCACGCCCGCGATTACAATCTTCAGCACTGCAGCGGAATTCGTGCCGCAGGGATGAGGTTAAGGTCTAAGGAAAAACTGATAACTATTTGATATCAACATGTCCTCTGGTAAACTTTGCCGTATGGTGCACAGTAAACAGATTTTAGAATTATTGTATTACCAAATTGACAGTATAGGGTATGAGCTCACATAAACTTTAAGCTATGCAGTCCTTAAGTAAAGGCAAAAACAACAGTTGATGGACAGAATGCCGAACAATGTCATACATTCACCCCAGTACAGAGATCTGGGCCTAAATCCATTGTTTTTTGGCACTCCACACCACCCCAGTTCAGACATGGCCATATGCAAATCAGCCTTGACCCTGTGCCTCATGGGAACAGTCCACCCCGAACTGCCAAGCCATGTCTTTCCTGGACCGGAATCAAGCATCCTAGGACCAGTTTCTGGCTATCAGCCGTCTTCAGCCAGGATAGATTGACTCCAGTGGTGTGGAGAGCATGGGACTCACGTCTGAGCATACTCATCCCACTCGGGATGACAAATGCAAAAACAACAGTTGATGGACAGAATGCAGAACAATGTCATACATTCACGCCAGTACAGAGATCTGGGCCTAATCCATCGTTTTTTTGCACTCCACACCACCCCAGTTCAGACATGGCCATATGCAAATCAGCCTTGACCCTGTGCCTCATGGGAACAGTCCAGCCCGAACTGCAAAGCCATGTCTTTCCTGGACCGGAATCACGCATCCTAGGACCGGTTTCTGACTATCAGCCGTCTTCAGCCAGGAAAGCTTGACTCCAGTGGTGTGGAGAGCATGGGACTCACGTCTGAGCATACCCATCCCACTCGGGGTGACAAATGCAAAAACAACAGTTGATGGACAGAATGCAGAACAATGTCATACATTCACCCCAGTACAGAGATCCGGGCCTAAATCCATCATTTTTTTGCACTCCACACCACCCCAGTTCAGACATGGACATATGCAAATCAGACTTGACCCTGTGCCTCATGGGAACAGTCCAGCCGGAACTGCCAAGCCATGTCTTTCCTGGACCGGAATCAAGCTTCCTAGGGGCGGTTTCTGGCATTTGACCCATCTTCAGCCAGGCTTGCTTGAATCCAGTGGCAAAGTGAGCAAGGGACTCACGTCTGAGCATACCCTGCCAACGTATGGCGAACAAAGCGGTACTAAAGGCGGTGGTGATGGACGGAGCATCTGAACCAATCAAACACTCACACCCAGTCAACAGATCTAGGTTTAATCCAACACCGTTCTTTAGCACACTCTGCCACCCCAGTTCAGACATGGCCATATGCAAATCAGTCTGACCCTGTGCCTCATGGGAACAGTCCAGCCCGAACTGCCAAGCCATGCCTTCCATGGACCGGAAACAAGCTTCCTAGGACCAGTTTCTGGCATTTCATCCGTCTTCAGCCAGGCTTGCTTGATTCCAGTGGCAAAGTGAGCAAGGGACTCACGTCTGAGCATACCCTGCCAACTTATGGCGAACAAAGCGGTACTAAAGGTGGTGGTGATGGACGGAGCATCTGAACCAATCAAACACTCACACCCAGTCAACAGATCTGGGTTTAATCCATCACCGTTCTTTAGCCCACTCTCCCACCCCAGTTCAGACATGGTCATATGCAAATCAGAATGACCCTGTGCCTCATGGGAACAGTCCAGCCCGAACTGCCAAGCCATGACTTCCCTGGACCGGAAACAAGATTCCTAGGACTGGTTTCTGGCATTTCAGCCATCTTCAGCCAGGCTTGCTTGAATCCAGTGGCAAAGTGAGCAAGGGACTCACGTCTGAGCATACCCTGCCAACTTATGGCAAACAAAGCGGTACAAAAGGGGGTGGTGATGGACGGAGCATCTGAACCAATCAAACACTCACACCCAGTCAACAGATCTGGATTTAATCCAGCACCGTTCTTTAGCACACTCTGCCACCCCAGTTCAGACATGGCCATATGCAAATCAGTCTGACCCTGTGCCTTATGGGAACAGTCCAGCCCGAACTGCCAAGCCATGCCTTCCCTGGACCGGAAACAAGCTTCCTAGGACCGGTTTCTGGCATTTCAGCTGTCTTCAGCCAGGCTTGCTTGAATCCAGTGGCAAAGTGAGCAAGGGTCTCATGTCTGAGCATACCCTGCCAACTTATGGCAAACAAAGCGGTACAAAAGGGGGTGGTGATGGACGGAGCATCTGAATCAATCAAACACTCACACCCAGTCAACAGATCTGGATTTAATCCATCACCGTTCTTTAGCCCACTCTGCCTCTAAGAATTAACGGTTAACCTCCAAAGAGGCTGGAAAAAATAGAATGAAATAATGCCGGTCTCACACCAAATATAGTTTGGAATGAGGTCACAAGGCCAGAACTTGCTATTTTTAAAAAGTGCGCCAAGCCTTTGGTCGACGAGGCATTGAATATAGTGTGAATCAAAGCACCGGAATGCAGAGGGAGATCAGTATTCAACAGGGCATGCACCTCGTGCGAGTGTTTGCCACGTGAAGGATAAATGTTTCACACAAAGAAGTAAGGGTGACTTCTTTCTGAAACAATAGAGCTCTTATTCAACTCATCTTGTTGAACTATGCTTTCAAGGTCAGAATGGAAGGCCAGATGGATACATCGAGCTTCCCGTGCGGAGGAGAGAATAGCACATTTTTACAACAAACTACACATTGGGAAACAGTCACAATGTACCGACTCCTTCCAGCATACCAAAGCAATCTTCATTATTTAAAAGCAAATAACTACCGTTTGATAGCAACATGATAGTCGGAGTTATAGCCAGGCCCAAATTACCCTTTAAAAAGCAAGCTAAATTCGGTGCGTTAGAATTGAAAGAGCTGTGCAGTTGTATGTTCCTGCAAACTAACGAGAGATCAGGTGTTGAAGTGTAATCTTCACCCTTCAAATAAACTTCATTACCCTCCCTCAGGCATCTATAGGTGAATGGCAGAGACCAAACTTCATGGAGATAGGCGCTTCCCAAAGGTTCATATCTGCCTATGGCTTAGAAACTTCATACTTGAATCGAATTTGAATAAGGGAAAAGGCAACATTATTAACCCATGAATGAGCCATACAGCTGAATTATATTTGGCCACAGAAAATGGTACAGGTTCTAATTTTTCAATATGCAAGAGTAGAATACGCAGCATCCTTCATAGACACAAATTGTGTTTTACAGTCAAATTAAAGGGTAAAAATAGAGAAGAGGTATTCATGTAGTAACATGGAACTTTACCAGCCTTTAACGTTTGTAATATCCAAACAAATTGCATGATGGAACGTAATTGATTTTGACTGTGGTACAAAACAGACACTTCATCCTGTACGATATCAACAACAGATAAAACAATATTATACAATGTGTAAATACAGGAAGAAAGGGTGTTAATACTGTTATCAACAACTGCAAGCACTTTTTCTAAATTAGCCTGGTCGATAGCACGTAATCTAGGCGCTGCTTCTATTTGAGATAGTTTCCAAACTTCATTGTAAACAGCATACAATCAATAAATCTATCTTTTCGACCTGCCACCTCCAGGGCCTTTAACAAAATCATTCAGATCAACAACTTCAGTTAATTTGGACAAATGGAACTTAACTGATGCTAGGGTGGAATGTCTGAGCCAACTTTGACATAATTTGCCTACCGAATAGGTAGTAACAGTATGGTCACTTTCAAAACGGGGATCCACCCTAACCTGTGTATAGCCCGGTGCCAGACCCAGAAAACGATGTTGGCATATATCTGAACTTTTTTGCCACAACAACCAACCTTGGGAATCAAAACTGGAAATGTTTAAAGTAGAATTTGGTATCAAGGATTGTAACTCACTAAGGGACCTATAGGTGTGATTGTACCATGTAGAGTATTCTCCCAAATCAGGAAGAGACGGAGCATTTAATTTTTTAGACGTAGTCAATCTAAAGCAGGTGGTTTGTGAAATAGTCAAATTCAAAAACAATATATGGTTCGGGATGAGACATGCACAATGCAAAGCCTCAGTGCCTTGTACTTGCCAGTCTTTAGAACCCCAAACAGATTTAAGATCAATAGTATCTCTTCACAGGTCATAGCCCCCTATTGCTAATTGGTCAAGAAAGGACTTAGAATACAGTAATTTAGTGTGGGTGAGTCTAACTTTGGAAGAAGACTTAGCAGTCATCTTAAAATAGAATGAGTCAGGATTAGATTGATTAAAATCAGTAAAATGTGTAAACTTTTTTAAAAGACATTTTGAACTGCCCTCAATGGGGACTGGACAATGTTCCCATTGTGTGTAATTAACCACATTCCTAAATGTGTTTGCTTTGTGCAGAAAATTATTGCCATAGTGTTGGTAACAGAATAAATCTGCATAGTTGACTGAGTCTAAATACAATCTTCAGCATCAAAAGCAGCATAATATTTCAAATTGGAAAACAGAGCCTCTACGGCCTGGACATCCCAATCAACAGAGCGTATATTTTGTTTCACAACATCCCCCATTGAAACACGAAGTACATTGGGGACATTATGAACCTCTGTAGGACTGTGAAACTGAAATTTGACAGCATCCCACACAATCCCATCTAAGACAGGCCAAGCAGTGATATTCACAAAAGTCTGGTCCCGCTTCATTATGTGTGATGAGGAGTGGGGTGCCAAAGTTCCATCAATTAGTCTACTTGTAGATCTTTCTTTAACATAATGCCCATTCACAAAATGGAAAAAATACACCACAAATCCAATTGACATGAATAAAAAAAAATGAAAAAAGCACCAGCTAAATGTAAGTCCATGGGGGTATCAAAAAATGTTTCTTAAACTAAACAGCAAAAATAGAAATTTTTGATGGGGACTTTGATGATGTCGTAGATTCAGAGTCTAATGAAAGACGGGACTGGTCAAAAGCAGTAGTCCATACGTCAGGCACAGACACATCTGTGTGATAAGTATCATCAATGTCATCATGGGGATCACCAGCTGGTGAATTCAATGAAGGATTAGTAACTGTTTGCATCTCAATGGTAATATCAGGCCTGGGGGTGGGTGCCGGAGCCAATACAGAATTTCTCAGCATCACTGGACAAGAGACCGCAGGTGTCATACTAAGAAGAATCGGCCACTCGCTGTAATTTGACATTGTCAATGGAGATGTACCTGTTTTCCTTGCAACCAGGAAGTGGAGGTAAAATGACTGTTCTTGTACCCTGCACTCCAAGCACAGGAACTGGTGCACAATAAGAGGGGCCAAACTCCTTCTTGTTCTCCACCTTCTCACGGACCAGGTTACCAACTCGGGGTAGCCAGCCAACTACCGGAATCTGAAGAGCAGCATCAGATGTGGAGGGTAAATGTTCCTTTGCAAGACTGTGTCTGGTCTTTTGTAGGTTCTGTAAAACAACAGAATGTTCATCTACGCCAAAAGATGCGACAGACGCCGCCATGTCTAGACCCTCATGGTCTTGATCAAACATTTTGATGCCAAAGAGCATTTCGTATGTGGTCTGCCCACCCAGAGGCCTTCTAGGGAGATTATTAAGTACACGTTGGACGCTATAGAGATGGGCTAGCCAGTTCCTGCCAGTACCTAAAACCTTAGCAGTCAAGGATTGCTTTAAGTCACGGTTAATCCGCTCCACAACACTATTGCCCTCAGGCCTATATGGAGATGAAAATTTGACTTCAACCCTCAATGAACGCATTGCAGACTTGTACGCCTTAGAGGCAAATGCTGGACTCTGGTCTGAATGAAAGGTACCACATGCAAATATTCCCACAAAGACTCAAATCTCTTATGACACTCAAGCACTCAAATCTCTTATGACAGTGCGGGCATCAGCACTCCTTTGTGGCCACACCCAAACAAAGCCCCTGCATGAATCCACTGCAATTAAGATGTACTTATACGCAGTACCTGAGGAGAAAGGACCACAGTGATCTAAATAAACTCACCAAAGTGGTTTATTCAATATGTATAACTGTGTCTGGGGAGGGTGTGCAGCAGTTGAAGGTTTAATCTGCTGGCATATGTCACAATGAAGGACATAATCACGAGTCTGTTTGTACAATCCACACCACAAGTAACGCTGTTGTAGGAGAAATACAGTAGCTGACACGCCGGCATGCCCTCGTGAGCCGCTGTTATCAAAGTCTGCCTGCGATCCGCGTTGGGAATCAATCTGTCACCAACATCGTTAATTCTCACATAGGGAACTTTATCAGGACTTAAATGATAAGAGTATTTAGAAGGGAAACTTCTAGGGTAATTACCTCCCTTCTCTGTTGCAGCAATGGCTGCCAAGATGTCATCATCAATCTTACTTTTGGAATGTGTAACTGCTGCTACTACACATGTCGCAAATGCTGTCTTGGCTGCCTCATCAGCAAGACCGTTACCAACAGCATGTACCCCCACGTGTTGGTGACCAAGAGTATGAATCACAAACACGAGTGGCAGCCGTTCTTTAAGCTCGGCCACTCAAACCCATAGTATTTTGTGCTTAATCGTGCTGTCTTTGGAATCACAATAGTCATTTTGAGTCCAAAAGAATACATTGTCATTGTAAGACTGTACATAGTAGTAAGAGTCACTTACAATAAGAGTAGTCACACAAGGGTCAGTGTCCTCCAGTGCAAGCACCAGAGCACACAGCTCTGCCAATTGGGCGGTGCAGTTCCCTAATATCTGTGTATGCACGTCATCGGACTTGAACTCTCCATTCATCATAGTACCAACCACTATTGCGCAGGCTGCTGAATGTGCATCCTTTGACCCCGTCGACGGTTGCGCCGATCCATCCGTGTAAATGATACAATGGAAATCCTCCAGCGGGCGCATGGTCAGAGGAGCTGGATGAAAAAATTCATACTTCAAGTACTCCTGAGTTTGCACAGAAGAATCAAAAATGAAGGTGACATCCGGAGATGTCAAGGATGTTGCCCATAGTATCCACTGACGAAGCAAAGCTTTTGAATTAGGTACACTGTCTTTGGTCACTGCCACCAAGGCAGGATACGGTGTAATAACCAACACGCGTTTCCCCTGCGGCAGCGCTCGTTCCTTCAGAATCGCCATCTACACTGTAGTCAAAACTTTTTCCACAGAGGAAAATCGCATTTCAGCCGCAGTGTACAAGTGTGACTTGTAAGCTATACGGACTGTGTCACCCTCATTTAACGTCAGGTACGTAAAACCCACCGCCCCAGGCACAATTCTTATTACCAGGTTAGTGTGGTTGTCACGAGTCAGTACGAATTTAGATTCTAGAAGATCAGCCTGCAAAGATTGCAAGATGGCTGAATGTTCAGGCCGCCAGCAAGATTTGGTGAATGTAGGTTGTACCAAGGCATAAAGCGGCTTGATACGCTGGGCATATTCGGAAAAATAAGTACGCCCAAAATTTTTCAAAAAACAGTAAATATTGTAGATTTTTCAGTGTTGTAGGAGCGTGCAACTGTGCGCATTTCTCTAGGAAGTGAGGTGCCAAACCTCTGCCTTCATTATTGAGCTCATAGCTCAGGAACAACACTGTATACTCTGCAATATGTGATTTAGCAAAGTTAAATTTGTAACCGAAGTCCGCAAACATACAAATAATGCGGTCAACGCGACACAGATGCGGCCATAATTCATCGTCTGTGAGATAAATGTCATCCACATACGAGCACGCATCAGGGTTGACTCTCTCCAAAAGATAGACTATGCGGGTGGCAAAGAAGCCTGGACTGTTTTTATAGCCCATTGCCAATCATCGGAACTGTTTTTGTTTATCGCCATTGTAAAATATGTCCATTGACTACTAATAGAGAACAGGTTATGGCTAAAAAAGCCATTGGATATGTCAAGTGTGGTCTTAAATTGTTTACACACAAGACTATCCACAAGGGCAGAACTGTGAGTAATCTGTACCGCGCAGGTCCGACAATAAGAGTTTAAGCGCAGGTAATCCAATACCAAACGGTACGAGCCATCAGGCTTAGTCACAGTTAAAAGAGGATTATTTATCAGAGACGCCCACGTTTCAATCACACCTTGATATTCCAGATGTTCAAGGATTTCTGCCACGGGAGCTATCGCTTCACATTACATGGGATATTGGGTTTGAGGCTGTGGCATAGACCGCAATGGTATCTCATGTCTGGGGGAAAATTTGTCCCATCCACATTGAGTACGGTACAACGCCGGTGCAAGCACCTTAGCCCACTCTTCTGGACCTGCTCTTTTGGTACAGTGTGTGCAAAACTAGGGAGGATTACCTCCTCTCCTCTCGGAGCAGCCATGTCAAAGGGTGGGGGCCAATGTGCCTCTGCTAACAAAATGTCATTGGTAGTTGTCAGATTCTCCCAAAATACCCCTTTTATAGTACGTTGCATGTCACCTTCAATTAAAAGGACTATTTCATAGAGTCTTCAGCGGGAGCCACTCTAGTGGCAGCTGTCTCCTCAGCAAAGAACGTGTCAGTTGCTGTCACCTTCAGAAATGGACGCAATGCTTCCCGCACTACTGTAATTTCCGCCGCGCTGTCTAACAGCGTCAGCGCCCATGTCACGTTCCAAAGCTGTGTTCTCACCATCCATGGCATACCTCGCTGTTAAAGCTACAACCTTCTTCTTCTAAAACTGGGGTCTTTGACACTGAAAGTCGTCTTGCTTGCCTTTACCTTCTGTCTTGCGGGGCTCCTCACGGGTTTGTTGGGCTTCCCAACCTCTGCCCCTGTCTCCTCCACTGGTTGGTGAGACCAATGTATCCTGCAAAGAGTAGGGAGAACATTGTTCAGGAACCTGAAAACGATCAGGTGACTTAATATTAGCGCGGTCGCACAAATCATATGTGCGTTCAGTAGACACAGGTATTGGCGAAGCAGGACATGACCCCTGTTTCTGTTGCTTTTTCCCCTGTTTCTTATTCTTATTCCAATTCTGCTTTGGAAAATTGGGGCGTTCATCTTCAGTAGAATTCACCGCCTATGTTTGCTTCTCTGCTGGTGTCTTAGCAAAAGGCCTATCACCCAAACTATTGCGGCCAATGGTCTTATAAGCCTCCACAATAATTTTTGGTAACTGCCTGGGTTTATTGGCATCGGGAACATCACACAAAGCATTAGACACCTGGAAGTTTACCGCATCTCCCTTGACATTAGCAAGGACAAGATTGGAAACTACCTCAAACACTTCCACAAGCCTCATTCGCAATTCAACAGCCACCTCTGCACCGTGTTCATCCTGTACACGCTTAATGACGGAGGGCAGTACAGCAATGGATGTAGTGCCGAAGCACTTAGTGTAGACTGTCGCAAAAATCTTACCCCAGGTTTCACAATCAGGTACCTCTGGTATCATGTTTTTCTGCAAACTTACGTTAGAATCCTGTGTTTCTCAACAGGAGTCGTATTAGGAAATAATGCTTCCAGCAGGTTAAATTTCTCAGCAAGCCAAAAAGGCTTATCATCCTTATATTGGGGTCGCTCGCCCATAACCGAATTAACCATGACAGGATTAATTTTCATCCCAGCCGGTCCAGCTGGTTGCGCTACAGCACCAGATGACCCCACCTGGACGTTGCGTGAGACGTATTGCACTAGAGCCCAATGCACTCCAATGAGGGAGGCAAAGAGCACACGCAACTTATCTATAGTAACTTGCGGGTAATGCGGATGTGATGTGTAACCGGTCAGAACCGGCTATGTGACTCTGGGAATAGACAAAGGGCCCAGCCGAACCACCGTTACCGATTAGGGAAGGGTGCCATTAAATCAAACTCGATGCTGCCAGGCTGTAATAGAGATCTCCAGTGTCCTATATGGGGTATAGTTTAAAGGCACAGCAATGGGAGTATAAACGTGAAACGTACCAGAACCCGCATTGACCGCAGGAAAGGTAACCCATGAGTAGAAGAGCTCAAACGGATAAGCCACCTCAGCACTCACCACAAAAACAACCGCCATGCCGTCCACGGCGATGCCAAATGCCTGCAAATGATTTCGGACGGCCAATCGAATATGCTGGGGGATCTCAACGTCAGCCATACTGCTACAGTAGAGAATAAAAACAAAGAAAATGTAGCGTAGCACCCATGGGTAGTAACTCAAAGTACGAACCTTTTTAAATTATCAAGCTTGAAAAAACCTATGTAAATCAAGGTAGGTTATTCCGTCACCACTGTCAACCGGAAACAATAGTGAGGGTGTTGTGGACTGTTATAAGCACTACTCTAGAGTCTCAAAATAAGACCACATTGTTAGGTGCGCCATGTTGCAGGGATTCTGCTCATACACAGAACTGTGCACAGAGACCCAGAACCTCAGTGAATTGTGGTGGACCAAAAAACTCACCTCAGTATCTAGAACCCCTAACTGACCAGCATCAGTGTCTCATTAGCTCTTCGTCCTACAGCAAAGGAACCAATGATTAGACAACCCAGAACATGTGGCTTAGGACACACTCAGGAATGGTGGGAATCAAGAACACTCTTTTGTTTGTTATTCTCATACCAGTCCACAACATGGGTAAAAAGAGACATGATGAAGTTTAAAATGTTTATTTTAACGACGTGCTCTAAGATGCAGTATTTCTGCTAACATAAGCAGGCATATGATTAAAAATAATATGATCAGCATTGTTACAATTCCATAAAACGCAAAGGGAGAAATCATATAATAATGATAGTGGAAACAGGTCCTATAGTGCCTGGTATGCCACCCTCCCTAGCTAGGAACTTTGTTTTGTAAAATATTAGAAGGTCTCTTAGGCTTGAATGAGGAACCTCATAACTCCAAGATCAGCAGAGGTGAATCACATCAGGATCTGCAAAAGCTCTCTCTCTCTGGAAATGGATTTTCTCCAAGTCTTCAAATCATGTATGCAGTGCAGTATAAAGGCACCGGATTTTCAGCTAGCTGCAGCTGCGTGCATGTTATGTCTAGAGCATGAGCCAATCAGCCTGGGCAACACCTAACATTGTTATGATAACCTTGGAGGCTTCAGCACCCACTGTGCCGACTAAGGTCGAGATGTAAGTCTAGGGACGTTGAAAACAAGCCATTCTCATGTGAAGAGATTCATGCAGCCTAACTTACAACAACAGTTACATATAGTGTTGTGTGCAAAAGCAGCAAAAAGGTAAAATGGCATTTAAACTTCTAATGAGCCTATGCTAACATAGCAATGTGCGCAAGCAGGGCCCTGCCTTCACTACAAAGGTAGAGCACAGATAGCAGTTTTGTAGGCCTCCCTTACATAAAACAGATACAGCGTGGAAAGCAGCAGTGCAAGTGTCTCTCACAAAAGAGGTACAGCATGGATCAAGCTGTGCATTCTACATCTACATTACAATTACTATCACTTCAAGAGAAGTAGCACTGCAAGGCTCCATCACAAAGCAGGTATGGAATGAGTGTTTTGACCTACCTTACACAGAAGAGCCTTAGCTTGCACAAGGTCTCTCTCACACAAGAAAAGTTACAGCAGGGAAAGTAACAGTGCATATCTCTGTCACAATGTAGGACATGGAAAGCAGCTGTGCAGGTTGCATAAAAACACATACAATACAAAATAGCATGGAAAGCATGAGCAGCAGAAGGCCTGCCCTCATACAATACAAGTGTGGTACAGGCTACTATAGAACAAGTCTAAGTCACAAAACAGGTATACCTTAGTCAGCTGCCATACATAATGACTGTTAAATCTCACGCATAGTATAGTTACTTCAAGTGTAACTCCAAGTGAAGTTCTAGTCTAATTTTAAATTGGGTTTTGAACCCAAAACTGAGATATCAGAAATCATTTCAGCGGTTTGCTAGATTAAATCTAATTATTTTACACTGGGGTGTTCAAAGAAATCGTTGCAATGCACATTATGTGAAAAAAGGAGGTTTTGACATTTCTTCATGTCTAGCCCAGTCTGTGGCTCACTGACATGAAATTTCAAAATAATAATAATAATAATAAAGTTTGAGGTGCCTTGAATAGAGGTCCGCCAGGGGCCTCACAGATAAAAAGCTGCTGGATCTCGGAGTCAGTCCTTCAGGCAACACTGAAGTGTGAGAAACAGGTTGGGTTATATCTGGTACCCCCTTGTAATCTTGTGTCCCTTGCACTTCACAAGTTTACTGAGCCCTGCCCTATTGTACAGCTCCGACGACTGCACTATGCAGTGTTGCGGTCTAGCCTCCCGACATCACGTGACTCGCTGCAATGCATTGTGACAGTAACGTGATGCGGGCTGCCATTAGGATCGCAGCACGAAGGCAAGCAGTTGACTCTCCCCTTTCTGAGCTTGCATTTAAGATAATAAAGAAACGTGAGAAGTTCTACCACCTTGCACATGGACTTCATTTCAGAGAGGCCTACTCTCCTACACCACAGTGGTGATGAGTGGGCAGAACCCAGGAGCCATTCCGGCCTCCATCAAGGTAGGGGATAGTCGGCATAAACGCTGCAGTGAGCGCTGCCTGTTTACAGTGCCTACTGAGGCCTAAAGGAACGGGGGACAACCAGTTCCACCACGTGAGGGCTCGGCACGCACATTGGTGTGTGCCCCAACCCCCCACACCTGTCATTATCTACCACCCTCTCTACTGGCTCCAGGGGGCAGTGTCGTCCACCTGACACCCCCTCGCAAGAGGGGTTTCACTAGGGCCTTCCACTGACATATATATAAGGCTCAGCAACCCCACAGCCAGCTAACCAGCGCGTGGGGCATGTGGCCCACGAGAACACGAGGTCCTCCATGCAGCAGGCACGTCAGGGAGCATGCAGCAGTGTCGAGACAAAGAGGGGCACCCTACTCCCTACAGGGCTGTCCCACTACTAGGCCACAAAAGTCTCCAAGAGACTTCCGTTCTACAGCAAGGCGCTCCGCCTTTCAAGCTGCCCGCACCATGTGTGCACAGACCTTCTCCTTCACCAATCCAGTACCCTTTCTGCCGAAACCAGGGGAACCGGCCATGAAATGGACCGACTGGAAGGGGTACTTCTTGAATTATCTATTGGCGCTGGAAGATGAAGGTGAGGAGGAGTTTTCCAGTAAACTCCGGAAGAAGATCCTCCTACATAATCTGGGTCCAGAAGGCCTGCGCGTTTACAAAAACACGGTGAAGAAGCCCAGGGCATCTACAGACCATGACGTGTTCCAACATGTCCTAGAAGACCTAGATAACCATTACCAGCCAGTAATTTGCACAGCCATCGATGGGTACAATTTTTTCCAGCGCAAACAGACCAAGTCGGAAACTGTGGAGGACAACGTAGCGGCCCTCAAGAAGTTTGCCATCAACTGCAAGTTTAGCACCCTGCAGGACGACCTCATATGAGACCAGATCATAATGCACACAACCCACTCAAGCGTCCAGGAGAAGCTGTGGGTTAATGGTGAAGCATCTCTTCCAGAGATCATCACGATAGTCAAGAGAGCCGAGCTGTCCGAACGGTGCACACTCGCCGCCAAGAAGTAACCTGTCCAAAGTCCACAGTGTGCAAAGTGACAGACTGGAGGGCTCCAGCCGCAAAACCTATGGCAAATACCGAATCAGCCTCCAGCAGGCAATCTACGCCTAGACCTAAGGGGCCGAGCTGCGCTCCCTTGGACAAGCAACGGACCTGTTACAAATGTGGCAGCCAATCCCACATGGCAAAGGATAGGAAGTGTCAAGCATTCCACATCAAATGCTTTTTCTGCGGAGTCATAGGACATTTCGGCAAAGTCTGCATACGGAAGCCCAGGAGCTCCACAGTCAAATATGTCCAGGATGACTCCGACGACCAAGATGCATACTCTGCATCGAGGACCAAATCCTAGGCATTGGCAACGTTGCCAAAAAGAAGCCATCCTGCATGTTATTGATTGGAGGCGTCCAGATCGCCATGGTGGTGGATTCCGGTTCGCCATACACCATCATCCGAAAACAGCTATGGGACAAAGACTTTGCCCAGGTAGTGGGGCACTACCTCCATCCCACTGACATCCACCCAGTCATGTACAAGGGGGAATGTATCCCTATGGTGGGGTTCCAACGGCTCCTGTTCAAGTTTAAAGGCAGGCACACAACAGCAGTTGACTCTCCCCTTTCTGAGCTTGCATTTAAGATAATAAAGAAACGTGAGAAGTTCTACCACCTTGCACATGGACTTCATTTCAGAGAGGCCTACTCTCCTACACCACAGTGGTGATGAGTGGGCAGAACCCAGGAGCCATTCCGGCCTCTATCAAGGTAGGGGAGAGTCGGCATAAACGCTGCAGTGAGCGCTGCCTGTTTACAGTGCCTACTGAGGCCTACAGGAACGGGGGGACAACCAGTTCCACCACGTGAGGGCTCGGCACGCACATTGGTGTGTGCCCCAACCCCCCACACCTGTCATTATCTACCACCCTCTCTACTGGCTCCAGGGGGCAGTGTCGTCCACCTGACACCCCCTCGCAAGAGGGGTTTCACTAGGGCCTTCCACTGACATATATAAGGCTCAGCAACCCCACAGCCAGCTAACCAGCGCGTGGGGCATGTGGCCCACGAGAACACGAGGTCCTCCATGCAGCAGGCACGTCAGGGAGCATGCAGCAGTGTCGAGACAAAGAGGGGCACCCTACTCCCTACAGGGCTGTCCCACTACTAGGCCACAAAAGTCTCCAAGAGACTTCCGTTCTACAGCAAGGCGCTCCGCCTTTCAAGCTGCCCGCACCATGTGTGCACAGACCTTCTCCCTCACCAATCCAGTACCCTTTCTGCCGAAACCAGGGGAACCGGCCATGAAATGGACCGACTGGAAGGGGTACTTCTTGAATTATCTATTGGCGCTGGAAGATGAAGGTGAGGAGGAGTTTTCCAGTAAACTCCGGAAGAAGATCCTCCTACATAATCTGGGTCCAGAAGGCCTGCGCGTTTACAAAAACACGGTGAAGAAGCCCAGGGCATCTACAGACCATGACGTGTTCCAACATTCCCTAGAAGACCTAGATAACCATTACCAGCCAGTAATTTGCACAGCCATCGATGGGTACAATTTTTTCCAGCGCAAACAGACCAAGTCGGAAACTTTGGAGGACAACGTAGCGGCCCTCAAGAAGTTTGCCATCAACTGCAAGTTTAGCACCCTGCAGGACGACCTCATATGAGACCAGATCATAATGCACACAACCCACTCAAGCGTCCAGGAGAAGCTGTGGGTTAATGGTGAAGCGTCTCTTCCAGAGATCATCACGATAGTCAAGAGAGCCGAGCTGTCCGAACGGTGCACACTCGCCGCCAAGAAGTAACCTGTCCAAAGTCCACAGTGTGCAAAGTGACAGACTGGAGGGCTCCAGCCGCAAAACCTATGGCAAATACCGAATCAGCCTCCAGCAGGCAATCTACGCCTAGACCTAAGGGGCCGAGCTGCGCTCCCATGGACAAGCAACGGACCTGTTACAAATGTGGCAGCCAATCCCACATGGCAAAGGATAGGAAGTGTCCAGCATTCCACATCAAATGCTCCTTCTGCGGAGTCATAGGACATTTCGGCAAAGTCTGCATACGGAAGCCCAGGAGCTCCACAGTCAAATATGTCCAGGATGACTCCGACGACCAAGATGCATACTCTGCATCGAGGACCAAATCCTAGGCATTGGCAACGTTGCCAAAAAGAAGCCATCCTGCATGTTATTGATTGGAGGCGTCCAGATCGCCATGGTGGTGGATTCCGGTTCGCCATACACCATCATCCGAAAACAGCTATGGGACAAAGACTTTGCCCAGGTAGTGGGGCACTACCTCCATCCCACTGACATCCACCCAGTCACGTACAAGGGGGAATGTATCCCTATGGTGGGGTTCCAACGGCTCCTGTTCAAGTTTAAAGGCAGGCACACGACAGCGAAATTGTACGTCGCTCAGAAAGGCCCCCCAGTCCTAGGGTGGGTGGACCAGGGAGCCTAGGGCATCCAACTCAACGCAGAAGGTGACACTCAAGTGCTCTTGATGGACGACTCATCTACGCCAGCCTCGGTAAAAGCAGAGTTTCCAGCTGTCTTCAGCAACCACATTAGGAAGATGTCAAAGTTCACCTACAAAATCATGCTTAAAGAAGGAGCGGTGCCAGTATCCCACAAGGTCAGGAATATCCCATTTAACGGCAGAGAGCCAGTACAGCTTGAACTTAAGCGGTTGGAAGACAATGACATCATCGAACCAATAGAATGCACCGAATGGCTCGCGCCCTTGGTGGTAGCGCGCAAACAAAGTGGAAAGATATGCCTTTGCATCGATCTCCGCGAACTTAATAAAAACCTTATTGTCGACAAGTTCCTGATGCCCAAAATAAACGAACTGCTAGCCCAGACCAATGGGATCAAATGGTTCTCCACCACTGACTTCAAAGCCGCTTACCACCAAATGTCGCTCCGCCCATCGTGCCGGAAACTCACCTCATTCATCAAACCCTTCGGCTGCTCCAGGTTTAGACGGCTGCCCTTTTGTCTCGCATCCGCGGCAGCCGTCTTTCAAAAACTCATGCACACACTCTTCAAAGATGTCCACGGAGTCCTCTACTTCCAGGACGACATCCTCGTTATGGGGAAGACCAAGGCAGAACACAATGACATCCTGCTACATACACTGGCGGCCAACGGTCTCACGGCAGAACTGGAGAAGTGCAAATTCGGCTTACACAAGGTGACCTATCTGGGACACGGGATCAGCGACACAGGCATCTCCCCAAAAACAGCCAATGTGGAAGCCATCAGGTCTGCGCCCTCCCCTAAAATTAAAGAGGATGTCCGCTCATTCCTGGGGCTGGCAGAATTTTATATCAAATTTGTCAGGAATTTTGCTACCAAAACGCACAGCTTACGTCAACTGTAATGTAATGTAATGTATAGGCATTTATATAGTGCACTACTTACCCTCTGGGTAAGTAGTGCGCTATAAAGAAAAGAAAAGTGCGCGTAAAGAAAAGAACACCTTTGCCCGGTCTGACGAGTTGGAAGCGGAGTTCTCGGTCATTAAAAGGGACATTTGCAAGGTGATTCACTTACATGGCTTTGACGGCACCAACCCCAGCATCCTGACCACTGACGCCAGCGACAAAGGATTGGGAGCGGTCCTCTCCCAGAAAGCAAAGGAAGGCACGGAGACCACTGTGGGATTTGCCTCACAATACCTCAAACCCAGTGAAGAGAAGTACAGCGTGATAGAAAAGGAAATTCTAATGTCCATCTGGGCGATGGAAACATTTCGACAATATCTATGGGGGTCCAGATTCACGCTCCGTACCGACCACAAACACCTGATCAAGGTTCTCACATCCAGTGGCAATGTGGCAGCCCCCCGAACATTGCGAAGATCACACTACGTCTCTTGGACTTCGTGTATGACCTGGAATAAATCCCCGGCACACAGAACAGGGTCACAGACTTTCTCAGCAGGGCTGCTGCCATGGAAGGGGCAGCAACACGATCGGACTGGGACAAGTACAGCGTCGTACTTGTGATGGCCCACGAGCACACAATCAGTGCCCTGGACACGGCAGACGCCTATGCGCAGGATTATGAACTCTTGCAGATCAAACTGTATGTCACACATGGCTGGCCAGAGAAGAAGCACACAAAGGACAACTTTGGATAATACTGGGAGGTCCACGACAAACTCTCCATTAGTGATGACTCTATATTCCTCCTGCGAGGTGACAGAGTGGTACCCCCTAAGTAGATGTTGGATCGCATACTCCACATCAACAACAAGGGCCACCTGGACATCGTAAAGGCGAAAAGATGAATTAAACTACTGTACTGGTGGCCAGCCATGGACCACCACGTGGAAAGATTCGTGAGAGCATGCGAACACTGCACCAGAGCGGAGAAAACACTCACCACCATTAGACCCCCGATGGGGAAGTTCAATACCCCCAAAACCAGTGGGAGGCCTCATCCATTGACATCATAGGCCCCATTCTCGATTCATGGGGCACTCCCAAAAACCTAATCGTCTTGGTGGATCGATGCTCGAAGTGGCCAGAGGTCCCAATCAGTGAATCAGTAGACACCGACACCGTCATTGCCTTCCTCACCAACATCTTCAAGAGGGAGGGCATCCCCAAAACCATCACAAGCAACAATGGACCCCAGTTCACATCAGCCAAATGGACAGCCTTCACTGACCGCAACGGCATCCAGACAAAACACATACCCTTCTACCACCCGGCGGGCAACGGTTACGTGGAACGCTTAAACCGGGTGATCATGGGTTCAGTCCAAGCAGCCATCAGTGCAGGAAAGAACTGGGAGACCGAAGTCAGAAGCACAGTATGGGCGTAACACTTCAGACCCACCCTTACAGGCTACAGTTCGTTTAACAACCTGAGAAGCAGGGAACCCTTTACCAAAGACAATGCAGCCTGGATGACCATGCGACTCAAGAGCAAATGGTCCCCAGCCATCATCCTGCGCAACATAGAGAAAGCCAAATGCATCTACAAAGCACATCACGACAAAAGGCATAATGTACGGCAAGCCAAGCTGAGGGAGGGCGACTGGTTTGAGTCAAAAAAGAAACAACCTCTGTGGGTGTGGTTCTGCACTCCTGTTTGTACTGATATTTGTTAAGTTCATACGGTTTTACTGATGTGGTTGGTGCTGAATGTGATACTCCCTCTGAGCATGGGAGGTATTAATAGATTCAAACACGCGTTGCTTGGACCCCAAGCTTCACTTTCACACAGCACTCTCTGATCCTTCATTCAATGTAAAGCGAATTTCATCACATATTGTTCATGGAATTGTCTTTTTATTGTTTCTCTTTTGATTTATCTCTTTAGGTAATTATTTCATCATTACCCTCATTTTTTTCACGTAGTCATTTCATGTTTACATGTACATTTGCCCAATGCATTTCAAGCAATAAATGCCCTTCCTCAGGGGACTTCGTTCTTCTCTCTAATGTTCTTGGAAGGAAGGGAGAAGGAATCGCGGTGAACGCGGGAAAGCAAATACACCCGATGCACACGGCTCAAGAACATTAGAGAGAAGAACGAAGTCCCCTGAGGAAGGGCATTTATTGCTTGAAATGCATTGGGCAAATGTACATGTAAACATGAAATGACTACGTGAAAAAAATGAGGGTAATGATGAAATAATTACCTAAAGAGGATAAATCAAAAGAGAAACAATAAAAAGACAATTCCATGAACAATATGTGATGAAATTCGCTTTACATTGAATGAAGGATCAGAGAGTGCTGTGTGAAAGTGAAGCTTGGGGTCCAAGCAACGCATGTTTGAGTCAAAAAAGGTCACCCTGGACAAAAATGACACAGCAAATTCAGTGAGCCTCTGCGAGTAGTGGAGCTATGCACAGGTTCGGCCTTGTTGAGCGACGGCAAAGTGTGGTCACAATCCAGAATGGCCAAATGCAACAAAATCCTTCAGTGGGGCATGGACAATAGCAACAGTGACCTGGAGGAAAGTAACAGTGCCACTGGGATAGAAGCACCGACCACATCACCAGCAAGAGTGGACGTGGAAGTTACCAACAGGAGTGAGGCCAGCACTTCAGCTAATGCGGAAGGACAGACTGCCAAGCGACAAACAACAAGCTTGCTCAGCCAGGACACAGACGATGCAGGTATCCCACAAGAGACTTCCAATGCACAAGATAGAGACCCGGACGAGAGCACGAGAGAAGCCGGATCCAATGGAGGAGGAGAGCAAGGGATCCGAGCATACTTCACGCACAACCACAAGGGCCGTGCAGTGAAGCTTTCGAAACGATTCAGTGAATTCCAAATGTGATATCTCTCTTTCTCTCTCTTTCTCTCTCTCCCTCTGTCCTCTGCCCTCCAGCCATAGTTCCTTTTTCATTGTTCTTAATGGGCAAGATGTGTAGCGCTGCCGTCTAGCCTCCAGCGATGCATTGTCGGAGTGACGAGACTCGGGCGGCCATTAGGCTCGCGGCGCGAAGGCAAGCAGTCGGCTCTCCCCTTTCTGAGCTTGCATATAAGATAATAAAGAAACGTGAGAAGGTTTACCTCCTTGCACTTGGTCTTCATTTTAGAGAGGCCTACTCTCCTACACCACACACTACAGCTCCTCCCACCCTATTAGAGGCAATGCTCAGCCCTACCTCGGCTTAAGCAGACAGAAACAGCAGGCTCCTAGCTGAGTTACTACAAATGCACCTGTCAACATTTAGTTTGCGACCCTCAGTAAAGGGTTTTGGGGAAGAGCGCTGTTTGTGCAAATGTGATGGTGGGTCTCACTTCAAATGGGCCCCACACCACTGGGCCTTTATTCGGAGGGACGCACGCCTTCCCTGGAGAGGCAGTGTTTTAAATGCACCTCTGAAGGCAAAATGTACTTTTCTCCCAGTGAGACATATTTACTGACATTATCAGTGAGGCAGGGGTTGAAAAGACTGTGTCAGGGGTAGCAAAGTCTAAGCTAGGGGTCGCAGTTACGACCCCTGATGACCCCTAATTGATGTCCATGCATCCAGCGCTGAGGAACATCCGGTCCAGACGAACATCCAGCCCAGAGAAACTTCAACCCCTGTGGAACAACCAAAGCCCTGAAACATGCAGCCCTGAGGAACATCCAGTAATCTCACAAAACATTTATCATTTTCATGAAATGTAATTTCATTGCACACCATACAGCATAGTACTAGCCCATGCACAACCCGTATTATTCTTAGCAGAATATTATTAGCATGCACAAAAGCAGCATTAGTCTTTTTTAATATTATCTCAAAGCCATAAGCAACTGCGACCTAGTTTTTTATGCATTAGCTCACACATTAGTTTTACACATGCGCAAAAGCATTTTTCCTTATTTTAGCTTTTACTAATAACCATCTTGTTATATTCTGTATATGCTTTTCTTTCTTTTGTTTCTATTATACTGTGCTCTGGATTCTGTGATGCGTGCCAGCATCTTACATCTGGTGTTCCAGATTCTATGTTTGACTGTTTGCCTCTAGATCTTCTATGCTTCAGTCGTGCTGTGCCTTTCTTAAGCTATTCATTAAATATTTATCTTTTATATAAAATCCTGACCATTCATCATTTTAATACATCTTCACAGCACACTGTTAATATATGTTACTGAGGGTTCAATCCGAGCAGGTTTTATTTACGCAAAAACCTGCTCCATCAAAAGTAATGTTTTTGTAGGTGTCCTGCCAGGGAGAATTGTTTTCCTTGTAAAATAGTCACACACTCCAGTGTCAGTGAGGGTGCCAAGTAAAAAGCCACAGGGTCCAAAGTTTACTGTTTTGTTGTGATTAGGTCTGTGACTCTCATGCTCTTTCTCTCTCTCTCTCTCGTAAGTACCTACAGCAGAGTTTGAAGCTACCAAAAAGTCACCCTGAACCGTATTATTGCCTCTTGGAATGTTTTTCTGAAGATCAAACTCCAAGTACCTCTGAGAACTTTGTAACCTAGCCTTCACTCATCGCACATGCATACTGAAGAGCGTCCTGTAGAATATCTACCTCGCACATATATACAGTATATTACGATGTAAGATGCAGATGCTCCATTGCGGTCCTGGCAATCTGATGAGTACTCCTATCCAACACACTGTTAATACAAGGTTCATGCTATTAGTAAATGCAGCTGACTGTACAAAGTATTAGCAGTCAGAATGGAATGTTTGGGACTGGACAGCAAATTCGAATATTTCCTTCTGTTTATGTGCAAACTATGAAAAAATGTTCACAGGTCCATGCCTCATGTACCCTTTTAACTTATTCCAGTGCTCTTTTGCTGAAACTGTTTTCTCCCTTTTCCTCTTTTTAAGATTCTGCTTTTTTGGCAGAAGAGTAGGTGGCCTCTGATCACTACAGCTTTGGTTATGGTCCTCTGGCTAGCAGATGCCCTCCTCCCGTGTTTTCACCTCAGAATGAAATATAAGTTATGGCAAGGCCAAACACATTTCCACCAGTACGCGTCCATCTGTTAGCTGCAGCGTTGTCAAACAATCAAATGAAAAGGCATAGTGGATAAAAATATAACTCTGTCAGTCATCGCTCAAAGATTTTTAATAACTAAGGACCCGTTTCACTTTCCCTTGATTGGATCTGTATGTAGCTAAACGTATGATGGTAATGCCGCCCGATGAGCCACCCCCATTCAGAATAACAAGAGCCTGTTATTGTTGAATATTTTTGAGGCAGGTTTTTAACTTGACTAAAAAAAGATCATGCTGAAAATAACATTGCAGTTTTGGCTGGTTGTCCTGATTGGACTGAGAGGAGATGGGCTGGTAAAGGAAGCAGGAGAGAGTGGGTGCATATGTATTTGTAAGGGGGAGGGGGGAGGCCGGGAGCTTGAATTTTAATTAGGACTCAGAGACCCTGCGTGGATGTGCTCTGAAAGTCCGGGCTTTGTCGCTGTTCTCGGACGCTCTTGAATGTGCGGTCATCTGTTTTAAACCTCACCTGCTTGTCATCCTGGGAGCCGAACTCTTCCAGCAGAGAGATGAACAGCACCCACAGGTTTTCTGGATGAAAACTTCTGCCGCATTTAGCACTATGTAGGAAAACAATGACGATAATATTATGGGATGCAAAATTGGTCGCGAAAGACTAATGTTTTGGGGTGATAATTAAGGCATGTCTGTTTTCTTACATCTTTCATTCAGACGATGGACCAATGATAGGAGTTTCTGCGGCAAGTAACGAAATTCATAATGCACAATGTGTATGCATGTAATCAATCACCTAGATCATCAATCACTAATACTCTACGCATAAGTCTGAAGTGAATTAAGGGCTCTAAGTGTTTCATTGTCTGCAGTGATGTTATTCATGGAATTAGAGGAATACCAGCTCAGTTTAATACAAACCATCACTTTTGAAACAATAGCACTCAGTGACACAGATAGACAGAGCACGTGGTAGGCCGGTGCCTGATATGCATCCGATTAGACTGAGTTTTGCCAGTCTAGGTCTTTGTTGAAATAGATTCACAATTGCTTTATTAACCTTCCTTTTTTTTACAAATTTGCTTGAAAATGCACCATTTGTCCACTCTTTTTTATATTTTCTTGGGGGATAACCCCCCGGAATCACCCGTAGGTTGTTCGGGCTCACCCGCTATGCTTGCTCACCGCAGTGCAGTACAACAATTATTTAACGCCTCACCACTTTAAAATCTCACCATCTGCCACTGCTACCAGCGTATGGATATTATATCTAACAGTGGCAATACTATGTGGATCGAAACACCTCAGAGCATTGGAAGCACCGAATATTGGACTGCAACATATATTTTTAGACATTTTGGATGATGAATTACTCTGTCATTGCAGCATGGTGTGATAAAGTTTCAATGCGCTTCAAACATATGCGGAAATAAACTATTGAAGTGCATGTTAGACTGTTGATGATTGTATTTGATTCATTATGGTCCACGTAAATAGCAAAGTGCACGGTAAAGAGGATGATGCAGCATGAGATAGCAGTGCTCAAATAATGCAATCATGCTTAATTGAAACTATGCACTGCACTCTATATGAATGTCTGTTAACAATTCAGTGCATTCTGAGAAATGTAGGACTTAAAGCAAGCTGAGTCACATGACAGCCAGACTGTACAAAAAAACGCAAATGTTTTTCACCTGTGATCAAGGCTCATGTTGGAGCCGAAATGCGACAGGAAATCTGTGAGCTGCCACAAGGACTTCGAATTAAACGCCAGATTGTGCCAGACACCGGGCCTAGGAGTATTCTTTATTCTCCTTGCTGCTGCAAATGTAAAGGGTGCTCTGTCCCCGTACTTAAAGAGGCTGCCCTGCAGGATAGAAGGCTCCTTTGATGTCAGAGGTTTTGTATGTGATTTATATATTTTATCCTGTGCCTTTATTTCTATCTGCTCTATTTTCATTTGTATTTGGAAAGACATATCTTACTAATGTTCCTTATTCATATAATGTAGCTTTTTCTCCTAACATGTTTACTATAACGTGTATTGTGATTTTATTAATCCACCTTTATATTTGACTGTGACAGCGAGTTATATTGAAAACAAGAAAATAAAAGACTACCACAAATTATTTTACTTATTGAAGATATTCACGCACATTCCCATACTGGTCAGCAGATGGCGATCTTGCTTAACTATTTTATTCCATTTGAAGCAAATTATCGAAACTTTAAAATCAGTTTCTGTATTTTTAGACGGCGGGCCTCTGTCTTGTGGCTTACTCTTGATCTTCCGGAGCATGCCAGGAGTAAGGTATGGGTAACCCTAGCTTGCTTCTGCAAACTCAAGAGTACTACACCAGTCACAGCAGATCATAGTACATTCTTTGTGAATCAGGCCCTCGGTGCCGTAATAACTTAAGCATTCCATGGTGAAGCGTTGCTGTTCCCACGCATCCACCAATGGGTTTTGGCGCATTCCCAGATTTACCATTACTAGTAGACCTATGGATGTGTCAAAACGCTCTGCCACCCAGGGTGAGGCATAACAGGGAGAAATATCTTTATATTGCCTCGTTTTTTTCTCTGTTTGTGTGTGCTGCAGCACACGTAGAAAGATGAAAATGCCACAAGAGGATTGATTTTGTGCATGAAGGGGCCCCTTCCCTTATTGCACAAAAACAATCCTGCTTACAATGCAGTCACCCTTGCCCCATGGTTGGCGCTAGGAAGCACATTGTGCACCAGGGCAAGGAAAAGGCAGGAATGCGCACATAATGTAAAACATGGCGCATTTGTGCACTTTCTCTATTACACAGCACAGCGCAGCATGGTGGCCAGCTACGCTGCATGATTTTTTTTGATAAATGTGACCCACAGTGCTTAATTTCAGCCTGTGGCACCCTCGCATATTTATCCTCATCAGTCATTAACCTAGAGAAAGAGAGAGAAAAGCACATGAAGGGAAAGCAGCAGGAAGTGAAAGAGGGAAAAACGGTCGCAAAGGGGGAAAGCAGGAACATGCCCGAATGAGAAAAGGGGCAGGGAGTGTTTGATAGTGTATGGAAGAAGCATGAGGTTGATTCAAGACTGTGCAGCCTTGATATTCGGTATGCTCACGTTTAAAAGTACCAGCAGTGGTTTTCTGAGCAGAGCTTTAGGAACTGGCACTCCTTTTGTTACAAATTAAAGCCTTTTGACATAGAACCCAATTTACAAAGATTTTCCTGTGACCTGCACTTGCAGTACTGTCAAGTTCCTGGAGTAAGCCAGGAATACAAGAGTAAGTCATACATACTCATATACCAACCTTTGTGAATTACCATTCATGTGTGAGCTAGCAGTACGACCAGAGTAAATCTTTCTTACTCGTCGCACTCATACACTAATGTTTGTGAATAAGGCCAGTTTACTTTCACTACGTCAGACAAACAATTTGAAGTTACATAAATTGTTAATAGTCAGATAAAATATATTGCACCATAGGCATGTGGATGAATATTACACAGTCTTAAATATCACTACAAAGACTACTTAGAATGAGCATGCTCACTATTGTTGGGTACTACTAGGAATATTATGGTAGATACTGAGAATTAATAGCACCAATTTTGATGGTTGGCAAGATTGAGAGAGGTGAAAGGATAAACAGGATTATTCAGTCATAAGTGAAATATTGGAACTTTTTTGACAGAAAAACTTTTATGGGCAGATGTGAATAAACAGTTCTAGAACCTGGGGAAATTATCTAAAAAGGCACTCTATTTCAGAGAGATCGAATCTTATTGCTTGTTTAAAAAAAAAGAAAATGCACTAGACACTAACGGCCTGTCTAAAGAATTTTGGGGCATATTACCAAGCAATAGCGATAATTATCGCTATTGCTTGGTTAGAGACAATTACCGCAAATAAACCTTGGTATTACCAAGGTTTATCGCAAATGCGATAAAAATGGCTGCAATGCATGAATATCGCTGAAAAGTCCGCAATATTCATGCATTACCGAGCTAATGCTCTTAGCCATGTTATCCACCTCCCATTGGATAACATGGCTAAGAACTGCTCAGGGCAGGTGTTAGCTTTTGGAGATATTCGCGCTTAGCGCGAATATCTCCAAAAGTTGGTAATAGGAGATAGCGATGTTAGCGACTGTTTTCAGTCGCTAACATCTTGGCAAGCCCACTTTGCATGTCATTAGTGATAAATATCACTGACATGCAAAGTGGGGCCCAAGATGTTCGCTATCTCCTACTAAGTGTCGCTAACTGGTGTTAGCGACAGCTAGGTAATAGGGAGATAATTTTATCTCTGCTATCTCCGCTTTCTTGGCTTTTAAAGCCAAAAAAGCGGAGATAAACCCCCTTGATAATATGCCCCTTTGATCGGACTACTGTAAAACTAATGAATAAATATCCGATATGGGGAGTAAGTGCGATTGCAATTATGCCCCAGTAATGGAGTTGTCAGTCCTATATAAACATAACGATAGGCAAAGTAAAGTTTGCCTTTTGTAGGGTGTCAGCACACATGCAAAGACACACAATATTCCATTTTGCTAGATCGAAATAGTCAAGTCATGCACACGAAGGTTTAACATAGACATATCAATCAAAGCAAGCTGTAACTTACCCGACAGGAAAAAGAAAGATATTACATAGTATCCATACAGGAGATATACAAACAAATCCTCGGAAATGGCACAGTTAGGACACAAAGCTGTTGGGCCTCATGGTGCCGCAAGCAATATTGCAGCGCTGCGCTGCCTCAATCTAGAAGCGCAGGAATTAGCCTTATTTACAAGAATACAGAGCATTCCTGTACTGTCCCCTGTGCTTAGAAAGCAGCCTAGCGCCAACGGAGGCACCCTTGTGCCATGGTGCAAGGGCGCCTGTATTGCGGGGTGATTGATTTTTTGCAGGAAGGGACACCTTTCTGCAGCAAATCAATCAATGGAGGCAATTTCCTCCTGCGATGAGTGCTGCAGAATGCAGCACACATAGAAAGAGGAAAAAACAAGGAGAAATAAGGATATTTCTCCTCGTTGCACCTACCTAACGCCACCCCTGGGTTGGCATTACCATGTGACACATTCCCAGGATTACGATTTCTTGTAAATCTGGGAATGTTTCAATTCCATGGGTGTTGCGTGGGAACACCCACAGCAACACCCATGGAACGCCCCTTTCACGCAGTGTTCTGTGTGAAAGGGTCATATATTTACAAGGCCATGAAAATCCTTGTAAAGTGGTTTTGAGTGGCCTTGCAAATATGCTCCGCCACATTGCGCCACCCGAGCATCAAAACAGTGACGCTCCGGCAGCGCAAAAGTGCCTTTAGCGCCTCATAAATGAGACTTACTATGTGGATTCACGAGGAGCGCACTAACAGGTGGTTTGGTTGGAAAGCAGTGTTGAGGTGACATGAACTCATCAGGAAAGTGGAGGATGCGACAGCATAGGCCTGATTCACTAAGAATATACTATGGCTAGGTGTGACTTACTATTGTAGCACTGCTGGCTTACTCCTGAATTTCAGGTGTAACCCATGAGTGTGCCTGGCTTACTCCTATAATATAATAGAAAAATATTTATGAAAAGGGCCTCTAGTCTGTTGCTCTTTGGAATTGAAGAGTTTTTCATACAGATTGTGACGCATTTCTTAAGTTTGGAGGGCTTTAAAGAGATGAACACGCCACCTATGCACACCTTTCTGAAAATGTAGGTGGTTATGAACAGGATGGGACTGGAGATTCATTTTAGGACAATACGTGCTGAGCTTCCCGTCATAGGAGAAAACTTGATCATTCAGTCAGAGTGGACAATCAAATCATGCAGGTCATTGGGAGCAGTTATGTAGCTTTGTAGATGCATCAGGTTCTGAGTGATGGTTACAGGCAAAGCACTCTTCGCAGTCTGTAAATGTGGATGAAATTCTGAATATGTCTAACCCCCTTTAAGTTTCAAGTCCACTAACATCCACTGAAGCAGAAAAGACACAATTTTTCAAATATCAACACAAGCTCAAATACTCTACTTTAGAATAATTCTCCAAAATGAATTTATAAAAAACATCAGTGATGAAAGAAAAATCATGCACAAGTCCCCTTGGCATTCACCAAGGAGAGGAGCTCCTCGAGTGGGCAGCAACCCACACATTTATGCCCAACTTGAGAACTTTTGAGAGTAGTAACACATCGGTTTAGGTTTCTCTCTTCTAATGAGGAGGTGCAAGAGTAACATGCTGGAAAACAGAGGGGCATATTCTCAGAAACTATCACTACTTTATCTGCACTTTATCACAGCCAAAAGCAAAACAACACCCACCGCCACCACCCCCCAGGACCACACCCCACCCCCTCATACCCCCACCGTCCCACCGTACCAACACTAAGGCAGCGCAGGTAAAGACAGCAACCCCCTGAAAATGCATCAAGCACACACACCCAACACAAGAGTATGACTCTACACACCGCAGGCTCAAAGGGAAAACCAACATCCCACCTCAGACACAACTGCTGGACGTGCTTCACCTGTTGGCCTCTGGTACCTGCCAACTGACAACTGCCAGCGTCCGAGGTGCCCTATCAAAGCTCCTCAAACCTGTCCTGGATAACATCATCAGCTTGGTACCCTAGTACCTATACTTCCCCCACACTGCGCCAGAACATCTGGAGACCAAGCAAGGCGTCCACGCCATAGCTGGCTTCCCACACGTTGTGGATGCAATTGACTGCACACAAGTCCTACTGATGACCCCTGACAACATTGCACAGAAAACCCGCAACAGAAAGCACACACATCCCATCGATTTGCAGACAATAGCGGTACCCTGGGAAATCCCACCAACGTCGACAACAACCACCCAGGCAGTGTGCACGATTCCGACATCTCCCGACAGTCCATCATCAACCAGCGCTACCAGGATGGCAGCTAAGGAAATGCACTGCTCTTTGGCAAGTACCAAATGAACACAACACACACCTCAACTCCACAATCATGCAACACACAACACTGGGAATGTGCACGTTACAAACTCACATACAACATGCCAAACAGCATACCCAGACATACCAGCACAACCTACTGTGGGAACCTGGGCCAGCCATGTACATGAGCCATCAACGTCATGGCACCTCAATCACACGATAGCAGATTGTGGGGGGACGGTAGGAACCAGGCTTTTGCGAAAGAGGCAAGTGACCCATGAATGAAAATGTACACAATGCCAAGTGTGGTGTGGATGTGATGGGCAGACTGCAGTATGCAGACCACACACATATCCATGTCGACATACACCGCTGGTGTATGGAGTTTAGTGGACAGTGGACTCAACCATGTCACCCCAGCCACTAGGGAAGCTCGCAGAAATGTAGCTTGTTATGTCCCCTCCGTAAGCGTGAGCAGAGAGGGCTGGCCCGGCATACGCCAGGCCAGCGTAAGGGTGTGAATAAAAAGCATGTAGCTCTGGGCGTGGTCCTCTTCCAGAATTCCCAACATCTCTGCCAGGGCAGCACCCCTCAGCCTGCCACAAGGCTGACGCCGTCGTTGTGACCGGTGTGGCCTGTGATTCTGTGCGGCTGCAGCACCCCAGGCCGCTGGTTCCCAAACTCAACTTGCCCGCCCCTGTGCGCCCAGGCCTCACTGCTCACCTTCCGACAATGGCTTGTGTCAAAAGGGCCCATCATGTGCCGTTGCAAGCTCCAAGCACGAGGCACGCAAACCTGGCAACCTGCTACGACCATCACGTCCTCTGCGAGCAAGGCCTGCAGTACTCCTTTCTCGTTGATGTACTCTACCGACTGACACAGCGGACTAGTAGGTCGCACATTTGGAACTGAGTCTTGATTACACTATGGCAGTAAACACTATTCATGGCTGATTTGATGTCACTATGCTCCCTTCGATGTGGTGCCACCAGATCTTAGTAGTGCATCACACACGCACGTTTCTCAGGGCCCACGTGGACTACTGCCCTCGGCCTACGCTGCACCAGAGTAGTTCACACAATTGGAACTGAGCATCGATTTTTCAATGGCAGAGTACATATCATTGCATGCAAGAGAGGTGTAAGAGCATGACGTGTTGCAATCAGGAGGGAAAAAGGATCATCGTTACGGAGGTGATCGGACACTACAGACAACTGCCCTGGTGTCACTAACTCTGTGCATCGTGAGACAATGACAAGTGGCTATGGGCCCCTGCTGACCCCTGCCTCCGGCCTACACTACGGTCGAGTAGGTCACACATTTGGGACTGATTCTTGATTAAGCAATGGCCGAGGTCATATCATTGTACCGGCATCATCACAGACTGCATCCCCTCTCAGCCCCGGTGTCACTAAGTTTGTTCCCTGACATCATGGACACTCTTTGGTTGAACATTGGTGGGTCTGAGTCTATGGACTGGGGGTTGTTTTCATCCTCATGTAGTTGATACCTAAATGGTGATGAAGACAAGGCTGCAGCATTCCACTCCTCCATTTGCTGCTTCCGGATAGCTTTTGCCTTCTGCATCATGCTCTGGAGGACACCCTTCTCTGTCCCCCGTAGCCCTCTGCCACATTCACTTCAGACATCGATGAGGACCCGCTCTGTCCGCGTGGCCCTACCTCAGTGCACCGCAAGTCACCGTCCTGTGGCGGGGTGCCTGTGCTGGCCGCTGTGCATCTGGGGCCACTAACTCTGTGCAGCCGAAGTCATGGACTCAGTCTGATAGAATATTGGATGGCCTCTGTGATGATGGCCTTGGGGTCGTCAACGTCATGTGTCTGTTGCACTGGGCTGTCCGCTGCCTCCGGCCTCAACTGCAGTCCACCAGGGCATACACATCAAATTGAGTCCTGACCGGCCCGGATGTCGCATCACCGCAGGAGGCACATGCCACCACCGCCAGGACCAACTCCAACCGCCAACTGCCAGTGTTGAAACGGCCATACTGGCAGACTGATGGAGTTGCTCACACCTGTCTAGGATTCCATCTTCTGCCTGATTCCCTGCTCAGCACTCTAGGTGCCACTAACTCATTGCACCACAAATCATCGTCCATTACTGTTTTGGTTATGTGCTGTGGAGAGCTCACGCAGCAATGTCACCTCAGGCAGTGTGGTAGACCTGGGATGATGATGAGGAAGATGATGCAAGTGTGACACCCCCACTGCATCTGCATCAGGAATGTCCTGAAGGGACACAATCCTAGACAATATGTTCACAAGAGCACGTTCAGCTCTAGTGACACAACCTCAGTGCACTGCAACTCCCGGACACTTCTGTTCACTCATTGTGTGACCTCTAAACTTGCTCTGGCTACCTCCATGATGCTCCACAGATGTCTCTGTAATGCTGGTGTTTTCTGTTTCCATATTTACAGTAATCACTTTTGTATTTGTTCCCAGAACCAACAACTCCCTGAGGGCTGGCTTACACTCACCCCACACATCTAGCACAGGCGTCATCGTACATGTGTCCCTGCCAATAAAGGGGCTGGGCACACATGCCCGTAGCCAGTTCCACAAACTATCGGCATGTGTCCTAGTGGTCATGATGTGTGCATGAGGGCCCCGGGCTCTACAACATTACATTGTGCTTGGTACAGCGGACGCAAACCATGTCATCACAGGCAGCGGGTTAGAGCTTGGATATGTAGCTTTGTCGTCAGCCAGTCGATTAATAAAAGGGGTGTACTTGTCCATCGTGCGGAGGACCAGCGTGGGTGTGTGGATGGTAATTCCGGGGCTCTGTGCGTAGTTCAGTACAGGAAATGTGCAAATGCATCTGTCTCTGTCACAGTGTGAGTCTCCTTTGTGGGGTGTAGATGGTCCCTGATGGGACTTCGACACCCTTATGTGATGTAGTTCGGCTTCCATGAGCTCTGAGCCCACCCACACCAATTTGGACACCTCCTTTTGGTATTCTGACACCTGGCATTGGAATGCGATGTGTGCCTCTGTGAAGTTTTGGGAGCCAGCCGTGGTGGTGTGTTCTTCCTGCTGTGTGGTCTGTGCAGGGGCTGGGGTCTCCTCTATGTAGCTTGGCTGCCCTGCTCCTGGGGGTGGTTTGCCTGAGATGTCCATGACCTGTTGTAGGGTGTCGGTGTCGAAGGTGTGGTGGTCGTCTCCAGCATCACTGGACCCCTGACCCCGTTGTTCCTTGCTGGTGGTCTGTGGGACTTGTGGGGTTTGCGTTGGCCTCTGCGCTGGGTCATGGTGCATCCATGTTGCTATGCACTTTGGATTGTTTCTGGTGTGTTGTTTTTGTAGCTTTTATAGTGCATTTTCCCACCAGACACGTGGGATTTGCAGGCCTGCTGCTGCTTTTCGCTGCTTTTTGTATCACGATTGGCCTCATCGCAACTTTTTTGCATTCGTGTTTCGCATTTTTGCGGCATGGCATTTATTTTAATGCAATCATTTGACATTTTATCTGGAGACTATCGCATGGTACCGCGGTGTTGTGAATACTTGGTTAACACGGCGTAATTTCCCTGCGATAGACTGCAATGTTTTGTGTTGTACTACGTTACTTTTGTGATGATTATCCCAAGTTTTTGAGAATATCTCCCAGAGAGACTCATAACTTATTGTATCTACAAATGAACAAGGATCCTACAGTCACACCAATATTTTTAAATTCATGCTTCAGATGCCAAGTTGCAAACCCCATTAAGCTGTGATGTGAGAGCTCCTTGTTTAACAAAGATGGCTGCAACAAGTTATACACTGAAGGGTTAGCATGATTATATATATAAAGGCAAGCAGATTATATATATATAAAGGCAAAGCAGAGACTTCCAAGACATGAAGTGAACATTTTTGAGAGTTTTAGATCCTTGCGTGTCTTAGCATATTTACAGGGTTGTATGATGGAACCATGCATGCAGGTTCAAGGCAGAACCACGCAAGTCTTAACCACGTATATGCCGTTCCCATGCATGCCATTACAATGATATATGCATTGTTAACGCATGTATGGCAAAGACATGTGTTTGGTAAAAACTTACCAGGTAAGTGTAACCCCAAGTCCTGAAAACCGCCCCTTCCTCCCCACCCTGAGCCCTAAAACTACCCCGCAGAAAACTAACTACCCTGAAGACTACCTCCCTTGAAAACTACCCTCTCCCTCCTGAAAACCAACCCCCCTCCTTGAGCTACAAAATGCCCCAGTCATGAAAACTGCTCCTTCATCCTCGCCCTGAGCCCTAAAACTACCCCCCTGAAAATAACCCCCTCCCCCCTTCCAGGTCCTTCCTCTCCTTCTGACCCTTCCTGTAATTCTCCCCACCAATCTAGTCTCTGGAACTAGACCTCTGACTGCCTTAACCAAGCATTACACATGGTTCAGACATATGTGTAGTTAAGGCATGAGCGTTGTGAAGACAAGCAGCGTTCGAATTACGTGGTAACTGCACTTGTGGCTTAACCCGTGTGATTAATTATGTTTCCCTGTTTACTGCAACCACCCCATAAACACATTCCAAAGACATACAATTGGGAACCTGATGATTTTGTCTGGTATATAACATAGCCACAGCAAAGCATGGCAGCTGCAAGTTTAAAAAGGTATTCATTATGACACCATGCACTTTAATGGTGGACCTCCATATATTGTATGAGGATATATAACTGACAAAAGTAGCTGTAACAAAAATATCGCAAAACAAATATCGAGGACATAAATATTTACCTAGCGTACTCTGTATGTAAAGTCAAACATATCGACAACAGAAATATAGAAGACCATAGAATAGGATAGTATATTGAATTTTAACTATTATACACTATATTAACTTTTAAAAAGACATTCATTTTAAATATTATATTTAAAATATTAAAGATATATAAAGATGTATCACTTACAAACATAAAATAAAAGCATACCTGTAAAAATAGTTGCAAAAACATAAACATAATATTGTAAACATAGAAAAATATGCAAACATAAATATTAAAATAACTAATAAATATTTATCATTGCAAACAGTAGACATAAAAAAGTATGCAATAGCATTAAGCCACAAATAAATAAATGAAAAATATTACTACAAACAGAAAATAATAATTAAAAAACTTAAACTAACTTTTAAAAGTAAGGCAATACATTATATATTAAAGCAATTTTTAAACGTCAGATACGAAATTCGACTTGGAGGGGTCAATTTCACTACTCACATTCCTATCTGGCCAATGGTAGTGAAAGCGTTGGACTTTGGAGGAGTCATATTTACTGTTCCCACTCTTATGTAGGTTGCAGTGGAGAAAGTATTAGACTTTGGAGGGGTTAAATTTGCTATTCTCTCTCCGACATAAGCAACAGTAGGGAAAGGCCTGGACTCATGAGGGCTCAGATTTACTATTTCCACTCCAACCTGAGCAACCGTACGAAACGTGTTGGACTTTGAAGAGTTTAGATTTATTATTCCTACTTCAACATTGGCAACAGCTTGAGAAGCAGTAGGGATGTCAGGAATACTACAAAAGTAAAAGGATTTTTCCGAGTTTGGCGAATTTGGGATGTCTGCCAAAAAATGGGAGATGGCCTCTCTATATATTTAGATGCCCTGTCTATATATTTAGAGTTTATTGGCCAGCATACACTCTAAATCGGGCGGATGGGATGTCCTCCAATTTTTGGCAGATGTCTAACATATACCAAACTCTAAATAACCTCCAAGGTCACAGCAAAATCCTTGTGAATTAGCCACTTAATACTTGGTGGGACTACTCTAATTTGATGGGACCAGTCGCAGCTGGTCCTGCGAATCAGTAGTGCGGCGGGGGAGGTGAGGGCAGAGGAAGGAGCAGGAAGGGGGGGATACATTTTTTTTTATCGCCTACCTGTCGGCTGGCCGGCTGCTGCCTCTCTTCAGTCCTCTCCCTGGCTTCTGTTGGAACAGAAAGCAGGAATCAGGATAGGCTCGCCATAGCCAATCACAACTCTGCAGCCTTGTGATTGGTCTGAGCGCTGTGATTTGGCGCTCAGATGGGGAATGGAAGGCTGGGCATTTCTCCACCCAGGCTGTTATGCAGCCTGGGTGCAGAACATGCTAAGTGTGCATGAATGTTTTAGCCGGCCCCAGACATTCAGGCACACTAAGGAGGGTGTCACCACTCCTCCCCCTTTCGCAGCACAGCCCTGACCCACAAAACTGCCCAAGCACAGAAAACAACATAATAACATTGCATTATTATCATGTTATTTTTCCTATTTTGCTGTGCTTAAAGGTGGGGCGATGCTCCTCTGCCGTAGCGGAGGGGCTGCCCCTGGAGTAGACTGTTGCGCAACTAGACATTTTTGGGTAAACCTGAGCCAGTTTTCATGGCAGGAGCCTCATCTGTAAGGAAAACAAGTGTGGCAGACAGCCCTGAAGACAATGGGTGCATAGAAGAGCAGTCGTCTCTTTACTACTAATAAAGGAAATAATGGGCACAGACCTAGACAGCCTAATGGAGTACTTACAGCCTTATTCAATATCTTGGTTAGAAAAACTTTTCATGTTGGGGCCTGTGGAAATATCCATTAAATTAAATGTTCTCCTAGGAAGCTTCTGCGCCCTTGCCCCACCTTAGTGAAACTGCTTTCTCCTCCCTTCCATTGGCTGCAAATGTCCCCTTGCATTTCAATCAATATGACTGACTTTAAATTCCTAACCTCAGTCATGCTGTGATTTTTCCAGGGATCTCCTCACAATAGCCTTTTGTTTTGATGAGGACCTGAGCATATTTCAGGACTCATTTTGACTTCATTTCTGGGACACACTGAATTTTATTCTCCTACAGGGTAGTTTCTTGATAGAGTATATTCATGATAGTTGAATTGCAATCATGGTCTAACTTCCATCACTGAGTTCATGTGTGCTGTGTATAAGAGACTCTTGGAGCAGGATCTTGGATGATACCAGCCCATATCTCCTTTATAAGAAAGTTTTGACTTCTTGTCCAAGGGCTGAGGCCTCTATGTTCATAATGTTACTTCTGTATTCAAATCTAGGTGTGGTTCTGCTCATTCTAAATTCACAGTGTAGTTTTCCATAATGGCTCTGTCTTCTCCATAGCTCCTTCATATGCGGCAAAGGGTCTCCTGAGAATCCGAGAAATCCGAACCTCCATTGCGATACAAGCAAAAAGGTGTATACCCATCTACTTCCCTGAAAGTCTCAGACACGGGTCCCAATTCACAGAACTAACTTAAGACAAAATCCTACATTTACTACCATTTTGATATTCACAGAAGGCACTTACTCATTTTGGTATTTACAGAAGGCACTTACTCATTTTGGTATTCACAGAAGGCACTCACTCATTGATGAGTAAGTGCCTTCTGTGAATACCAAAATGGTAGTAAGTTTAGGATTTTCTCTTAAGTTAGTTCTGTGAATCAGGCCCAGGCTTTGCTAGAACTCGATACACCCACGTGGAAACGCTGAAGCTGTTGAAACTAAAGTACTGGCTTCACATTTTTCTCAATAAGCAAATAAGTTGCTTCCTGTGAATTTGTGGAATTTGTCAGCAGAATTACTTGATATTTTAGCAAAGTTATGCAAAATTAAGCATAATTAAGGAAAATGATAATCTATCATTCGGTGCTATGCTTTAGGTTGAAATGCGTCTGTGGCTCAATTTTTGACATAAGGGCACATTTTGTGCTAAAACATAGTCCAAAATAAGCACTACAAACAACAGCTACTTAGGTTCTGTTGTTCCTGTGCATTCGTGGTAGATTTTTACTGCAAATGTGCCATGTACAGTACATTTTTACAGTGAATGGTACAAAATTACATAAGCAGCATAATGGCGTACGTTTGGGAACTTTGTGTAGCAAGCATGAGGCGAAATTACCAAAAATATGTGAATTACGCTGGTATAATTCAAATGCAGACAAGGCCTAGTCCTTAAGCACTGATTGTGGGTATTGACAGCAAAAGGAGAGCCTATACTTCCTGACAATCAGGAGCTCTGGTAGCGAGCTACTTCCTAAAAATGCTCTTAGCAGTGATCTTCACGGGATCTTCATTATGGTCTGGATTGATAGCACAGCTGTCGCAGACAATTATGTGAGAATCACCAGGAGAAGGGCTTTGGCTCCATCCACATGTTGAGAGCAAGGAGCTGTGATCATTTTGTTTATTTATTCAGCTGCCTGAGTTTGAACTTTCAGGCCAGCACACATTCCCTTGTACTGCTATTAAGGCGTCTTAAATAACTAGATATTGTATGTGGTTATATTCCGGCAGTAGCACAGATGGGAGGAGGGCAGTCATTAATGTGCAGATTTGAATGTCTGGCTTGACTGCAGTCATAGGCCAGATTTATTGGCAATGAAAATGCTTGTTTTTACGTTTTTAATAATTTGATATTTTGCCGTTATGCTCTTTTGAAGTGTTTTCTGCTTTTTCATTGTCCCTTATGCAGAGCAAATAAATGTTTTAAGAAACATTTTCACACACTGCTTGCCTCATAGAATTTTATTCCACATTAGTAAATATGACGCTAACAGTCATCATATAGTAAATATACAATGAGAATAATTTTCCCACTCGCATAAATACTTAAAACACTACTGTTTGCTTTGATATGGCATACTCTACGTTCTTGTGAAAGTACTCTACCGTATCCAAAAGCCAAGAGCGGCTCCTCTATTGGAGTGAAGCAGCATCACCCCACTTACATTATCCCCAAAGCCCCAGAGATGAAAAATAAAATGGTAATTCATTGCCATTTTATTTTTACTTCTCCATCCTCAACAGAGTGTCAGGACAGGTGCGGGCCACTGTTGGGTGATAGCAGCAGGGAGGAGAGCAGCTGCCATTTACACTTATTTAAAGTGCGCATGTCTTTTTGGCCGGCCATCTTGCGATGACCAGCCATACATACACATTTTAAACCTCTTAACCCAGCAGTTTTAAGATGGGGAGGTACTCTTCGCTGGGATGCCACTGATCCAAAACGTCACCCTGGATTAGCCTTAAATGCCCATAATGGTTGTTCCCAAACTATCCTGTGCTACCCATTCCTTCAAGAGTTCATCATTGGTAAATATGGCCAGAAGTGGATGCTTAGTTCAGTACAAACAATCCAAAAGAACAACCTCCCCAACGACAAAAGCCTCAGATCTCATTGGGACCATTTATTTGACCTCATTGATCCTTCTTCAATGGCTCTAGACGTACAGAAGACATCTCTATGATGAGGACGTGGTTAGAGATTACTCCAGCAGGCGATTTGCTTTCTGAACAATACCAACATGGCCCTTTCCAGGAATCCGGTAGGCATTATTGTAATCAAAAAATATTCCAAACACTAACTACATTGCTGCATGTGATGAGGATCTGTCTCAGACTTTTCAGGTGGCCTCCATTTATACCACTCACAATTTAGTTGCACCAGTTGCTTGGCTTTATCATCAACTTCAAGAAGTATGATGTCATCTTTCTGCTTAGAAACTCTATTTCTGTGCTTCTTTGTGAAAGCTGCTTCTTGACTCCTGAGGTTTCCTTACATACGTTTAATCAAAAACATTAAAAGTCCAGTGGCTCCCTCAGATAGGTCCCTTTGTTTCCTGGAAAGAAGGTGCATATATTCTCATCTTTTTTTCTTCGATTGCTCAGACATTTTTGCTGGGCCTGTTGCACCTTTTTGCCTTATGACGGCTCACCAGTCTTCCTCTCCAAGTGGATTTTTCTTACTTGGACCACCTCTTCTTCTGAAAGTATGCAAACATGGTCCTTCATTGGTGGCTCATACATTTGAAAGGTCAACACACAATCTGCTGATCCTAATAGATGTCAAATGGGTAAGGGCTCAGGGACTCGGTGCAGTGATTTCACCACAGGGTGGATGTGGACCACTTAGCAGAAACATCTGCACCTGCATTCTATCAAGATTTTATTGTGTTCCTTTGTGGCAAGCAGCCTGGCACAAAGGCAAATTGTTTAGTATCCCTGTTCATTCAGGACATTAGCAAGCAGATGGCCCACAAGCAATTCTGCCAATCAATCACTGCTTCATATGGAGCTATCAAATTTGATGTTGAACTCATAGGTTGCAGATATATCCATCAGGTTGTTTGCCTTTACATTTGGTGCTGTGACTAAGGGCAGTCAGTCATAACTGAGCAGGCTCACACTCCTCTAACCTTTCCTCCTTTGCTATAACTACTTACTCTATGAGACAGGTCAAATCCTGCCTGGGGACTCTTGTTTCAGCTGCTCCATGCTAAGGATCCAAGTCTGGTTCACTGCCTTACCAGAAACATTGGCTAATCTACCTACCTTCTTCCTGATTGTACCTTCTGGCCAACCAGGGGGCAACATGGCCTACTCTTTTAAAGTCATCTGGATATATGGTTTGTAAATGATTTATTGATCCAACTCTTTTCCTTTTTCCTTTTGAGTTTATTAAAAATGCTTGGGCCCCTTACATGACTAGAGGCTGTAAAGGTGTCTTGGAGATGATGGGTAGACTGGAATCTGAGACAGATTGTGCATCCAATTTTAGCTCCCTTCGTTAAATGTTGATAGTTTTGTAACCACTCTGTTTTAGGGAGGTAAACAGTGCAGCAGTTGCACCATCAATTTGTATTGCCTGTCTTCACACGTGGCATGTAAATAGACCGAGCCCTGCTGAACTTCAAGCCTCAAAAGGGTATCTGGCTTTCAAAATGTCCATCTACACATTACATTCTTCTTTGGGATATAAATCTGTTTATGAAACATTTACGTGGTTGGCTTCAGAATTACATAGTCTCAAACTCGAAATGCTCTTATGGTTGGTCTCTTACAGGAGGCTCTCAGATATGAGTCTTGTTTTTCCCCTGATTCTTGTTTTTTGTGTGTACCAAGACCCAATCTTCATCCATCTTTTACCATGGGGCATATCAGCAACAGACAGCGACAAATATCGCAAAGCGCGCTTAGCACTTTTATATTTATTACTGGAATGTATCGCCCGGTTAGCGCGTTATTAACAACGCGTTACTCCAGGACGATAATATTTCAGCGATATCCGGGGAAATGGGCCAACATTGCTGGAAAACCAGCGATGTTGCACTCAAAAAGTGATAGCCTTGGTGATACGACCCTGTTGTTGTATCACCATAATCCACCCCCAATGTTATGGATACATAAGTCTGGATTTTACCAGACGTTCAAATCCGGCAATAATGGCCAGCTAGCATGATTACGTACATCGCTACACCGGCCGGGCCTTTGTTGTTAATATTGCAAAGCTGCCTTCGCAATATTTATCCATGGAGCTTTTTTGAGGCACGCCTACTTTGCATCTCATTAGCGATGCAAAGTTAGACGTGCTGGGAATGGGCGCTAAGCAGCTACGGCCGGTGGTAGGTGTAACTGCAGGGCGGTGACGTAGGGAAGGGAGGGGCAGGGTGGGGGGTTGTAATGTATGGATTACGGACTTTAACAGGTAAGTAAACATATAAATAAATAAAACGAATTTTGTTGTGTGCACTGCATCACCAAATGCGATGCAGCGCGCGCAACGAAATTCGTTTTATTTATTTATATGTTTAAAGTCTGTAATCCATACATTACAACCCCCACCCTGCCCCTCCCCCTCCCTACGTCATCCCCCTGCAGTTACACCTATCACCGGCCGTGCTGGAGCTAAGTATGCAAAACATGCGTTAGCGTGTCCTTGCTGATGAAGCGATAATATTAACGCGGCTTTTCACCCGAAAAAGGACGCTAAAGCAGCGAAAGTTTATCGCTAGCCCTTGTTAATATGCCCCCACGTCTTAACAGAAATTCCAGGATTTTGTATGGTTCACCATCTATAAGGAACGAGCTCTACCTTCACATTGCATCAACTCGAATTTTGATTTGCTTGAAGCTGGTAGCCTAGGAAATGCCAAGTTATGTCTGGTGCGTACTCCATCTGCTGGGTTTCGTGACCTTACACAGTGTCTTATTGCAGGAAGAGTTACTGGATGGTTCAATTTCAGCAAAATACCCCTGTTCCTCCACAAGTACTTTTACCTTATGCACGTGGCAAGTACTGAAGTGAAATTAGTTATAAGGCTTCGAAATTGCATTATGTGAGCTTCCATGGTATGGCAAAAAAAATTCTGAAATCAAGATTTTATAATAGACACAGGGGATAATGTCATACCTTCTCCCTGGATCATGTAACCTAATTGGGGCTTTCATGTCTTATCAATGACAGCCCATTGAGCCCAACTGAAAGAGAGTGATGGTTACAGCTGGAGCCACAGGTTTTTTTCTTACACTTTACTTGCTTTGGATTATATAACCACTACTGTGGCTCCCTGTGTCTTTAATTTTTTATTTGCTCTAAGACAACATTTCGGTTTATTGTATTCTTGAAATGTGGCTGATGGAGTTTTGAAGAATTCTAGGCAATTTTGCACATATTATTACCATCTGTGTCCTGTAAAAAGCCATGAATTTCTACTTACCTTAGAGCGAATTCAAACATTTATGTATTTTGATTTTACTGAGATGAATGGTCTCTTCTATGGATGTTGAGCGCACTACTGGATTGCTCTGTTTGACATTTCAGTAGCAGAAACGTTTCTTTTCAAAGATTTTTAAATAACCAGGGCCTTACGTGTTTCTAGAGAACAGAAAATCCTGACATGTTCTACTCTCACGATACTCGTACTCCCACTAATTGTATCCAAGGATTGGCTACCTTTTCACAGACTTATACAGGCTGAATTTACCGAAATTTGCTTAAACCACCCTACTTTCCCTATCTGAACAAGTCAAGTTTCTTTTGCCTTTGGCCTGACTCAATTAGTTCAAAATACTTGAAATCATGTCTGTACATGACTCAGGTATACAACTAGAAACAAAAATGCATGAGACATTCGGCTAGATGTATCAAAAATTTCTTTTGCGATTCTATAATAGCAAAATTTACTGATTCGCTACTACAGAATCGCAAAATGCAATGTATGTAGGTTTCGCAATAATAATAGCGATTCCTACATATTCCTTAATTGCGAATCGCAAATTGCGATTTGCAATTAAGGAATACCTTCCCATTGATTCCTATGGGCCTAGAGGCCCATAGGAATGAATTGGAAGGCGTTTGCAATTTCAAGGGTGCAAGGGTGCCAAAAGGACACCCTGGTGCACCCCTGAAATACGTATGTAAGCACATGTGGCACACATACATGCGCTAAGGGCAGGTATGTGCGCCACATGGCACTTTGAAAAATGCAAAAAAGTGAATTTTTCTAGGATCTCGCAAATTACCACCAACTTGAAGTTGGTGGTGATTTGTAATTACTTAAGGCCAAATCGCAAATTGCTGGTGCTTCCAGAATTGCATTTAAGGAATCACAATTTGTGATCCCTTGTACACATTCGCAAAATAGGGAATCACAAATTTTGCGATTCCTTATTTTGCTAGGGCATTTTGGAATGATACACCCCAAAAGGCATTTTCACGTTCGCAAACAGAAAAAAGCCTTGATACATCTGGCCCATTGTCTTTAATAAAGTTATAAAAAACAAATTGCCATATTTCAAATGTTGTGGATGTCACAGCTACCCCCCTATTTTCCTTAAGTGTATTTTAAATTGGGCATACGGAACCTCTGTTGCTTTTTGGTGGATATCCCACATCCCCAAAACTCTAAATACTGCCGTAAATCTCAACCTTAAAAAACGTTGCAGCCATGCAATGCCCCGTACGATACAAGGTCTAAAATCAAAATAGCACGGGAATGGAAACGTGGCGAGCATGTGTAAAATTCCTTCAAACTACTTGAAAGCATAATGGGGAAGGCCACAATTTGATCAAAAAACTGATCAAAGACAAGAATGGTATATTAACCTAGTTGACATGATATATTTTGCAGTCCTAGATGGCCTTTTATGAAGAAGCGTGCACCAGTGCTTATCAAAACCAATTACAGCTTGGTGGAGAAATATTTAAGTACCATCCTTCCTATAATTGGTGATATCTTACATTTCTCAAACCCTCATGCTGAAACGTTCTCAAACTAGAGGCATGAAGATAAATAATTTCCAGGGCCTGGTGGACCCCATCTACATTCTGCACAAGATTTCAGGATAGCATATGCTTTAGACTACTCTGTGGTTTCTTTTCAATGCATATACAACTATGGAGAAGTTTCCCACAAAGATTGTGTACTTTTATCTTCAAATCAGGCATAGATTGACCCCCTCCCCAGCACTATCACCTATTCACTTTAATAGATGTTCATTGTAAGCTTTAGGCTAAAATCATGGTTTAATTCCTGTGGGGTGTCTTCCCATTGACAATAAAAAGAGAAAAAGGTTTTCTTAAGGGGAAATAAACATGATCAGATAACATGGTTTCCACTAATATTGTTGTTATGGATGAAACTTCTAGCAAGACATGATGTTGTCGTAAATTGATGGCAATGGGTTAGCATTTTGCTGAAGCCATCTTGTATTTAGAAGTTATCTTATCCGCTTTGTGAAAGCCATTTTGTACTTCTGGCAGCCATTCTGTTTGCCATGTGCTCTGTCCTCCCTCAGTGTTAACTGCTCTTGTAGTCTGCCTAGAGACAAACTATACTTAGCATCTTCCACTTTCGCACATGCCCAGAAGGGCCTAGCTAGTAGAATGCGCCTGCCTCTCTAGTATAACTGTTGAGCTATTTTTGCTGATGTATGGACAAGTAACTCTCCTCCCACTTTGTTGAGCAAGCAGATCTTGTATGCCCATCTTAGTCATTTTCCATGCTTACATGAGCCAGGACTGCCCCTTGGTTTTATGCTGTGTATGTAACCCTAAGCATATATAAAGCCTCTGTTTTCTGTACTCGTCAGACTGCCTCATTCAGTTGCTAAGGCTTCTGTGTGATGTAGTCTCACTCATTTGAGGTTAATAAAAATGTTCTTTTATATTTCAGCTTCTGTGCCAATTTCTTCTTTGTTGGTTTAAAAGGACTAATTATCAGTGAGACCCCTGAGAAGGATTTTTGATTTCTACAGATGGCGCTCCAACGTGGACCTCATCAGAAGTGGCTATCTGAGGTAGTGATCTTGTCAGGAGGCAGAAATCTACTGTGAAGGACAGGGCAGGACTCTACTAAGGAAGTACTCTGTGCACAGAGATTCTGGGGATTCTCTGTCTCTGCAGCCCGGTATATTTCTGATCTTCCTGATTTTGATCCTCCACATGATGTCACTCCTGACTGAGAACATTTTTGGCGTAAGTATTTAAAAAAAAGACCATTAGGTCATTCAGAACTTGGCAGTTAGAATTTGGACAACTATTTGTTTGGTAAGAGTCGTTCTGCGGCTCTTGCTGTTGGTTTTGATGCCTTGGATTGGTAAGGTAGTGTAGAAACGCTTACTGTGGCTTTGTAATTTTGTAATTTGTGTTGGCCAACTTTAGATTTGTATAGGATAGATATGTGAATTGCAATTTGTGTAGGCAGGTAATGAGGAGATTTTTCTCTGTCTTATTTTGGTTGAACGGTGCTACGTAAGAAGAGTACTTTAAGCACTACTTTGGGTATAATATTTGCATATTCTGCAATATTTTTGGCATGCCTGTTTCAAGCACACATCGAAGAATGTGTTGCTTTTTGGAGGTACCATAGTGAGATGTGAATTAAATTATCCGGCTCCCTTGAGGGAATAGCTAGATAGGTTTAGGTATAAACATATTTCTTCCTTGGTGATTCTGCATCCCCATGGAATTCAAATATGGATAGAATACAAAAAAGGATCCTTTTTTTCTGTACAAATTTATAAATGGAGATATGCAGAGCGATTTTTTTGTGTTCTGCCAGACAAAGCTAGTGAATTGAGCGTATTTTGGCTTCTTGGAAATAAAACAGTTTGTTGGGTTGCATTTTTTTGCAGTCTTTTGGAATACTGTTGAGAAGCGCTTCTTGTTAATATGACTTACAACTAGTATTTGCAAATGGTAAGGCTGAGTACAGTCTGTGGGCTGTCCTTTGTTTCTGTCTTAAAGTGTTGATCTGTGGGTTAAATGTGTGTTTAAATGTCTATGTGGTTCGTGGTTTTACATTGCAACTTCTGTAAGTAAATAGCGATTGCGCTATTTATGAAATAATGGCTTTTAAGCACGCTGTATTATGTGTCCTGAGTGTTTGACCCCTTCTGTATATGTCTAAAATGAGCTCAATGTGCGTGTTTGTGGTTTTTCTTGTCTTCAGTCTGTTATGCAAAATGTCATTTAATTAATATTAAATAAAAATTAAATAAAAATCCAGAAACGAACCATATGATATGCTAAATAACTGTATTTTATTATTAAATTGATAATAGTAAACAAAAATGTACATGTACAAACTGCCAATGCTTAAAAGATAAATTAGAATTCACATTCAATTGGAATAAAAAAAGTCCTCAAAAACGAAATTGTGTGTTTTGCAAAAAATAAACTTACAGCATTTTCCTTAGATACACTGGGCCCGATTCACAGAATGAACTTAAGACTCAATCCTAAATTTACTACTATTTTGGTATTCACAGAATGCACTTACTACTTTTGGCATTCACAGAATGCACTTACTACTTTTGGCATTCACAGAATGAACTTACTACTTTTGGTATTCACAGAAGTTAGGATTTTGTCTTAAGTTTGTCTTAAGACAGACTTAAGACAGACATAAGACAAACTTAAGACAGACTTAAGACAAAATGCTAACTTCTGTGAATACCAAAAGTAGTAAGTTCATTCTGTGAATACCAAAAGTAGTAAGTGCATTCTGTGAATGCCAAAAGTAGCAAGTGCATTCTGTGAATACCAAAATAGTAGTAAGTTTAGGATTGAGTCTTAAGTTCATTCTGTGAATCGGGCCCACTGTATTAGATGTTAACAGGCAAACAGTTTAGCTGAAGTAAATTTTTGCTTAACTAAAACGCATATTATAGATCACGCATTGAAAGGCCTCAGCTTTAACACCTTGGCTGCTAGGGGGTTTTCCCCTCCTGTGCTGGATATGTATGATCCCCATTGTTCATGACTAGGTCAACTCGTCAAACGCACAGCGCATGTAACACCCATAACGACCTGACCTTGTCATGAGCATGGAAGGGGTTAAATAGACTGACACCGTGCTTACATTTCAACACTAAGAAAAGCTTTACGAGGGCTGTGTTTTTACTGCCACTAAGCAAGCAGCTGTTGTTTTGATTGTAGGCCACGGAGAGACAGGAATGTTCACTCAGCCAGGATTTTGTCAGTTAAAGCACGGGCCAAAATCTTGCATTTCAGACTGCTGTTTTAAAAAAAGTTACAAAAATTAGGTTCATTATTTTAGATACCAGGAAAATATTTTCAATTGAGGATTTCCTTTTCTTAAAGCTTTTCTTATGAGCATATTCTTGGTTCTGATGTCAAATAATTGTCCTTTTAAAAAAAAAGTGGCGCAAAAATGTGTCAAGTTTCAAGTTAGGCTTCTGTGCTTAGGCTTGTGAATGAATGTGTCTAAATATAAATTCGTTTTTTAATATTTATAAAGCTTAATACTCATACTATGACCTCCTAGTATTCAAATTCAAATTAAGTTGTGTTGTACTGCATAATGAGGATATTTGCATATGGAATTTCACTCTGCGCAGGCGTAAAAAAACTCGTTTTAATGAAGGTATATATGATTATTTTCAATTTCTAACTCCTGGGCTATGTAATGAACATTCTGATAATGAATATTATGCAAAGAAATTATAGGATATTCATTTTTAAGTGCCCCAAATATCAAAGTCGAAATTGGGTAAGAAGCACTATTTAAACAGCATTTTCTTTCATTTAGAGTAGCTTTTAAAGTGCCTTAGGCTTCAGTAAATGCATACATTTAGGTATAGAACAAATAGCTGACCTTTATTTTGCTGCAAGAGTATATTGCACACTGCTTATAATTGAAAAAATGTATTAAAAAAACAGCAGAAATTATTCTTTTAACTACAACAGGGGGATAAGTGCTTTCCAGCTTTCTGTCTCTAGAGTGACTTTGAATAGGGAAAGCTGCATTCGCACAATCAATCAATCAATCAATGCATTTCTAAAGCGTGCTACATACCCGTGAGGGTCTCAAGGAGCTAGCCGGGGCGCTACTGGTGGAAGAGCCAGGTCTTGAGAAGTCTTCTGAAGGCCAGCAGGTCCTGAGTCTGTCGTAGGCTGGTGGGGAGAGCGTTTCAGGTCTTGGCGCGAGGTAGGAGAAGGATCTGCCGCCGGCAGTGCTTTTACGGATACGAGGAACTGTGGCGAGGGCGAGGTTGGCTGAGCGGAGGCTTCGGGTGGGGATGTGGAAGCTGAGTCAGTTGTTGAGCTATGTAGGTCAGATGTTGTGTAGTGCTTTGTGGGCGTGGATGAGACGTTTGAAGGTGATCCTCTTGTTGACGGGGAGCCAGTTCAGGCCTCTCGGGTGGGGTGTGATGTGGCTGCATCGGGGGACGTCGAGGATCAGGCATGCCGAGGCGTTCTGGACTCGTTGTAGTCGTCTCAGGAGCTTGGTTGTTGTTCCTGAGTAGAGAGCATTCCTGTTGTCGAGTCTGCTGGTGACGAGGGCCTGGGTGACGGTTTTTCTAATTTCTGGAGGGATCCACTTGAAGATCCTGCTGAGCATTCGGAGGGTGTAGAAGCAGGATGCAGAGACTGCGTTGACTTGCCTGGTCATGGAGAGGGTGGAGTCGAGGATGATCCCCAGGTTGCATGCGTGGTCTGTGGGTTCCGGGGCTGTGCCTAGCGATGTGGGCTACCAAGAGTTGTCCCAGAATAGGATAGCTGGGAAGAGTTAAATGTCAGCTCTATATTTAGAAGCATAGCATGGCTCCCAGAGCAAGGTCTGCGTTGCCATTTTGACCTCTGAAATTTATGAAAGAAGACAGAGGAAAAGTTAAAGTTTTACCTTTTTTGGGGCAAAAAAAAACCAAGCACTTTATGCACTTATATGATACACAATGATATATTGGTATATGTGAACTTTGATTAACAGATAAGCTTTGCCATATTTATACAGCACTAATGCTTAAAAGCTGAGGCAATGAAATTTGTACATTTGCTAAAAGGATTTTCAGCCCTCTCAAAAGTGCTATGTACCTCCTATAACTTTGTTTATGTGTTCACAAAAGCGAAACCTGTTTCAGGTTTTCCTACTGTAAAAATGGGTGGAGGAGGCTATCTCCTCTACAAATTAAGGCTAGGTAATATGTATGTTGCTCTCTCCTTTTCTCAATTTTTTTTAGCCTGTCTAAACTGTCTGTGAAATAGCAATGAGACATTTAATTGACTATTCAGTAATATTGTTTTAAACATTGTTATCATTAATAAAATGAATAAATATATAGGTTTTATTACTGCCCATCCTGTTTGATGAAATTATGACAGGATCAGTAGTCTAGATTGCTATTCCCTTCTGTTGACCTTTAAGGGGAATTAGATGTGGGTAGTTTTGTTCTACAAGTCCTAGGTGATAACACCATTATTGTAGTTTTGCAAGGGCATTGCTAGTTTTTTATTAGCTAGTCTGTGTAAATAACTGACAGTCCTTATTAGAGCTGATGTTATATAGTCTGGATCATGAAAATTAGAACGCAGGGGAGATGCCCATGTGATCCTTAGCAAAAAATGCTTTAAAGGAAATATTGTTTTATAGATAAGAACTCCTGTTAAATTAGCAGTTTTAGATTTTTCTGCTGCTCCTATAAAATGAAAGAATGGTCCTAAAGCGTAAAATGTAGGTATAGCCCACAAATCTGTCACACCTATCTCAGTTCTGAGCACTGAAGCTGACTATGAATGTAATCATTTACATGTAGGAGTAAGGGTAAGATGTGTTAGTATTTCTCTGCATTTTATGTTGGTTTGTAGACCTTGTCTACCCTGTAAAGCACTCTGATACCCTCACGGGTCAAGTTCACGCTCTATAAGACACTAAAATAAATAAATAAATAATTAAGAAGAATCATTTTAGGAGTGTCTGCAGTCCAGTACAAGTATTGTAAAGTTTATGAGCAAAAGTGTAGAAAATTACCTTTTTTTTTTAGGGTTTTTAGATTTGCACACAGGAATTCACCAATGTAAGGATTTAGAGTAGTGTTGTTTTTCTCTGAGTTTAGGAAATTAGTATACACTTCCTTGGCTGCTTGAGATTGGGTGATGCATTACTTGTCAGTTCACCAAAGAGTTCCTTTTATACTTGCCAATAGGTCCAGGATGTGTTTTTTTTTACTCTCTCATAGATAGATAAAAGTGGTTCTTGGGTGCCTTGCTAATATATGGGGGTCCCAAGACTAGGAATTATTCTGACACTATCTTCTCTTTTGATAGACTGATTCTGTGCCTTGTCTAAAGACCTTTTGTTCTGTCCACCAATAGATATTTGCTGCTGTACAAACCACTACCAGAGGGGCCCGGACATCAGATTCAGCCTGGGGAGTCAGCGTCAGCACCAGTCCAGCTTGAAGCCAAAGTGAAGGTAACCAGCACAGGCATTGCTGGCAACTAGGACCTCAGTGAAGGCGGAAGCCCTGTGATCAAATGTGTACCCATGCCACTGTCTTGAGCGAAAGACGGGGTCACAAATCAGAAAGGAGAAATTGTGGTTGATGCCCAGCTGAGAGTCAAAGACCGACCAGAATGGCGAGGAAGCTCTGCTTGAGGTGACCCCTTTTGAAACAAGGGTTGCTTCAGAGATCCTAGCATCAGGCCTTTTGAAATCTGGTCCCAAAGTGAATACAAGTTTGCTCCTTTGTTTGTTGGTTAAGAGATACCTGGGTACACTGGATGCAATATTTGGCCCCAACAAATGAGCAGTGCGCCAGCAGAGCAATACAGGAGTTAGGGAAGGTCTTGAGATTAGGGTACAAGTGCTGTGTCTCTGATGCCTGTTAGATTGAAGTGAAGTAAACTGGTGCACTGCCTGAGACACTGGACAGGATCGCTAAGAGCATTTGCCTGTTGGGTGACTGCCCTATCTTGAAAGTAGAGACTTTTTTCCTTGAAACTGGACTTAGATACTTGAGTTGCGAGTTGTACAGCTCCACCGTGGAAAAGACAAGAGCCTGCCTGTGAGGCTCAAACGGACACAGGGAGAAGACTCCCCTCTAGCTTGGTTGTACAGCAGCTTCAATTTCCCCAAGGACTTCTTCTTTTTCTTATCAATAATGTACCCCTTTAGTTGTCCCATTTTTGAGGAGGAGCAGCACTTTGAAGCTCTTTGTCCTAATTCCTATGGCCCTGTGTGGTCCCTGATCCCAGATATGATTGATGTTCTAGCTCTCATAAAAGGAAAATGTAACAGTCAATTGGAAAATGTTTTTATTAGATATGTGCTGTTAGCTATTCTGAAATTTAAAATGAATAGTCACTGAAATGCATGAGAGCCCTGAAAATGTCTACTAGATGATTTTAGGATTTGCTTTTGCTTAGGACTATGAAAAATTATAATTCTGTTTGTGATAGTAGTCATTACTTTCTCCTGCTATCTGAATGTTAATTGTGACCCAATGCCCCGTTCTCTTTGTATTCCTGCTTATAGCTTACATGTACCTGCTTAAATGAAATGTTTAGAATGGAAAATGCCCACCTAGCAATGAATTGGGATATTGATAAATTTATAAAAAAATTAAAGTGTAAATATTTTCTATGTTCCTACTGGATCAAAGGAATGTCTTCAGCTAATGCTAAAACGGTCGTCTGTCGTAAATTGACAGCAATGGGTTAGCATTTAGCTGAAGCCATCTTGTATTTAGAAGGTATCTTATCCGCTTTGTGAAAGCCATTTTGTATTTCTGGCAGCCATTTTGTTTGCCATGTGATTCGCCCTCCCTCAGTGTTAACTGCTCTTGTAGTCTGCCTAGAGACAAACTATACTTAGAATCTTCCACTTTCGCACATGCCCAGAAGGGCCTAGCTAGTAGAATGCACCTGCTTCTCTAGTATAACTGTCAGGCTATTTTTGCTGCTGTATGGAGAAGTAACTCTCCTCCCACTTTGTTGAGCAAGCAGATATTGTATGCCCATCTTAGTCATTTTGCATGCTTACATGAGCCAGGACTGCCCCCTGGTTTTATGCTGAGTTTGTAACCCTAAGCATATATAAAGCCTCTGTTTTCTGTACTTGTCAGACTGCCTCATCAGTTTCTAAGGCTTCTGTGTGATATAGTCTCACTCATTTTAGGTTAATAAAAATGCTCTTTTATATTTCAGCTTCTGTGCCATTTTCATCTTTGTTGGTTTAAAAGGATTAAGTATCAGTGAGACCCCTGAGAAGGATTTTTGATTTCTACAATGTGACATGGTCATAAATGCTCAAAAGGTATTTGAATGACTTAAATAGCTTTGTTGTACCATACAATGCCCCAGCATGGGCTTTCCATGGAATTTATTACCCTGTTGAGATCTTACACTATGCTAAAAGAGCCTGTCTTTTGATAATCGCTCCCCTTAATAATGTAACCACCACAGAGTAAGTATGGGCGGAAAATTCGTTCCACATACGCGAACTTTGCGAATTTTTGGCAATTTCCCAATCCACGAATCGCGTGAAATTGCCAAAAATTCCGCAATTCGCGAGTTGGCGGATTCTTTTTTTCTTGTTTGCGCTTCAAAAATACCATCTTGCGAGCGCGACATTGAATTACCATGATTCTGCGTTCGCTGATGAGTTTTCCTCCCTGTTCGCGTGCGCTGCGAGATTTTGGTAGCTGGCCGAGTGACACCGCGATCGCGAACACGTCATTGCGACCCAAAACAGCAAATTGCGAACGCGAACATGTCATTGCGACCCAAAACAGGAAAAAGGCATCGCGAGCATGCTGGTTAAGTGGAAACAACATGTTCGCGACCTTTGCGACCGCATGCGCAAGTTCTCGTTCCCGAACTGGTAAAAAAGTCTTACGAACTCGCAACAAAAAAAAAAAATCGCAAGCTCGCGAAATTTGGTGGATTGTTGCGAATTGCGATTACGAGTTCGTGCGAATTTGCGTTTCGCAAATTTGCAAATTCCGCCCATGCTTACCACAGAGGCACTCACCAGTGGTGCCTCCCTCACCTCTTCCATTTTTACTAGCTGCACAAACTTTTCTGCAGAACAATGGTGAAAATACAAATATTGGTTGAAATCTTAGGCCCCCATATCAAACTTTCTGCATATATTGTTATCATTCTCTTTCTTGCCATTTTATTATCCTCCACTTCTAAAATGCCATTTGCTTATGTGCACTTGTATCTAGACACAAATTAAATCAAGCTAGTATACATTTAAAGCACCTTATTAAGAAAAGTACCTTGCATTAGATTCTAAATATTAGTTTGATATTGAACCATTCACGCACAATATAGGTATATTTTAAAACAGTTGGATAATTGTTTAATTATTAACAGGAAAACTTTTTGGGTAAGTTTACAATATGAAGTTGATAAGCATTCCATTCTCAAACATTTTTGTGTGGTAAAATTTAAACTATAAGGATGGCGATCTTCATGATGAATCTCTGTCCTATTATCTCTCCAGCTTTCTAAGAAGACATTATCTAAGCACAGGCTAATTATATATGGGCTGTTTAACATGCCCTACCTCCCTCAGAAAGTTATGAAATTTCAAGTACAGATGGGGATTCAACTGCCTTGATATTTCCTTTTACTAGGTTGCCTAGTCAAGAACTGGGAAAGATAGCTGCACCTGGCTGGAATTAGCGATATGCTGCGCATGATCAAACACGAACTGTTTACTGAATGACGTAAGGACATTTTAACGGAACCCAGGTTGAATGGTTGAATGAAGCAGCCTGTTGAAACAAATATTAGCATATAAGGATGAACAGTAAGAAATGTATCACCTAGCTAGAGAAAATAATTTCTTTAAACAAAACAGGGTTGCACTTTTCAACTTGCTTCAAGCAAACCAGTAAAAATATTGCTGTAAGAAAACAGGCTTTTTGCAGGTGTCCCCAGCCCCCTCTTTTTGCCCCCATTTGGACAGCTAGCTGCTGGTTTAGGACTCTGAAGGTGCTCTGAAACCTGCTAACAAGGCCCTGATGCTCCTACCCTAAACATGATGACTGTGAATTTGTAACCCCAATTGACAAGGATCTTAACTCCCTCATGAGTCCCTGATAAGTGCTGCCAGTGGTACCCGGGGCATGGGAGTTAAAGGGATCACCAGGGCCTAAAGCGCTGAATATTCTACAATAAGTGACGCTTGTAAAAAGATGACAGCAGGCCTGCCATTGCAGGCTGCAGGAGAAGTGCAAACTGCTCAAACTCGACTTCACTCTTACTGTAGAAGCTCAATTTTTAACTGTGAAAATAGAAAGACCAATGACAACAGTAAAATAAACAATTCGCTCTCAGCACGTTTAAGTTTGGAAGATATATTGGGAACCCAATCAGAATGCAATCACAATGCAATATACGTGCAGCACGGAGACCTCAGCAAAGCTTACTGAGTCCCCAATTGGTATGACAGTGCAGAGACATTTTATAGGTATAAGCCCCCACAGGATGGACATCATAGCATATGTAATCTGTATCAGGCTATGACCTGCTGGACCAATCAGTGAAGTGCACATGTGGTGTGATACCCTTTAAAGGCTCGAAGTGTGCCTATACCCTAATGTTGCTGCCCACGTGTCATCTACAAGAGCAGATTTGAGTTTTCCCCTAAAGGTGAAATCTGCGTTTCTAGTGTACGTGGATTTGGCACGTACTTGACCGGCCAGGGCAGGTCATGTCGACATCATTTACTGAAGATATGATGTTTAGCAATAGCAAGCTGGAAGCTGGAAGCTGGCGTGTTTTTTCTCGGAAGCCTTGCGTTGCTTTGTAAGTTGCAGCTGACTGAGACTGACTTGACACACAAAATGGAGCGTGCAACCATTCTGTGGATTTCTGCTGATGTCTTTCTTTAGTAGTTCAAAAAGACTATAGGCCTGAAAACATATGTATCTGGTATCATATAAATGTCTGCTTCGTCATCCCCAAATCTGATACTAAATCATATGTTAATCAGAAGTCATCCATTTTTATCATCTCCTGTCCCTCATCTTCATCCCTATGAGTGTGGTGCGGTGAACCACCTTTCCTGAATATGCAGTTGGCACAGGAGCTGAAAATTGCTGCACAACAAGATGGGCATATTTTTATCAGGAGGCACAGTGTCAAAAGGGCTGCTACCACTATTATAACTGCCTCAAGTATCCATGAGCCCCAGCCTGTGAACCAGTTCATCACATCTTCCCATAGGCTACCTGCGTGTATACCGTTGGCCTCATCCCTTATATCTTGAATTTTTTTTATGGCTTTTATTATATTTCCACTGTTATCTGGAATGAATACACAGCATTGGCTCTGAGCCAGGGAAGATGCTGGGGAAGATGCCTCTTGGAGGACGGAACAGACTCCTCCCTCCTTGGCCAGAATCATATCGAGAGCAATCCGGTTTTGAATTACGACAGCCCTCATGAGGTGAGCTCTTCTGTTATATTTCCTAAGGTATCAGTGGTAGAGTCCACTAGATCTTCAATCATCCTGGATAACTGGTGTATCCATTCTGAGGTACAGATGTTGCCTAGTATTGGAATCATTGCCCCAACACCTGTTAACACGTGGTCTACCCAAGCGTCCGTTCTCTTGGCCCTAACCAGTGTCAATTCTGTCTTTTCTGCTGGCACTAATTTTGTGAAGTCGGTCATCTGTGGGATGATGGATGCTAGGTAGCAACTTCCATACCATCCTGGGGGCAGGTAGAAGTATGCCCATGGACCACAAACAAAGAAAAGGCCCTTGTAACCTACCAGACCTGGTGACTGCTCGTCACGACTCCTAACTCGAGTTAGTCTGGTTGTGTGGTTACAGCTGCTCATTCCCATGTAAATCTGGGGAACTGCCTTTGTGGGTAGTATGCCTTTTATCTTGTTTATCCTGTCCTCACAATCAAATAAACCCTGCTCTCCTTGAGCAAACTCCTCGAAGGTGCATCCAAATGAAATGCACTCCTTCCATTTGTCTTTGGACAGTAGTTCCGAAAAGGTGCATGTTCTGGTAGCTCCCTTTGGAAAAACCGGCACTCTTTTGGGTGTTACTACTTCTTCCTTGAGGATGCAGGAGGGGGCTGGAACTTCCCCCACCCTGAACCTTGGTATTTTCAAGTTGCCTGTTTCCATGCCATTCCAGCCTGCTCGGCCTTTCCATTCTTCATTTCTAGAAGCCCTGTCAAATCCTTTTAGCATTTCTAAGTCTTCCTTAGTTGGCTGCATATTCATACAAGGGATCCTCTTAGGTCTGAGAGGGGGGTCTGTTGTTCTTCTGCTATATCTATAGCCATTGCTACCGCTGGGATCAACAGTCAGTATTTCAGATGAGGGTGTACCTATCGATACTGACACAGACATGCTGTATTGACCTTGTAACATGTCTCGCAACAGGACACAGCCTACATATTTGGATACTGGCAGTATGTTGTACTTCAAACTATGTGTGGTGTCTGTGGGCAGGTGTGTGCAGACATAGCAGTCAGATATGTTCAAAATTGTCACATACAGTTTCAGCATTACCACGTATTGGTTCCCTTCGTAGTTATCCCATAATCCTTCTTGGTCCCATTTATTCACATCCACCCCCACATCAGTAATGTTCATTGTCATATTTTGTTCATAGTCTGTTGGTGTTTTTGTTGGCTCAGTTCCATCACTACCATCCCCCACCCTTCCATTAAGATGTGGTATTTCAAGCTCAACAGAATACACTATTATTATTGCTGTTACTATAATCGCTGGAACTGGTAACAATATTGCAAGAATCACCGCTCTCCAGTTACATGTGTGTCTTTCAGTGGACTGCATGACTCTGTACAAACCTTTCCCTTCCCTATGCTATGCAATCTTCTTGTGAATAGGCCCTAAATTTATTCTTGGTCCACTCGGGCTTGTGAATAGGCCCTAATTTTGATCTTCTTCCTCTTGGCCCTATGCTAGCTGACCCTTAGAGTCAAGCATTTAACCACTGCTCTTCCCTTAATTTTTAATGTCTCGAACAGGTCTAGGACCAGTGACTTTTGTTGCAAAAGCGGCTCAATGGATGATGTTCAAGGTTTTGAATAATGCTAGGAACAGTACTCTCTATCGCAAAAATAGAACTATTGAGAATGTCAAAACGTAGGTCTGTTCATTCTTGCTCAGGGACTTGCTGCTCTGGGCCAGTTGGAAAGGCAATGTCATTAAAAATTAATCGTATTAGCTCACTGAGCAATAGTGGCCTCGGTACAAGCAATGTCAGAACTGCAGTTATGTCTCTTCCTGGGCACAAAATGGTTAATTGTATCCTGGACCGTTGTCCGCAGGCTTGTATTGACACAGATCGAAGTCTATTTGTCCGGAGCATTTGCATTTAGCCAGCAGTCCGTTGATAATTAACTAGTTTGTTCATGTTTCTGTTTGCTGTGAGAGCGAAGGTGGTACCCTCGGCTGGGCTCCGCTGCTGATATCTGAATCGGTGGCGTCCTTTCTCCGTCCGTTACTTTTTTCGTGTGGGACGCGTGAATCCACGAAGTTATGCCGTCACACTTAACAGCTGTGGCCGTCGTTAGAATGACCTGTCTTGGCCCCTTCCATCTTGGCTGCAAGCAATTCCTCCATGTGTGGACCTTGACCCAAATCCACTCCCCAGCTTTCAGATCGTGGGCTGGTGGCGTTGTGGCCTCTGGAAGGGACTTCAGCATCTGACAGTGGAGGTAACGTAAAACATGGGTTAACTCTTTACAGTAACACAACAATAAGTCGTCCATTACTGACAGGGCGGCTGTTGACATATGCCCTGGTATTACATACATACAGACGATGACCAAAACAAATGTATATGACTGGGGGGGGGGGCATGTCTATAAAATCAAGCTGAAGGCTTTCAAATGGTCCATGGGGTGGTGGGAAGTGGCCAGGCGCAGTTGGGGTACCTTTTCCAGTGTTGTACTGTGCACAGACAGAACATTGCTTGCACAGCCTTTCTGCTGTCTGGCGGAATTTTGGGTTATACCAACACTGGGAAAATAACCTGACCATACCATCACGCCCCACATGTGAGGGTCCATGGAACAATCTGCTCATTGAAGGGAGCATGGTGGAAGGCAAGCATATCCTGCCATTAGGTCCTACCCATAGTCCCTCTTTTGTTTGTATGCATCCCTGTTGCTCCCACTCCTCTTTTTCATTGTCAGCTGTATTTCTCTGAATACGTATTGGATCAAAATGTAGTGAACCATTATCCTCTTTTGTGTCTGTCCTGTTGTCTACTAGTTGTACCATGGCTCGCTCGCAGCCTGTAAGCGCTATTCTCTTTGCTTCTTGGTCAATGAAAGTATTGCCTCTGGAGATGGGCTCTTTTGACGAAGTGTGGGCAGCACATTTTTTTATGGCCACCTTGAAAGGTAGTAGCAGTGCTTGGAGGAGGTCGCAAATCAATTGTGCATGCTGTATATGCTGGCCTGCTGATGTAAGGAACCCCCTCATTGACCATAACTGGCCAAAATCGTGGACCACCCCGAAGGCATACTGACTGTCCGTGTATATATTTACTTTCTTCCCTTTAGCCCATGCACATGCTCTGGTAAGTGCCACAAGTTTGGCCGCTTGTGTACTTTTTGCTGTTGTCAGTCTCCCACCTTCCAATAATTTAGTAGCTGTGCCCACCGCATAGGATGCTTGTAATACTCCTGTGTCATCCCTTAAACATGACCCATCTACAAATAACTCTCCTTGAGCATCTGGGAGTGGTGTGTCTTTAAGGTCTGGGCGTATCTTAGTATGCCTGTCTATGGCCAAGGCACAATCATGAAAGGAATCATCTGAATCAAAATCCTCCAGCTCATGTTCAGTGGGTAGCAAGCATGCAGGGTTCAAAGTGGTACACCTCTTGATGATAATGTGTGGCGTCAGGAGTACCAACTCATACCTGGTGAGGCATGCATTGGTGAGGTGCTGTGTCTTAGTGGATGTCAGAAGTGTGTCCACGGCGTGTGGCACATGTAGCACTAGTGTGTGTCCTAACACTAAATTGTCTGACTGTTCCACGGCAAGTGCTGCGGCTGCTACTGCTTTCAGACATGGTGGGAGCCATGCAGCCACTGGGTCTAGCGTGGCAGAATAGTATGCCACGGGGCGGTAGAAAGCTCCATGTTTCTGAGCCAAGACCCCCATTGAGCACCCCCCCTTCTCGTGGCAATACAAGTGAAAATCTTTTCCATAATCTGGTAGGCTTAGCACTGGTGCTCCCTCCAATCCTCTTTTTAGCGCATTGAAGGCTGTCTCGCATTCTTGTGACCAGGGTACAGTGTCAGGTATGCCTTTGTGTGTCAGTGCCTGCAGGGGTTTTGCAATGAGAGAGAAATTTGGTTTCCAGTGACGACAATATCCTGCAACTCCTAAGAACGCTCTAACTTCCTTCTGAGTGCGGGGTCTGGGAAAATGTGTTATTGTCGAGATTCTGTCTGGCAACAGTTTTCTTGTTCCTTCTGTTAACTCATGGCCTAAGTATTTCACAGAGGTGAGGCAAAACTGTAACTTGTTTGGGGAGACTGTGTATCCCTTTAATGCTAAGTGGCATAGGACAGCGATGGTGTCCTTTACACAAGCCTCCTTTGAAGGCGAGGCCAATAGCAAATCGTCAATATTCTGGATAAGTGTGGACCCCTCCTTTAGTACCAGGGAGTCTAAATCTGTTTTTAAGCCATGTGTGAAAATGGATGGTGACTCTGTATAGCCCTGCACCAGCCTTGTCCAACAAAACCTCTTTTGTCTAAAACTAAAGGAGAAGAAATGTTGGCTGTCAGGGTGCAAGGGGATGGTGAAGAAGGCGGAGCTAAGATCCACCACGGTGAAAGTGGTAGCCGGCACAGGTATATTAGATAATATTGTTGCTGGGTTTGGTACCACTGGAAAAGATGGCAAGACTATTTTGTTCAATTCTCTCAGGTCTTGAGTGAATCTGTAGACAGGGGCCCCGTTCGGGCCTTTGGAGGCCTTCTTCACAGGAAGAATAGGGGTGTTACATTGACTGTATTGAATCTCTCTTAAAATTCCTTGCTTCAGGGGGTCTTTTATCACTGGTGCGATGCCCTCCTCCCCCTCTTTTGAGATCTTGTATTGTGGCACTCTTGGGAGAACTGCCCCTGGCTTCAGTTTTATCTGTACCGGTGGGTAGTTCAATACCCGCCCTACTTCTTTGGCACTTGTTGCCCAGACCTCCGGCGGCACACAATGGCGTAATTCTGGTGGTATTTGGAGGTCGGTGCATGTCATAAAGGCTTGTATCATTAAACCGTTTGCCTTGCTCTCTAAAAAGACCCCTGTTGGTGAGCAGTGTATGGTGCATTGTAATTTGCATAACAGATCTCTCCCCAGCAAATTCACGGGGCAAAATCTGCTAAGAATAAATTGGTGGTGCACTGTTATCGTGCCTACTACAAAAAGGAGTGGCTCAGTAAAGTATTCTGTAATAGGTTGGCCAGTCATGCCTACTGCGGTTATCATAGTCCTAGAAAGTGGAGCTTCAGGCATTGTTAGTGCCTTCAGCATTGATCTTTGAGCCCCTGTGTCAATTAGAAATGGAACAACCCTGCCCAATATCTCTCCCTCTACATATGGTCCGGATTGATCTACTGCTATTGCTGGTGCTATTATTATGCAGTTTCTGCAGTTTCCCACTTTCAGGCATCCCTAGAATGATGCTGGGGGTGGGGGTGGGGGCCCGTCATTCATTACTGGAGTCCATTCCTCCCCCCTGCCCATTGCTGCTGGGACTCATTTTCATGTGGCGTGTTGTCTCGGTAGCCTGTGTGCCGAGTGTAGTTGGCGTGCTGGTGTCTGCCCTCTTGCCCGCTGTTCTGTTTGTACCTACTGTCCTCATTTCTTTTCTTTAATATTGGACAATATGCTTTCCAATGATTAGGGTCCTTGCAATAGAAGCATGCTGTTCCTTGTGGTGGCAGGGAGGTTGATCTGCGGGGTAAGGAAGGTGTCCTACCGGTCTGCTGTCTTCCTACGCCTCGCCCCCCCCCTCTGCTCCTTTCCCTACCTCTGTTATTGCTATAAAACCGTTCTTGTGCTACCATTAACCGCACTTTTTCTTTCTTTAATTTTTCTGTCTCCATCGCCTGCGCACTGGACTGGAAATCTGCGCAGTACTTGGCTGCCGAAAGGACCTTCTCTATTGACTCTTGTTGCCAGCAGACAAAAGAAGTCTGCAAGTGTGTTCTGATGGGTGGTGTAAGACCTTGTACAAATGTAGTTACCAGAGCTGGCATGGCATCTCCCATAGGATCTTTCAATCCACTGTTCTGCCTATATACTTGCAAGAGGCGGTCAAAGTATGCATTCACACTTTCATCTTTCTCCTGTTTGGTACTTGTAATTTTGCTCCAATCAACCCTATCTTCAGGTACCTTCTCCTTCAAGTGTTCCACTACTTTTTTGTATAACTCCCCTACTTCTGGGCCTGGCGTCCCTCCTTTGCCCCGCTTTGGTTCAACGTCTGGCCACTCAATCTTTCTTTTACAATCTTCCCAAAGATCTTTTGGGATGATGATGTTGAATAGCGTGTCGAGGTCTCTCCACAGTAAACCTCCTAATGCTGTCATCCTGCTAAGCTCTTCGTACCATCTCCTTGGTTCGTCTCTTAGCCGGGGAAAGTCTCTGCTGAACGTGCTAATGTCCTGCCTTGACCATGGGACATAAACATATGCTAAATCATTTGGCGAGTTGCCAGGTGGTGGCGGTATCTCTCGTAGGGGCATGATAAGTGATGGGACCTCTGTTGTCGTAGAGTTGCCTGTTGTGTTGACTGTGGTGATGGAGTAGGCCAGAGAGTGAGCTACGTGAATTACTGCACATGTGTGTATTAGCTGCTTCCATTGTTGTAATTTATCTATAGCATATTTAAGCGTGTCCTGCAACTTAGACTACTCCCATGTTATTAAATCTGGGTCTGTGAATCCTAACTTCCCTACCTCCCAATCATATTTTTCTGGAAGTTGGGCACGACTACTTGTGGTCGTCTGGGCGTCGGCTTGCTTAGTATATGCTAAGTGGGCCAGGGGTGCTTTGTTCATTAACTCTGCTCGTGCTAAGGACAGTGTTTTCTCTAAGTACCTCCTATGCTGTGATTGTATAAAGGAGTCCACAGTTAGTGAGCCTTCCACGAGCCGCTGTAGTAGCGCTTGACAATTTAAAGAATCACTTTTTAAGATCAGTTTTGGTGAATTTGGATTTGACGCCGAAACTCCTCCCACCATTCCCCCCAAACTGCCTCTTCTTTTGTTCTCTGGAGCTGACTCTTTTTCTGTCAAACACTGCTCTAGTGTTGAAATGTCGTGTTCTGTGTGATGAACATATGTAAATGCATCCCATATTAGCGTGTGTCATTGTTGCTTGCTGAATGAGTCATCCTGTGATTCATCCTCAAATAATTGCTGCCACGGTCTGTCTATTAGTTTAGGTATTTTAACCTGTTTCTTAACACATTCTTTGAGAATACTGTGTTTCTTCTCGTTGTAGTCTGAAGCGGCTTTGACCGCTATCTCTCTCATTAGTTTCAGCGTACCCAGGTCTTGGATAGACTCCAATTCCGGTCTCGCAACCTTATCTTTCAATGCTCTGTGTACAAAGGTTATGGCTGCCTTTCGTTCCCCGAGAGCTAGCTCAGTGTGTTCTGACTCAGGTGCATGCAGCGGTGAATCACCACCCAGGCATCCCAAGAGAATATCTTTTAAGACTTGGTCTTCTGCCCCTGACCCACCTTCTACCTCCTCTTCTTCTTTAACTTGTACGCATGGGAATGCACCTACTGTGTCTAATTGGTCTTTTCTCCATCTGCCCTCCAGTTTTGCTTGTAATATATATTTTTTTATTTCCATAAGTTCGCTGAGGACCTTAGATTTGACTGCGCTTGTTGAACGCATATCGCTTAACACAGAGTCCCAATTATGGTACGCCTCCCATTCTAAACTTCTAATCTTCTTTCCCTTTATATTTAACATCTGGCGCAAGTATGATAGTTTGGCCATGTCATATGTGCCATTACATGGGAACTGGAGATCCTTGTTTTTAGATGTCAGATCATGCCACTTATGTGTGTACATAATTGAGCTTAAGCCTCTCTTTATAGCTACATTATATGCAGGTGAGTTCTTGGGTGGGGCTGGCTGAGCCGTATATAAATTCTTTTTATTATTGATGTTTCCCATGGTTGAGTCGTGTGTAGCAGCTAGTCTTAAACGCCTTACAAATAACTGTTCAAGTATACCAGACAGATGGGTTGCAGGGTAGACTTCAATAGAGTAACATGTGACACAATAGGTTGACAGAAATATTTCACTTATATTTCAGCCGCACAGTATTTGCAAGAGGGCAACAAGAAAGCCATACATCAATCACCCCAACAGGTCACGTAGTGCCAATTCACCAAAGCATTTTCACAAGGGAGAAAAGAAGCCAGATCCTAGTTTGTTTGTTTGGGCCTTGACGGCTCGTGAAACAGGTAAGATAGGAAAACAGACCCTGTCTGTGGCTGTGCCACAGGGTGCTGGCATTCAACAATAGAGCAATAGTGGTGAATTGTTTCGTTCAGTTCAGTCAATCACATAAAACATCTAGGACAAATACGGGGATCCTATGCGGCAGCGCTGTAGAAAAACCTTCTGTGCAGAGAATGTGTGTGGGTCTGCTGTACTTAGTCCCAAAGGAGTGAGGGGAATATCAGAAATTCTACCAAATTTTCAATTTTAGAGAGGTGCACTTTAATCGGTCTTTCCAGCCAGTCCCTTCCAGAGGCCAGGGGGTATTATGGGCGGGAGTACTTATTTGGCAACATTGGTAACTGGGCGTGTGAGATGGACGTTTTCTACCAGATCTCCTTAGGTAACGTTCTAGTATCCATATTGAATTAATAAGCTGGCAAAGGTAACCTAGAACCTAGCACTAGGGAAAAATACTCCACCTGCCTAGCAATATTTGGCCACTACACAGACCAAGCACATCACAAGTACACAATAAAAAAATGCAATGAAACCTATAATGATTGAGAAAAGAAACACTGGTGTACCAGGCGTCACACCCCCCCTCTTCGTGCCGAGGAGATCCCCTAGGCACGAACCTAGAACCACTCTGGCCCCTAGGTGGATGTCTCCAGGGGGAGGGTGGAGGCGGAACCCAGGCAGGGCGACGGGCGTCAGCCAAAGAGCCAGGAGCGCCCGGGGCGTTCCTCATCAATGCCAAAATATTAGGCCAGCTGCACGTGGGCGATGGTGCTGGACCCAAGCCAGAGCTCATGAGAACAAATAAAATCACGATCAACAAATACACAGTAGAAACAAAATCTAGTAGCCAACCTGGCCACTTGTATTGCGATACCTAACAGGCACAAACACTATGTGCCAATCTGGGGAGCGAAACTGCCACGCCCTAAAACGGCGAGCTACCTGCTACCACCCACAGGGGAGCAAAAACTGCCACAGCTCACAATGAGGGGCCAACTGCTACAACCCAATACCGGAGTGTTAAAATCCCCCCAAGTGTACTCACCGGGCTTCGTCCAGTCTGTTAGAGCATACCGACGTCCGCTGCACCCAATGGGAATGGTCTGGCGAGGGTATCCCGCATCCCAGTGGCCGGTGACTCTCTGCGGCGGGGGGGGGTTACAGACTTTTGCCCTCAATAGCTGGCCAAGGGCACACTGATACGTAATAACCAAAGAGTTACTGCCAGCCAGGAATCCTGCAGAAGCTTGCCGTCACCAGCCAGCCAGGGAACGCAGGGGACCAAGGCCAGACCCTATAGGATAAAGAAAATGTATGTGAGAAAAGGCAGCGGACTTCAGGTAGCAATGACAGAGACGAACACACGCCCGTGGCACAGAAAGTAAGAAAGGTCAACAGCACCGAGAGCGGGAGAAGGAGAGAGAGAGAGAGAGAGAGAGAGAGCTAGACGGGAGTTACCTCCTGGGCCGTGTAGTGATAAAACAAACATAAACCATCAGATCCAGGAACATCAGAATGAAGAAAGTGATCAGAAAAGGAACCACAAAAGACATGGAGTCCAAACAAGCCGTGTAAATATCCCCAGGACACAGGCACACCTGGTCAGACATAGAGAGTCAAGAATAAGAAGATTCAGGAGAGGCAGAAGCACAACACAAGCGTGCAGAGAGCGAAAAGAGCAGGACAACACCAAAGACAACAGAGAGGCCACAAACAGACCATCCACCGGATCTGACCCCCTCCAGCAACCAACCAGGCCGGGGAGAGATAAACAAACAGAACGTTATCACCTCAAATCCCTGCCCTCACCAGTGTCCGCTCCGTCGGTGTAGCCAATCAGTTGTAATGGGTCCGCATTCTCTCCACCAAATGTAGAAAGCTCAATATTTAACTGTGAAAATAGAAAGACCAATGGCAACAGTAAAATAAACAATTCGCTCTCAGCACGTTCAAGTTTGCAAGATTTATTCGGAACCCAATCAGAATGCAATCACAATGCAATATACGTGCAGCACGGAGACCTCAGCAAAGCTTACTGAGTGCCCAATTGGTATGACAGTGCAGAGACATTTTATAGGTATAAGCCCCCACAGGATGGGCATCATAGCATACGTAATCTGGATCAGGCTATGACCTGCTGGACCAATCAGTGAAGTGCACATGTGGTGTGATACCCTTTTAAGGCTCGAAGTGTGCCTATACCCTAATGTTGCTGCCCACGTGTCATCTACAAGAGCAGATTTGAGTTTTCCCCTAAAGGTGAAATCTGCGTTTCTAGTGTACGTGGATTTGGCACGTACTTGACCGGCTAGGGCAGGTCATGTCGACATCATTTACTGAAGATATGATGTTTAGCAATAGCAAGCTGAAAGCTGGAAGCTGGCGTGTTTGTTCTCGGAAGCCTTGCGTTGCTTTGCACGTTGCAGCTGACTGAGACTGACTTGACACACAAAATGGAGCGTGCGACCATTCTGTGGATTTCTGCTGGTGTCTTTCTTTAGTAGTTCAAAGAAGACTATAGGCCTGAAAACATATGTATTTGGTATCATATACATGTCTGCTTCGTCATCCCCAAATCTGATACTAAATCATATGTTAATCAGAAGTCATCCATTTTTATCATCTCCTGTCCCTCATCCTCATCCCTATGAGTGTGGTGTGGTGAACCACCTTTCCTGAATATGCAGTTGGCACAGGAGCTATAAATTGCTGCACAACAAGATGGGCATATTTTTATCAGGAGGCACAGTGTCAAAAGGGCTGCTACCACTATTATAACTGCCTCAAGTATCCATGAGCCCCAGCCTGTGAACCAGTCCATCACATCTTCCTATAGGCTACCTGTGTGTATACCGTTGGCCTCATCCCTTATATCTTTAATTTTTTTTATGGCTTTTATTACATTTCCACTGTTATCTGGAATGAATACACAGCATTGGCTCTAAGCCAGGGAAGATGCTGGGGAAGATGCCTCATGGAGGACGGAACAGACTCCTCCCTCCTTGGCCAGAATCATATCGAGAGCAATCCGGTTTTGAATTACGACAGCCCTCATGGAGGTGTGCTCTTCTGTTATATTTCCTAAGGCATCAGTGGTAGAGTTCGCTAGATCTTCAATCATCCTGGATAACTGGTGTATCCGTTCTGAGGTATAGATGTTGCCTAGTATTGGAACCATTGCCCCAACACCTGTTAACACGTGGTCTACCCAAGCGGCCGTTCTCTTGGCCCTAGCCAGTGTCAATTCTGTCTTTTCTGCTGGCACTAATTTTGTGAAGTGGGTCATCTGTGGGATGATGGATGCTAGGTAGCAACTTCCATACCATCCTGGGGGCAGGTAGAAGTATGCCCATGGACCACAAACAAAGAAAAGGCCCTTGTAACCTACCAGACCTGGTGACTGCTCGTCACGATTCCTAACTCGAGTTAGTCTGGTTGTGTGGTTACAGCTGCTCATTCCCATGTAAATCTGGGGAACTGCCTTTGTGGGTAGTATGCCTTTTATCTTGTTTATCCTGTCCTCACAATCAAATAAACCCTGCTCTCCTTGAGCAAACTCCTCGAAGGTGCATCCAAATGAAATGCACTCCTTCCATTTGTCTTTGGACAGTAGTTCCGAAAAGGTGCATGTTGTGGTAGCTCCCTTTAGAAAAACCGGCGCTCTTATGGGTGTTACTACTTCTTCCTTGAGGATGCAGGAGGGGGCTGGAACTTCCCCCACCCTGAACCTTGGTATTTTCAAGTTGCCTGTTTCCATGTCATTCCAGCCTGCTCGGCCTTTCCATTCTTCATTTCTAGAAGCCCTGTCAAATCCTTTTAGCATCTCTAAGTCTCCCTTAGTTGGCTGCATATTCATACAAGGGATCCTCTTAGGTCTGAGAGGGGGTCTGTTGTTCTTCTGCTATAGCTACAGCCATTGCTACCGCTGGGATCAACAGTCAGTATTTCAGATGAGGGTGTACCTATCAATACTGACACAGACATGCTGTGTTGACCTTGTAACATGTCTCGCAACAGGACACAGCCTACATATTTGGATACTGGCAGTACGTTGTACTTCAAACTATGTGTGGTGTCTGTGGGCAGGTGTGTGCAGACATAGCAGTTAGATATGTTCAAAATTGTCACATACAGTTTCAGCATTTCCACGTATTGGTTCCCTTCGTAGTTATCCCATAATCCTTCTTGGTCCCCTTTATTCACATCCACTCCCACATCAGTAATGTTCATTGTCATATTTTGTTCATAGTCTGTTGTTTGTGTTTTTGTTGGCTCAGTTCCATCCCTACCATCCCCCACCCTTCCATTAAGATGTGGTATTTCAAGCTCAGCAGAATACACTATTATTATTGCTTTTACTATAATCGCTGGAACTGTTAACAATATTGCAAGAATCACCGCTCTCCAGTTACATGTGTGTCTTTCAGTGGACTGCATGACTCTGTACAAACCTTTCCCTTCCCTATGCTATGCAATCTTCTTGTGAACAGGCCCTAAATTTATTCTTGTTCCACTCAGGCTTGTGAATAGGCCCTAATTTTGATCTTCTTCCTCTTGGCGCTATGCTAGCTGACCCTTAGAGTCAAGCATTTAACCACTGCTCTTCCCTCAATTTTTAATGTCTCGAACAAGTCTAGGACCAGTCACTTCTGTTGCAAAAGCGGCACAATGGATGATGTTCAAGGTTTTGAATAATGCTAGAACCAGTACTCTCTATCGCAAAAATAGAACTATTGAGAATGTCAAAGCGTGGGTCTGTTCATTCTTGCTCAGGGACTTGCTGCTCTAGGCCAGTTGGAAAGGCAATTTCATTAAAAATTACTCGTATTAGCTCACTGAGCAATAGTGGCCTCAGTACAAGCAATGTCAGAACTGCAGTTATGTCTCTTCCATGGCACAAAATGGTTAATTGTATCCAGGACCGTTGTCCGCAGGCTTGTATTGGCACAGATCAAAGTCTATTTGTCCGGAGCATTTGCATTTAGCCAGCAGTCCATTGATAATTAACTAGTTTGTTCATGTTTCTGTTTGCTGTGAGAGCGAAGGTGGTACCCTCGGCTGGGCTCCGCTGCTGATATCTGAATCGGTGGCGTCCTTTCTCCGTCCGTTACTTTTTCCGTGTGGGACGCGTGAATCCACTAAGTTATGCCGTCACACTTAACAGCTGTGGCCGTCGTTAGAATGACCTGTCTTGACCCCTTCCATCTTGGCTGCAAGCAATTCCTCCATGTGTGGACCTTGACCCAAATCCAGTCCCCAGCTTTCAGATCGTGGGCTGGTGGCGTCGTGGCCTCTGGAAGGGACTTCAGCACCTGACAGTGGAGGTAACGTAAAACATGGGTTAACTCTTTACAGTAACACAACAATAAGTCGTCCATTACTGACAGGGGGGCTGTTGACATATGCCCTGGTATTTGCATTGGCCTGCCAAATACTATTTCATGGGGGCTTAACTTTGTTACTCTGTCTGATGTACATCTCATTTCTAGAAGCGCTAAAGGCAGCGCATCTACCCATGACAGGTCAGTTGACGCACAAATCTTTGCAATTTAATTTTTCAGAACTCCATTTCTCCGTTCGACAGCCCCTGCTGCCGGTGGGTGATAAGCGCAATGCAGCCTTTGTTTTATGGTCAATCCCTTGCACAGTCCCTTTATGACATTGGAAATGAATGCAGGCCCATTGTCGGATGCCAGGAGGGAGGGTACCCCAATTCTTGGCAATAGCTCCTTAAGTAGACACTTGGCCACGCTCTGTGCAATTATTCTGACACTATCCTCTCTGTTGATAGACTGATTCTGTGCCTTGTCTAAAGACCTTTTGTTCTGTCCACCAATAGATATTTGCTGCTGTACAAACCACTACCAGAGGGGCCCGGACATCAGATTCAGCCTGGGGAGTCAGCGTCAGCACCAGTCCAGCTTGAAGCCAAAGTGAAGGTAACCAGCACAGGCATTGCTGGCAACTAGGACCTCAGTGAAGGCGGAAGCCCTGTGATCAAATGTGTACCCATGCCACTGTCTTGAGCGAAAGACGGGGTCACAAATCAGAAAGGAGAAATTGTGGTTGATGCCCAGCTGAGAGTCAAAGACCGACCAGAATGGCGAGGAAGCTCTGCTTGAGGTGACCCCATTTGAAACAAGGGTTGCTTCAGAGATCCTAGCATCAGGCCTTTTGAAATCTGGTCCCAAAGTGAATACAAGTTTGCTCCTTTGTTTGTTGGTTAAGAGATACCTGGGTACACTGGATGCAATATTTGGCCCCAAAGAATGAGCAGTGCGCCAGCAGAGCAATACAGGTGTTAGGGAAGGTCTTGAGATTAGGGTACAAGTGCTGTGTCTCTGATGCCTGTTAGATTGAAGTGAAGTAAACTGGTGCACTGCCTGAGACACTGGACAGGATCGCTAAGAGCATTTGCCTGTTGGGTGACTGCCCTATCTTGAAAGTAGAGACTTTTTTCCTTGAAACTGGACTTAGATACTTGAGTTGCGAGTTGTGCAGCTCCACCGTGGAAAAGACAAGAGCCTGCCTGTGAGGCTCAATCGGACACAGGGAGAAGACTCCCCTCTGGCTTGGTTGTACAGCAGCTTTCCCCAAGGACTTCTTCTTTTTCTTATCAATAATGTACCCCTTTAGTTGTCCCATTTTTGAGGAGGAGCAGCCCTTTGCAGCTCTTCTAGCTCTCATAAAAGGAAAATGTAACAGTCAATTGGAAAATGTTTTATTAGATATGTGCTGTTAGCTATTCTGAAATTTAAAATGAATAGTCACTGAAATGCATGGGAGCCCTGAAAATGTCTACTAGATGATTTTAGGATTTGCTTTTGCTTAGGACTATGAAAAATTATAATTCTGTTTGTGATAGTGGTCATTACTTTCTCCTGCTATCTGAATGTTAATTATGACCCAATGCCCCGTTCTCTTTGTATTCCTGCTTATAGCTTACATGTACCTGCTTAAATGAAGTGTTTAGAATGGAAAATGCTCACCTAGCAATGAATTGGGATATTGATAAATTTATAAAAAAATTAAAGTGTAAATATTTTCTATGTTCCCACTGGATCATAGGAATGTCTTCAGCTAATGCTAAAACGGCCGTCTGTCGTAAATTGACAGCAATGGGTTAGCATTTAGCTGAAGCCATCTTGTATTTAGAAGGTATCTTATCCGCTTTGTGAAAGCCATTTAGTATTTCTGGCAGCCATTTTGTTTGCCATTTGATCTGCCCTCCCTCAGTGTTAACCGCTCTTGTAGTCTGCCTAGAGACAAACTATACTTAGAATCTTCCACTTTCGCACATGCCCAGAATGGCCTAGCTAGTAGAATGCACCTGCTTCGCTAGTATAACTGTCAGGCTATTTTTGCTGCTGTATGGAGAAGTAACTCTCCTCCCACTTTGTTGAGCAAGCAGATCTTGTATGCCCATCTTAGTCATTTTGCATGCTTACATGAGCCAGGACTGCCCCTTGGTTTTATGCTGAGTTTGTAACCCTAAGCATATATAAAGCCTCTGTTTTCTGTACTTGTCAGACTGCCTCATTCAGTTTCTAAGGCTTCTGTGTGATATAGTCTCACTCATTTGAGGTTAATAAAAATGCTCTTTTATATTTCAGCTTCTGTGCCATTTTCATCTTTGTTGGTTTAAAAGGACTAAGTATCAGTGAGACCCCTGAGAAGGATTTTTGATTTCTACAATGTGACATGGTCATAAATGCTCAAAAGGTATTTGAATGACTTAAATAGCTTTGTTGCACCATACAATGCCCCAGCATGGGCTTTCCATGGAATTTATTACCCTGTTGAGATCTTACACTATGCTAAAAGAGCCTGTCTTTTGATAATCGCTCCCCTTAATAATGTAACCACCACAGAGTAAGTATGGGCGGAAAATTCGTTCCACATACGCGAAATTTGCGAATTTTTGGCAATTTCCCAATCCAAGATTTTTTTTTCTTGTTCGCGCTTCAAAAATACAATTTTGCGAGCGCGACATTGACTTACCATGATTCTGCGTTCGCTGATGAGTTTTCCTCCCTGTTCGCGTGCGCTGCGAGATTTTGGAAACTGGCCGAGTGACACCGCGATCGCGAACACGTCATTGCGACCCAAAATAGGAAATTGCGAACGCGAACACGTCATTGCTACCCGAAACAGGAAAAAGGCATCGCGAGCAGGCTGGTTAAGTGGAAACAACATGTTCGCGACCTTTGCGACCGCATGCGCAAGTTCTCGTTCCCGAACTGGTAAAAAAATCTTGCGAACTCGCAAAAAAAAATCGCAAGCTCGCGGAATTTGGTGGATTTTTGCGAATCGCGATTACGAGTTTGTGCGAATTTGCGTTTCGCGAATTTGCAAATTCCGCCCATGCTTACCACAGAGGCACTCACCAGTGGTGCCTCCCTCACCTCTTCCATTTTTACTAGCTGCACAAACTTTTCTGCAGAACAATGGTGAAAATACAAATATTGGTCGAAATCTTAGGCCCCAATATCAAACTTTCTGCATATATTGTTATCATTCTCTTTCTTGCCATTTTATTATCCTCCACTTCTAAAATGCCATTTGCTTATGTGCACTTGTATCTAGACACAAATTAAATCAAGCTAGTATACATTTAAAGCACCTTATTAAGAAAAGTACCTTGCATTAGATTCTAAATATTAGTTTGATGTTGAACCATTCACGCATTATATAGGTATATTTTAGAACAGTTGGATAATTGTTTAATTATTAACAGGAAAACTTTTTTGGTAAGTTTCCAATATGAAGTTGATAAGCATTCCATTCTCAAACATTTTTAAAGGTGGCAATCTTCATGATGAATCTCTGTCCTCTAGCCATGTTTCTCTCAATTATCTCTCCAGCTTTCTAAGAAGACATTATCTAAGCACAGGCTAATTATATATGGGCTGTTTAACATGCCCTACCTCCCTCAGAAAGTTGTGAAATTTCAAGTACAGATGGGGATTCAACTGCCTTGATATTTCCCTTTACTAGGTTGCCTAGTCAAGAACTGGGAAAGATAGCTGCACCTGGCTGAAATTAGCGATATGCTGCGCATGATCAAACACGAATTGTTTACTGAATGACGTAAGGACATTTTAACGGAACCCAGGTTGAATGGTTGAATGAAGCAGCCTGTTGAAACAAATATTACCATATAAGGAAGAACAGTAAGAAATGTATCGCCTAGCTAGAGAAAATAATTTCTTTAAACAAAACAGGGTTGCACTTTTCAACTTGCTTCAAGCAAACCAGTAAAAATATTGCTGTAAGAAAACAGGCTTTTTGCAGGTTTCCCCAGCACCCTCTTTTTGCCCCCATTTGGACAGCTAGCTGCTGGTTTAGGACTCTGAAGGTGCTCTGAAACCTGCTAACAAGGCCCTGATGCTCCTACCCTAAACATGATGACTGTGAATTTGTAACCCCAATTGACAAGGATCTTAACTCCCTTATGAGTCCCTGATAAGTGCTGCGAGTGGTACCCGGGGCATGGGAGTTAAAGGGATCACCAGGGCCTGAAGCGCTGAATATTCTACCCTAAGTGACGCTTGTAAAAAGATGACAGCAGGCCTGCCATTGCAGGCTGCATGAGAAGTGCAAACTGCTCAAACTCGACTTCACTCTTACCGTGAGTGGCATGGTCATAGCACTATTTTTAATATATGTCAGTCACCCTTAAAAGAGACAGATGCCTTATATTAAAGGTATGGGAAAATGCAAAAGTGGAAAAGGAGGGATAGATCTCTATAATGTTTTAAAATAGGGGACTGTCAATTCTCCTATGCAAGGGACATTGTGCAATAATTCAATATTATTTTGAGACAAACAACAATCACATACCAATGAAGACGTGAATACATATTTTAATTATAGTAATCAAAGGGAGTATTTCATCCTATAAATTCAGATTATTTTCTGGTTTATAATCTACACATATATATACACACTTCAAGGTGAATTGAAGGAGTAATTTGGGAAGAAGACATGCTATTGATAACTTTGGACATTACCAGCCTTTATACTTGTATCCTTCATCCAGATGGCTTGAAAGCAGTCAAGTGGTTCCTGGGCAAAAGGCACCCTAAATTCATGAAGCATAATGCTATGTTACTGGACATGATCTCGTACTGCCTACATAGTAACATCTTCACCTTTGCAGGGCAGCTGTACTAACAAAAACGGGGTACGGCGATGGGTACGTGCTTCGCCCCCAGCTAAGCGAATTTATTCGTCGGTTGGTGGGAGAAGCACGTAGCCTGAGGGGAGGCAAAAGACCTTTGGTTGGACAAGATTATACTATGTTCACGGTATATTGATGACCTTTTCATCATCTGGCGCGGTACCCGTTCCTCGGCTAAGGAATATGATGCTGCTCTCAATAACAACAATATGAACCTGATAATTACAGGAATGATCAGCGACACCGCAGTGAATTATCTTGACCTAGAGGTCTTCATTGAGAATAGCGCACTGTTAACACGTCTTTTTAGGAAGCCAGAGGCAGGGAACGCTGTTCTCCATGCAGGAAGCCACCACCCTCAGAGCTTAATTAAAAGCATACCCTATGGGGAACTACTGCGCCTTAAGCGCAATTGAACCACCGATGCAAGTTTCACCATAGCCAAAGATGAAGCATTACAACGCTTCAGATAAAGAGGGTATACTAGGGGAGATTTAAAACTGGCAGAAACCAAGGTCCAGAAAATCGAGAGAAAAAATCTTCTGATTGCCAAAAATAAGAGCAGAGGCCTTACTGAGACCCCTGCATGTATGATTACGAAATACAATGAGAGATCAGCCAACATTGTCCAAATCTTTAAAAAGAATTGGCATATCCTTTTGACGGACAATGTGTTAAAAAACCATTTTCCAGACCGCCCACCCATTAGCTACAGGAGATGCCCCTCTATTGGGGATCAGTTAATTCATAGCCATTTTACCCAGTCTGCAGCAGTAAAAAACAAACTGGGTATTAATGGTTTCTTCCCCTGCAGGAATTGCAAAGCGTGTAAATATAGCAACAAAAAGACCACCTTTCAAGGCACACCGAGGGATCCTAGGCCTGTCCGAGCTATCAAACAGTTCTTTAATTGTAATTCTGACTTTACAATATACTGTCTGGCCTGCCCTTGTAAAAAACTATGCATAGGCAGTACGATTAATCCAACCAAAAAGCGTGTACTAGAACACATGCGCGCAATCACCAATAAAGATCCGGTGTGCCCTGTTTCTCGTCATTTTGAATCACACCACCAGAGCAACAGGGATCTCTTGCAATTCTACTGCATAGATAGAGTGGATAAGCATGAGAGGGGTGGAGGTAAAGTCAGAAAAATAAGGGCTTTGGATTCCCGCTACATCATTGAATAACAAAGCATGAGCCTGGTGGGACTCAACAATGATGAAGAACTGTGGACACATTTAGAAAAAGAACTGTTTAAGACCTAGTATCAGTAATGTAGCACAGATGAAATATCCTAAGTCAACTCTCTTCTTCCTCATTATATATATATATATATATATATATATATATATATATATATATATATATATATATATATATATATATATATATATATATATATATATATATATATATATATATATATATATATATTCTCTCTATTTCTAGTTTTTCTTCTCTTTTCTCTTTTTCTCTCCCCTTTCCTCCCTTTTCAGCTACTGTATGTATTTCTGCTAGGGGAGTAGAAACTGTGAGCTGGACTAAACATAAGCCCATTCAGGGCACAATTATGAAAACAGCACTAGGAAATAATGATAATGAAATTATGATCTAATGTATAGATTTTCTTCCTGATGCTGTGATGACTAGCGAAATACTACATGAATTTGTGTGTAAATATTATTATTTTTTCTTATTGCACAAGCACTTTATGTTCTTTACATATTTTGTGAAACAATATTTTTTTAAAACACACTACAAGATGGCTGCTATGGATTTTAACATCAAGTATTGCAGAAGTCCATCTTCCATGGCTATGAATATCTATGACGTGTGGTGGTTTTAAATGGCTACGTTTTTACACTTACAATTTGACATTGAGAAAGCCGCGAGGCGAAACGCGTCTGTCAAAAGGGGGGGGGGCTCTGCACAAATAAAGCATTTTTGCTTTGGATTCTTTGAGTGTGCCTTTTCTTTTTCGAACCGAACGAGGGTTTGATGTTGCAGAAATATATATACACACATATATACAACAAATATATGCAAAAATGTGAACAAAATTCATACAAATGATGCGTAATTCCTTTTCACTCAAAAAGTTAAAGCAAAAGGAGGTGCCCTCCTAATCATTACAGGAAGTACACTTAGAGGTAGTCAAGCACAATTGGTTCTAATAAGTTAAGAACCTAAATTTCGAGATTGTGTCAGCAAATACATTTCCAATTTAATTTCATTGGTATCATCAGACTCCTCTTTATATAGTGTGTCGACGTGGTCGTGTTTCAGCCTTCCGACCAATCTTTGCCTCCTCAGGACAGGGTGAATCAAGAACTTAAGCCATACGAATATGGGTGCCCGACCTCACACCAGGGCGTTCATATGTCAATCACTCCAGCACAACCAATGAGCCTCGTGGGAAGCACTGCTCTCAGGAATAGGAATACTTTAAACGCTGGTACCACAATTTCTTCAGTAGGAATGTGAGTTAATCACTCCACCGGGAATCCGTTTACGGGGCAGCCAGTGAGCTATATTAAAGGTATGGACATATAAGTGCCAGGGAAGTACCCTCTTTCCATTAAGGGCTACTATATTTGATAAAGAGGCCATAGCTAATATGGGCTGGAATCCATTATGGTCCTACTGAATATATCATGTTTGGTGTCAAACAACTTGTCTCTGTCACCACTGACATTATTTCATGCCACGTTTGATGTGACATACACCCAGGTGACTACTTTAGAGGTGGCCCACTCAGTTACCCAGCCTTTCCTGTACCCTCGCTGACATCCTGCAGCTGCTGCCACCAAGACTGAATATGACCCCCCTGTCAGGAGTCGTGAACTCTCCCAGGAGCCAGAACGAAAAAACGTGCCTGGGAAGGAGGTACCACCTCCCTCCCTGACAGGATGGCTAGTGCAGTGGCACATCAAGGCGGTAAGCTTCAAGGGCTGCACTGTCTATGTTATGCAACCAGCTGCCTCACAAACAAGGAAATAGCTCCCCCCTGCCCGACCTCTCACCTGTTGTTGTGTGGCGTTTTAAGCTCAGAGTGAATTTTCCCGATTCATGCCCTTATATAGGTACAACTCACATTGCCCTTATATAGGCATAGAAATCAAGCCCTTATTTAGGCATAACCCATGCTACCCAAAAACAGGCATGGCTACTTCTACCCGTACCAAACGTCACAACAACTTCTTGGAAAACCAGCTTAAGCAGTCAGGGACTTCCCCTTGCTCGAATACTGATTTGTCCAAGAACTCAGTTACTTCACAAAGAACAACTATTTCCTAGCGGTTCTTTCCTGATGTTTATATGCCCGACTTTATGTCAAACTATGGCATTCTAAACACCTTCAAGGTATAAATATACCTTCACTTGCTCTAGCAAGATATGGTGGTTCGGAGCCGGTCGAAGACCTACTTGCTACAGCAAGTGCAGAAGGAAGCTGACTCTCCAGCTGACACACTGATCAGGAAGCTGCACTTCTCTTACCAAGAATCCAGCTCCAGTGTTTCCGGCTCCCCTTGCGGGATGTTGAGAAATCGAGTCCCGAGACAGAGACACCAGACCTCCTTCATTCTAACAAGGTATGGAGCTGATTAGAACCTAGAGAAACCTTTGGTAGATTCTTGGCAAAAACGAAACATATGCTACACAATACTTACTTCTTCCCTTGTACTAGACTTAGGTTAGGTACATTGGGGTAGGCGTATTTTAGAGGCACCAATTGAGTATTTTAGTCAATTTTATTTATGTATGTCTTTTTGTTATATGGCTTAGAAAGCATACAATGCTCTTACAGTATTATTTCATAATACTGTTTTTGCTGTACGCATTATGCTTTGCAGTCTGCATAACTATTGTAGCAGCTCACCTCTCTTGCATGAGAAAGAAGACGTTTTCAATAAACCCTTTTTATTGAAAACACCCGTCTCACTATTTCTCTGCAACTCTGTAGAAACAAAGCATGCACGATTGACTGAGTGAAATACTTATATATTGTTTCCGCGACTCTGAGAGATATATTCTTATTCTTGGGAAACAAAGTTGTCATGTTTATGCTTGACTGAGTGAAATACTGATCTATTGTTTCCGCGACTCTGTGAGATATATTCTTATTCTTGGAAAATAAAGTTGTCATGTTTATGCAGTTATTAGAAACTAATCCCTTCTTGTGTATTCGAGAAAGTTTAGTGAACTCTGAGTTTACTGGCACACACATAATTAAGTTTAGTATATTAGATAGAGCCCTAGTTGACCTCAGTTCTACGTCTAATCTATAGGATATATTATTCCAATGCGCAGAGCCTACTGGGAATATAGGAACTACACTACATGGCACCCAACGTTTGCTAAGGCACTAATTTAACGCTAGATACTAAAGTAACTCAGGCATGCATTTCTCAGAGACCCCTTTTTCCATAATACTCCAATAGACGTCTGGAGTGGGTAAAGGGATAATATCCGCAATAGATGAGTAGGACAAAAAATCCTATGCATTCATTTTTGTTTTTTCAACGTTGAAGGATACAGTGTTCCAAAATATTGTGCACCTTATCTGTGCATCCTTAAAACTTGCTCTGCAACTTTTATTAAACAATGTCGAATAATGGCGACAACACCGCAACCGGTGGAGCGGCAGCAGATGCAGCCATACAAGTTTTAAACTTTAGATGTTTCCAAAAAACCGACGATGATGCTATAAGTATTCCAGAAACTTTAATGAAAGCCATCACTATAAAACTCATATGAAATGGCCTATCAGCAAGAGGTGGTAGGGTAGTTTTTGTGATAGAGGCACATGAATATCACCAGACAGAGGTATTCTATTCAGTGATAGTCTTCCCTGAAGCAAATCCAGGAACAAAAGTGTTTCACTTCTACAAAGAAGATGAACCACCAGAGGAATACATTCCTTTCAAGGATATTGAAATTCCACTAACTTACCAAGAGCATGCACTCTGGTTTAAAGGCGCCCTAAAACATATACATCACATTACCAGGCTCGGTCCACTAGGTAGACCAGGAGCAACATGGCCGGTATTAGCCAGCTACACACCACATCCTGCCACTTTTAGTTCAACTAAAAGAGCTGATAAAAATGTATAGACAATTGGTTCAATATGTCATGCTGACTTTTACTGTCCAAATGGCAATAAGGATTCCACAACACACCCCTTACCAGGGGAACACAAATAAAATTACACCACGGACTTTACATTCAGTCGTTAGTAAATTACCCGCAAAACGGGAACAAATTCCATTCTGGATAGCACAAAAAATTCCTCAAATCGAGGCAGTATTTCCTGATGCTACCCCTCATGAGAATCACAGAATTCTAACAATCTGTTTACCAATAGGGATCGCACCACACCTGGAGGACTGCGACACATGGGGTACAGTCTTTGCTGCAATCTACACCAAAACACATAGTTTCTGGAAAGTGGATTTGGATCACTGCTGACTTGCCTGCCCTCCGCTGCTACAAGGGCGCCAAGGTACTCTGCAAACCCCTTCAGAGGCTGTTATTTACAGGGGCCGGGACTGCGAGACCCAGGTTGCAGCGCAGGATCATCAGAGCGCACCTGGAGTCTCTTTCCGCCCCTGCTCCGTTTTGATTGGCTGGTGGACTGGGACCGGCCTGTGATTGGCTGTTTGTCTCCCTAACTGCTCGCGGCCCCCGCTTCGCGGGTGCCGCTCGAAGCGCTAGTTTCTGGAAAGTGGATTTGGATCACTGCTGACTTGCCTGCCCTCCGCTGCTACAAGGGCGCCAAGGTACTCTGCAAACCCCTTCAGAGGCTGTTATTTACAGGGGCCGGGACTGCGAGACCCAGGTTGCAGCGCAGGATCATCAGAGCGCACCTGGAGTCTCTTCCCGCCCCTGCTCCGTTTTGATTGGCTGGTGGACTGGGACCGGCCTGTGATTGGCCGTTTGTCTCCCTAACTGCTCGCGGCCCCCGCTTCGCGGGAGCCGCTCGAAGCGCTAATTTCTGGAAAGTGGATTTGGATCACTGCTGACTTGCCTGCCCTCCGCTGCTACAAGGGCGCCAAGGTACTCTGCAAACCCCTTCAGAGGCTGTTATTTACAGGGGCCGGGACTGCGAGACCCAGGTTGCAGCGCAGGATCATCAGAGCGCACCTGGAGTCTCTTCCCGCCCCTGCTCCGTTTTGATTGGCTGGTGGACTGGGACCGGCCTGTGATTGGCTGTTTGTCTCCCTAACTGCTCGCGGCCCCCGCTTCGCGGGAGCCGCTCGAAGCGCTAGTTTCTGGAAAGTGGATTTGGATCACTGCTGACTTGCTTGCCCTCCGCTGCTACAAGGGCGCCAAGGTACTCTGCAAACCCGTTCAGAGGCTGTTATTTACAGGGGCCGGGACTGCGAGACCCAGGTTGCAGCGCAGGATCATCAGAGCGCACCTGGAGTCTCTTCCCGCCCCTGCTCCGTTTTGATTGGCTGGTGGACTGGGACCGGCCTGTGATTGGCTGTTTGTCTCCCTAACTGCTCGCGGCCCCCGCTTCGCGGGTGCCGCTCGAAGCGCTAGTTTCTGGAAAGTGGATTTGGATCACTGCTGACTTGCCTGCCCTCCGCTGCTACAAGGGCGCCAAGGTACTCTGCAAACCCCTTCAGAGGCTGTTATTTACAGGGGCCGGGACTGCGAGACCCAGGTTGCAGCGCAGGATCATCAGAGCGCACCTGGAGTCTCTTCCCGCCCCTGCTCCGTTTTGATTGGCTGGTGGACTGGGACCGGCCTGTGATTGGCTGTTTGTCTCCCTAACTGCTCGCGGCCCCCGCTTCGCGGGTGCCGCTCGAAGCGCTAGTTTCTGGAAAGTGGATTTGGATCACTGCTGACTTGCCTGCCCTCCGCTGCTACAAGGGCGCCAAGGTACTCTGCAAACCCTTCAGAGGCTGTTATTTACAGGGGCCGGGACTGCGAGACCCAGGTTGCAGCGCAGGATCATCAGAGCGCACCTGGAGTCTCTTCCCGCCCCTGCTCCGTTTTGATTGGCTGGTGGACTGGGACCGGCCTGTGATTGGCTGTTTGTCTCCCTAACTGCTCGCGGCCCCCGCTTCGCGGGAGCCGCTCGAAGCGCTAGTTTCTGGAAAGTGGATTTGGATCACTGCTGACTTGCCTGCCCTCCGCTGCTACAAGGGCGCCAAGGTACTCTGCAAACCCCTTCAGAGGCTGTTATTTACAGGGGCCGGGACTGCGAGACCCAGGTTGCAGTGCAGGATCATCAGAGCGCACCTGGAGTCTCTTCCCGCCCCTTGCTCCTCCTATAAATTACGCTCCCCTGACGCTTAGCGGGACGCGTGCGTGACGCCGGGCTAAGCCCGGGCAAAGGGCGGGCCGTCTGTGGCCGTCCGTGGACGATCGAGGACGGGACGGGCTAACCCTCTTTCATCTCATCTAGGGATTCCCGAATACTTGAAAGGATACGATACAACACAGTCTTGGTAAGCCAGAACTTCATTACATGTTCATGTATAGGAGCTGACGAAAACTGATGATCTTATATAGCAGTATACGGATACTCACCTGAAAACAAAATTATATCTTTGTCAAATATTCTTTACGTCAACATCTAAAATAAACCTATCAAAACATCTGAAAACCAGCTGTGACGACTAAAACCAACAGCTGACACCCGGCTCCAACATGAGGGCTCTAAAACAATTACGTTCACGTACAATCTACATGAAACGTATGGGTACTGACGCAGCTGTCAGGAAATCAACAGATAAATCAATGAAACCGGGACAATTATCATATACTCCAGCCATAAATAAATATTTTTCTACCCTTTCCACGAAAAAACATTCATCCTTTTTGTTTTCAGATGAACAAGATAAGTTAGATCTCACAATAGATAGGGTACAGCATGAATCGCTAATCTCCTCCGATCAGAGTCTTCACAAACAAGAATCTTTAATTACAGAGAATAGTTTGGCAAAGACTTCCTCTCCTGAAGAGCGCCAAACATCGCTCTTAGATATGTCCCAAATAAAGCCCATAACACCGACAAAACTTCAGGAAAATGCACCACCTTTGGAGGTGTCGGTAAGCAACATAACGAAAGGAGAACACGAAAAATCAGAAATTCCATTTAGTCAAAAACAGCCATTAACCAGCTCACCAGAAAAATCACCCAAACTCTTCTCTAATCACGTCACTTACACAGACCCTAACTTTACAAATCTAAATTTAAATTCTTTAAACACTGCTTCTCCCCTGTCAAAAGCACTATTTTCACTGCAGGAAATCCTGGAATCAGTACTTATCCATCTTGGTCAAATTCTAGCCAACTCTGACGATACACTAGATGTGCAAATAGGAATCCTAAAATTTCTGGTCGAAGAAAAAAGGAAAAAAGATTCAACCAAAGTAACACCTAATGAACATGAATCAGTCAAAACGCTTCAAAACGAAGATTGTGAAAATAATGGAATAAAAAATCTAAACCAACAGGAAGCAAGCACTCAAACGACTGATGTGGTAATAATCGAGACCAAAACTAAGGATACAAAAAATAAGAAAAAACATCTTATTACCTATTCACTTAAAAAACTGTTTAGGGAAGAATCGGAAAACGCCATCGAAAATGATATTAAGCACTATCCCATCTTCTCAAACAAAGTAATTAACATCAATTCAGATCGGATAGCTCGGGATACTAAATTAGAGTCACCAAGAGTCATTACCGATCAGGAATCCAGTCAGATAGTAAAGACCGAAAAAAGTAATGATCAGGAAAAAGCAAGTGGGAAGAAAAAGAGAAGAAAGCCTCTGAGAAGAATACAGAAGAAAAAGGGAAATAAACTTAAATTTCAAAAACCTACCCCCCCAAGCTCCGCGAGCTCTCCAGCAATCGAAAAAACACCTCCGGCAAAAACTCCGCTGGCGAATTCACTGAATCCGAAAGCAGAAGAATACTGTCCGATGATAGAAAACCGACCAAATCTGCGAAAGTCCATGGATACAGATAATTTACACGAAAAGAAATCTCAACAATGGGAAGAAACTCTATCTAAACATATAATAATAGAGGAACTCTTTCCAACAGATAAAATGCCGTTCAACCGTAGCAGAATAATTAATCTTCTACAAGAAATACCATCCTTGACCTCTCTCACAAGCAAAGAAATTGACCTTGTACTCTTTCCAAAAAAAGAAAACGATAAATTAGTACGGGTATCCTTTTTTTCTCCAGTTCTACCTGGAATAATAATTAGAGAGAAGGAAATTCTCCACAGAAACGGCTACGATGTAATTTCAGTATCAGACTCCAAAACCAACATACATACTAATTGCACAATAGGTCAAATTCAAAGAAGAAAGGACAATTTTGGCTCAAAAAGGGGAGAAGCTGTATTTAATACCATGAGAAAAGACACACTCAAAATACAAGTAACGCATGGCGAAAGGTCAGTTTGGTCTCGGGAATCTAGATTAAGTGATCCAGAGAACCCTATAACATCTTGGGCATGGCTATCAGAGACTCTTAACAGCAAAAAAACGGATAAACCTCATCAACATCAGGTTTAGCAAAGGTTTGTCGTTATTAACTTGGAACCTGGCTGGGAAATCTGTTAAAAAAATGAAAAATGCGATTAAGGATTTCCCAGATATTATAGCCCTCCAGGAAACATGGTCAACTGCTCCCTTTACACAAAAAGGGTATTATGTTTATGAAACTCTGGCAAAAAAATCTAAAAGAGGACATGCCAAGGGAGGTTTGGCCATTTTACTAAAAGAAGAATATTCCTGGTCACAAGAAGTAATCAATACTAACACTGATAATCTGCAATGTGTAAAGGTGTCACTTAAAACTCAAACATCAGTTACTTATGAAAAAATACTACTTTTCAATATTTACGCGCCCCCCAATAGTAATAATGACTTGTTGTTTGACCATCTAATGGAGACTATTACGCACATAATTGAAGACCAACTCTATATGTCATATATCATCATGGGAGATTTAAATGCTAAAATTTCAAATAAAGAACTTAAGAAATGGGCTCTCTTATTTAAAGAGGAATCTCTGGAAATATCTCTCCCAGAGTTACCGAAAGGAGTAAAATCAGATAAGAGAGGACGCTCATTATTATCAATTCTTCCGAGTATAAATGGGACAATATTAAATGGTAACTCACCTAAACAGTCGAGTGTGTTCCCGAGAACACGACAGCTGCAACGATCCCCGACGCCACTGCTGGCGAGCATTACGGCCACGCCCCCTGGGCTGACTATATTATGTGCAGCCAGAGGAAGCGCAGCGGACGAGCGCAGCGGGAGCGCCGTTTGCGCGCCGTTTGCGCGCCGAACGCGCGCCTAAGGCAAGCCCGTCTGCGCCCGTCCGCGACCTACCGGGACCAGGGACCCGAACCCCTACATCTCCCATACGCCATCGACAGTGCTATTCCAGCAGTAAATTGAGAGACCTGTGTCCCATCACACCTACCCTCTGTCATAATACAATGGAGCCACAGAACCTAGGTCCTTGCCCACACTGCTCATTTAGAGGAAGTAGCCAAGCGCTACCTGCCAAAAACCCGGAAGCGACTCTGGTCAAGGGGGGTCTTCTTAACTGTAGGTCCATTAGCAAACACACTCTTCAGCTATGGGATCTCTTACTAGAGGAGGACCTACACATACTGTTCTTGACGGAGACCTGGCTGGGAGAAAACTCAGATCCAGATATAGTAGACTCCATCCCTCCAGGATATACCCTCCACAGACTTGACAGGACAAAAGGTAGGGGAGGCGGTATCGCCATCATCGTTAAACACCCATTTGAGTGTGTTTTAAAACCAGCAGAAGTGGACGATAGCGAAGCAGGCGAATTTAGCATAAAAATGACTCAACATGAGAACATCTCGGGCATCCTAATTTACAGACCTCCTGGGTCCCTGGGCAACTTCCGCAGTAGCCTACTAGAGGGGGTTGCTCAGACCGCGATTAAACATAAAAAAGTTCTGGTATTGGGCGACTTAAACCTACACCTAGAGGATCAAGGACACAAGGAGGCAGAAGACGTGCGTCTGGTCCTACAAGAACTACAATTTAAACTTCTAAGTGTCGCAGCCACCCATCAAAAAGGGCACTGTTTGGATCCCATTTTTGCAAGCTGGGATATGATTAAAGTTCTCACTCCATGTCAGCTTCCATGGACCGATCACTTCCTGGTCCCGTTTCAATGCTTCTACCACACTACGAAGAACATTGAATATGGGAAAGGAAACACTAAGAAACGCAAATGGAGATTATACTCCAAAGAAAAATTTATAAACGTAATTCAGAAAGCACAATTCCCCCTGCACACGGATACTGAACAGGCGAACAAGGACTTTAATCGACTTGTCACCTCCACCTTAGACGAGATAGCCCCTATGTGCAAAGGTAAAACCAAAGAGGGCAGACAGCGTACTGCCCCATGGTTCACTATAGAACTACAGCAACTAAAATCGAACTGTAAAAAGCTAGAAAGGACCTGGAGAAGGAACCCAAGTGTACAAAACAAAACCAGCTATAGCTCATCCCACCGTAGCTACCAGTACGCGGTGCGCAGAGCAAAAGCTAAATATTTTCAGACACGGATCGAGGACTCTGAATGTTCCTCACGAGAACTGTTCAGGATCTAAAAAGAAATTTCTATAGTTTCCAGCTCCAATACCCCTACGAATACCTTCACAGAGGGTTGCAATAAAATCGCAGACTTTTTCTCTAATAAAGTTAAAAAGATCTACACCTCCTTCTCAAAACAACCAGGAAAGGGTCTAGACTTCATAGCAGAAAGTCCATCCTCAGCCCCTGAGTCCACACTACGAGTTTTCAACGTCCCCACAGCTGACAAACTAACAAAGATTTGTCGAAGTGTGAAGTCTGGTTCCCCTAATGATCCGGCCCCGGCCTGGGTATTTTCAGAGGGCCTAACAGCCCTGGAACCTCACATTAGACACGTCCTACAAACCTCCTTCTCCACTCAACGGGTACCGATGGAATGGAAGAAGGCCATAGTATTGCCTATTAGAAAAAAACCAACAATAAGCCTGGAGGTTCTGGAAAACCTCAGACCCATTTCCCTACTGGCATACGTGGCCAAGGTGGCTGAGAAGGTGGTCAACGCTCAGCTCACTGAACACCTGGAAAAATGGAATGTACTCCATCCTTCTCAATCAGGTTTCAGGGCGGGCTACTCCACGGAGACAGCCCTCCTTAGAGCTACTGAGACCTTAAGAGCAGGGGCAGACGCAGGTCACACTATGGCCTTGATTATGCTTGACCTTAGCGCAGCATTTGACACCGTAGCACATTCCATCTTGCTACGGTGTCTACAAGAAGCCGGGGTCGCTGGTCCTGCGCTGGGCTGGCTGCAATCGTTTCTGACGGAAAGATGCTTCCAAGTACAACAAGGGACTTGCCGATCAGCGGAGATGTCACTAGACCAGGGAGTGCCTCAGGGCTCGGCCCTTAGCCCTACTCTTTTTAATCTATATATGGCCTCACTAGCAAAAGTGGTACAGTCCTATGGGGTGGAGTTGGTGTCGTACGCTGACGACACCCAACTGCTCATCTCCCTATCACAAAACACCTCCAACACCCCCCACAATTTCAAAGCATGTATGCAGGCCCTAGCTGAATGGATGGACGCCCACTGTTTAAAACTCAATGGCTCCAAAACGGAGGTGTTGGTGGTAGGGGGAAAAAGGGAAGACTGGTCGGATGAATGGTGGCCTACATGTCTGGGTCCTACCCCCATACCTTGTCAGGAGGCAAAGAATTTAGGGATCTGGATGAACCCTACTCTCTCTTATGATGGCCACATTAGGCGTCCAGTAGGCAAATGTTTTGGAGTGCTAAAGACTCTAAACAAAACGCTAGACCTCCTCCCTCTATCGGCCAGAAGAACGCTAACGCAAGCACTAGTAACCTCGCGTTTAGACTATGGTAACGTCTTATTCCTAGGGGCCACCGAAGGCAGCATAGGTCGCCTACAAGTCATACAAAACTCCTCTGCCAGACTGGTGCTAAGAAGACCCAGGAGAGCCAACTCAAAAAAAGCATTGGATGCGCTTCATTGGTTACCTGTAAAGAAACGGGTGCGCTACAAGTGTCTCCTCTTCTGTCACCGCATCGTCTGGGACAGATCACCGACTTATCTCAGGGACTTAATCAGCAGATATGAACCTACCAGGTCCCTTCGATCAGAGGGCGCCGGACTGCTGAAAGTGCCTAGAACTAAGAAGGCTAGAATGGGCGGACGCTCATTTGCACTCCAAGCAGCCCAACAGTGGAATAAACTCCCCTGTGCACTGAGACTGGAGAGCAACGAAACGCGGTTTAGGTCCCTGCTCAAAACTCATCTTTACTCATCTTAATCCGGACGGTCTGTATGCTGATTTCTTGGATAGTGTTAGCGCGGGGACACGCCGTGATGGCGTTACTGTGCGCTCTACAAACTCGATATTATTATTATTATTATTATTAACGCCAACGGAGACAAACCGGCATCTTACACTAGGCGGGGAAATGGATCCCCCTCCATCCTTGATTATTTTATATGTGGGATCGAAGAGAAAGAACAAATCATCCAACTCTCGATCACATTTAACGAAGAAAGTGATCACGCACTTTTATATTTAACAACTAAATGGAATGCACAGTTTTGTTTTCCAAACCAGTTAATATTCCACAAACCCAAGACGGAAGTAAACTCAACGAAGTGTCGAATATATTGGAGC